>NC_133798.1:20021234-20694908 GCF_043250625.1 Sebastes fasciatus | reverse complement strand
GGAGAGAGGAGAGAGGAGGGAGGAGAGAGGAGAGTAGAGAGTAGAGAGGAGAGAGGAGAGAGGAGAGAGGAGAGAGGGGAGAGGAGAAGAGAAGAGAGAGGAGAGGAGAGATGGAGAGAGGAGAGGAAAGAGGAGAGATGGAGAGGAGAGATGGAGAGGAGAGAGGTGAGAGGAGACAGGAGAGGAGAGGAGGGGAGATATGAGAGATGAGAGGTGAGAGATGAGAGTAGAGAGGAGAGAGGAGAGGAGAGATGAGATAGGAGAGGAGAGAGGAGAGAGGGGAGAGATGAGAGGAGAGGAGAGGAGAGGAGAGGAGAGGAGAGGAGAGAGGAGAGGAGAGAGGAGAAGAGAGGAGAGAGGAGAGGAGGGGAGAGAGGAGAGAGGAGAGAGGAGAGGAGAGGAGAGAGGAGAGGAGGGGAGAGGAGAGAGGAGAGGAGTGGAGAGAGGAGGGGAGAGAGGAGAGAGGAGGGGAGAGAGGAGAGGAGAGGAGAGAGGAGAGAGGAGAAGAGAGGAGGA
This sequence comes from Sebastes fasciatus, assembly GCF_043250625.1. Classification (NCBI taxonomy): domain Eukaryota; kingdom Metazoa; phylum Chordata; class Actinopteri; order Perciformes; family Sebastidae; genus Sebastes; species Sebastes fasciatus. The sequence continues at coordinate 20,694,392 of NC_133798.1, read as the reverse complement.
TCAATGCTTTGTGCTGCTGCAGATGATGTGATTTATAGATGGTCGGAGCTCATCCTGAAATTCCCTTTTTATTCAGTTACATATAAGTGAAGGAGAGAGGTTTATGCAATTGTCAGTTGTTGCTGTTTAACAGATGAATAATTGAATTAGAGGAGAGGAGATGAGAGAGGGAGGAGCTGCTGACAGGTAGAGGAGTAGAGGAGCTGCGAGCTGGAACCGCCTCACCGGAGATCCTCATCTCAGATCAGACTGGAGCTCCACTGACCTGCACCAGCTACACGTTTACACCTTTTTTTTTTCCTCCACCTCTATATTTCTCAAAGAATACGCTCCTAAAAAAAACAAATCTTCTATCTCCCCGTGGTGCTGTTTTCTAATCGCCGCCCGGATCTTAAAGATGGCACTGCATGGATTAACATTGCGCAAGGCAGAAGCGGACTTATTGGACTGCTGTTGTGTGACTGTGGAACCAGCTCTGTCTGTCTGACTGAACACACCATTTTACTGCCTCATCTTTACCAGGACATCATCATCGAGACGTTTTGTTTTCTGCTTTTAAAAGACAGATTATTTGGATTAAAATATCTTAACAATATGCTCATTAAAGCACCATTTGTTATTGTATAATAGAAATTGTGAAAGATAAATTTGGAAATGGAGCCTGGCATGGAAAAAGCTGCTCCTACCAGCAGCGCCAAGGAGGGGATCAAACAGATCGCAGGAAAGGCCCTCGGGAAGATTTACAAGTAAGAAATCCCACATTTCTGCACGTCTTTTTAATTATATCTGTTATGAGAAATTAAAAAATAGAACAAATCCAGATCACACATAAAACATGGCTTTAAATGTGCTTTTTTTTTTCCTGAATTACATTGAAATGAAAAGGTAAAGCTGCTCTTCATGAGATGAATCACGGACAGAATCAGAATCAGAATCAGAATCAGAATCAGAATCAGAATCAGAATGGTGTTTATTACCAGGTGTAAGAGGTATACACTAGGAATTTGCTTTGGTTTTGACTGGATGCTGAAAGCAGAGAGTCGTGTGGCTCGAATATTTAAGGATCAGATATTTCCCTGGAGGATGATCCCCTCCACCAGCTGCTGTGGGTGTTTTTTTTTAATAATTAATGAAACAGAGCGAGTCGTGACACAAGGTCGGAGGATATCTATTACCTCATGTATCCATCTGTATTAATGCAAGATCGATGGACTTCATATCAATTGACTTCCTTTATTATTTATACTGTCAGAAGAAACCTAATTGAAATGTAGTGAAAAGGGAAAGTGATCAAATTTAAAAATCAGAGTAGCTGCATAGAGGAGCAGTGTTTTGTGTATAACATTGAATTACTTGTTTAAGCTGATAATAAAAATGGCTTATAGTTGAATATGAGGCCGAACAAAAACGAATTTTTACACAAAAACGTATCTTTTTATAAAATACACCTATTGTAGATTAAATGGTGCAGACACAAATGTTCATTTATTTATTTTTTAGCTCCTTAAAATGTCTTTCAATAGTTGAACTTGATTCCAAAGCTGCAACACAGAAACGTGACTCAAAGCTATGCAAGGAAAAAAAATGTGTTGGTTTGATTTCAGCTGTATAGCAGGCCTGTTATTTCACTGGATGAGGCCTTCACATTGCAATGCTTCGTTTTTGTTTTTTTAAATGAACCTTACATTTTGTCTTTGCACGAATTTGAAGTAGAAGCCAAAATGAAAATGCGCAACACATTTATGAGAGCCATAATTAAAAAATGAAGTGTAAACAACGATGCTGCTGATATTGCTGCAATGCGGTATATGAAGGTAATTCTTTCTCTCGTTATATCTGTCTTTTAGATATATTTATATTTATTTCAGCAGGAAACGAAAAAAAAGGTAGATTGACTTTAACTAAAAAAGGGTTTTAAGGGAAATTAAAAAATAAAAGACATTATCAAGGCCTGTCGTTGAGGGAGCATAAAGAAAGGATGCAACATCTCTGTTCAAAGCTGGCGAAAAGTCATATTTGAGATGGTCCCTTTGGAATGTCTCACAAATATTCTACATGCCAAAGTAGATCAGTTCCACAATATTTATAATAATATATCTGAATTATATTGGACCTGATCTCTCTTCCATTATCTCACAAGGAGTCTCTTGAACATGAACTCATACATCCTGTGACTTCCCTGCACTATGGACTATTTCCTATATGACCTCCTATACACATTTCTTTTTTGATCTGAGCTGTACCAGTGTTTGCTGTTGTTTTTTTAGTTTTTTTAAAAAAAGATGCAACATAATTCCCCTATAATAAAGAGCCTTAGAATAAATACATGAGGGGTTTTTTTGTGCAGAAAATCTCATATTTCCCACTGATAGTCGCTCCTTAAAATGCAGCTTTCTGATTTAATACATCCATGTATCGACATTAAATTTAACCTAAAATAAAAAAGAGTATATATGATGGTGTCCGCTGCAGGAGGCTGGAGAAGCGTCAGCAGCCAGGTGAGGCCATCGAGCTGACGGAGGATGGCAGACCGTCTGAGGGCCAGGAGAGGAAGACGCCGCTGTGTGACTGCACCTGCTTCGGAGCTCCGCGCAGATACATCATCGCCATGCTGAGCGGCCTCGGCTTCTGCATCTCCTTCGGCATCCGGTGTAACTTGGGTGTGGCCATCGTCAGCATGGTCAATAACAGCACGATCCATCGAGACGGCAAGATCATCATCACACAGGTAAACCCTTAAAACCATGTGAAAGCCCCGCCCCTCACGAGCCCCCCACGAGCCCCCCCCCACGTGTTTAATAAGTGATGAGGGCCACACTCACACATCTGGAGAGCCTTATATATATATATATATATATAGATATATTTATATATCTATATATATATATATATACAATTTAAATATATATATCTATATATATATATAGATATATATATTTAAATATATATATTTAAATTGTATTTATTGAGATGTGCTTGTTTTAGTAAGAAGAAGCAAATACTTTATTTTTATTTGTAATTTTCTTAAAAAAAACATGATTATTATGTTGCTTTAATTACCCACTGTATGGTGTCGCAGTAAAGGTGTAAAAGCATAAAATAAAATAGCTCTTTCTGATATCCACTGACAGTATTTCACACTTACAAAAGAAGCATTTTGATTACACCGTTTATAGATGCACAGATACTCAAGATTCAAGATTCAAGATTGAAGAGTTTTATTTGCCATTTGCACCTATAAGTACATTGGAATTCTGAGCAGTTTACATCGAGTCAGCTTTAAGAAAAGAAAAAAAGGTAGAAAAGGCACAAGGTAATTACAGTACAAAATAAGAATCACATTCAACTCAACACAATAAATAAATAAATTATTAAAATATATAACGCCCTCAGTGTAGTCAATAAATAAACTAAACTACCCTCTGCATAGGAACGATACCCCCAGAATACAAATATACAGTATATATGCTCCATGACCATGTTAAAAGAACTTGCAACTCTCAAAAACATTTAAAAAAATACATAATTAATATATTTCAGACAATTACACAGTGGAAGGCAGCATATTGCACAGCTCAGTGGCGGATTAAGGTGGTCGGGGGCCCCAGGGCTACTCTGTGTGTGGGGCCCCCTTCTCATCATGCCATGTGTAAAAGTGTGCTAGGAATATAACACAGCCCACAGGTACACACTCAGAGAGCACACACATTGAGACAGCCGTTACTCTATAAGCCTTGAAATATCTATAGCAATTTTGAGATTTTCTTTAGTAGATCTTGGTCCCGCGGTGTTCTTTCTATATTGCCGCTATTCTGTCCAGTAGCAGTGACGAATCAGCTGCTTAATTTTTTAAGATGTTTGTTATGGGCCAATAGGGGTAAAGGTTGTTCTTTTTGTCTCTGAAGTAAATTTAAATAATTAAAAATAATCTGGCCAATCCGGGGTCTTTGCAAAAATGGGGCCCCTATAGGATGCAGCCCAGGCCAGCCTGTTCATTAATCCACTTCAGTTGATACCGGACCGGATTTTATATACATTATATACTATAATTTTAATTCCTGTTTAAGTTTTGACCAATTTGCTGCTGCATTAAAAAGGTTTACACTTGTACTTCCCGTTGCTGGTGTACAATTTATTATTTTAATAATAAAAAATGTAATATGTTTAAATAATACAATTAAATAAATTGATATCTATATATTTATTGGTCACATTTTGTTTTACAAAGTTAGGAAAGCAATGTTTAAGTCAAGCCTGATGTTGCCTTATACACATAAAGGAATGATCCCAGTCACTTCCACACGCATCCCCCCTACCTTTAATGATTTCATCTTGTTACTCTTATTTAAAATGTTTGGAAAAGGAATTAAAATGTGTCTTTATTTTTTGTCTGAAAGAAAGCGTTATTCAACTGGGACCCAGAGACCGTAGGGATGATTCATGGCTCCTTCTTCTGGGGCTACATAGTCACTCAGATACCAGGAGGGTGGATCTGCTCAAGACTGGCAGCAAACAGGTAAATGATCATTTCTGTTAATACAACTACAGCGTGGGTGTGGAAATATATTTCTATTTTTAATTTATAATGTAAATGTAGGTGTAATATTTGGCTGTCGGTTCGGTGGTTTGAAGAAAGCAGCCTGACCTTACAGCAGATAAACTGGGGATTTGGCTGATGCCCACCGGGCGTGCCTCCTCATGTTAATGAGCTCCCATGGGACCACCGTGTCTAATCCTTTATGTTCAGAGGCATGGCAACCACACCAGCCAAAGCCCTGCTGCAGTGGGAAATAATGATTGTAGTATGATTCCAATCCTGCCTCTATAATCACATTATTTCACCTACAATTAGACAAAGGGAACAGAGCAACAAATATGTAGAAAACCAAATTATAACAACAAAACTGTAAAATCCCTATTAGAAAATCATGTAAATGTAACTAGTAGTGATGATGCTATAAAAAGCAACCAAAGTAGGATAAGGTTGCAGTGAAAGTCGTTGTACATCCATGTTTGTTCGATTTCTCATGAGGGAAATGGAGCCTAAATAAGATGCAAATCTTTGAAGAGCTTCATCATGCCAAGTCAGCTGAGCCCACTGAGGCCTTCTGCTGCAAACACACACCGCCTGGAAACTGAATAACTGCCTGTTGTTTGTGTGTGTGTGTGTGTGTGTGTGTGTGTGTGTGTGTGTGTGTATGGCATCCAATTAGGATATCTTCCTTATCAGTGTTTATTCTTCCAGTGTAGTAAAGAATTACAACATTTTATGGATATTTTAGTACTTATCTGATGTTTTAATCTTGTTAAAGTGCTTGAATCAATGCGGCTATCTCGTTTTGAGTGAGATGATCTTGTTTTGATAATATTCATGACATTTGATCTGCTGTTTATCCAGAGTTTTCGGTGCTGCCATCGTGCTGACATCCACCCTGAACATGTTCATTCCCTCTGCCGCCCGGACGCACTACGGATGTGTCATCTTTGTGAGGATATTACAAGGGCTGGTTGAGGTACGGATGCACGGTTTGCACATCAAATACTGACCTTTAAAAAGACTCAAAAATGATGCCTCATTATCAGTCGAGAGCTAAACTCAACCCCTAATGAAACAGTTCTGACATTCTGTATTTGACACAGAAATCCTCTTGTTCTCACTGGCTTTCTATTTGAATCTGCACTGGAAACTGAAGCCCATTATAGAGAGGATCCATTCATTATACTGTATACAATTATCAGATTAGTCCACACACAGAAAACAAGCCCCTGCAGGGCTTATGTATGTTGGTTTACCTGGCCAAAACAGCTCCATGTTCACATAGAAACGCACAGAACAAAAGAGATAAAACCCACTTGATGAGGGCGGCCCCCACAGCTCAACAGAAAAGAAAAGATTTCAGAGAGAGAGAGACGCTATTATTAGACTGAAGGTCATCCTCTTTTGTGATTTTGTTTTGCCGCATGCTGTCGTTTCAATAGCAGCTCATGACCATCGAGATGGCGAGCCGCCTGCGTCCAGCACCCATCGACTTATTACTGCAAATTAAACATTAGCATTTCAGGGTGTCTCCCACTGCAAGCCCCAGCAATTTGTGTCTATCAATAGTTGATTGTATGCCACTTAGTGTGTAATGAAGATTTAATGGGAGCAATTCAGTTTTGTTCTCATGAAGTGGTAGCCAGCCTGACTCACACCTATCCCATTAGTCTCTATTAGAAAGGTCAGCTGCAATGCACGTCAGTTTGTTTGCTATTAACTACAATTTGTCTTGTGTGTTTTTGGCAAATGAGAACAGACTACGTCAATCAAGCCGAATCAGTTAAATTATGTAAATACTACTGACTGAAAGTGGAAAAATAGATGTAAAATGTGTTGATACCGGATGATTATTTGCCTCATATTGAGAGAAAAACCATAATTAAGTTAATGGAAAATGATTCTTGTGTGTTCAGACTGTGACTGTAAATGTCATTTGTCACCGTGCAGGGAGTGACTTACCCAGCCTGCCACGGGATCTGGAGTAAATGGGCTCCACCGCTGGAGAGAAGTCGTCTGGCAACCATCTCCTTCTGTGGTACAAAATCTACACGCAGTCACGTTTCTGTGATTTACTCATTTCGACTCTATCGTCATATTACTTCATACACTAAAATGTACAAAATATTGCTCCTGAAATGTGTGTTTGTCACTAAACACTGGGACAACAGAGCACTCTGTATAAGCAGCCGGATCAAATTCTGCCTGGTCATAATATTGTGTCCTGTTCAGGATCGTACGCTGGTGCAGTGATAGCGATGCCTCTGGCCGGGATCCTGGTCCAGTACACTGGGTGGTCCTCTGTCTTCTATGTGTATGGTGAGTTTTGCTGTCATGAGTTGATTTAATTTTAACACCTTAAAGGGTGACTATATGTCACTTTTAAAGAGGCTCTATTATGCTTTTGTGCTTCTTTCTCTTTCCTTTAGTGTGTTATATAGCTTTTTTTGTGCATGTAAAAGGTCTGCAAAGTTACAAAGCCCAAAGTCCACGCCAAAGGGAGTTACTCTCCCCCACAGAAACACTGCTCCTGAACTGCCTGAAATGCCTTGATTGAAGTCCCGCCTTTTCTTTTGTAACGTGGTGATATCACCAAGTGACACATTTGTATAATACCTGCTTAGCGGCTAGTCTGGCACGCCCTCAAACAAAGCTAGTTAGAGCGGAGCTGGAGCGGAGTCCGAAGAGTTTGGTTCAGTTGACCAATCACAACAGAGTGGACCAGCTGACTAATCAAATCAGACTGGGCTTTTCGGGGGGAACAAACGCTTCAACAAATAAAGCTTTTGTTGGACATTAACATGTTCTAATAGAAACCCGAAATACAAGTATGCACCTGAAAATAAGCATAATAGGTCCTCTTTAAAAGAAGAAACAACAAAAAGAGGTCTGTCTTACAAATGAAAAGTTGAGTTCACAAGCTATAAAACGCACCCTATGTCAAATCAATACATTCAGGAGTTTTACTGCTACAGCCGCACATGGTCTGGTATGACCAGTAGCTTATGGTGGCTAATGTTAGCAAACGTTAGACAGATATTGCTGTGTAACTGATAATACTGAGTCAGTTTTTGCAGCCACATGTGGTCACACATACTGTCAGTTACATCCTGTCTATCTTTAACATACAGTTTGACCCTTTTAATTCCTCTTAAGTATCATTAAAGTTATAAAAAAACATCTTATTCCTCGCTGACAGCATCACATACTCTATATCAGCTTGTTCCAGCTCATCATTGAAGCTGTTATATGATGTTTGTACTGAGTGTGTACACTGTGTTTGTTATGGCTGCACATATTTATTCTATATAGGACTAGTTGTTATCCCTGAAGTTTCACATCTTAGTAGGGTGATCAAGTTCTATTGTTATTCTTTCAAATGGAAATATTGTAGATTTTGCATAATTTTATACACATTTTCACAAAATTCAGCAAATTTGGTATCTTTTGAAAACTTTGGGATCTCCACTCGAATAGTACAAAATAAAACGTCTGTGTGTCTGAGCAACGTTTGGCTGCACAGCAGGAGTTTGTAATGACTGAGGTGTTTGGTTCTGTGCTGATCTGTTCAGGATGCTTCGGGATATTCTGGTACTTGTTCTGGGTCCTTGTGTCCTACGAGAGCCCAGCGGAGCACCCGACCATCACTGATGAGGAGCGCCGTTACATCGAGGACAGCATTGGTGAAAGTGCCGCGCTGATAAGTGCAATGGAAGTGAGTTCTCAGTCTGTATCCATTGATAAGTAACACCAGGACACCGTGCTGTAGACATCCAGCTGATTCTCTGATTGTTTTAACAGAAATTCGGTACCCCCTGGAGGAAGTTCTTCACCTCCATGCCCGTCTATGCAATCATCGTGGCCAACTTCTGCAGGAGCTGGACCTTTTATCTGCTGCTCATCAGCCAGCCTGCATACTTTGAAGAAGTGTTTGGCTTTGAAATCAGCAAGGTAAGTAAATCCCTCTGGCGTCTTTCACATCATGTGATCTAATGTTCAGGATTACAAGATTTTCTCAGATATGAATTGCTCAAGTTCAGTGCAGTTCAATTTGTGTAAAATGCAAATGAATACTCATACTATGAATGATACTAATATGATCGGTCTTATTCTGCACTGAAAAGTATAACAATGCTGTTATTCATTCATTTTGTCTGAAATTCATTTATTCTTGAGCTCTAATCATTTTAATTTTAGATTTTGACAAAAGTGTTATTCCTGATATGGATTTAAATTAAAGCACCTAAAATCAATATTCTATATTTGTGAAAACAATGTGATAATGTGAAAGGGGTCACTCATAGTGATGAAGCTACAGAGAATTATCACCAGAATATGCTGCTCCCCTCAGCTTTACGGAGCTTTATAGTGAGTTTCAGCTCATTAATACGCTGTTTGGACCCGAACTTTACTGTTTTGGTTCACTTTCACCACTCTTCATTGTTTTCAGCCGCAGCAGGCAGCTGTTTTCAGAAAAAAAGCTCTGAAAACTTAATGTACACTACCTGCTCAACAGCTGGTAGCTGGTGAACATAGTGGAGCATTTCGCAGCAAATAGATAGATATTTCCCTCAGGAGTTGGTGGAGAACAAAAACAGAGCTAAAAGAGAGTGATTCATCAAGTGGCCAGAAACCCAACTCCAAATAAACGATAATGTTGCTCTTTAACTGCTGGATGTGTAAATAAGCAACTGTTTATTAACAAGTTCATCATATCAACTTAAAAGGTGATGAAATGTCAATGTTGTGTTCAAAACTTCTACTGATCAAAAGGTTTAAAACTTGTTATTAGAATCAAACTAAAATGAATAGTTTGCATGAGCTTAGTTAGGAAACCTCCCAGCATGCACTGGGGTTGTCACAGTCTGGCACTGTGTCCAGACGCTCTCAGACTTTTTGTCGACTGGACCGAACTGTTTTCTGTGTTTTGGGTTTTCTGTGCTGTGTTTTTCCTCTACTGGGATGTGGAAAGAGGAGAGGTCATGCATCATCAACGCATCATTACGACGGAGTATTAGGGCCACATTGAGAGAAAAAAAATTGGAGATTTCGAGAATAGAGTCAGAATATTAAAGAAAAAAAGTCGTAATTTAATGAGAATAAAATCATGCTATTTCTAGAAAAAAAAGTTGTAATATTATGAGAATAAAGTCATAACTTTAGGAGAATAAAGTAATTTCTTCCTCCACAAAAGAGGCATTTTCTCCCAGGCCTGTGTGGTTCTTTCTTCGGAATAAATCCAGTTTCTTGCACAATCTTTTCAAGGTCCTGATACTTATGATAATGTGGTGCTGATGTGCCAAAAGATTAAGTATTTTGTTATTTGTGAAACCTGTACTAAAGTATAACTTCACAAGATGCTCCACGTTCCTCATTTATTTCCCCTCTAAATGAACACGTAAAATTATACCTTTATAATATTATGACTTTATTCTCATAATACAACCACTTTTTTCTCTTAAACTTATGACTTTATTCTCATAATATTACAACTTTTTTTCTCGTAAACCTATAACTTTATTCTCGAAATCAAAGATTTATTTATTTTTTTTTCAATGTGGCCCTAATACTCCGTTGTACGTCATATCTTTGGGGTTCAACACATGTGCAGTAAAATCTGGTCTGCACTCACCAAAATTGAGCCAATCGCAATCCACAACAACAGCTCCAATTACACTGCGCATGTGTTATACCCCATATCCAAAGACCAATCAGCTCCCTGCCTGTTCTCCTGCCTCATCACCTCATTCCCTTCACCTGAGCTTCTCCGCCCATCTCTCCACCTGCACGTCATCCTCTCGTCTGATTAGTTTGTATTTAAGTCTTGGTTTTCAGCTCAATCTTTGTTGGTTCTTGGTTTTTGTTCTGTGATTATCAGTTTGCCTTTTCTGCGCAAAACATGAGTAAAGACTCTTTTCTTTGAGTTCCTGTTGCCTGATGCAGACAGGGGCAACAGACTCTCATTTGACGAGGAAATGTGGTTAGACTGTGAGGGTTAGTGATGAGTTAAGTCCATATGGCGAAGTGGCTGACCTTTTACAAGTTAAATAGTTTGCTTAACTCTCTTAAATGGTTTGCCTCAACTTCAAAAAAATACCCATTCTGTTTCAGTCAGATGAATGGATTTATGATGATACAACATGAAATATGTCGTGGGAATCATTACCTAAATTTAACAAAGTTAAAATGATTTCATCGAGCCCTTTAACAAAACATTTAAAGCAGACATATCATGCTCATTTCCAGGTTTCATACTTGTATTTTGGGTTTCTACTCGAACATGTTCACATGCTTTAATGTTCAAAGAACACTTTATTTTCTCATACTGTCTGTCTGAATATACCTGTATCAACCCTCTGTCTGAAATGCTCCTTTTTAGCACCTGTCTCTTTAAGATCCCTCCTGAAAAAGCCCAGTTTGCTCTCATTGGCTTGTGAAAAAAATATGATGCACCTTTGTAAAGTCGTTCTCAAGCTGTGGGCGATATATTCTAATGAGCCTGCAAATCACATGTTTTCTGATCTAGGCAGTAAAAAGCGGAAAGAAAGACATGCACATCCAGTGTCCGAGTGCTGGATCAAAGAAATACTGTATAGCAGATTTAAAACAGATAGATCAGCACACCAAATAGCTTCCGTTAGAAGGATTTCTATTGCTGTAACATTTCAAGCACCAGGCTCAACTTCAGAAGTCTGAAGAACAACAAAAAAACGACTGGGTTGTCTTATTCCACAGTTTGTGGGTCGGTTGGCACTCCAGATACCCAAATGTATGTGCACAAGCACTGAAGTGAGTTTTTTATGATATGTCCCCTAGGAATAATCTTACTCCTTTGGCATCATTTTCCACTTGGTTTAAGAAAATAGATTTGAACACACTGATTTTGAAACAAAGTGTGTTATAAACGGGGCAATTTTGCAATATTTGCTTTTGAAAGTGCTGTGGTTTATTGATACTTTTCTGATCGTGCTGTCCATGAGTGAATGTATCAGACAAAGATTCTAGTTAATCATGAAATGTCCTCCCTGGAGAGTGTGAAGCATGAATCAAGCTGTTATAGTTCAGCTTCAGGATGCTGCTGTGATTGCTGCAGGTGAATTATTGCTCAGATGTGAAGCTGCAGTCAGAGGTTGAAAAGCACAGATTGGATCTGAGAGTAGAAGAAAAAGAATCACTTTTGTTTTGACAGTTTCTTTGTAGTTGTCACATTTTCTTCAGACAAGTGTTTGATGGTTTCTCAGGTTGGAATAGTGTCGGCGCTCCCTCACTTGGTCATGACCATCATCGTGCCCTTAGGAGGCCAGTTAGCCGACTACCTGCGGACTCACAACATCATGTCCACCACTATGGTCCGGAAAATCATGAACTGTGGAGGTGAGGCTTTGATAATCATCTCTCTGTCTGTTCCCATGACGTTATAGAAGTATTCCTCATTAGTTAACCCTCTTCTTCTTCTTGTTTTTAGGGTTTGGTATGGAGGCCACTTTCCTGTTAGTGGTTGGTTATTCTCACAGTAAGGGCGTGGCCATCTCTTTCTTAGTTCTGGCGGTGGGTTTTAGTGGATTTGCAATATCAGGTGAGTCTCAGAACAATGAGTTCTAGTTCAAAATCTTTTTATGTTATTAAAAAAAAAAGCACAGAACTGAGAATATTCACTCTTTGTGCTGCAGGTTTCAATGTCAACCATCTAGACATCGCTCCTCGCTATGCCAGCATCCTCATGGGTATATCCAACGGGGTGGGGACCCTGTCAGGGATGGTCTGCCCTCTAATAGTGGGAGCCATGACAAAGAACAAGGTGAGTCATTTCTACTCATACAGCGATGGGAATGTTGATGCAGATACAAACTTTTAAATCTTGAGTATTTCTCTATAATATGAAATATTCAAAACTAAATGTGCAACAAACAGCGGTCTTCTGGATGAAAACCCTGCGGTGTGGGAACCGTCCACCTCCCCTCCCGCCTGCCCCGTGTGTGTCTACTCGCTCTTTAAACTACGTCACCATACTCTCTATACGTTTACTGTTGCCGTGAATGGGTTCACATTGTAGTCAATGGAAAGCCCAGTGTGTCTCGGCGCTAAGGGTGCCTTGTGCGGCGGTATCAAACGTGACAAAGTGTCGGGGTATTTCACTCCCTGGAATGAGAACGGGCTGGCTATCCACAAGCTAATGGTCAAGTGCGATTTTTATATAATGGGCGGGGTTAGCTAGTTGCTACAAATCACATTTGACTAGATAAATGTGAGGAACTGCCCCAAAATTCAAGATGAGTCTTTACAGTTTTACAGGAAGATATATATATATATATATTTTTTTTTTAATATAAAATAGCCTACATATATTTAGCATGTAATTAGATAAATGAACAATCAACACAGGGACACAGGATTAGATCTTGCCCAAATGTTTTTTTTCATTTCACTGTCTTTAACACTCAAAAGCTCAGCTTCATCAGGACTTAATTTCTATAAACAGAATCTGCATTCACATGTATTGTCTATAGGAAACAGGACAAGATTTTGGCATCGGAAGCATTCTGGTTTCAGTTTGTAATCCAAGTAGTATTGACCAATCACGTTCAAGCAGGCTTTGGTTGAATACAGTGGGCAACCTCCGGGTCTGAGGAAGTGAAGCCAATGTGGAAGTGCCTTAAACTTGCATTCTTTCTAATAGCCAGCAGGGGGCGACTCCTCTGGTTGCAAAAAGAAGTCAGATTGTATAGAAGTCTATGAGGATATGAGCCTACTTCTCACTTGATTTATTACCTCAGTAAACATTGTAAACATGAGTTTATGGTCTCAATCACTAGTTTAAAGTCTTCTTCAATACAGCATGATGTTCATTTAGTAAATTATGATCCCATTTAGAGTCAAATAGACCATAAAGCAGGGTATGCTTTAGGGCGTGGCTACCTTGTGATTGACAGGTCGCTACCACGGCGTTGTCTGGTCTGGGAGTTGTCCGTGTTATCGACTTACAATTTTCACAGTGTGTTTTCAGTTCATGAAAGTCAATATTAACATTTTTGGTTGCCTGAAAATGTCTTATTCAGCGATCAGTTGTACTTAGCTCCACCCTCTCGTGTAATGTCTGTTTGCAAAAAAAGAAGATGGTGACGGCCAAAATGCCGAACTGGAGGCTTCAAAACAGCAGTCCACAAACCAATGGGTGACGTCACGGTGACTACGTCCAATTCTTATATACAGTCTATGGTTGAATGCCGGTAAACAGTCCGTGTGGAGAGCAAAAGAGGCAGAACGCATTGTCTGAAATGCAGTCTCCCATCGGCTATCATCTGACGATAATTTAGCTTTTTATTGGTTTAGAATTAGCTTGCAAACTGGCTACATGTGAAAAAATCGTTTCAGACGTAGACGTCGTCTCTACACTCCAACTTCAGTCTCGTATCTCAAGTTGGTAATCAAACTGTAAACAATCAGGAGCGCACAGAAAAGGAAGTCTTGGCCAGGATATCCACTGGCTACACCGGAACCCCAGAAATATAGTCCCTTGATCAGGAATGAGTGGGTGTAGTTTGATCATATTTGATTGATGTTGGCCTAGCAACATGAGTAATCAACCCCACAACTGTCAATAGATTGAATTCAACTGGTGCTAAATCCTGATTGGTACACAGAGATGCATGACATCACCTTTGTCCACTTCAAACCAGTGGGAAGAGCACAGACACAAACGCAAATACAGGAATCTTTCACGTGAAACCAAAGTTGTGGGAGCTTTGGCAGAACACTTAGGAACACATGGTAACATCATCAGGGCCTTAAAGACGTGACTCAGCCTGGCTGCAACTGTTTTCTGTCTCTAGACACGAGAAGAGTGGCAGTATGTCTTCCTCATTGCTTCCATGGTGCATTACGGGGGAGTGGTGTTTTATGGGATCTTTGCGTCTGGGGAGAAGCAGCCATGGGCCGACCCCGAAGAAACCAGCGATGAGAAGTGCGGCTTCATCGATGAGGACGAGCTGGCCGAAGAGACGGGTGACATCACGCAGGGTTACGGCGCGATGGGCGGTCCGGCTAAGAGCTACGGGGCCACCGCGCAGCTCAACGGAGGTTGGGTTCAGGACTGGGACAAGACGGAGGAGTATGTACAGGAACCGGCCGGAAAGATTTACTCTGAGCGCGGCTACTCTTAAAGACTCTCCATCACGGATTGCACAACATATTATCTTAGATATTTAAATCCATTCTGTGTGTTAGAGTAAAACCGTTTCAAAAAGCCAATGTAAAGAAATAGTTAATTGCAATGCAGAACAATCCTCATTAGACTCTCACATGTCTCTCATCACATCTACTGTAGGGCTTCACTATAGAGAGAGCAAAGAGAACTGCAGGCCTATGTTGTACTTCTTCTAGGCACCCAAAACCTCATCAATCTACTTGAACAACATGAGCCAGATGACACTGCAGTTGACCATCATATAGGGTCTTTCTCTGAAATACCACTCTGATTGCACTGAAACTATATAAAAGTATTCTAAATCAAGATTCTGTTTCTCAAATGTGTTTTATGTACTGTATATATACCTGTATACTGTTTCTGTGAGACTATTGTGGATTTTGGGTCGTTGATCTGTGTTAACATTAATATAAAAGGCCATATTTTTCATGGACAGTAACCTTTTCAGGGAGATGTCTGCTTGCAAAAAAGGCCTCCTTCTTCCCGAGCGAGGCCTGTAATACACTATAAGACAAAAATAGCGTGAGTGAAGTTGAACCGTAGAGTTTTAGTGTGTGTTTGTTTGCATGAATTTGCTCAGATCAATGTTTCAGATGCAGCCGCCTCACACGTCATTGATAGTCCTCATTTGGCTCACTTGCTTTGTTCTCTTAGATATCTGCCATAATAAATAATTGAAATGAACTTTCATAATCAGGTGCAAGTCGTGATGTGAGACAAATCAAAAAAAAAGTTTTGAAGGCGACTGCTCAGAAGACATTGTTTATTGATGTTTGGTGTGCACTGCAATAAATTCTGTGTACCAGCCGCCACCCATCACGTTCTGTTCTGTAATGTAACACTGGCTTGCCGTATCTAACTGTAATTGTTTTGGAGTCATGTGATGCTCAACATTAAGGTGTGTGTTTTTAACAAATTACTAGTGTCTGGAGAATCCAGCTTTAGTGCTCATGATGCAGGACATGTTGCATTTTGACAGCGAGGAATGCAGTAATGTGTGTGAACAACCAGGTTGTTGTGATCTCTTTGGTGTTTCTCGGTCGTTCTCATTGTCACCAAAAAGTACTTTGTTGACACTTTGATATCGTCACGTTTGAGTGGACCACATGAGTTAATAATAGATGGCTGTTCCACCTGACTTTATTTGCTATTTGAACACTTTTTCTTCATTTTGCTGTATGAAACCTGCAAGGATGTTTAAAATATATAAATATTTAAGAATGTTTAAGATGACCAAAAGATGCTATTTACGGCTTTGTGCCTGAAGTTTATGTAAAACAGATAAATGTGATTTTATGGCTTCTAATATTGTGTTTAATGAAGAGGTATGTTGATGTCAAAAAGTGTTATAAAAAATACTCATATCATTTTATAAAAAAAAAAAAAAAAAAGTCATGCTTTTGTCATTCTTCTTCAACTTTTCATCTTGTGGGTCGATTAGGGGTGTAAGAAAATAACGAATATCGCAATATTATGTGTGTGATACTGTATTGATTCTCAAAAACACTATACATTTTTAATTAATAGTTTACATGCAATGATGAACTCAGTCAGTACTTTATTTAATTTGCAAAGAGATGCGCCCTCTCAGTGTATGTACCCTCTCAAAGTAGTGCTATGATGTTGATGTTAAAGGGACTGTGATAAATAAAAATGCAGATCCCACTTCTCTTTTTATTTATATCTTATTTATCTCCTTTTCAGCAATGAAGCAACACATTTGTAAATCTTATTTTTAGGGCTGCAGCTACATTTTAGAAAATGGGAAAAGTTCACATATTCAAATGTCTTGTTTTGTGCGACCATCAGTCAAAAATCTGAAGATATTCAGTTTAATATTATAGAAGACTAAGAGAACTAGTGAATATTAACATTTATTACATGGCTGTGTTGAATACTCAATTCTGATTGTTCAATCACGGCGTTCTAAGGTCTGTTATTTCTTTATAGCAGACCGTTGCTAGGTATAGCAGACCGTTGCTACGGGCGCAGTTCTGATGTCGGACTGTGGTGGACCGTCGCGTCGGGGTGCAGCATCGCTCTGTCGGGGATTCTTTTACAACAAAGACCCGCTAGCTGTACATTATCCCTTACTTGAGGAAGCGGAACAGAGAATTTGTATTACAAATTTTCACTTTAAAAATGACTTTAACGATTTATCTATTAACAAAATAGTTGCAGATTAATTTATGCAATTAATTTGATAGACTAATTGTTTCAGCCCTACTTAGTTTAATCATTTAATAAATGTTTCAAACCTTTTTTAATCAGATTTTATGCATATGGTGTTCTTTATACTATGACAGTTTTCCAAAGATTAGATTTTAAAAAATCCCAATATATTGCTTTGCTTACAGTATCGCAATATATCACGATATATTGAATCGTAACCCCTGTATCGTGATGCGTATTGAATCGTCAGATCCTTGCCCATATTCAGTGTTGATGTGATGTACTGTAGTACATTCAGCTGTGTATCTGAAGGTTAGTGGTCCTCAGAGACTGAAGCCAGACTATCTAACCAGTTATCCACCTGCTCCAATCAGTGTGGTGCATCTCCAATTCTCTCCACGTTTCTCATTAGTAGATCAATGACCGAGGTCTCCGGAGTCCAGGGGAGAGTATTGGACTCTGTAGCTAGGTAATTGGTAAAAGGAAAACAGCAATGTTAATGCTATTACTGAAGTTTACATCCCCACAAAACCAGGATCATTGTCTGCTTTCCCAAAGAGTCCTGACTTTAATATGCAGTGTAGATGAAGATGTGTCATGTAGGTGCACAAACGTGTGATGAAACCTATTAAACCTCTCAGCAGCATCTCACACTTCTCTGAATTGTAAAAAGAAATATCAGAGGCATAAATGTAAAGCAAAACACATTGTGAGGATGTAATGTGGAGTATTATGTTTGGCTGTTTCCTCAGTGTGTCCTCCTCTACACAACTGAGGTCAACAGTGTTACATGCAACATATTATTGACCCGGTTCCTGCATTAAATCGTAACAAATCAATACTGTTTAACTCTAGAGCGTATTGGACTTTTAAAACAAAAAATGCTTCTAATGAAATTCAGAATAAATGCTGGTGACAGGAAAGGTCATGCTACCTTTGTAATTATCACTGTATTTCCTAGTTATTAGTAATTCATGTTTGCCAGAAAAACAATGACAATATAAAACACATAAGACATCAATGCTCATTACATTATGTAGACAGTTAATTTACATTTTAATCAAATACTTGATGAAACGTACAATGAGCGCAGCTGCAAAATGAGGTTCGATTCCTACATTATCAATGTTACAAGAGACCATTAGACATAAATGCAAAGGTTGAATGCGCAGCTGGAAATACTGACTTTACAAGGTGAAACATGAATGCAGCATTAGTTCCATGCAACTTTGTTCTGCGATGACGCCATCCAATGAAAATTAGTAACAGTATTTATTATTTGAAATGTTAAGATGCGTTTGTTTACGTTTTAATAATGGCATTCAGGCAGTCGGGCTAAAAAAATATTCATATGACCAAAAATATTATTATGAAAAGAAAGAACCCATTTGTGCCCACATTTGAAATCACTCTGTTGTGATTGGTCAACTGAAACCAAACTCTTCAGACTCTGCTCCAGCTCCACTCTAACTAGCTGTGTTTGAGGGCGTGCCAAACTAAATCACCAAATTTCAAGACTTTTGAGTGACCAATCAGAACAAATGTTGTGTTGTTTTCCCTTATCACACTAAATATAGTCTTTGGGTTCAAATGGGTTAAGAAAATAGAAGTGGATGGTCATTTCTACCTATTAACCTTACCTGATAAAGGCAGTAAAATAAGGCAATAACAAAGCTACAATCTGTGTCAAAATAGAATAACATTGAAAATGCAATAAAATATGTAGTGCATAATAATAATAATAATAATAATATCAGTGTATATTTTATAGTGGATCCCATATATACAGAAGATATTGTATGTTGGTTTGCACACATGAAAAGCGTGTGCAGAACTTGTTAAATTGTATATACAGCTCCAAACCCTGAACTCCATGCACCTTCAGGGAGTCGTGAGAGGACTGATGGAGGTCTCATGACTCACCGATAAATCTGAGTCAGAGGTGTACAGAGGGAAAAAGAAAGGTGATATCACCTTCTGTGGCACCTCTGCTCTGCTCAGCAGTGTGTCAAACACGCCGCTCTGCCTGCCGATAAACTGCAGACACCTCAATGACGAGGTGGTAAATAATTCAGGAAAACATGGCGTCCATCCATCTATCCGTCCACGTGCATCACTCAGAGCTTCTCCTTACAGCGGGAAGGGCTCGATGGTGTGTACGAGTCTGGATGAATCAAAGAGCGTGATTCAGCCTCTGCAGGTGGGAATGAGTCATATGGAGCAGTCCATCATTAGAGAATTGACCAGCTTCTTGAATGTCCTCATTACGCATGATGTGACCAACTGGTAGGAGGTTTCTACCTTCCTCTGACGGTAGGCCATGCAGGGTGAATAAAATCAGGAAAAATCTCTGCAGCGTCTTGCAAATGAAGCCTCTACATCTCCCCTCTCTACGGAGAAGAAATGATAGACAGGCATGCAGTTTGCGGGGGTGGGGGTTAACGTGTTGACCATCGGTTTTATGCACATGATGGACAGTCTGAATCAATTTAATGTGCACTGTACTCTTGCTCTGTGTTGACTGATGCTTCGATCACAGGAAGCAGCTCCATGTCTGCAACACAGCAGCGGCAGCAATTACAATAAATCTCAGTTTCTCCGCCGATTATCTGCCCGGCTGAGGAAACCATTAACGCTCACCACCACCACCACCACCACCACCACCAGCACCACCGCCTGCCTCTCGGTGCACATGTTAATTTGACAGAAAACACAATTGTGTCACCAGCCGCGTGGAACATGTTTTCTCAAGCCTAACCAGCCGGGGAGGTCATGGCTGTTGCTCTCGGTGACGCGCCCGCTGGGCCGCGCGGTAATTGGGCAAAATCTGTGTGGTGTCGACATTTTCATTCATAGGTGGGGATTCTCTCAGCTGTCTCCACAACCTCCATCCTCTGTTGTTTTTGCAGCATCTCAGACTCATTGTGATTTTGCTGGTGCTTGTTTGTGTAACGGTGAGGGCGAGTGAAGGGGGATTGAGTAGTTGTGAGTCTGAGGGGCAGGTGCAGTTTGGCTCCTGGGGGACCGTAATGGGATGAGGCCGAGCCAGAATGAGTGTTTGATGACGGGGTTGCACTCCTCCCCCGGGACTCAGCCTGCATGCAATTATCCTCCTGATCCCTCCTCTCCTCTCTTGTCTGCAGTCCAATATGTACACAGCAAAGCCTGAATATCCTTTAACTTACACTCTAAAATTCAACTCCCTCGTATGCAAAAAGATCAAGTAATTACAACCCCCAAATTTCAAAGCAGTATTGCAGTAATTATTGTTTTATGGCACCCTCGCGCATGACATTACACCACCTCGGGGCAATTGAATTTATGAACGCCTCCTTCTCCTCCCTTGCTAATTGCTTTATTAATGGAGAGCTTGGCAGCCCAAATCAGTCACCAGACATGTTACACGTCTCTGTTCTCCACCCACTGCCACACATGTGCAAATATTTTTTAAGAGATTGATATTTTTACAAAAGGATTTCCGAATCTCTCCATCATGATTTTTTCATAAGCGCTCCTGCTTAAGATGATCAGTTTGGAAAGAAAAAGCCCTCCCTTTTGTGATATGCAAATGGCGTCCACTGAGAAACATCTCCATCTTGTTTAGCTCCCAAAAGCAGCAAGAACTGTTTGTATTTTCATCTGTGCACTGAAACATTTATTAGCACCACTACTGAGGCAGGGAAACAGTGATGCCGTATATTTCAGACCCGCCATATGTGCAGTGAGAATCCACAATCAGAGGAAGAGGAGGCAGATTGCTACGTCCAATTGTTTTTTCCTCCACAGAACTGGCTTCCTACAGTTGCATGTGAGGTAATCTATCACAAGTCTTTCCAGTTCCCCTCCCCCATATCACATTACGTTGACAGCTTCATACCCTCCTCTCTGCAACATGCTCGTATCATGCTCGTATCTCACAGACAAAGGATGAGAGGCTGATAAGATTTTACACGATATTCTCATTGCTGGCAGCGTTTTGCTTTAGAATCTGGATCAAATGATGGTGATGAATCTGCAGATAATAAGGGGAAAATATTTCACTGCTTAAAGCCACAACTTACTCTCTTTTAGGGCAACATCTAATGATTATTTTTCTATTAATCGTTGCAGCTCTACTTTCTTTTGTTCTGGCTTATTCCTACAACCCCCTCCCTCTTCTCTTATGTGCAAAAATACAGTAGTGTTTCTGCAACCACTGCACCCCACTGGAGCATCTGACAGTGCAGTTTTTATGGGATGTCCTGGAGAGGACGATGTGAGCTTCTTTCATCCTGTTCTTCAAAAAGCTGCAGCGTTTCATATGACTCAGTAGAAACACCCCACTTCCATCCATCTTGAAATGAAAGCATCATTCCTCGGTGCATGCCTGATGATGGTGGCCACTGATCAGCAGGGACACAGGTGTGCAGAGGGGCCCTCCTGCCTCTGTGATCCGTCACCGAGGCCAGACGAAGGCCAGGCTGGAGCGGCTTAGGCACGTGCCGAGGGAGGGCTCTACCCCCCCGCACCCACACCCCTCAGAGGACTCCCTATTCACACCACCAGATGGGGGCTGGATCTGGGTTTTAATGAACGCTATCCTTCACGACCCTTTAGAACACAGTCGCCCTCAGCAGCACGTCTCACTGCAGTTTGTCACCCCACGCTGACACCGAACAATAACACACTGAATCAGAAACAAGCCAAGGACGAGATGTGAGAGCAGGAAATACTCTGTGCTCCATTTCTAATTTCACAATCTTCACTTGGGTGTTTTTATAAAAGACAGAAATGCCACATACTGTATTCCCACAAATACGAAATTCACTCAAGAGATGAGCGGCTACTTGAAGCATCCTCACACATTTAAAGTGGTAGATATTATGTCAGCCTCCTGCTGTTTGAAGTGATACAATAAGACAACCCTGTAATTTCACTTTACAGGTTAAGAGCAGAGGGCAATTTGTTCACATTTAAGAGACAAAAACCTGGTTGGTAAATAGCTGCTTTATATTAGAGGAGTGGTCTTAATGCTTAGCAAGTGGGGCCCTCTGCGAAAGTGAAAATGGTTATTTTTATGTGTTTATGTGTCTTTTGTGATTGTACTGATGTTGAGGATACATTTCATTTTGTGTTCCTTTACCCCTATGTACAGTGATTTAAGGAATCATCTGTTTGAAAAAGAAAATATCAATATAGGAGCCCAGATCGGTTTTATGTTGTCTGTCTCGTTATATGTTGAGTTGGCTCTTTAATTAGGAGATGTTTGCCTCAGCAAGATTTAAAGAAAATGCATGGAAACTAAGACAAAGACCACTCTATCCATCATGATAGGACCTATTTGTTAGGGAAACTGAATGTTCTTTCTTCGTTTCTTTGTTTCTTTGAATTTGTGGAACTGTGTGTTACGACTGGTCATGTTGTTGTTGTTGTTGTTGTCCAGTGTCTTGTAAATGGTGCAGGACACTTGAATCAATCAATAAAAAAATATATATATTTGGGCTATCAAACGATTATAATATTTAATCGCGATTAATGGCATGATTGTCCATAGTTAATTGCAATTAATGACAAATTAACATTTTATCTGTTCAAAATGTACCTTAAAGGGAGATTTGTCAAGTATTTAATACTCTTATCAACATGGGAGTGGGCAAATATGCTGCTTTATGCAAATGTATGTATATATCTATTATTGGAAATCAATTAAAAACACAAAACAATGACAAATATTGTCGAGAAATCCTCACAGGTACTGCATTTAGCATAAAAAAATATGCTCAAATCATAACATGTCAAATTGCAGCCCAACAGACAACAACAGCTGTCAGTGTGTCAGTGTGCTGACTTGACTATGACTTGCCCCAAACTGCATGTGATTATCATAAAGTGGGCATGTCTGTAAAGGGGAGACTCGTGGGTACCCATAGAACACATTTTCATTCACATACCTTGAGGTCAGAGGTCAAGGGACGCCTTTGAACATGGCCATGGCAGTTTTTCCTTGCCAAAATGTAGCGCAAGTTTGGAGCGTTATTTAATCTCCTTTGCGACAAGCCAATATGACATGGTTGGTACCGATGGATTCCTGAGGTTTTTTTAGTTTCATGATATCACTATCTTCACTCTTCACTAAAGATTATTTGCCATAAAAGAATTGAAAATAATGGGCTTTCCTTTTTATTATCAGTTTTCAGGTATTTAACCTATAGAAATAATGGGTGAAACGTGTTTTCATTTAGTAGAGATAGATACAGGCATATAGAACTAAATTGTAAGCTTCTCATTTGGAGTCAGACTAACACACGTGAATCATCACCATGGCTGCTAACCCACTCTGCCAGTTATGTGTCAGGCTGTGAAGAAGGGTGAGAAATCTAAAAATGAAAGAAATCTGTCAGTGTTCAGTCCCGAAGGCTGAACGATAACATGCTGCTGTAACATGTAGAGGAGGAAAAGTCTTTTTCCAGACATTTATCCTTAAATTATTTCATTTATTTTCTGGCTAAAATCTGATCTCACATGATGAAAATGTAAATTAAATGAATTTGCATATATTTATAATGTAGGAGGAGCAGGTGAGATCCCTTCAATCATTGTTGGTCTCCATGCAGCCAGATGCATATGGTCTTCATTGGATGGAAATAAATTGGTTGTGTACATGCAGCCCCTAACTCAGTGACCCTTGTCTGTCAACGTGAATTGCTTTCACGGCGTGTTAAACGAGCCGTGGTCGTGTTGGTGTTTCCCTCTGTGCGGCGGCGGCGGTGGCCGGGTCTCTAATCCGCTGTCTGCCATAGTTATGTCACACACCAGCTATTGTGTGGAGGGTTTGATTGAAGACGCCTGATCTGACTAACTGATCCCTCGCTGCCGCAGAGGTGCTCAGGCACATGGGCGAGGTCTGAGATGTGTGAATTGGCAGTCGAGTCACATGACTGGCATTAAGCCAATCATAATTTTTAGATTGCAGAGGGAGAGCAGCTTTGTGGCAAAGAGGCGAATATTGACAGATGGTGTGTGAGAAAGTGAAAATGATTTTTTGGTGTGTACAGTTAGAAGAGGGTAAATTGGATTACACAAAGCTTTTTCTCTCTTTGCTTTACAGCCCCTTGTCTTGTCCTTTAAAACTATTATTTTCAGGACCTAATAAATCAATAAATCAGCAGCTACAGAAGGATCTTAAAACAGCACATCTATAATATAATTTGGTAGTAGGGTGGGTTATATGAGGCCAAATGAGGCCTTGAATCTCCAGAGACCAATTTATAAAGTGTGAACTATTCACTGACGGACAATTGCTTTGAATTTAATTCAGTCAGATCACGTGCTGCTACGGACTACAACCACCATCTGTCCAAACCTTGTAAGCTGTGCTTTTTTAACCAATATCCAGTTGTACTGACATAAAAAAAACTATTAATTACATTATTAGAAGGTGCGTGGATAAAATATTACAAAAAAAATGTTATGCTGTGAAAGAGACAGGCTAGTGCGACATACTGTATTTTAAGGCTTTCAGATCCACTAAAGTGAGCATTATTATTTTTTATATTTCCATCCTGTAAATGCATTCAGTATGTTGTTTTTCTAGCTGTGTTTGCGTCCAATTATATTTCACAAGTTGGAAAAAAAAGCAGCATAAAGAGTCAAGAATTGAAATGGAATAAAGCCACTGTGAATGACTGGATGACATTTTTAAGAGTTGTGTACTTTTTATGTGGATTTTGCACTGAAATTACTAATGCTTATATGATACCTGTGTTTCGGTACTGATACCAAAATGCTCCTTTTTTTACACCCTCCTCTGTTAGAACATGTTTTTCAACAAAACCACTTTTTTCATTTAAAAAAAGAAACCAAAGTTCTTAAATTTTGTCTAAACTAGAGGTCGCCCGATAGTGGATTTTTAAACATCGATATAATAACGATAGTTTGGAGCAGGAAAAAAGCTGATAGCCGATTAATCGGCCGGTATTATCTTTACTTCTGCAGCAGCCTAGTCAGTTACTTTTGCATACGCAGTCTTTAATAAAATAAAGCAGTTTTTGTCACTCCGAATTGAATCATTAGTAAGAGAATATCTTGAAGTGTGATTTGGTGGATTACATCATTGGAAATTTGATGCGGATTACTTCTGTTGTACATCCCATTGCATTGTTAAATGCCACTCTAACAAACCATTAATGTTCGTGCATATTTCCGGGAGAAAGAGGAGCCTTAAGTGTGCGATTTCATTTCATGAATGGATGGTTAGTGGCTGGATTATTTTAGAAGAGAGAACGCCAAATTGTTAACTAAGTTAAAGTAACAGTGTATTATTTATTTTCCTCCCTGTCTGCCTGTCTTGTATTGTAGACAAAGAGCTGTTAGTGTTGTGTTATATATTTGAGAGATAACTTTCTTTCTCCCCCTCTACCTTAACTTTGTGTACGGAGCCTCCATGCAGAACAGTGATGTACATCCCAACGTAACTGATTGGGATGTACTGGTTGGGCTCTGATAGTGCAGCCATCTGCCACTATCAGAGCCCAACTCTGCCAATAACGATAGATTGCAAAACGACCTATCGGCGCCATCTTTGTCTAGTCTAAAACCCAAGCAGAATTATGATTGAAACTGTCTGATCACAAGTAAAGAAGAAGCATATGATGCCATTTTGAGTCATTGACAGCTTACAATTGTTTGCGCTACGGACACATTTTGTTTGGTATCATGAAGTATTGAGGTTTAATACCTTAGTCAACCATTGCATAAAGATATAAACAGATATATATTGTGTATATATGGCAACATTTCGGCATCTCTTCCAGCTGTAAAGAAACACACAAGACCGACAGTCACTTGTTTAATGCTGACAGGAGGTCTCCCCACACACTCAGACCTCTGACATCAAAGTCCCCATCAGACACTTTCAAAGCATTAAGCTCTTTTTCTACGTCCCCCCTCAGAGAGGGACAGGCCTCAAACAAGGCCACAAAGTACTCAGTCAGTCTCTGGAAGGACACTGTTCTTCGGTCTGTGCTGGTGGTTTGAACCCATTCACCCTCGCTCATGCTGTACTCCATATCAGAGGCCCACTTTTTCAGCACATCACAGTAAGCATCTCTAAATTTCCGGTGTTGTTTGGCCAGGTCTATAATAAGTGTAGCAGGCAGCGAAGAACACATGTGCTGCAGCACACGCTGTTCTCTCTGCAACCAGTCCAAGAGAAAATCCTGTGAAGCAGTTTGTGAGTTCTTCGTCGTCAGCAGAGCTGCAGCGATGACCAGACAGAAATGTCCTGCTGCTCCTTCACATCCCTGGAGGACAGAGTCTAAAATGTGCTCAGGTTGGCCGGCTTGGCTCAGCAGAGCATCCAGCCTCTCCATCAGCATCACCCCCTGCACCTCAGCATCAGCACCAACACCAGCTGACAGGTCTATGAGAGGACTCAGGACTTTACAGGCAGATCTGCATTGAATGATGTGACTGCAGAAGCCGGTAACATCCTGATGCCCTGTCTGTGTGGTGTCAACAGGACTGGTGGTGTCAAAGAGTGTCTTCATGATGGAGATGGGCAGCTCAGGGTTGTTCAAGAGCCCAACCAGCAACAGGTGCTGACACCTGGAGAGGTCAGTGAAGGAGACGTCTGTGTATCCAGGGAAAGCAGCTCGCAGACTTTGATTAGTGAGCTGCAGCTGCTTCTCCATGATGCTCCGTATCGAGGGGTTGTTGTGAAACCTGGAGAAGAGGTGTTCACAGTAGCGGGCCCAGTCAAAAGCTCTGGAGAGAGTCTGTTTATCCCACTGATCCACGACACCGCTGTGACCGGCCACGGCCAGCAGCTCCGCAGTGCTCGCCAGGCTCTTCAGCACCGCCTCCATGTGGCGCTCTCCCCGGGTTACCGGGTTAGCAACACCTTAGCAACAGCTTAGCAACAGGTTAGCAACGAACTACAACGTTCAACAGGACTTCCGGTGGCAAGTTTCAGAACAAAATCCTTTTTGAACGAATGGTTAAAAGATAGTTAATATCCAGCGTTACGCACAGAAGTGTGAGTGAGAGTATAACACAGTAGTAAAGGAACATTTAGTAGAAATAGCCTCAACATAGTTGCTGTGGTACTCACTCTTTTCTCTTTCTGTCATCCGGCTGCCTGTTTGTGTTACTACTGCGCATGCGCACTAGAGTGCTACGCTTTGGCCAATTTATTTTCCTTCAAAATAAAAGACACAGAGTAATTTATTGCAATAATAACACTACTACTACTACTAATAATAATAATAATTTAAAAAATGCTGAATTTAAGTAAGAAGCGAAACTCAGTATACACACTTTGATTTTCTCTTAGTTTTTAATGTTTATTTTCTGGCTAACGTACATATTTATGTAAAACATGCTCTAAATTTCCAATAGATAGATACGTCATTGATCCCGAGGGAAATTCAAGTTTCCAGCATCACAGTTCCATAGTGCAAAACATGTTAGTAAAAAGACAGTAAAAAAAGTTAGTAGTACAAAGTACAAAGTATAAAAAAATATACCAGATATAAAAATACAAGGAGATGAAGAAAACTGTTAAAACTGAATATAGTGCAGGGTAACAGCTGTGATACAGGACTATTAAAAAAAGTGAATATAGTGCAGAAGAGACTGTTAAAAATGAGTATAGTGCAAGGTAACTCCAGTAGCTTAGTCTATGAAAGTACACTGTGTGCATTATTAGTAACGTATTGCCATAATAATAATAATAATAATAATAATAATAATAATTAAAAAAAATCCTGAATTTAAGTAAGAAACGAAACTCAGTATAGACACTTTGATTTTCTCTTAGTTTTTAATATTTATTTTCTGGCTAACGTACATATTTATGTAAAACCTGCTCTATATTTTAAGATAATATGAACCTTTATTAATCCCCGAAGGGAAATTCAGGTGTCAAAGCAGCAACATCAGCAAACAGAGTGAAACACAGGAGAGGTAAAGGTATACAAAAATTAAAAAAACAATAATAGAGATATAAAAGATACAGAGTGAATGGGTGAACATAGTGTGTGCAGTCCGTCAATTAATACATGTAATATGTACATATGTGCAGTCTATAAAGTGGTATATAGGATGTATAGTGTAAAGTAAGTGTAAAGTGCGCCAGTGGTTAGAGATCCAAGATGTTTCAATATATTGTAAAAACAAAGCCCATCTAACTAGAATTAGAGAAAATAAACTTTCATTCATGCAACTGTAGCTTTATAGTCTGTCAGTTCAGCTGGATCAGATTACACATAGAAAAAAAAAACACATTAATCCAAGTGTATCGAAGGGTTGAATTTCTCAGGCTGACCTGCTGAATTCAGTCCAGAAATGTTATATGGAGGCAACACAAAGCGCAGAGAGGAGGGAGCTGATCAAACTTCCCTCCCATCAGCAGCAGCAGCAGCAGCAGCACAGTGCTGTGAGTGTATGTGCATGTGTGTGTGTGTGTGTTAGTGTGAGTGCAGTCAGATCGCGAGAAAAGACCTCCCCGGTCCACACTGGTTCAGTGTTTTGCAGCCTTAACCTGTGGGTCGGTGCACCTCGGTGAAAAGCATGAAAAGTGTGATCCAGCAGCTCTCAGGACGAGTGAGAGGACCAGCGAGCTGAACCCTCAGGGTGAGCACAGGTAAGGAGCTGATGTTTTTTGGACTCATGCAAGAAATTTTTGCTGCTTTACTGTTGCCAAATGAATGTGAGACTTTTGAATGTCGTTATGCATATTCTGTTTCAGGTTGGCGGGGGGTGTAACTTGCACTTTATAGCCCCTTGCTATCCTCAACAGGGGGGAATAATGCAATATATTTAGAAGTTACTTCTTGACAGTAAAAAAAAGCTGTTCATTCCTGTTTTACATATTTCTCTCAAAAGTAATTCAAGGCATCTTTAATTAGAATCTGACATATTTTCTTCAGTTGCAGCTCTCAGTCATTTCATTGGTTTTTAATTAGTGGCTGCTCTGCTGGATCTCAGTCATAACTCATCAGGCGTCCTCCCTTGATCCTATTTCCAGAGGGCTGAAATGTCTGTTGTGGCTGTTTTTTATTTGTGACAGTTTATAAAGGGGGAGACTGCTTTAAAATCTTATGAGAGTTGTAAATGAAAATGTGCTGCAGAGTGTTTTAAGAGGCCAATGCCACACAGTCCAAAACCAATTTTTATTGCACAAAATCAGACGTGTATGGTGCAGGAATAAGTATGTAGACATGTTGTCTGTCTGAAATGCAGTTTGTGAAAATGTTTACAATATAGGGGTCTTTAAATGCAGGCCTGAGGCTGCCTATTACATTTTGAAATGATTTAGTCTAGAATAAATCTGTGCAAGATCACAGATCAGGATTTATGACACCATGTGGTGCACTAATAAACAAAAGAACAGTGTTATTGGAATATGTGATATGACATCATGGCTAAAGCTTTGTGCTGTAGGCTTAATGTATTGTTAAATATTACACCACACAAGAAAAAAAACTGCTTTTGTTGTTATTTTCTGCTGGAGGCTTTGTACTTTACCAACCACGGCTGATGATACAATCTGATACCTGCAAACAACACTGACTCACAACACACACAGTACTTAAGCTGAGTTGAGTTAGTTTAAATGGACAAATCAGCCTCCAGATCAGTTTACTGTTGTAGAGGCGGAAGGCATGAAGGGCGGCGAGGGCGAGGAGGACAGAGCCGCTCTTGTTTTTTTTCTAATTGATGGGATTCAGCAGTCGAAATTCCCATCCATATGCCTTTCCTGGAGCAATCTGCAGCCAACTGTGGCAGGTTGTTGACGACGTTACTGAAGTCATGAGGCTTTTCAGACAGAAAAAAACATGGGTGTGTCTGTATAATCTAACATCTCTGGGCTTTAACATGCATCTTTATTTCTGATTGTTATCCTGAGCCTATAATGTCAGATTCTGACTCTTGATTCTGAAAAATAACATCACTAGATGAAGCAGTAAGATCAGCAGATGCTACATGAAGCAAAGTAGCAGAGTGGTGGTGTTGGCTGTGTTTTTGGCCCGCAGTGGAAGAGGTCAGGCTACAGTGTGGTGAGAGGAACCAGGTATGTTTAACAACAGCTGGTTGTTTCTTTAGCATTTGTTCCTGGGAAAAACAGGGGGGACCTAGTATGATGTTTATTCATGATCCTGTTGAGAACAATACAGCTTTTGAAGTAAGATTGAAGCTGCTGTCGGTTACCTTTGAGCAAATATGATAAAAAGTTGTTTTATAAAACGGTCACTATATCCTGACAGTAGTGCATGAGACCATAGACTGTATATAAAGATGGACGACGTGCCTCCACTTCAACAACAAAATATCCTGGATACGGATTTGACGTCATTTGGAGCCAGAGTCTGCGCAGCAGTGATCGGGCGGTGGAGCCACGGTATCGAGCCAAGCACGGCCGCAGCTTGTCAACAAGAGGGTCTCACAGCTGCTAATCATGACGTCTCACCCCCTTATTATAGCATCAAATAACTAATTAAATCCAAACTTATCAGAAAAATTATCACTTGGACATACATCAGTGTGATAAGAACTGCCTAAAATGACAGAAAAAAATATTTGATGTGTACTTTGACTTTTTAGTTTGGCCCGTATCCCATCCGCTGACATGGAGGGGCAGGATTTATGAGCTATACTGCAGCCAGCCACCAGGGGGCGATCATGATGTTTTAACTTCACTTTTGGGGAGCTGTCAGGTCATCCATCTTTATATACAATCTATGCATGTGTAGCAGATAATCTGTGAAAAAAATCATTTCCCTCTGCCTCCTCCCCAAGATCCTAATGGCATTTGCAAGATTTCACACAAATGAAAACAACCAACCAGAGTCAAGCAGTCTGCGTTAGAGACAGCTTGGCTCTGACTGGTTGTTTTCCTTCGGGCATGTTAAAATTTTGCAGATGTCATTAGGAGCACCAGAGGACACCGGAGGACACAAGAGGACACAGAGGAACATGATTTTTTTCACAGATTATCTGTCTCATGTACTGCTGACAGGATATGATCACAGTTTTATAAAATAACTTTTTATCATATCTCTCAAAGTTACTGTCTGCAGCTTTAAGTATGTTGTTCATTGACAGATGTTTACCCATAACTCCAATGCATTTCCAACTAATCCAAAGGGTTTTTAAATGATTTATTTAGCTTAAGAAGTAGGAGAAAGTTGGAGATACATTGTCAAATCTCCATTGTGCCAGAAACTATAAGTATTTTTTTTTATGTTACCCATAGACAGATATGTCAAATACAAATATTTCTATTGACACCAGTGAATGGACCTTGTTCTGTAAGACATGAGGAGTTGTCCCAGTGCCCTTGTTCTGTCTGTCAGCCTGCACCACAGTGGACATGGGAATGTAGCACCTGTCTGTTAGTGCTGAGCTCCACGGTTTAGTGTGTGTATACGCAACGAGGAGCTCTTGTCTTCAGGAAGATAAGACGACCTTGGTCGGACATCGAGGTCCTGATGTCCAGTGTGGCACCACGGTGTGATTTGGTTACAGCCAACTCCGGAGGGACCTTGAAATGTTACACAGCTTTTAAAGATCAGATTCCTCACATTGTGTTACACTCCCTCGGTATTCAGAGGACATTTTCAGCCATCACAGACGAGACTATGGACTAATTGTTCATGGCAGCTTTGCTTCCTTGTTTGACTAAGCTCTTCTTGTAATTTGCATCAAATGTCCTGTTGCTATTTGCCTATACTATGCAACATGTAAGATGTTCCTGCTTATGTTCAAGCTGGAGGCACAACGTTTTTAGATGCAACAAATTGATTTCAATGTGAGAATGTGTATTATTCTCACTTTCTGTTTCTTTAATGAAGTCTGAACAACGAATATAGCAACGACAAAGAAACAGAACGGATAACAAAAAATCAAATAAATCATCATCAGTCATGTTGTTAAGTTATCTGTAACAATTAGGGTTTTCAATCGATTCAAATATTGAATCGCGATGAATCAAAAATTAATCACACCCTTTTTTTGATCTATTCAAAATGTACCTTAAAGGGAGATTTGTCAATTATTTAATACTCTTATCAACATTGGAGTTGGCAAATATGCTGCATTCTGCAAATGTATATATCTATTTATTATTGGAAATCAATTAAAAACACAGAACAATGACAAATATTGTCCAGAAACCCTCACAGGTACTGCATTTAGCATACAAAATATGTTCAAATCATAACATGGCAAACTGCAGCCCAACAGGCAACAACAGCTGTCAGTGTGTCAGTGTGCTGACTTGACTATGACTTGCCCCAAACTGCATATGATTATCATAAAGTGGGCAAGTCTGTAAAGGAGAGACTCGTGGGTACCCATAGAACCCATTTTCATTCACATATCTTGAGGTCAGAAGTCAAAGGACCCCTTTGAAAATGGCCATGTCAGTTTTTCCTCGCCAAAATTTAACGTTACTTAGTAATGTTATTTAGCGTCCTTCGCAACAAGCTAGCATGACATAGTAGACACTCTAGCTTTAAAACTGAGCCCGCTACAACCTGAAAATCGCAAGTTGTGTTAATGCTTAAAAGAAATAAGTGGCGTTAATACAAATTTGCGTTAACGTGCTATTATCGTGTTAACTTTGACAGCCCTAGTAACAATAGAAAAGTTAAGCTATCTCTGTCAGCTCTTGTACTGCCATCTGGTGCATTACAAACCACTTCTAACCGATTAGACTGTTATCAGACCTTATTAGTTGCTATAAGCCCCATAGATGTGGGTCAGTAGGGGCCTACTACACCCACTGGTAGGTTTTATCATCTATTCACATGGTAGATCACCAAAAGAAGTTAAAAAAGAACAGACCGTAGTATGCAGTAAGTGTTTTTGTTGCCTAAACCTAAAGAAGCCGTTTTGTTTGTGTTCAAAACGTAACGCTTCATTCAGTTTGACGTGTTTTTAAGTTTCACTATTACAACATGGTAAGCTTAGTAGGCCTCTAATGACCCACATCTATTATGCTTACAGCG
Source organism: Sebastes fasciatus (assembly GCF_043250625.1). Taxonomy (NCBI): domain Eukaryota; kingdom Metazoa; phylum Chordata; class Actinopteri; order Perciformes; family Sebastidae; genus Sebastes; species Sebastes fasciatus. The sequence continues at coordinate 20,661,487 of NC_133798.1, read as the reverse complement.
ACCGATAACGCCTATTTAATGGCCTGATAACAGTCGAATCAAGTGCCACTTAAAAGAACCCAGTTTTTAAACAATCCTGAAAGAGTATTTGCTCATTTTGTTCTTAATTCTTAAACACACTCTTTCCATGTCAGCTCTTACATCTGGTGCCCAGTTGTTTTGTCAGTTACTCACTCGTCTCAGCAGCAAATCCACTAATGGAGTGACACTGGATTGAAATGTGAAAAAATGTTCACATTAAAGCTCAGACAGCGAACGCCCGGCTGGCACACTGACTGTAGCACCATATTGGAAAAGACTTGTGAGAAATGTCTCATTTACTCATTGACTTCACTTTGCAGGCAACGAGTAGCTGTTAAATGTCGCTCTGAATATTGATGTCAATTCCAGTCTCTCCATCAGGCTGTAATGTACGGCCTGATGTATTGAATTGATTTAGACTCTGTGATAGACTCTGTAATCTGAAGGAGCCCTTTGTTTGTTGAATAAAAGTCTGTATGTGTCTGGCTGGTATAAAAGTGTCTGTTGTTGTCTGTCAAGTGAACTGTGCTGTCTCATGTCCTCAGGTGGACTGTAAACCACTCAGATCCTCTTCTCTTGTGTTTAGTTGATTCTCCTTCTCTTGGGCCTGAATGTCAGTTGTTATTGAAGAACTTTGTCATGATAATTTAGATTACGAGTTTAAAACAAAAATGTTCAGAAGGGCTTTACTTTCATGAGAGATTCCTTCTGTTATCATAATATATCATATGATTTGTACTTATTGGCTTCTAAAGAGTTATATAACACGTAGATTAGAGCTGTTGCATCATTGTAAACTGAATATTTTGGGGTTTTTTCGACTGCTAGCTGGTCCAAATAAGACCTTTGGAGACTTTTTCTGTATTTACATACGCACAGAGTTAGGACCAAGTCATTGTTTTACAAGTCCCAAGTAAGTCTCAAGTCTTTTCACTTCTGAGTCTCCTTAGTCAAGTGCCAAGTCAAGACTGACAAGTCCCAAGTCAAGTGCCAAGTCCTAAACTTTGAGTTTCAAGTCCTAAACAAGTCATAATGAGTTCTTCACCAAATGTAATGCCATTTGCGTCTCCGACTATAATTTTCAACCTACACGTTTTGCATAATGCAATTTGATTTTTGTTGAACGCCACATAGATTTTTTGTGCGAGTAAAATTATCTTTGGTATCATTTTTTCCAACTGGCGCTCAGTAACGTAATGTTAGTTCTTCATGTTTCTCTCCTGCAACTTGACTGGATGCTGTCGATGGTTTAAACAAAGTGAATCTGGAGAATGAATAGCGTTAACGGGGGAATGAATCTATTTTTTGGCACACTTTTTAAATAACATATTTTTTAATCTTTGGGGGTGAAGTGAAGTCACGAGTCATTGGTGTTAAAGTCCAAGGCCAGTTGCAAGTTGTTTTTTATTTTGTCAAGTCGAGTCTTAAGTCATCAAATTTGTGACTCAAGTCCACAGCTCTGCATATGCATATAGGTATACAGTATACACATAAGCACAAAGTGTATGTATTTGTAAAAAGTAACTTTAACCAACACAAGAAGTGTGATGTGAAAATGGAGTTGATTCAGCACCTCACTGTCACAGTTTCAACAAAAAATTCTAAGTTTCACATATGAAGTATTGATTGCAGATCTGCTTTTATTGTGTATATTTCCATATCGATGTCCTATAGACAGAACATATAATGTAGACATGTCTGAATTTCTCTTTGCAAACTCACATTGAAGGTTTACATTGCCTCTCTGTCTCTGTGCGTCTCGTCCTCCTCCTGTCCGTCCCCAGGCCGTCAGTAGGGAACCATGTGCAGCTCCCTGAGCCCCAAACAGCCGAATGGCCCCGGCCTCACAGACATGCAGCAGTATCACCAGTGGCTGGCCAGTCGACACGAAGCCAGCTTGCTGCCCATGAAGGAAGACCTGGCCCTCTGGCTCACTAATTTCCTCGGTAGGAAACACTCAGATCACATACATGCATGACACATCTGACTATAATTCTACTTTCCTAAATACCTTTGCTTCTCAATATATCACTGACTACACTGACAAAGTGGGCCTACGTCTTGTTGAAATGTTTACTTCAATCGGTTGGTATTTGCTGTATCATAAACAGGTTGTATTAGAACAATCTTGCAATACACACATTCATTTCCTACAAATTTTGCTAACAAATACAAGCTGCTGTTGCTGATTCATTCAAAACACTACTGTCCTAGAAACAGCTTGGCTTTGAATCTCCTCATCTTCAACATTAATTGAACTATTGCTGATGTAAACACCTCTGCAGGGGAATGGAATCAATCTGAACCTCATTACAAACTATTTTAAGGTCACTATTGAATGTGTGAACCAGTTTCCCCGTTCACACACTCTCCCATAAATCTTCCTCAATTGAATAATGGCCGTCATTAAGAGGGTGGAATGATGCACAGCCAGTGGTGGAGGATAAGCAGCAGAGGGGACATCAGCAGAAGCTTTGTGCAAGGTTGCGATTGCATAATAAATCCCCCTGTGTAGCATTCCTCTTAAACAGCGCAGTCACAAAACAAATGCATGAAGCACTGAGGATCTGATTTGAATTTAGAGACTCAAATTTAATGCAGAAAGTTAAGTTTCGTGCTAAACTCAGTGATTTATCTGAGCATTGGGAAAATGACAATTTGCAGGTTTAACCGCGGCACCAGAGACCAACCAGTGTCCACACAAAAATGTTCTTGTTAGCAAACCCAAATTCTTCCAATTCCTCCACCGGAGTAGGATACAATGTAAGAATTCAGCAATTGTTCATTGAATTTCCAATAGGCTAACTGTCTGTTATCTAGCATTTTATGTATCAGCATTTTAAGATTAGTTAAAGAGTGTATAGTCTTATTCACCTCATTATTTAAGGGTTCTCTTCAAACTTTGCTTTTGAAATATTTGTAGCTGCACTTTATATGGTTAAAATTATTCTCCCTAATGTCTTGGAGTTACTCCACGGGACTTCCTGCAGACTGCACACAGTCCAACAATAATCTCTAAAATCAATTGGGAGCCAGTTCAGTTCCTGAAACTGACTCCTGCCTGTGTAAAACAACGTCAGTTATCTCTGGCGGTCTGTGTGTTGAACCAGCTGAGCTCTGGTCGGCTGTAGTGAAGGATCAAGGACAAAAAAAGAGAGCGTCCACATGTGTGCAGTACATACACAGTATTGAACCCGTTTGTTGATTTAAGCCACGTCCTGTGTGTTCATCACCTTAAAGCTGAAGTAGGCGAGATTGGAGCACATATGATTTAAAAGTTATTTTTATAAAACGGTCGCTATATCCTTACAGTAGTACATGAAACAGGTAACCTGAAATAAAAAACATGTGCCTCTGTGTCCTCCGGTGTCTGCAAGATTTCACTGACCGGAGGAAAACAACCAGTCAAAGCTGACCTGGGATCTGCTGTCCAGCAACCGTCTATGAGAGACGGCTGTCAATCACTCGCGAACTCCGACCAAATGGTCAAACTAGGTTTAAGGGGAGACACCCAATAGGGTAAAAAAAATAACTAATAGATATCACCATGAAAGTCCCCCAGTTGAGTACTTACATTAAGGCAACTATCTTTTGTACTGCAAGTTTTTTGAAAATGTATGTTTAAATTTGCAAATGATATATATATACTGTATATATATATACTGTATATGGCTATGAATGGTATATGAACAAACCCCTCTGTTAAAACCTTCAGAATATAGACCGGAATGAAACTGGAGAGTTTGGTGGATGTAAGTGCTACTGAAATGGAGATTTCTGGCTCAGAGTCTGAGAAAAATCTCATTTTGAGAAAACAACCTTTAAAGGGGCTTTAGAATCAGAAATTGCTTGTTAACAGTGACACCTGTGGCCATTCAGTCAACGACAGTCAGCGTCCTGTTGCTCGTGCTTGTGCTCGCACTACGTAGACGCGAACGAGCATCGGTCAAAACAGTGAGGCGACACACACGAGACTGAACGTGATTGACAGCTAAAACCACAATATCACTATATATTTCACATGCTTAGCAGCACTTTGTTAGTGTTAGCCAGCTCGGGGTCCGATTTGATTCCCAAAACCAAACGAAGGTCCCTCTATGAATTGAAGGCCCGGCTGATGTTGATCCTAGTTTTCCCCCCGATGTCGGTCACATTCCTGTTTTGCAAGACTGGCTTCACTAGATATAACTTTGGTTTTTATATGTGGAGTTTGTGTTGGAGTCTGAGTTGTGGTGGGGGCTGGTCATTTGTTGGCGTTAGCGGACTCCAATTCTAAACGAACATTAGCTATTGTTGAAAGAAGACATGTTATGGAAGCAAAATAGCCCAAAATTGCAAAATTGACGAGTGCATGAAAAACTATGTTGGGTGTCTTGCCTTAAAATTCGGAGAAAGAAGGCGCTGATATGCTCAGCAGGGGTTTACAGTTTCAGGTGGGAGTAGTGGCGGTTCATAACGAGTCCACTGATTGAGTGGGAGGCGGTTGCTCGGTTCTACTGATGAGTCACATTGCTGTTGTGATGGGAGGTTGAAGCAATTTATAGGAGTGAGTATTTGAGTTGAAATGTTTCTCTCGAAGCCCTCTGGAATATATTTTCCTCACACGGCGAGGAGCGAGGGAGAGTTTGAGCGTATACGACGGGAGCTCACTGAGTATTTCTCAAGATTTCAATCTCTCTTTTCTGGGCTCAATTACAACATTTGGAACTCATTAAACGTCGAACCCCAAAGACCCCTCCTCCTATAAGAAACAGAAAAGGGGATTAAAAAAAAAAAATCTCTCCGGTTTCTTTCCACAGACACCCCCCTGCCACCACCTCCTATTTCACAATGATCTAACTATGAAGGAATGGTCCTCTGGAAGTCAGTCAACTGGACACCACATGTTGATCACCAATCTATCTCTGCAACCGTGCAGGATAATGAGGCATAATGTGCACAATCAGATGCCCCCTTTCCATGTGATCTTGTCTTTGCCACCCCCACGGTGTCTACTACCAGAAATCCCCCTCCAGATTCCCCCAAGTCATGTTGTAATATGTGAACATTTGGCTTCTGCAGAGCTGCCTAAACCCAGCAGCACAAGCCAAGCTCAATAAGCCGAGCTCAATCAGCCAGGCGGTTTCTGTGTGTCCATCAGGTTCAGCTGGGAACGGACTGGAGAATAAATTGTATTTCCTTATACTGTACATATATTTTAAAAATGAGCATTTGTACATTGAATTTATTGCTGGATTCTTTCTTTATGTGTCCCCTGGTCAGGTCTGGAAATCACCGCGGAGAGTTTCATGGATCGCTTAGACAATGGCTTCCTGTTGTGCCAGCTGGCTGAGACACTACAGGAGAAGTTCAGGCAAAATACTGGAGACCTGCCTTCCTCTGGCAACAGCAAGGTACCGAGAAACCTGAGGGTTACAGTAGTCTGGCAGCATTATAACGGTTACAGTGAAAACACTAATCTGGGAGCCAAATCTTGGCTGAAATAGTTCAGTGATTCGACAGAGGATTGATTCGGAGAGGGGAGGCAATCACTGTGGTCCCAATTGTTTAAACAATCCTCCTGTTAATTAGAAAAGAATGTGAAATTCAAACATACTAAGTAATACGTGTTTTGTTTTTAAACTCAAATCCATGTTTAAAGGTACAGTGTAGTAGGATTTGGTGGCATCTCGTGGTGAGGTTGCAGGTTGCGACCAACTGAGTACCTCTCCGCTCACTCCTCACTTTCCAAGACAGCGGTAACGTGAGCCGCCGTGTGCAAAACCGTGGTAACTCCATTCGCCTCACTCAGAGGCCATCCTTACCAAATGGTGCCTTCAAATGAAACTCGTGAGCTCGTGTTTACAACATGGGAAGTCGTGTACACGATATGCTTCGAGTGGTTAAGTCGTGAGAACACCGCTGCTAAGCAATGGCTATATTAATGTTACTGTTGCGTCTAGAAGCTACAGAGGCTAACAAGCAAGCTAAGCTAGAAAGTGGGTAACATAATGCAGTAAATGCAAAGGCATAATGAAAGAGGGAAAAGATGAGGCTGTTGGAATTATCAACATTTTCCTCAGACATATTATAAAATTATGAAGAAAAACAATATACGACTAAAATTACAATATATTAACTTATTGTGCACCGAAAATTTATTTCCATGGCCTCCGCCATTTCTGACGTCAAACACATCACAACTTGTTAACTCGGAGCTTTCAGAAACGTTCCACTTTCCACAAGAGGGAGGCGTTCATATGGACTCGAAACATGACCCCATTTGAAGGCACTAATAGTAACACTACTTCAGGAAGTCAGATGGCAGGAGAACTATGGTGACCTTCAGGTAACGTAAAAACATGAAAGTCTCTCTCTAGAGCCAGTGTTTGGTTTGTCCATTCTGGGCTACTGTAGAAACATGGCAGAGCAACATGTTGGACTCTGTGAAGAGGACCCGCTCTCTGAAAGGCTCATTCTAAGCTAACGAAAACACGATTCTTAGATCCAGGTGATTATACACTAATGAAAACATAGTTATGAATATTATATTCCATTTCTGCTAATAGATCCCCCGAAATGTTACACACTGATCCTTTAATATTGGTTGTCTGTATTGCCACATAAAGGATCCCTTGAAATCCTGTTTTTCTGCATAATTCATTGGGACCAGACTGCTTCAAGACAACAGTATTGAAGCTGTATTGACTTTCCCATAGACAGCTATACCCTGATATCAGGTTTCCCTCAATAAGATCAATAAAATCCACACTTACAGAGTCCCTTCTCAAAGATATCGTAACCTTTGGAGAGTAACAGAGAGAGAGAGAGACACTCTGAAAACTTAAAAATGGAAAATAGTATTACATTTGATATCCACCCTGTCCTTAGATCTTACTTGTTGATTGGCTTCATCGGCTCAGCAGCGACCATGAATCCCAACTTTGCTAGGAGCTCCATAATTTCAGAAAGCGGCGCACAAAGGGTGGGGGATGGGGGATGGGGGCCTGCAGCCTTCAGCGGGGCAAAAAAAAGAAGAAAAAATAAGGCTGGCAAGGACGAATTAACTGATGGGGCCCCACATCCCCTGTGAGAATTGGCAGAACTACGTTCAATTTTCATTTCTTGTGAGCCCTGAGTGAGGGTTTAATGATTTTCGTAAGATTAAAGGGTAACCTTGCAAGCCGTAATCGTATATTTTACTGGATCAGTGCTCAAGAAAACAAACCGATCAGGGTACAAATCCTTAGATTGTATCAGTTTCAGAGCTACTGCAAGAAGGTTTGATGTCTTCAGCTTCTAAAAATATTGTTCATGTATTTCCACATAAAAATAAAATTGTCTCAGACTCTAGTGCTGAATATGACAGAAGCATTATCTTGCAGACATGAATACACAATACCTGTAGTATCTATAGGAATCTGTGCTAACTTAAACATTGAGCTGACGTCTGGTGCTCAGTGGGATCATATGTTTCTAACGGAGGGAAACACTGATGAGTTTCTGTTCAGAGGAAAGGAAGCAAAAGACTCTTTTGTTGTCTCGTGAGTGAGAGTTGTTGATGTTTGCACTGGGGCATTACTGTGCTGATGACAGTGAGTCTCCTGATCTCAGTGTGAGCGGAGCAGCACAGATGTGAGGAAATGCTTGAGGTCAGTGACCGTGGGACGGCAGAGGAGCCGCTGAAATAGAGGAGCCTATTGATCGTGGAGGTCAACAGGCAGAGAGAGAGTCTTGAGGCAAGATACTAAAAGAGAAAGTGGTCGACGCTGACCTACAACTCAGGCTTTAAAAATCAAACACAGTTGCATTATGACGTTTTATAGTTTAACTACTTATCGCTCACATTAAGCACTTTCAGTTTAATGAGCCATGAAAGATGAATCACGTTCTCCATGCCTGATACGTCATCTTATGTCATCCTAAGTGTATGTTTCATATCAAACAATTGTTTCTTTATCAGCCTATCGTGGCACTTACAGTAAGCTGTAGTTGTTTACTGTTGCATTTCACCACTTTAAAGAGAACTTCCATCTGCTTTAAAGCTCATTATAAGTTGTGTGCGCAGCGGACTAAGTGATTCCAGAAGAGACAAACAATATACCCCTTTGTAGATGTTTGTCTCTTTGCACATCTTCCCATGTGTTTGTTTACATCAGTCAATATCAACTGCAGATGACGGAAGATGATATTTCTTTCTCGTCATATGACCGTCATGTGCCAAGTTCAATACCACCTCAATAACTGTTCAAATGTATTACCATACTAACGAAATTTAAAGCAAAAGTTCAACATTTTAGGAAAAACGCTTATTTGCTTTGTTGCTGAGAGTTACATGAGAAGATTGATATCACCCTCATATGTCCATTAAATGTGAAGCTATAGCCACTTAGTTAGCTTAACTTTGCACAAAATAATAGAAATGGGGAAACAACCTGCCTGGCTCTGTCAAACGGTAACAAAATGTGCATACCGGCACCTTTAAAGTTCACCAATTAAGCCATTATATTTAAAGTTATAATATGTAAGATTTTCGCGTCTAAAAACAACTAGATCTATTTTGTTTAGTTGTGTACTCACATTGTCCCAAATGTTTCCAACAGTGTTCAAACCCAAATCTGTAATTTTATTCAAGGTAATAGTATGTTTCATTTGGTCGCCTGTCAATGGCGCCATATTCCCTTTACCCTCTCTAGTTGCTCTAACTTCCAGGGACACATGGGAAACGCCAGATGATATGTCAGAGAGTGAGGAAGGAAGTCGGCGAGCCACTCTAATGTTTGTATTGCTCACTCGTGATGGAGCACGATTATTTATTCCGGTTTCTGCGTGTTCTGTCGACAAAGCTGTCCCCGTAGATGCAAACGTACAGGTGAACCAAACGACCCAAGACGATAATGGGACAAGAGGAGAGGTACAACCATAGACTGTATATAAGAAGTGGACGTAGTCACCGTGATGTCACCCACTGGTTTGTAGACTGCTGTTTTGAAGCCTTGATTTTGGCATTTTTGCCATCGCCATCTTGTTTTTTTGCAACCAGAAATCAAATAAGAGGGTGGAGCTAAGTACAACCGAATGCTGAGTAAGACATTTTTAGGAAACCAAAATGTGACCAAAATTAACTTTCATGAACTGAAAGCACACTGTGAAAGGGTTAAAGTTGTAAGACGAAGACACGGACAACGCCCAGACCGGTAGTAGACTCATCTAATGGTAACTTAGCAAGTTAACGTTACGTTAGCTAGCACTACTTGCGGCTATTTCATTAGAATTAAATGACATAGCGTGAATAAACGTGAATAAACGTGACTAAGCGTAACATGAATAATACTTTAATAGTCACATCAGATACATTTTCACTTTCAATGGTTGTTTAACAATGAAGACAACAACTCCCATGATCCCACTCTACTTCATGACCTTATCAAAGTCCGTCTTTTGTTATTACTTTGATTGAAAGACCCCTAGCAGCTGAAATGACATACTGTGCACAAAAACAGGGGTGTAAAAATGATTGGTGAATGATTGTTGCACAATCTTCTCATCTAACTCTCAGCAAAAAAGTAAATAAGCGTCGGCCTATTTCCCAAAATGTGCAACTATTCCTTTAAATGGTGCATGTACAGCTGTGGAAGTACAGATATTGAGAATCTACATAAATCATTTATAATCTTCCTGAGTGAAAGAAAATTATGTGATTTTAAAGCTAAGTACTTCCTTATCCTTTTCCTTCGTTCCCTCGAAGCATAATGCTTTCCAAAAGTTCTGCGCCTTCTGTGCAATCATTATATATGTAAAGGTGCAGATAATTGAGCAAGCCACCACAGAAATAACAACATGTCATTCTGATTTTTAAATCAAACAAAACTGGCAATATGGTCGACATTACTTCTCCAGGAATGCAGAGTAATTCAACAACAGAAAGGATCCCAGAAAAAGTCAAAAGGAGAGCCTGGAAAGAAAAGAAAAATACCCACAAAAGCCTGCATATTTCCAGCATGAGCTCATTGCACCTTTCTCATAGCACAGACGCACATATCCTGTATAAAACCACAGCGAGGCGCATAAATCTCCCCCGAACAGACCGTGTGGGGGCTGAAACCCATAAGCATGTCATTTGATCCCAAATCATAGAAGGCCTGGTAAAGTAGACCCGGTTTTCTAACCCGCCATCTACCATATTGATCTGCACGGAAAAGGTCCTTGATGCTGAGCTGAAAGCAGCAGATGGAGAAGAAATCAGTGTAGATAAAGAGTGTGTGGCTCTATGTGTCTAATGGAAACTCTGGGGGCTGGGCTGGACAAGTCAACCCTGGTGGACGCTTGTTTTCTCTTTGTCAAAGTTTATGTTCAGTTCTGTGTCTATTCATCAATTAATCATCTCAGGTTCATTTGTGTGTAGCGTACATAAAGACATCTACTAACCCCTCTGTGTATCCAGCAGAGTATTCCCAACCGGAGGATACCATGTCGACAGAGCGCTCCCTCCGGTTCCTTTTTTGCACGGGACAACACAGCCAACTTCCTGGCCTGGTGTCGTAAGGTTGGAGTTGGAGAAACGTGTCTGTTTGAGTCAGAGGATTTAGGTGAGTCTAAAATTGTTCTGCCATAAACATCAGGGGCCTTATTCACACACACATGAGAATACTCTGAGAGAGCTCCTAACTTCCTGGCTTAGGAGTGATTTTGGAAACTTCTCAGAGCAACTCTGAGCAGGAAGGGACAGAAACTTTTGACATCTTCTTTTAAAAAGTGTGATTTTTTACATTTTTTATTTAACCTTTATTTAACCAGGTGAATCCCATTGAGATTAAGAATCTCATTTTCAAGGGCGACGTGGCACAAAAACACTCAGTTACAGAAAACACAAAGGGAGACAAACAAATGAAAAGAACATAGCCAGGTAAATTTAAAAATATTGACATCTTAAGGAATCTGCTCCCAATTCTTTCACCATTGGTTGATCGGTTGATTGGTTGATCAAAAAAAGAAAGAAAAGAAAAATGCACTATTAGTGATACTAGGCATAGAATGGACAGTGAAATCGATAGGCCTAATAATAATAATAATAATAATAATAATAATAATAATAATTATAATAATAATAAACTTTACTTAAATAGCACTTTTCAAAAACAAGTTTATAAAGTGCTTCACAGACATAAAAACAGAAAGTACAATCGCAAATTAGTAAGTTCATTGCAGCCAAGAAATAGAAACATAGATAAAAGACAATGGATACAATTGTATATTATTTTTATATACTATATACATTTATATTATATATATTAAAATATTGAATTAACTGTCGTTCAATGTTTGGAGAATATTTCTCCTACCTCTTTGTCTTTCCGCCATTTCCTCCTCTGCTTAAAGAGGACATATTATCATACATTATCAGGTGCATACTTGTATTTTGTTTCTACTAGAACATGTTTACATGCTTTAATGTTCTAGAAATGCTTTATTCTTCTCATACCGGCTGTGCTGCAGCACCTCTTTTCACCCTCTGTCTGAAACGCTCTGTTTGAGCTCTGAAAAGCCCAGTCTGCTCTGATTGGTCCGCTGGCCCGCTCTGTTGTGATTGGACAAACAAACCAAACTCTTCGGACTCCGTTCCAGCTCCGCTCTAACTAGCTTTGATTGAGAGCGTGCCAAACTATCCGTTATACAAAGGTGGTATTTGGTGACATCACCACGTTACGGAAGAAAAAGGCCGGACTTCAATCAAGGCGTTTCAGTCAGTTCAGGAGCAGTGTTTCTGTGGGGGAGAGTAACTCCCTTTGGTGTGGACTTTGGGCATTGTAACTTTCAGACCTTTTACATGCACAAACACAATACATAACACACTAAAGGAAAGGGGAAAAGCACAAAAGCATAATAGGTCCCCTTTAAGAAACTTTTAAGCCTTTTAAAAGTCCTCCTCCCTACTCCTTACAGTGTTTCACCTTAGGAGCTCTCTTAAGGGCTAAGATGCTTTGTGAATAACTTTTATCTTTACCAGGATCTAGTCTTAATGATAAGGGGAAATTCTTATAAAATGTCATAATTCTAAGAATTTTCTTAGAATTTCGTCACTAGGAGCAACTCTTCATACGAGGAAGCTTTATAAATACAGCCCCAAAACACTGGAAAATCTGAATAGTCTATAAACAGGCTTCAGGTACAACACAGCCAGTCTTTGGCTGTCACTGGCACTACCAGGGCACTGGATTCAGGTTTCTATCTCCTGTGAATGGCGTGATTGTGCAGGTAGAGTATCACAGGTTGGACTGCTTTCCTCTCCTCCCCCCCCCCCCTGAGGCTCAGAGGACTCACATCATCAGGCTTCGCTTCAACTCCTCTGGCATTCACACAAAGCTCACAAGGGCAGCAGTCCGCTGGGAGCAGCTCTACCTGACGATAAGGGGGACGTGTTGGTGCATCTCGAATACTGTTCTCATGCACAAAATGTCTGGAGTAAAACAAAAGGGAGCGCACCAGACAGAAGGGTGTGAGTTAGAGAGAAAATAGGCCAACGCTATGCAAATGTTTTCCTCAGCCCGGAGTCTGCTCGCTTCCTCATTCACTCACTGTGTTATCTGTGTCGCTCTAATCTATTGCAAGGATTTTTTTTGTGTTATGTCACTGAAACATGCTCGCTCGTTAAGATATGCCTGGACTGAATATTGTCCTTACAATTAGATGTACAGTATGTGACCCTGCCAGCTACAGGAATACCGAGAATATCCGTACATTCCTGTAATTTATGACTCATGGCTGCTCGACCATCGCTAAGCAATTTCAACTATGCAAATCATTTCTGGAGGCCGAGTCACACACACAGTAAATCAACTTCTCAAGCAGTGGACACGTAAAATGTTGTGAATTTAGAAAACAGTAACAGCTGACTTCTTTCTTTGTCTCTCTTTCTTCTGTTATTTCTCTGGATGGATTAATCAGTCCAGCAGTAGTGGAAACAACACCAGGTTTGCTATCATGCACTAGATATTTTATGTATAATGCATGATGTGGTGTGTCACGTCACATGTATCGCCCATCTTGTCTCACTGTCTGATCATATATTCGGTGACACCGAAAGCCTCTAAAGACAACTCAAGTCTGAACATTTGGGATGAACAGGATTGAAGAGGAGAGGAACACTTGAATGCATGAAGTTCATGAGCTCATTTTTATGTGCATCGTCACCATCACACAGCCACTCATCCTCACTCATTGCCCTTTTCCAGATACTATACAATGTCTATTTACTGTGTTACTAAAACTTAATCTCTTCCTGTAGTTCTTCATAAGCAGCCACGAGAAGTGTGCCTATGTCTTTTAGAGTTGGGACGGATAGCATCACGGTATGCTCTTGCTTTTTATATTATCTCTTTGTTTATTTTCTTAATTCTACACTTGTGGAATGACATTACTCTTTGTTTTCTAGGTACAACGTGGAGCCTCCTGGCCTCATAAAACTGGAGAAAGAGATTGAACAAGAAGAAAAAGCGCCTCCATCACCTCCACCACCTCCATCACCTCCATCACCTGTATCCCCAGCTCAGCCCCTTCCTCCATCTCCATCCTTATCTCCCTCCCCGTCTCCTACTCCGTCTCCAACTCCCACCAAAGTCAGCTCCAGCAAGAAAAGTACCGGGAAGCTGTTGGATGATGCTGTAAGTTAGCAGCAGTTAATGTCTGCTTCTACTTATGATATCCAGAGGGAAACATCTGTAATATCTTTGTGTGTTTTACAGGTCAGACATATCGCTGATGACCCTCCCTGCAGATGTCTGAACAAATTCTGTGTGGAGAGACAGTCACAGGGTCGATACCGCGTCGGGGAGAAGATGCTTTTTATCCGGGTGAGTTTAACACAATAAGGTTTACATGTATACAGTTCAGTTTCAGTTTATACACAACACAAGACATAATGGAGATATGTGAAATTGGAGCCGTTTCAAGCTTTGACATATTTTTATAGCAACTGCTGCCTTAAGCTCTTTTTGAGAACAGACACAGATAGAGACATTTTTATAGTGTTATCAATTTCATTCCATACCTGTGGACCTCTGCAAACTGCACTAAAGCTCGTACATTTAAGTCAGGAGCGATTCTAGGATCAGACCTTTAGGGGGGCTCAGCCCCTGACTGGAAAAAAATTTCAATTTAAAATTAAAATCCTGGTTTCACATTAATAGTATCCTCTGTATGAAAGTTCAATTTTGTGCTACTTGTACTTCACTACTTTTCAGAGGCTAAAATTGTACTTTTTATTCCACTATGTTTATTTGACAGCTATAGTTACTAATGACTTTAGGGATTAATAATCATATAATCAGCATCATCTAGCCAATCCATCTATCCAAGGGCATTAAAAGAAAGTTAAAATTAGCTCCATTTTGACCTGCAGCAACATGAAATGTTATATACACGTCAATGCGTATTAAAACACTGACAGGGAACTGCCTACAATACTTTTACATGTGTTCTGTTATTTACATTTTGCTAATAATCTTTTTGTACTTTTACTCACGGGAAAATTTTGAATGGAGGACTTTTAACATTGTATACACTATAGGGCTGCAACTAACAATTCATTTCATTGTCGATTAATCTCTCGATTATTCTCTCGATAAATCGATTAGTTGTTGATTGTTGTTTGGTCTATAAAATGTCCGAAAATGCTGAAAAATGTCGATCAGTGTTTCCCAAAACCCAAGATGACGTCGTCAAATGTCTTGTTTTATCCACAACTCAAAGATATTCAATTTACTGTCATAGAGGAGAACAAAAATCTGAAAATATTCACATTTAAGAAGCTGGAATCAGAGAATTTTGACTTTGTATTCTTGAAAAATTACTCAAACCGATTGATCGATTGTTAAAATAGTTGGCGATTAATTTAATAGTCAACAACTAATCGATTAATCGTTGCAGCCCTAATTGTATAGCTACTTTTACTAAAGTTAAGAATCTGAATACTTCTTCCTGCTTCCTAATGTACTTCTTTTACTGTTTGTTAGCTTATTGTCCAGCTTTGCATCACATTATAAAAGAAAAACTTATTCTGCAAATGCTAGATAAATTGAGTAAAAAGTACAATATTATCCTCTGAAATGTAGTAAAGTAAACATATAAAGTTGGTAAATATCAAGTGAAGTGCCAGTATCTATAAACTGAACTGGACATTTACTTTTTGTAGTTTATTAGTCTACGCGTGTTATTGGGTTGATATATTTTTACAACATAACACAAGGACAGACAAAAAAACTCAAAATGACACAAGTTCACATTTTTTGCTAATCAAATTTTATATCAATTTTCCAATCAGTTTGGGGTTGATAACAATAAGGTCTCACACTGCAGTGGAAACCCCTCTCTATTCACACAGCATATGGCCGTATGTTGATACTTTGGGATGAAAGTAAGCCATTGTGTCTGGAGAGCCCGCCTTCGCTGTGAGGTCTCATTTACTGGTAATGGTATTCCGACTATGTCCATCTTCAGCCAAACATAATGTGGCTCACTGGCTATAAAGGGAAAAAAAACTCCCACACATTTCCATATGTTAGTACTTGGAAAATATTTGACTAAGCTTCATCACCCAATAGTGGCAGTTGCATTAATTACATCTTATAATCACAGTGAATCTATCAGCCCAGGAAAGGTTACTGGACTCTCTCTGAGTGGAGGGATGAAGGATACCGGAGGAGGATAAATGGAGGCTAACACAGATTAGAGAGGTAGCATTGGTCCTCTTGGGATCCTGGTTACTTGGCAACCCACAACCAGGATTCACACCTCTAAGAACATGATTCATGCCGACGGTATGTTTCGGATGTTGAAAAGAGAGTTTACTCTTGGATGTCCTCTGCTGTCAGCCCATTATACTGCAACTATATATATATGTCAAATCTCAACCAAATCCCAGTAATAATAAGATTTGTATGAACAAAGCTGTTTTGTAACATTAGTGCGGACCATAAGACTCTAATTTCCTGCTATAATAACATACTGCGTAAATCTGAATATTTATCATCCTTTGATGCCTTTCAATGACTGAACGTTTCAGTCTTCACTGTGTTGCTGAGCAACCAAGGACAAATGGTGAGAAGCTCACAGTGTTGGTCCAACGCAATCTGCTATACAGTATAATCTACACCACCTTGCAGAGACCAAAACCACAAATCACAAATTTGCCTCAAAGGGCTGTATATCTTTCCTGTAAATAATGTAGTTTTCCTCTTCTATTTCTTCCTTTAGTGCTGTTTTTTACATTAGTTCTGTTTTATTGCCTGTTTTATTCTATTCTGATATAAAATATTTGTTTATCCATTTTCTGTGTGCTTAGCGTGGAGGGGGGCTTCATTTCATTGTGCTATCCTGCTTTGAATAATGACAATAGAGCTGAACCTTGAGTCTTTACAGTCTGTACAGCATACGACTCCCTCTATGTGTAGACCCTTGATTTGGATAAGAAAAAACTCCCCAAAAAAAACCTTTAATGGGGAAAAAAAGAAGAGGTATCCCTCTTCAAGGACAGACAGAAAGGAACTAAATCAGTGGTTCCCAACCTGGGGTCCGGGCCCCCCTGAGGGGAGCGCCAAAGATCACAGGGTGCGCCAGGATTTGTCTGCTCTGAAGTTGTCAAAATTTGATTTGCACATATATAACTAAAATCATAATAACACACTTACTGGATAATTTATACAAAAGTCTGTATATAAAACTATTTCAGAATATATATTTTTTGCTAATACCACATTCTGTTTAAACTTTTTATTTGTGCACAGTTGCAGATAAAGATCAGGCTAGACTAATGTTATTCGTATTATATTTGTAGAATTAGATTCCAGTGGTAGCTGCATAGGATTGTTTCTGACTCATGTGATCCAAACATTTTCAATAAATCCAGAGTGTTGTAAAGTCCAAAAGTCAACATTTATTGAAACAAGATGGACGTAATCATTTTGACGTTTTATCTAACGAAATATTCTGCTTAAATCCATATTTGTTGGCGTTTAGCCTTTCAAAAACATTTTCACTACAGTCAGAAAACTGTTAATACTGCTTTCCTGCTTGTCGCTCACAAAGGAAGGCCTGCACCTGTATTAACGGGGCGGTCTAGCAGCAATCTAACACCAGAAATTACATTTATTTAACCACAATAACAAACAATCTATTTCCACTGAAATGCTATTATAATAGAAAATTAAGTCATTACAAAAAAAGGATCATATTATGTATCTGCATTTGGTTGGCGTATCAACACCAACATTTTATTTGTGTTGACAAAACTGACGGGTTATATTCATTAAAGAAATTTGATTTAAATCAGGGCTGTCAAAGCTAACGTGATAATAACACGTTAACACAAATTTGTTTTAATGCCACTAATTTCTTTAACGCAATGTGTGATTTTTAGGTTGTAGCGGGCTCAGTTTTAAAGCTAGAGTGAAGGTCATGGTATCATATAAAACTAGAAAACCTAAGGAATCCATTGGTACCAACCATGTCATACTAGCTTGTTGTAAAGGAGGCTAAATAGCAGTCCAAACTTGCGCTAAATTTTGGCGTGAAAAAAACAAACTGGCATGGTCATTTTAAAAGAGGTCTCTTGACCTCTGACCTCAAGATATGTGAATGTAAATGGTTTCTATGGGTACCCACAAGTCTCCCCTTTACAGACATGCCCACTTTATGATAATCACATGCAGTTTGGGGCAAGTCATAGTCAAGTCAGCACACTGACACACTGACAGCTGTTGTTGCCTGTTGGGCTGCAGTTTGCCATGTTATGATTTGAGCATATTCTTTATGCTAAATGCAGTACCTGTGAGGGTTTCTGGACAATTTTTGTTATTGTTTTGTTTTGTCATTTAATACACTGATTAACTTTATTCAAATTCATGATTTTTCTCTAGGATTTGTTATTTTTTTAAAGGGTGATGATGATGTCAGAAAATGTTGGGGGAGGGGGTGGGTGGGGGTCAGCTTTTCTTAGATACAAGTGCGGGTAGGTTGGAAACCACTGAACTACATGTTGTATGCACAGAGTAGACAGAATTAATAGTAAAATTACACATGTGTATTATCATGCGTTATCATGTGTTCTCACAGTATGTGAGATACATCATTACATCATCAGGCCAAAGCCAGTGTTAAACCTCTGTTTCTTTGTCTGTCAGCCAGCTCTCTTCACAGTCAAAATGCTTTAATTAAAATGCCTCAGATGGTTTTACCCTCCTGCAGCTGCCTCCACTGAAAGGCATGAATACGGTGAGGCCAAGTCAGTGTCTGTAGGCCGCCGAGGAGCGAGGACAACAATGGCATGCAGTGCACATAAGAGTGCACTCCACAATTATCTGTACATGCCAGAGAGACTGACCTTCTCAGCTCCTGGAATAAATGAGGTGGTTGTAGCCTCAATGAGGGGGCAGAGTAACGTCGCAGTGTTTGTGAGAGGTGCTGTCCGAGCTCAGCCTCGGGCCTCCGTCCTTCTCTGGGCTGCAGAGGAGGAAACAAGGGTCTGGTCCCAAAGCAGCGTGATTGAAACCCCTCTGCATCACACAGGTCAATTAACTCCACAGTCACAAAGCCTGAAGGCCCGGTCCTGGTGATTGGAAGCACTGCCCCACCAGTGCCCTCCTGATTGATTCTGTTAAGAGGCTTATAAATGTTGCATGTTATGCTGCTGGAGGGCAGAAAGCCTCATATCTGGCCACACTGAGGTGACAAAATACCCTTTTTATCAAATGATTTGTCTGAATCATTCTCCTACTGTTTGTGTTTTTAAAGATAGCATCACAATAGTCTTCATAATAATCTGATTATGAGCTTTTTGTAGTAGAGGTGTAATGTCATGTTAATGAGGGAGGGGGGTGATAAGGCTCCATTGTGAGGCGGACATGTTTTATGTACACAGCCTCTGGGGAATGTGAGTGACTGAGCATCCAATATATCAGAGCCTTTTATTTCTTCTTCTCTTTATTATAATGGCCAATGTTGCCATGGTAGCCAACCTTGAGAATGTGTGGTAGACGGCATCGTTTTGAAGCAAATATTGCAGATTGAACGATGAAAAAATACTCCATTTAATTTCTTGGTGAAGCAGAGTGTCATTTTTAGGTGTTTTCCAGTGATGAAATAGCCATTGTTTGAATATTTTAGCCATGCTAACGGCCTGACTGTAGGGATGGCAATGGCGGTCTGTCTGTAAGAGTCAGTCACTTTTGTCAAAAGACACAAATATCTCAACAACTATTAGCTTGACTGCCATGACATTTAGTGCAGACATTCATGGTCCCCAGAGGATGAATCCTCTGACTTTTCCTCTCCTGCCACCATGAGGTTGACTTTTTGATCCTGAAAAGTTCTTTGGAAAAGTCTTGATAACTATTTGATGGATTGCAACTACATTTGGTGAAGACATCCATGTTCCCCATAGACTGTACAGTATAGTGTATCTTGTCATCGTGACATCACCCATTGGTTTGTGGACTATGGTTTTGAAGCCTTGAGTTTGGCATTTTGGACATCACCATCTTGGTGACACGAGAGGGTGGAGCAAAGTACAACCGAACGCTGAATAAGACATGAGACACATTATAATTAACTTCCATGCACTTCCCCATTGGCTTCACTTTTCAGACCCCTGAGTTGCCCACTGATGAATCCTAATGACTTTGGTGACCCCTAACTCCTATAGCACCACCACCAACAGTTCAACATTTTCATGTATCCAGTGAAATAGCTCAACATCTGCAAGATGGATTGGCACAAAACTTTGTACAGAAGTTTCCGGTTCGTTGATGATATATCCCAATGAGATCCCTTGACTTTTCTTCAAGTGCATTTGTGGTTTTGAATCAAATATCTCAACAACTACTGGGTGAATTACCATGAAAATTGGTACAGACAGCCATGCCCTCCTCAAGATGAATTGTAATAACTTTGGTGAATTCCTGCCTTCCTGCCTAGCGCCATTATCAGTAAAAAAAAAAATCCAATACATACTTTGGTTTATGACCAAATACCTGCAAAACTAATGACATTCCCAGCAGTCTCAGCTGTGTTTATTGCTAAATAGCAAATGTTAGCATTGTTAGCTAAATTAAGATGGTAAACACTATACCTGACAGTCTCACAGTGCCTCTAGCATGGCTGTGGAGGCTTGTTTGTTATGTAATTCCATTAATCAAGCAGAGACGCAGAGAAGCAGCCTAATGCTCAATTTGGCATTAGGCTGGTAAGAGATGGAGAGAGCTTCCCTCCAGGGACATCAGCCAGTCTGAGGCCCCCAACATCAATCAACCACCTCTGACATCAGAGCCATGCTCAACTGTTCATTCAACTTCTGCCTGAGAGGCAAAGTCTCAATCAGTGAAATGACATTAGTCCTGTAGAAGGAGGGGCTCTTCTTTGACACATCGACATCAGCATCGACACTATAATCCTTTCTCTCTGCAGATGCTGCACAACAAGCACGTGATGGTGCGTGTTGGTGGAGGCTGGGAGACCTTTGAGAGCTACCTGCTGAAACACGACCCGTGCCGCATGCTCCAGGTCTCCCGGGTGGAGGGCAAGACGTCCCCCTTCGGCAGCAAGTCCCCCAACATCAAGGACCTCACTCCCGACAGCTACCTGGTGGTGGCAGCCCACTACCGCAGCAAAAAGTGAAGACATGAGACTGAAACGTGCCATTCATAACAGGATCACTTCTTGCCATTGTTTACTCCCTATATAACATATCCCTATCCTTATACATATTATGGCTACAGACACAACTGCGTTAATGGAAAGCAAATGGATGTTTGTGAGCAGATTAATCCTGGAGTCACATTAGTAGGCCCTTAGTAGTTTTACAGAACTGAAAAATATGTCAATCATTACAATAGAATATAATTTAAATTTAGTCGCTGCACCTGATTCGACTGTTCTCAGGCCTTTAAATGTGCGTTATCGCTCGCTATAAGCATCATAGATGTGGGTTAGTAGGGGCCTACTACACCTACGTTGTAAAAGTGAACGCGAAACTTAAAACCAACACATTTTAACACGATTTAAAACTACATGAAACATGTTTTGAACACAAACAAAACAGCTTCTTTAGGTTTAGGTAACAAAACTCCAACTTCTTTAGGTTTATACAACAAAAACAAAAAAATAAAATAACTATGATCAAAAGTAAAGTGAAACTTAACACTTGTGAAGACAAGGACTATGTGTTGTTGGTTTCACACAGGATACAAACCCCTGTCTCCTGGGCAAAAACCCTGTCGCCCCCAACCTCCATGCCATATTATGGACTTTCATGCTGTCTATACTACAGCGCCTCATTTCCGCTTCTGCTCCTGTCATAATTACTACGGTTGCTAGAGGTCGCTGTCATCTTCTTTTATTCCTTCTTGACAAAACCTACTATTGGGTGTAGCCGGGCCCTACTGACCCACAACTATGAGCCTTATACCCACTGATAATGCTCATTTAATGCCTTGATAACAGTCTAATTGGCTGGTTGATCAGGTCTACAGTACCTGGCTGTATTTGTACATGTTGACAACTTTTTCTGAATGAAATTAAGTAAGTGGTGGAGGTTTCAGGCCCTTTAAGAAGCTAGTCTTCCTTGGCAACCTGGTGTGTGTGATAGTAGAAAGCAAGTAGACATTTTCCACGAAGGCAATGTATTGATTATGCCCCTTTTTTTAATTTGCCATTTGGCTGATATTGTTATCCTAACTGCATTACAGTACATTGAATACACGAGTGGCTCTAGTGGGCAGCGCACTCAAGTTTCAAACTGAACTTTAACTATGACATTAGAAAAATAAGTGGAAACTTTACTGTCCAAAGAAATGTAATTTACCAAGTCTTTACATGCTAGTCCACTGTATAGTACTCTTGTAAAAACTGCCAAAACTTCCCTAGAAACCAAACGTTGTAATCTTTCTTTTTGATGTTATTTTTTTAATATGCTAAGAAATGAAAGCAATGCTTAGACTGTTTACATGTTGAGTAACTATTATGAAATGCATTTTTATATTATTATCATTTTTAATAATTCTTCATTATTAGGATAACTCCTGTTTTATATAATTTCTATTGTAAGAACATGTACAATCACCTGAACAACCTGCAGTATGTCGTTAAACAGAACCTCATTGATTTATGATTGATAGTAATACTGTAGATTTACTCATTTGAGGTTCTGCAGTTCTTCAATTTGTTGCATGTTACTGACCTCTAGAGGTGGTGCAATAATTGAAACTTGATAATCTCTGTTTAGTTTCTTACAATTAATAGATTTACATCATTCAATGAATTAATTTGTGCAACTTTTTCCCTGGATTGGAAATGAATACGTAGGTTTGGCATGAGATCATTAGCTATGCCAACAGGCTTGTATGTGAAGTCCAATTTCTGTTTTTAGATGTACATTTTCAATAAATTCTCAAAACGTAAATATTAATAATTTGAAATATCTATTTTGTAAATATTTTCGGTAGGACTGGGAAAGTTTTCTGACCTAAAATCAAAACCTTACGGAGGAGTCTGCTTTGGAATTTAAACCTTTTTAATATAAGACTGAAAAATATTGGTAAATGTTCAATGGATCAAATGTAGATTAAGTCTACATCTAAGTGTACATTTTTTTATTAAGTATATATCTCAACCATAGTATGTTGCAAATGATATCACTGATCATTTTAACCAAATCTAAATGTTATCTAAAGTTAAATCATCTTTCTACACAACTGTAATTCTCATGAAAAGCACACAAGAGTAGCAGAAATGTGATTTATTGTAGCAAATAACATTGGCTAGGTTTCCTGTTCTACAAAATGGCGAGAGCACCGGAAGCATTTAAGGATCAAGTGAAGGCTGTAAGAAATGCACTCAGTTAAACAAGTCAAAGTAGATACTTCACTATGTACTGTTCGCACTGTTCCTTCAGTTTCTTCCTGTTTCCACAAACCGTGTGCAAATAGATGTCTAACAAAAAGCTCCTGTTTGCAATATGGCAAATTCACAAACACATTTCATATCATTTAAATAAAGCAGGCATCACATCAGTGTTTTGCATACATTGTAATTCAATGCAACAAACTCAAATTGTGCAGAAAAACAAAACAAAAAGGGCTCTATTAAAGGAGTGATGGCAAAGACCAGTGCAATAAGCCTTAATGGTGTATCCTAGTACACCTCCTTTTTATTTCTATTGGTTGTAGAATGTTTTAGTGTTTTATATTATTCAGCAGTACTCTGTAGCTGCTGCATATTTTATCAAGTATGTACTTCCTGGCTGAATCACTAAATTAGCGACTAAATGACGTTGCAGCAAGTACAGGCATATTCTCAGCACAATATCAAAACACACAACACCTTGCATTGCCTTCCTCATCAACAAGGGACTCCCATGTGACTGCACTGGTCACAAAAACACCCAGATAGAGGCACAGCGCATTACAAGTTCAGCAAACACCAACAAGTTGTAGCACTGTTTGCACAAGTCTTTGTGTTGCCAACAAATAGAGCCGTAAATAAGGTGAAATTAGTGTTAACCATGTGCTTTTTTACTGTATACTAATCCTATAATAAGCACAGTCTGTGTAAACATAAACTGTGTTTTCCTTGTGAAATGTGTCATCTGCATAACAGATTTTTGGAGAAGTCATACAAAAAGTACCGTGGCCGATGTGGATTTACAGATCCTCGACGATGAAAACCAAAAGCAGTGTAGGGAAAAAGCGGACAGCTTTGTCTTCATATGACAACAGTCACCAGAGATACTGTTGGACTTTATAATCATATTCTTTTATGTTATCTAATGTTGTATGACTGTCTTATCAATTGTCAGATAAAACTAATACAGCAGGACCTGCATTTGCTTGCACATTCCTGTGTGATCATCCCTGACTTGTCCAAAGGTCCAAACTGGCTTGTATAACTTGGCAACAAGGGGGCAAGTCCTGCTGTTCAGTCTGTAATCACTTCAGATTGTTTTGCATAAAGCAAGACAACTCGTCAATAATAATAATAATAATTCAAAAACCGGACAGCAGTTCAAACATCTTTCAAGTCATCTTGCCGCGATACTTCATGTTGTTTTGTACTTCAGATTCAAGACTTCAGGTGTTACCATCTGGATTTTCAGCCCACCTGCCACTGGAGAACAAAGAGGGGAAAATCATCAAAGCAATCTTCAGTCTATGAGACATTGTCAATATAATATCTATCAACATACAGTATGAGACTAGATGTCATATGGAAAATTTGGTTAGTAATATTTTGATGTTACCGTTTACTGGGTGTAAGGTAGATTACAGCTGAACAAAACTTTTTTTTAATATTCGACTGCTTTATGTAAAACACTGAACGCATCTGCCTGTACCTACTATCTGTTTACCAATGGTCCACACAATACAAGTGATTGTTTCCATTATTTTTTATTTGAAAATATCGTCTTGAAGGCCTCAGTACTCATTAACAAAATATTATGACATTATCAATAAAAATATTGCCTCAATAATATCCCATTTTGTTAAGATCATTCAGCTTTACTAACAACCAAATCTGTGCTACGGATCAATTAAGTCACCAGCAAAGAAATATTTAATTTCATCTACTGTAAATATAAATGCCAGTTGAGTAAACGAGTCCATGTTTTGCTTTTGTTCTAGAGATGTTTAATGGCAATTCTCAGTCTTAGCCAAAACTTCCCACCATCACATATAAATCTGTACCTGCTTGTATGAGATTGATTTGTGAAAGATGGTTCAGTATCATTAATCTGTATGTTGGATAACATCTCAAGTTTCACAAGAAAAGAGTGTTCAAAGATTTTAATTTGCACTGGACCTCATGAATGACACTCATGATCATCCTGAAATCCCACAGCTTGAGGATAATCATGACACTAACCTTCAACCCGCCGCCACGGCCACCAGACACAGAGGTGGTCATCGCCTGTTTTTCAGTTTCTTCCTGTTTTTTCTTTTTCCTTTCGACAGCTTCTGGATTTTTAACACCCCTGTATGTTGTCTGAAAAAGGGAGTGGAATATAGACAATGCCTTAATTAAAACTGTGTTTTTATCTTCTTTATATGTTAAAAAATATACATACAAGCAGTCTTAAAAACATGCATTTTTAATCAGTCATTTGACCACAACCTTTTCAAAAGGCACAAGGCATGTTAAGTCACAACTAGCAAAGTGGACATTCAACTGCCAAATAAGGCAACTCAGATATAGGATGGAGCAGCTAACTGAGACGTGACTGTGGGTTAGGACTCAATGCTTTCAGCTGCAGTAGTGAAAGTGTGAATTGTCGGGGTGCCAGGAGATGTAAAGGTGAAAACAGTGACTTGGAGCAGAAACGTGTGGTAGTTGAGATATCAACCAATCCAGAAAGATTCACCTATTTTCATTCTGGTCCATGTCTACTTACCTTGATACAACTCTAGCATGGCTCTTACGGGTTTGCAAGTGGCTTTTCTGTATAATAAAAAAATCACTCACCACACTGTCATGTGCATCTACCTTGAATGGGGTGTATATGTGTGATAGAAGGCTACAAAGTTATACTACAGTTACCAGATTATTAAATACATCTAGCTAAAACCAATGCAGTAAATCATATCTTTGTAAAGGTGTGTTTTGCTGTTAAACTTTAAAGAGTTGTACTGACAAATGTTGATCTAATTCAACATTACAACCTACAGCCTGAATTAATCCCTCTGTCATAATTATTTAATTTATTCCAAAGCTTTTGTATGTACAGTTTTAGCAAGATGGGTACCTAATAATCTGGCAACAAAGTGTATTAAAGGTCCCATATTATAAAAAAAGTGAGATTTTCATGTTTTTTATTATAAAGCAAGCTTAAGTCCTATATAAATACTGTGAAAGTATCGAAACACTCAATCCACAGGGAAATACACACAGCCCGTATTGTGGATACTCTGCTGTCAGGATTTCTGCCCATTCGTGATGTCACAAATATACAATATTTAGACCCTTGACACAATTTTAAACGTAAACTTTCTCCCAGTTTAGAGTCCCAGTTTATTCCCTGTTTGCTGTGTATGTGAATGTCATCAGCTGACAGGAAGTACACATGGACCCAAGCTGTTGCCTAGCAACGTAATTCTGTTCCAATTCCGTCAAAATGCGCTAAAACGGAGCGTTTCAGACAGAGCATGAATACAGGCATATTCAGGCTGACAGTATGAGGAAAATAAAGTTGTTTTTCTTAAATTACAGCATGTAAACAGTTTCTAGTAGAAACACCAAATATATGTATGGACCTGAAATGGGACCTTTAAAACACTGTCTTGAGGGTGTTTTAGACACATAGACAAACCACCACTTATAAATTACCTCTTTTGCTCTCTTCTCAGCTGCCTCAGCTAATTGTCGTCTCCTTGTGTCCTGAAAAAAACATCATAGGAACCTTGTAAACTACAACTGTTTGCAGGAAATCGTCCTTTAGTTGCCTCTATAGCTACAGCTGGCTGGGCCTGGAGCACATATTTGCCATGCCAGTGTGTTTACAGAGACTAAACACAGTCAAAGCCTCCTGAACATCACCTAGTAGGGCCTACTGGGGTCCTACAGATGACTAATAATCACACAACTAGGTTCAATTAATTTCACATCAATTCACACATATCATGTTGTAATCCTGACTTATCATAATCATTATAATGACACAACTGGTGGTTTCCAGTGGATGAACCTACTGGATCTGGAGTGACAACCACGTCGTCCGCTGCTCCACCAAGGCACGGTAAACACATCCCCATGCTGGAGGAGTTAGTCCAGAAGGCAGGAAGAAGGCAACGTAGATAATTAGTTATAGGTTTAGTCTAACTAACTAGCTACCTAACTAGCTGGAAAGCCAGTTTGCTGAGCTGGTAGTTAAGGCAACAGAGGCAGCAGCTTCTAGTCCCAGTGGCTGTTGTTGTCGGCTCGTCTGGCATAACGGTACTCCTGTTAGCACTCAGCTAACAGCTAGCTCAAGCTACCACTACAAGCACTGCTTCTTCTACAAGCCACACCTAATCAATTAGTTCACCTCTTGTTTAATCGCCTCGGCATTTTGTTTAATATCTGTTTATAAAGTCAGACGTCAAGGATAGAAAGATGTTTATGCCTCTTGAGTTTGTTTTGGTCTCAGATCAACTGGCTGACTAACCTGCCAGGGTGTGTTCAAGAACACTCAGAGTTCTGCTAGCAATGCTATAAACACTAGAGTAGATCATTTAAGCGTTAGAATAGAGTAGAATAGAATAGAAAGCTTTATTGTCATTGTAATAAATACAATTTCTGGTCAGTGCTTTAAAACAAATACTTGACAAGACTAAACGAGGCAGATAAAACATATAACAGCTAAAACACACACACAGTTATAAAGTAAAAAAAAAAACAGGTAATGTAGATGTAATAAATAAATATAAGCAGAAGTGTTACACTAGAAGTATAAAATATAAAAATAGCTAACTGTCATGTCAGCAATCAAAACACTACTGCTGGGACTACTGCTGTTTCTTTTATACTTTATGAATCATAAGCAGTAGTGCAGTAGTGTAGTGGTCTTATTTTTAACACACCATAGTGTGTTATTAACTTCACTGTAGGTTTTTTGAACGTAGCTCAGTGTGACAAGTGACGGGTGGATACTACACGGGGTCGTGTCTAGAAGGGAGCCCGTAAATTGTGAAATATCGCGAGACTTGTTTCCCGACCTATCCTAACATTAAGTATACGAGTTCAGTGCCAATCTCCCGAGAGTTTCCAGAGTTTGCTGGTTCCCTTCTAGCCACTACCTACTACACGCTGGTCCTCTGATAGCTGGTCCAACTGCATCACCTTGTGGCAAAGGACAAATCTCCATGGTAACCCTCTTTATACATCCATGCAAGGTAATAAAATGCATCCATGACAACCACATTCTGGTTGTTGTTTTTTATATACTTTATTTTTTACCCTTTTTTTGAGGTTGTTTTCTTATATGCAATTTACAGTTCGTAATTACAATAGTTTACAAAACAATTTTAAGTAGTTGAGCTTATAGACAAACTCATTAAGTACACTATAGAAAACATCTTCAACATTCAAAATTGAAATAAAATTAAGAAAATAAATAATAATAATAATAATAATAATAATAATAATAATAATAATAATAATAACAATAATGATAAAAAGAAAGAATAGAGTTAAAAAACACACAAAGAACACACAAAAAACAAACAAACAATAATAATACAAAAATAAGAGAGTAATAATAAATTAAATAAACAAATAAGTTAATAGAAAATAAAAAAGGGGGGGAGGGAAGGGGAACCACATTCTGATGGTTGGATTGCAATCACTCACGACTAGCACAATACATGCAGAATATACAGTATATAATATAGCTATAAATAAAACGATGTCCTGGATTCCTATAAATAAAGGGGACATAGCAAGAAAAGTCAATGTGGGACTTCCAGCAGACACAATTAGGCTACAATATTTACTGTATTGTTATTATATATATATTGTCCTAATTGTTTGTTATCACTATTATGTAGTCATTTTATTTCTTTATATTAATCTTGTCTCTAGGTGGAGGCTTCAGATAAGCCCAGTGGGGTTTTTGCCTCTTCCTGCACTGTATATTATAAAAAAAAAATTGTTATGTTGTATAGTCTTAAATTGTGCAAAACAAATAAACAATAAACAATAAACAAACAATTCTTGGCTGCGTGTAGGGACTTTTGAAGCAGCATAATTTTGAGAAATAAAAATTTAAAAACATTATAAAAGAACGGTTAACTGAGTAAATAAAACGTTTAAAAATCAAACATAGATGTTTAGGGCTTTATTTTAGATGTCTGCTAACATTTTTCTGTGGTAGAGGGGACTTACATGACCTCTCTATTTTTTGATATATTTACTGTATTGTTATTGTTGTTATTACATATATCTTTTCCTAATTGTTTGTTATCACTATTATGTAGTCATATTATTTCTTTATATTTATCTTGTCTCTGGGTGGAGGCTTCAGATAAGCCCATTGTTTTTTTTTGCCTCTTCTTGCACTGTATATTATTCATTTATTTATTTTTTGTTATGTTGTATAGTCTTAAATTGTGCAAAATAAATAAACAAACCAAAAAAAATACAAAAATGCGTAAAATAACCGATTCTATGATACGTATCATAGAATAGCGTATAGGCTTTTTAACCTACATATTAGCAGCCAATGTAAGCCATCAAATTCAGCGCAACTCTACTTTTAAGAGAGTATTTTTTTCTCTCTCTCCTCTCCTGGTTATAATTTGTTTTCAGTCACGTAGTTTAGTCTAATGAGAAAGCTCCATGTGATGTGAGTGATTCAGCAGTTCCGTCCGATCGATACTCTCCAATCAATAACCTGAGTTTTAATGTTGTACACCGCTTAACCCGACAACATTCGAAACTCCACCCATCCATCTTCAGTGCACAGCCTGGGTTTTACTTCACAGCTCAACGTGCTGCTGCACTGTGGGAATGGCAGCTTCATGAGATTGCACTGCTTGTTTTTGTAGTTGTAGGCTACAAGTTGTCACTCAGAAACTTATTGATGGGGGACTTGTATACTGAAGGCAGAAAGTACATGCAATGGAAGTCAAGGTGTCTCAGGCTCTTGGCAGCTCCTCAGGTAGGTTGGACTCACTTCTGAAGGAGGCGCACTGAGGAATGACTCTACTACTGAATACTGAATTTGATCTGTTATTTACTATGCTTGTTTAATGCTTTGTTATTCAGTGTTTATGCAGTCAACTAATTTAAAAAAACAAAACAATATTATGATAAGCTGTTCAATGTACATGTTGTCTTCTGCTCCGCAACTGAAACAAAACCATCTCTAATTATATTGGAGGAAAAAGTACACTTTTGGTTATAGCAGTTGTCCATTATAATTACAGGCTATTCATTATACTGTAAAAAGCTGCATGTATAAGGGATGAGTGCAGAAGAGTTCAGTATGAAACTGTTAATCTACTTAATGACAACTGATCCTTCAGGATTTATTTATTTATGAAGTATGACAAGGGGGGCTTACTTCATGTCATTTTCCTTGAATAAGAAATAGATTTAGTGGTCATGAAACAGAATAAAAATTGCACTTTATGTGTCTTTTGTTTATCATTGACGTGTCAGAAAAAGCAGATTTGTAGTGTTGTGCTGAAACATCTGTGGTCAGACTGGAGAAATGAGAGCGTGACTGTTTTTCTAGGGAAACCCAGCAAACATGTCCAGCGTCATTCAGTTTAATGAGCTATCTAATGCATGCATGAATGCTGTGGCTTTTATTAGCTGTTCTACATCATCACCCCCCCCCCCCCCCCCCCCCCCAGGCAAAGATGGAAAGGGTAAAAACTGTGGTTATGGCTAATAGGACAGTGTTTTCATCTGTGTTGTTGAACCATGTGGATAATGTTCAGTGGTGTGTAGAGAGGGGGAGCTGCATGGTCAAGTGTTTACCATAGTATAAATCATCACATGTTTGAAGCTAGTTTATCCTTCAGTTTGTGCCCTCTTACCCCATGTTTTTTGGAGTCAATCTTCAGTAGTGATTAGCGTACATATAGCAGAGATGGCAAAGAAATTGTCTTAAGAAGAGTGCTTTCCCGTGGATAAACAGAGGAGTTGTGTGTTAACTCGATTTGCGTAATGGTCTTTCTTCTTCTACATTCACAAATTAAAAGAAGTTGTGTATTACATTAGAGACTTCTTCAGGAAAATAATATTCACTTTCTGGCTGCATGAGATAACTAGACCGGTCTCTTTTCTGTCAGCTCTCTGTGGTGTTTTGGGGGATTGGACAAGTCCAGGAGAAGTCATGGTCTTTTTTTGGAGTCATAATTTTTTTGCATGCTGTTTTACAACAACAGTCATTGTTTAGAATAGTGTTTGAAGGCTCTAATGTTTGCTTCTTAATCCTGCAGTAGGCAGAATGTTTTTTGCATCATTGGGAAAAAATATCCATAATAACTTTCAGCATATTGTAAATCAATTGTTCTGAGAGATAACTAGACTTCTGCACCTCCTCATGGCTCTGTTTTCAGGCTTTAAAAAAAATCTAAAAATCATTTTACAGCTAAACAGTACACTACAAGATGTTTCTGAAAACATTTGAGGTGAGAAATAGGCATTACAGTAACAGAATATTGATTAATATTTGATCAGCGCTGCCTTGTTTGACCGTTTGATCAGAGTTCGCGAGTGATTGACAGCTGCTCAGAGACAGCAAGGCTCCAGCTTGGTTGTTTTCCTCCGGTCTTTGAAATCTTGCAGATGCCATTAGGAGCACCGGAGGACACAGAGGCACAGGATTTTTTTCAGATTACCTGTCTCATGCACTACTGTCAGCATATGGTGACCGTTTTATAAAAAAAAATTGTTTTGCTCCAATTCTACCCACTGCTGCTTTAATGCAGTTTGGCATAGGCTATCTCAACATTTCGTTCATCTGAAAGAACATTGTATTCTGCACACATTGAATCAGACAAGGAGACAAGAGTGGTATGATTTTATGGAGACATTTATGTGGTCCTAAGTGATCACTGCTGACTGATGTAAGCTGTTTAAGTGATGTTAGGCACACAGAGCATCATGTAATGGAAATACTGCAGTATAAATGCCCTCCAGACTGGATACAACACCCCCTTTAGCTTATATATGTATTAAGGTGATAAACACTGATGCCCCTTTTATTCAGTTAACAAGTTGCTGGAGAAGATGACCACCTGGCTGCACTCAGACTGTCAGCTGGTGATATTTCCATCTTGTAAAGTGTCTGTGCACACACATTGATTATATATCCATCTCCTTACTTTATCAATAAGTGTGCGTGCAGCATTTATTGCAAAGTAGTATTCAGTCACGTTAATAGTATTATCCAGACAGTCTGGCTGTGGTGCTTGTTGTATATGTTTTGATAGATTGTACTATAACGTGGTTAATGGAGTCACACTTTCCTCAACATCGCATCATACATTCGTGGGTTACTCGAGAGAAGAAATAAGTGACTCAAGGCTTTGAAATGTATTTGTTTAAATAAGTAATCAATGTGCCAGGAAGTTGAAGCAGGAAGCACCTGCTCATCAATCGATCTGTCAAGTGTCTCTATGATTTTGAATCCTCCTGACATTATATCATGAACTGCACTTAGACTGGGCAGCTGTAATGGACAAAGCACTTTTCAAGGGACGTCATGTTTTTCTGACCAGTTGTCCAAAGCAAAGTTTCCATGTCATTATTGTTTCTTTCGCATTGACCTGCAATAATCTCTGTTAAAGAGGACCTATTATGCTCATTTTCAGGTGCATACTTGTATTTTGGATTTCTACTAGAACATGTTTATATGCTTTAATGTTCAAAAAACGCTTTACTTTTCTCATACCGACTGTGCTGCAGCTGCTGTTGTGGTTGGTCAACCAAACCACACTATTTGGACTCCGCACCAGCTCCACTCTAATGGTACATGTCCACAGCCTCAGTACTTTCCATGCTCACCATTCATTGTCTATAGCTACCGTGCAATGCATTCTGGTAGCGTGGCGGCGCGATTTGAGAGACGGGGCGTCACGTTGGTCGCTCCACATTTGCGTACAGTTGAGGTCTAGGCTACTTTATGCAAATCACGGGCGTCCGGCGCGTTTCGTCGCCTCTGGAAACTTTCGAGAAACTTTTAAACTAAGCGTTGTCGATCCAAAATAAAGACAGATTCAGCCACTGCATAGCTTATTTCTCACATAAAATGTTTTCAGAAACACATTTTTGGTGAAATATTTTCATGATCTAATAGAAGAAACTTTTTCAAATGAGCCGCCATGTTGGTTCCGGTAGGGGCAGCCCATAAAGCATCCAATGCTGGGAAGCAAAACGATCCCTCGCGATAAAAAACGCCCCTGTGGACATACACCGTAACTAGCTTTGTTTGAGGGTGTGCCAAACTAGCCGCTAAGCAGGTATTATACAATGTGTTACATGGTGACATCACCACGTTACGGCAGAAAAGGTGGGACTTCAAGCGAGACGTTTCAGGTAGTTCAGGAGCAGTGGGGGAGAGTAACTCCCTTTGGTGTGGACTTTGGGCTTTGTAAGCTTGCAGACCTCTTACATCCACAAAAAACTATATACACACTAAAGGAAACGGAAAAACACAAAAGCATAATAGGTCCTCTTTAATGGCGTTTGTCAGTGAAGCACCACAGGGAGTTGAGACATTGCACTTATTCAGTGAGTGTACACTGCTTTGGATTCACTCAAACATATTGCTGTATTTTCAGCTGTGTTACAACACCCTCCATTCTTGCTGGCTTGTGTTCCTCAGCCCTCTGGTAGTAATTTTCCGTTGCTGTCACAAAGTAAACCGTGCACATTTAAAATTTAGCATTTCAATAACCTACTGTAAGCACCAGCATGTCTGGCAGCCATGTGTTGTTTTCTTGAGGAGAGAAGCTGAAGAGAGATGTCGCTGTTAAACCTTTGGATAATATACTCTGTGATGTAAAGCACCTCTGAATGTTGGTGAGTCATGTTGTTTGGAGCCCCGCGGCCCTTCCTCTCGCTCTTAATGAAGCCGAGTGCACACAGAATGACTGTAGATGTTATTTTCCCATCGTAAACAAATTAAAATGCATTATTGTATGCTAACTTGGAAGGCAGTGACCTGTTTAGGATTCACAAGAGTAGCCTCCACATTATGTAATAAAGCAATTACTGCAACATAACGGCTCAGTGGCTTTATGCAGAAACAGATATTTTTCATTTATAATGTGCATTAAGCCGTTTTTCTTCTTATTGCGCTGATTATTTCCCTTCTAAGCATCCACATTGTTAGAAGAGCATTTAGTCTATAATACTATGTTGGCTGACAATATGCCGTGTTTGAAAATGAGCTAAAATACTGTATTTATTAATATCTATGCCAATTTTTTATTATTTTACTTTTGCAAAAAAAGCTTAAAAAAATAGTTGACACTTTGTTTTCTAAAGCTTGAAAACAAACTCCATGGCAACAAGACTGCAGTTTAGACAAATGTTTATTCCTGAAATCATTAACATTTATCCCTCAACAGTTTAATTTAGTAAGATCATATGTCATTCTGTACTTTCAGTTTACTTGTCAGTTTAACTGGTTTTAATCAAAAATCTAACCTGACCAGATGCATTACACAGTTGGTTTTGGAAAGCCAGAGGCCTTATTGTTCTCCATTAGTGTCAAGTATCAGAGGGTGAAAAGAAATTTTAAAGATGTGTTAAAAATGTATGAGGGCAGTAACAGGAGAGGGCTGAGTATCTCCCTACTTGACTGCTGTGATCACCTGCAAATGATGCTGATCTGAACATACAAGCTATGACATTTTTCCCTCCAATGAAACTGGTATCATGGTTTATGTGACAGGATAAGAGCAACAATAAAGATACTTTAAAAACATGATATTAGTATTGTAGACTTTGATTATGTTGTGTGTGTTTTGCAGGATCATGTCACCAGGACAGCTGTATGTCCGTGCCCCTGCTGGAGGGGCATGTTTCTATCAACCCCACCACCAACAGCCAATCAGTGTCCTGGAGCTCCTCGCTGGCCAACAGTCTCCACTCTGGAGACACACAGACAGACAGCGACCAGCTCTCCGGTGAGTCTGCCAGCAGCACTTGTGAATAAATGCTTTTAAATTAATTATATCCATATAAGATCTGCCCATACTTGTTGGACACATTGCTGGACACCTAATGTGTATATAAAGTATGAGGTTAATACTGAGACCATGCTGAGTCTGCGATTAATCCAGTAGTCAATTAGTTCGATTAAATTGGCAAAAGTTTTGACCATCGATTTATCATGGAAGTCATTTATCAAGCACAACCACCAAATATTCTCCAGTTCCAGCTTCTCAAATGTGAGGATCCACTAATTTTCTCTCTTTCATACTGTTGTAAATTAAATATCTTTGGGTTTTAGACTTTTTATGGACAAAACAAGCAATTTAACAATCAAATCTTATGGGATTATGGGAGCTATATTCTTACATTTTACAGACTAAATGGTTAATTGGCTAACCAATAAAATAATTGATAGAATAATTGATAATTAAAATAATATGTTGCAGGTTTGACTTCAGTATGAAGTAGAGCTGCAACAATTAATCGACTAATCGATAAATTGTCCGCTATTAAATTAATTGCCAACTATTTTGATAATCAGTTTTCAGTCATCTTGGGCTTTTGGGAAACACTGCTCAACATTTTTCAACATTTTCTGACATTTTATAGACCAAACAACTAATCGATTAATCGAGAAAATAATCAACAGATTAATCGACAATGTAAATAATTGTTATTTGCAGCCCTTGTATGAAGAAGAAAAATTTGGACCCTCGGTCAAACTGTGTGCTCTCAACTTGTGAAATAACTTCATCGGCAGATCCCTCAGCTACGAAGCCTCATCATTAGTGATTTACGTAGTTGAATGTAGACATTATATATATAGATATATATCATATATTAAGCATATATTAAAGGTCTTTGTCATTCAAGAGCCTCTTGAGAAAGTGGAGTTCTTTGAACACAAAACCTTTTTAATGCAATGTGAGATGTGTTGAATATTAGAAAAGCTGCAGCTTTGATTGTTTGTGATTAAATATCTCTCCCTCGATGTGACCTTTAATTTCACTGGAATATTTGATTGCTAATTTTAGTGTTATTTTTACATATCCTATTACCATTATATTCAAACTGCAGTCATTTAGCAGTTATATAATTGTGACTACTCATTGTGGATAGCCAAAGAAGCTGAAAATTAAGCCAGTAGCTTCCTTTAAATGGAATGCATCTTGTGGTGCAGATTTTGGGGATTTGACGTGTTTTAACTGTGAAAATGATTGTTTGGCTTTTGATGCAATGAAAGCTAACCATTTTGTTTGGTTGCAAGACCTGAATCTTGTCAAAAGTAGCTTGTGATTGTATATTTACGGTGGACATAAAAAGTTTACACACCCCTGTTAAAATGCCAGGTTTTTGTGATGTAAAGAAAAATGATGTAAATCATCTCGGAACTTTTTCCACCTTTAATGTGACCTATAAACTGTACAATTCAATTGAAAAGTAAACTGAAATCTTTTAGGGGGGAAAAAATAAAAAAATAAAAATAATGTGGTTGCATAAGTTTGCACACCCTCTTATAATTGGGGATGTGGCTGTGTACAGAATCAACCAATCCCATTCAAACTCATGTTAAATAGTAGTCAGTACACACCTGCCATCAATTAAAGTGACTCTGATTAACCCCAAATAAAGTTCAGCTGTTCTAATAGGATTTTCCTGACATTTACTTAGTTGCATCTGACAGCAAAAGCCATGGGCCACAAAGAGCTTACAAAGCATCAGAGGGATCTCATTGTTGAAAGATATCAGTCAGTAGAAGGGTACAAAACAATTTCCAAGGCATTAGATCATGGAGCACAGCGAAGACAGTCATCGACAAGTGGAGAAAATATGGCACAACAGTGACATCACCAAGAACTGGACGTCCCTCCGAAATTGATGAAAAGACAAGAAGAAAACTGGTCAGGGAGGCTGCCAAGAGGCCTACAACATTAAAGGAGCTGCAGGAATTTTCTGGCAAGTACTGGTTGTGTACTACATGTGACAACAATCTCCTGTATTGTTCATATGTCTGGGCTATGGGGGAGGGTGGCAAGACGGAAGCCTTGGAAGAAAAACATCCAAGCCCGGCTAAATTTGGCAAAAACATACATCAAGTCTCCCAAAAGCATGTGGGAAAATGTGTCATGGTCTGATGAAACCAAGGTTGAACTTTTTGACCATAATTCCGAAAGGTATGTTTGGCGTAAAAACAACACAGCTCATCACCAAAAGAACACCGTACCCACGGTGAAGCATGGTGGTGGCAGCATCATGCTTTGGGGCTGTTTTTTTCAGCTGGAACTGGGGCTTTAGTCAAGATGGAGGGAATCATGAACAGTTCTAAATACCAGTCAATTTTGGCACAAAATCTTCAGGCGTCTGCTAGAAAGCTGAAGATGAAGAGGAATTTCACCTTTCAGCACGACAACGACCCAACGCTTACATCCAAATCAACAAAAGAATGGCACCAGAAGAAGATTAAAGTTTTGGAAGAGCCCAGACCTGAATCCTATTGAAAATCTGAGGGGTGAAATGAAGAGGGCTGTGCACAGGAGATGCCCTCACAATCTGACAGATTTGGAGCGCCTTTGCAAGGAAGAGTGGGCAAATATTGCCACGTCAAGATGTGCCATGCTGATAGACTCCTACCCAAAAAGACTGGGAGCTGTAATAGAATCAAAAGATGTTTCAACAAATTATTAGTTTAAGGGTGTACATATTTATGCAACCAGGTTATTGTAATTTATTTTTTATTTTTTTTCCAAAACTGTTTCAGTTTGTTTTTTAATTGAATTGTACAGGTTACAGGTCACATTAAAGGTGGAAAAAGTTCTGAAATGATTTATCATGGTCTCATTTTTTTACATCACAAAAACCTTGCATTTTAATAGGGGTGTGTAGACTTTTTATATCCACTGTTTTAGGTTGAGGTGAATAATGCACAAACCCTTTGTGGTTCTTGGAGCAGAGTGCTGTTAGTCGTCTATTTAACCACAAGGTGGCAGTACTTTATTTATCTAAAAACCTTGCTCCCTCTGCAGAGCCGTCATCTGACCTACATCTCTAAACTAACGGGCAGGAATGGAGGAGATACAATTTTAAAAGGGACTGACCGTATAAGAGCTGCTTACTTATTTATTTATCGGCCCAGTGGAAGAAATGCATTTGCCCTTTAGTTCAATGGCATCATGTTATTGGGGCTGGCACGCACAGCCCTGCCACCAGTCCTCAATAAACATCAGAGCAGTGGGAGGACAAGAGACGTGCTGAGCTGCAAGAAAGCAGATGGTATTTACATCTATGACAGATGCCAGACTACTCCCATAATACCAGCGCAGACACAGATTGATACACAAAAGTAGGACCGCAGACCAAATTGCAACCTGTGTTGTTGTGACCCTCGGAAGAATGACCAGAACACAGCTTCAGTGTCTGCTCACATGGCAACAACGTGACTAGCAGGGGATCCCTCTCCTGGGGTTCAGATCCTGACTGGAAGTCTGTTACTCAGTGTGGTTGACATTGAGATAAGACCAGTGACCTTGCAGATAAACCACAATAACATCTCTGTCTGGTTAATACCATGCAAATGAAGACCTAAGGCAAAGTGATAAGGAGATGTTTGGACAACATATTCTAACTAAGGTGCAGGTTTAGATACCACATACATTACCTTGTACCTGTTCCATTTTTTCCATGTCATATATAAATGTGAGAAGCTGTCAAAACCAACAGTAGAATGAGCAAGTGATGACAGAGGCACATCAGGGCACATCACTAAAATAGATAAAGAAACCGTAAATTCTAATAGACAAATCAAAACAAGGTGACAAGAGAGAGAAAGACAGAGTGGTAAAGCAAAGAAATATCTTATTTTAAAGGAACAGTGTGTAACATTTCAGGGGATCCATTAGCAGAAATGGAATATAATATTTATAGCTATGTTTTCATTAATGTATAATCACCTGAAACTAAGAATCAAGTTGTTTTTTTCTACATAGGGTACGGGCAAAAAGTATAGAACCTCCTAAAGTAGTGTTATTATGGTAAGGATGACCTCTGAGCGAGGCCAACAGCGTTACCACGGTTTTGCACTTGGTGGCTCACATTACTGCAGTCTTGGAAAGGGAGGAGTGAGCGGAGGGGTAAGCTTTATTTATACTTGACTCCGTGGTGCGGGTATCCATAGACGGCGCGCACGCTACAAGCATGCACAGAGGTGTTTATGCTCAGCGCCTTGTTTGTTGCAGTATGCTCCGAAACGCCAGGGAGCGTGAAACAAAATAGTCTGTGGATAAGCAAGAAGTCACAAACAAATGATTACCAGAGGAACATTACGTAAATAAAACTATGTACAAAAGAGCAGCTTTATTGTTTAGGAAGTCTGGTACCTGAAGCCTGATCTGTATATATAACGTTTTTCCTTGGAGGGGATTTTAATATTCCATATTCCACGAAACCTTTTTTTTTTTTAGCTTTTTACAAAACGATCTCTCATATTCTTTCACAGCCTGTGGCAAAAAGCCTCTTCTTTCCCCAGAGTGTTCCCCATTTCTTTTGTAAGTATTTAATAACATGTGAGTAGAGATGTCTGTACAGGCGAACCTGCTCGGCCAGTCTTCGCTGGAAGGCAGCCATGCTGAAATGAAAAGCGCAGCACGTGCAGTAGTTTAAAAAAACACAGATGTGCACGACCAAGCGCCGCGACAACTTACGGAGCCTTCGCGCATGACGCAAAAGCGGCGGGTTTACAACATTTTATGGCGCATGCACCTTGTGCCGGCTTCACTATGGTGACCATAAATCCACCTGTACTGAGTTGGTTGCAATCTGCAACCACACCACTAAATGTCACTAAATCCTACACACTGAACCTTCAAGTAAGGAATTATTGATTTTTTTTTTCTAAATAAATATACTGTATTCTGTATATTATTATTATTTTTGCAATAAAGCCAGCATGACAAAGTTACCCTTTTTAACATTAGGCTTTGAACACCCTGCTCAGTTTTCATGACTGATGGGCTGCTATACCATTTGTTCTCTATGGGGATCCCCCTGCCACTACAGCAGCAGTGTGTCAGCACAGCTGAGCTGTGAGTCCTGTAGTAGTAAGCTATAGTATTGATTGTTTTGAGTTTTTCTCACAGCCTCACAGTCTTTAATGCCAGCCAAAGCAAATGGTTCAGCCTTGAAAAAGTCTAATGGTCTATATTCTCTTTATTGATGTTTTGGTCTATTTCTAGTACAGTTAACAACACTAGATATTACGATACGATAATACGATAATACTTTATTGTCAATTTGTTTTGCATTGCAGCAGCTCCATTTGCAACATCACAGAAAGGACAAAGACAAGAAACAAGGATACGTACATTTAAACATTACAATCACAGAAGACGATATTCAGGGCCCTTCAACGTACATTTGATCTGGGATTAGGCTCCATATTTAGTTTTAGGATTGACTGATGTACAAAAGAGCGCTTCAGTCTAGCCTTATTAGATCGTGGAACCCTGTATTACCATATGTTTTATGTTAAAGTTTACATGATGTCCAGTAGGTTTAGAAAATGTGATGACCCTTGTGCATGTGAAATCCTTTTTTTTTGTTGCAATAAAGCATATCTTAAAAAGTATATTTTTGAAATAACTAAATTTAAGAGACTAATAATAACAATAATAGACTATTTTTATTTTTAAATGTATGATTTTTAAATTTAAGTTTCAGTCTTTTCTTCAAGGCAGTAAAATGGTCTGATAAAACTATTCCAAAGTGTCTGAAATGTGAAATGTGAAGGTGATGTTATAGGTTACATAATCTTCCAATGTTTTGACCCATCACTGAGTGCATTACATGTTATAGTTAGCTCTGTATTTTTCCTTAACCTGATAGTTCATGGGGCTACAGTATGATGCTACAAGCAGCTTTCAAAAACTATGATTGATGACCGAATCGATACATGTCCTTGTGGGTCCATGTGATATGTTGCTGCTGTGCCCCCTGGTCGTTTCGTGCAGCTTATTTGGAGGCATTAAATCAGGACAGGAGGGGGGACGTGTCCATCTCTGGTCCTCCCCTACCGCCCGTCACCATGACAACAGCCGATGGTTGGGGAGCTGGAGGAGGGATGGAGGAGAGAGGGAGGAGGAGGAGGGAGCATGCGGAGCTGAGACAGGACAGGTGTTGCTGGTTGTTTGCGCAGAGATCGTTTGGCAGGATGGGAGCTGCGAGAACACCTACGCAACCTCACCATAGTTTCCCATGTATCCTGCAATCCTGCTTCTCCTAACGCGGAATTCAATTAACGCTGAAAACCGACTGAACGTCGCAATGGTGCACCACTCGGGCTCCATCCAGTCCTTCAAGCAGCAGAAAGGTTGGTCGCTAATGTCGAGGGGGAATGATGATGTTGTGTTTGAGCTCAAGTGGGATGTGTGGACTTTTTCTCCTCCAGTTAAATAGTTTGTGATGTTAAACGGTACTCAGAGGAGATCTCTACTTGCTGTGAGTGTGACGCAGAGTTGGGGTTCTTTCATCCTCCTCCTCCTCTTCCTCCTCCTGGGATGAAGACTGTTTATGAACCTCTCATAGAGTTTATGTTACATGGACCTAGATCTTTTTTTTTTACATAC
Organism: Sebastes fasciatus; assembly: GCF_043250625.1. Classification (NCBI taxonomy): domain Eukaryota; kingdom Metazoa; phylum Chordata; class Actinopteri; order Perciformes; family Sebastidae; genus Sebastes; species Sebastes fasciatus. The sequence goes on along the minus strand of NC_133798.1, from coordinate 20,620,175 downwards.
ATGGACATGGTTCCAATTAAAGTACTAATAAGTAACGCCTTAAATATGATGCATTTATCAGGTTTTTTTAATTTATTATTTAAACCTTGTTTGTTATAATACAGTGGATGGTTGCAGTGAATTCTGCTATTTTTGTTAAGCATACAGTGCATAGATCCAATTAAAGTAAATGCTAATAAGTAATGCCTTAAATATGATGCATTTATCATTTTTTTTTTATTATTTAAACCTTGTTTGTTATAATACAGTGGATGGTTGCAGTCAATTCTGCTATTTTTGTTAAGCATACAGTGCATAGATCCAATTAAAGTACTAATAAGTAACGCCTTAAATATGATTGTATTTATCAGTTTTTTTTTAATTATTTAGTCCTTGTTTGTTATATTACAGTGGATGGTCACAGCCAATGCTGCTGCATACAGTAGACATATAGTAGTACATATAAGTACAAATTCTCTGATTCCAGCTTCTTAAATGTGAATATTTTCTGATTTCTTTACTCCTCTATATGACAGTAAACTGAATATCTTTGAGTTGTGGACAAAACAAGACATTTGAGGACGTCATGTTGGGTTTTGGGAAACACTGATCGACATTTTTCCACCATTTAATAAACCAAACAACTAATCGTTTCATGGAGAAAATAATCAACAGATTAATTAACAAGCAAAATAATTGTTAGTTGCAGCGCTATACTGCTGCACATATAAGACATGACCTTTCTTCACAAACAAGCACTGCAGATCTCGGAAAGGTTGTTTTCGTATCGTTTGAACTTGCAGTGATTTGAACTGGAATCTGCTTAAACATCCACAGGCACATAAATAAATATAACTCCACCTGTATATATAATTTAGTCTTTATAATACTCTAATACAACATATTTTTATACAATATTTCATCAGTATGCAACTTATATTTAACCCTTATTCATCAGAATATAACACATGTCAATCCTTTGCACCTTAACTGCAATCTGTACATATATGTGTCTATATATACACCACATACAGTATATCCTCTTTTGTATATATTGTCATAATACGCACTTACTAGTTTGCACTCTGGTTAGATGCAAAACTGCATTTTGTTGTACTTGTATATACAGTATGTGCAATGACAATAAAGTTTAATCTAATCTAATAAGTAGTAATACATTATAATATTGTGCATGTGCTTTGAGGACAGATACAAATCCGTTCAAGACGCAGAATAGTTTGTGCTAAAGGTGAAGTAGCTTGCCACGGATTGCTGCACTCAGGCTTTGACAGTAATAAAAAAAAAATTATTTGAGGCTGTTAAAAGTTCCTGTCATTCAGTCAACATCTCCACTCAGCAAGTTATTGAAAAAGCAATATGAGAGACATCAGACTCCAGTTCATGCTGGTGTCCATTTGGACACCGACAATAACCAGATTCCGTACGATAATTGGTCTCCACACACTGGAGCAAATTTCTTCAGATCTATAAATAAATATCAAGTCATCCATCTCCAGCTTGATTACACTCCTGCGCCAGTATTGATTTTAAACCCTAAGTAGGGCTTTTTAGTGATTCTTTAATACTTTGTGTTAATAATTCATATGCTGGCTGTCTAAATTTAGAGAAAAATGTCTTGTTTTCATGCTGACACACTCATAAACAGGGAGCGGTGACCTGTTTCTGTTGAGGTAGCTGGCTGAGGAGGATGAAAGGGTTTCTCCTCTGGCTTCTGATGAGAGGAGGCTGAAATCTCATGAGTGAGGGATGCCCTGCTGAAGAGGGTTGTAGCTTATCTGTTGTAGCTTGTGTCTCTTTGCTGCTTTTGAGTGTGAAAACAAACAAAAATAGGGAAAAGCAGGTTATTTATACTGACAAGAAACCCTTTTTTTCTTCTACCATGACCTACATGCACAATATGGACGGGACCATAAACATTAGTCGTATGAATTGTGCTCCAAACAGTAATTACTTCTTTCTATATAGCTTCTGAACCACTTCCTGGCTTCAGTCCAGCCAACAGGAAACACAACATGATATCAGATTTATGTTAAAATCTGACTAGGACCCTGAAGGCCCACTCAATATTTCAGCGACTGCTAAGTGCACCATTAAATTGAAGGCGAAGGGGCTGAATGTTGGCTCACAAAGTCCTGCTAAAGCAAAATTCTGAAATTATATAGCACTTCCTCAAACACAATCAGCGACTCACAGTGAGAGCGTTTAAATCCTTTGAGCTAAATGTGGCTTTGTGTTTCTTTACACAGGAGGTGAAAAATGTGTAGTGTTGCTGGAGCCAAGAGCTTTATTGCTTTATTGGTAAAGTCTGAAAATGTATTCTAAATCAACTGGTAGCTACGACTAGGTGGTTTATATGGGAGTTAAATCTTTCTCCATTTCCCATAAAAGGCTCTCTGCTGAGCTGCAGGTGAGAAAACATATTTGGTTGAAGACTAAACACAAATAGTTAGAAAAGAGGCTGATTATAAGGATAATAAATGGCCTTTTTTTTCTTCCTGCCTTGATACAAAATATCACTCTGTTGGTAAAAACTATAAAAAGCAGCTCCATTTAGACTTCAAGACAAAAATGACTCACACCCATCTGATATTACTTTCCAGGATTTGAGTGAATTTCTTTGGCAGACTGATCGTAAACTTGTTATTGAAACTTATTGACACACTGAATATCTGCCGGAAAGTATTTGCATTAAGCATATGGAGATTTAAATATAACCTGGTTCTACAACTGAATACTTAAGTCTTTAGCAAAGCTTTGTCTCATGTTTCTACATGTAGGCTTATTATTCTAGAGCTATGAACGATTATTTTCATTGTTGATTAAACTGTCCATTCGATTAATTGATTAGTTGTTTGTTCTATAAAATGTCAGAAAATGGTTAAAAATGTCGATCAGTGTTTCCCAAAGCCTAAGATGACGTCCTCAAATGTCTTGTTTTGTCCACAACTCAATGATATTCAGAATTTAGACTTTTTTTTTTTCTTAAAAAATTACTCAAACCGATCATTTATCAAAATAGTTGACGATAAATGTAATAGTTGGCAACTAATCGATTAATCGTTGCAGCTCTACAATGATTAATTATGTAGTCAATTGAAAAGAAAATATCCTGTAAACAATTTTGATAATCATTTAAGTCATTTTCAAGCAAAAGTGCCAAACATTTCATGATTCTTCGTTTTACATGATAGTAAATTGAATTTTGACTGTTGGTTGGACCAAACAAAGACATTTAATGACGTCATATTGTGCTGTAGGATTTTGTGATGGGCATTTTTCACTGTTTTCTGGTGTGTTATAGACCAAACGATTAATTGACAAGAAAATAATTGGAAGATGGATTAATAATGAAAATAATCATTAGTTGCAGCCCTACAGTATATTATTATCCTGCACTGTGGGAGGAGCGGGAATCACCAGAGGTTCCACGATACGATATTATCACGATATTTAAAGGTCCAGTCTGTAGGATCTGGCAGTGTCTAGCGGTGAGGTTGCAGATTGCAAACAACTGAAACCTCTCCTGTGTGCTAAGTGTGTTGGAGAGCTACGGTGGCTGACGGGAAAACGCAAATGACCCTCTCTAGAGCAAGTTGTTGTAAAAATAGCGTAGGTCATTTGGAGCAGAGCCAGTGCATAGAGTGTGTGTGTGTGTGTGTGTGTATGTGTGTACGTGGAAAGTGAGTGCTGAAGCAAGAGAGAGAGTGGCGGCGACGGGAGCGAGTAACGTTATCGACTCCAGCCCAAGCAGGAAAAGTTAACAGAGTTTGGTTTGTCCACTCTGGGCTACTGTATAAACATGGCGGACTCTGTGGAGAGAGAACCCACTCCCTATGTAGATATAAACGACTCATTCTAAGGTAACGAAAACACATTGACTTTTATTTTCAGGTGATTATACACTAAATAAAATATCCTTATTAAGATTATATTCCATTTCTGCCAATACATCCCCTAAATGTTACACACTAGTCTTTTAAGTCACGATACAATCTTATTGCGATTTTAAACATTTTACGATGCTGAGTATTGCGATAAGATACATTGTGATTTATTACCTTTTTTCAACTGCAAATTATGCAGTTTGTCAACATCTGTTTCATCTAATAAGATACAGTTTTCACTCTGCTCATCTCAGAGTTTTCAAACACATATCTTGAGGTCAGAGGTCAAGGGACCCCTTTGTCATGCCAGTTTTCCCTTGCCAAAATTTAGCCTAAGTTAAGAGCATTATTTAGCATTCTTTCCAACAAGCTAACATGACATGGTTGGTACCAATCGATTCCTTAGGTTTTTCTAGTTTAATTTGATACCTGTATCTTCTTCTAGCTTTAAAACTGAGCCCGCTACAACCTCTGAAAGACAGAATAGGGGCCGTCGGATTGTTAAGAGGTTAATAGTGTAGTGTATATAATAAAAGATCGATACTTGACGTTCGTGTAGCGATACAATATTGCCACGCAAAGTATCGCGATACTATGCTGTACTGACTTTTTTTCCCAAGCCCTACTGCACTATCATAAGTAGTATTTACATTACTATCAATCAACATCACTTATAGTTTCTAAATAATCAATGCATATCAAGCTCAAATTCCTCACGGAAACAGTTTAGTGATTTATCTCTTTATTTTAAAGAAAGGTGTGTGCGTGTTGTGTTTGTTGGTTCACTGGTTGCTGAAGGACTGCGCGTCCTGTCCTCTGTTAGACTACACCACGTTTTTACTTGTGTGCATATACGGCAAATGTGTGTTAAATGTGTGTGTTCATGTGTAAACCTTTGGTGGCACAGTCCTAAGCAGGCCACCTGTCCTCTTATGCAAGCAGGCAGATGGTTTGGTAGATACAGACATTAATTTTCGGGGCAGATTTGGGAGGGCACATACATACAGTATCATCTGTGAGTTAAACAGGCTGCTATAGAATATTAGTTGATCCATTCTGTGTAAATTGTAGCCCGCCAGATTAAAAAAGATTTTACAAAATGACAGAACAAAGAGGCTGTTTTGTTCTGCATGTGAGTGTCATGCAGTTAGCGGCTTCAACACTTTCACAGTCTTTTAATAGTCAGCGGCTCTTTTGTTGCTAGGTTATAAGAACAATACAGGCAGAAGTTCTGCTGAAGTTATCGTACAGTTTAATGCAAAACACACTGATTCTGGTGGAACTAAAATGTTCTGCTGTGACCTTTATGCTTGCTGGAGATGGTGTTTATTCCCTCGTGAGGTGTGTACTCAGGGACACAGCAGAGGCTTTGCGGAAAATCCTGTGACGTAGCAGAAATCACAAGCAATCAGGGGACATAAGCAGATAGTGTGACGTTAAAGGAGGGGGGGAATATAGAGATTGATTGAGAGAGGGAAGATGTTTAATCTGCTCAAATGATGCAGCCCAGAGGTTGTTGCCAGGATTGTATAATAAGGTCCTGACCCGTTTAAACCGGGAGTGAAACCGTGCCAGCTGCTCTGAGGTGTGTTCATGGCCAGGCTGTCGGGCTCAGCTGCACGTGATCCACAGACAACGACTACAGTGTCTGTGCGGAGCAAATTATTAGCTGTTTTAGACTGTTTTTACTTTGATATTAAAGTTTAGTTTTCGGTTGATCAGTGTCCAAAAATCATAATCACATCCACTGTGATTCATGTTGTAAACCTAAATCATGAAAATGTCCAAACGGGTGAATAGTTTTATAGTCACATGGTCAGCTCTTGGAATGATATGCTTCATGTATGGATCACATATAAGTTTCAAGTCCAGTCAATACACTGCATCCATTAGCTACAATATAAAGTATGTCAGCATTTAAGACAATAGCTTGTGTAGCAAAGTCAATAATTTACACTGTATCAGATTTCACATTTACCACATCATATCAATAATTCAAAAAAACAACAACAATACAATGAACATAACACAATAAAAGAGGGGAGATCAAAATATTGATATATATAAATGTATTTTTAATGGATTAAGGATTCAAATTAAGAGAATGCTAAACTTAAAAGATATGTCTTAAGATTTCTTTTAAAGGTAGTTATTGATTGTGATGCCCTCAGCTCTTCTGGCAGGCTATTCCAGATGTGAGGTCCATAAACACTAAAAGCCGCCTCCCCGCAGGTCTTTGTCCTCACGCAGGGAACAACTAAAAGGCCAGTGTCAGAGGACCTGAGTGATCTAGAGGGAGCAAACATCAAGAGCACATCTGATAAGTATTCAGGTGCTAGTCCATTGAGTGATTTGAACACCAATAAAAGGATCTTAAAATCTATTCTAAAACTGACCAATGAAGGGACTTCAGGACAGGGCAGGTGACACACATCACAAACGACATGGGAGAACTCACATTTTATTATAACATCAAACATTGAAACATTAACATTTGAAAATTAAGTCATTCAGTATGTAGCAATGCTTGTGAATTATTCTGATTGAATACATTTTATTTGTAGAGAAATTTGCCCTGGGGCAGTCTCTGTCTCCCTTTATGCTCTGTGGCTTTCAAAATGAAATGTGTTCGTGACTCCTTGCTGTGGGGCATTACAGAGAGTACTGCTACTTTATTTCTCCCTGTTCTAAAAAGAAAAGCAAATTATACTTAATGTTCTCCGTGAAATCTGTAGCTACAAACCTGCAGTCGCAGTATTAGTGGTGCCGCAGTTATTCTGTTGATACTGTGATGGTTATTGACTGTAGCGTTAAAAATACCTTTACTTTTAAAAGGCTTTTCAATATAAATTTATATTTAGCTCACTGGGTGAGGAATTTTCCTTTTTTTGTTACACGACTTTCAACAACGTATTTTTCTTGCTTTTTCCTACAAATGTCCAGCAACACATGACGCACGTGTCAATTTTCACTCCAGTCTTTTCAAAATAAAACGACTTGGTCAGGTTTAGGAAAAGATCGTGGTTTGGGTTTAAATAACAACAGAAGTGCCGTAACTTAAGTACGGAAGTTACGTGACAAATAAATCAACTTTGATTTCTGGTTTCACACGGGACACGAACACCAGTATCCTGGGTGAAAGTCCCGTGTTTTTTGTACCACCTATCCACCCTGACCTCCTCCCTAAGTGGCGTTCGCCGCTCTCTATACTTCCTGGTTCACAATGGATTACATACGAATTGATTTTGTGCTGACCATCACAAATTTTTTTTGAAATTCGTGTCTATGTACACGAATCGATACATTAAATTTCATGACAAATATATTAGCTCACTAAAATCAACTAAAATATGACTTGACAATTTTATTGCTGAGCTCTTACAGACATTTAAATGAAAAACAATCGGTTGTTTTATTTTTTATAAAAAGAATAAATATTTAGAGAGAATTTCAAAATAAAGGCGTATCTCATAGATGATGATATGTATTGATATTTTCACTTTGCTTCAATGATATTGGATCACTGATCTTTGAATTGATATATTGATCCAGATCAATGTATCATTACACCCCTACCAGTCCAAGTTAGATATTGTCAGATGAACATGTGTGAACAAAAGTGTTTGAATTTCAACATTTTGTGTTTTGTTTCCGACATTTCATGCGATCACTCATCATTTCATACTCATATTTGGTCAGCAAGAATTATCGTTGTGCCTCGAGTGCTCAGCATGTAACATCAGAAATGAGCTGAATATTCAGTAGCTGCTAATGATATCGTTTCTAAGTTCCTCGTGTGAACTCGGCTCAGTCTCTCTCTCTGTTCTTTGATATGGTGCCAGTCGGAGGATGAAACACACTCTAATTGCTTAGAGAAGGTTTCTGAAGGAGAGGCTGTCGGCCTCGCCTCAGTCCTGCCTCCATGTGATAATTTTTATAAACGTACCGCAGCGGTGTTTTGGAACTCCTTCTCTAAGCCTGTGTGTGTTAGTTTTTTCCCTGAAATGCACTCTGTAAGGGGAAGGCTATAATGATGTTTGTTGTGCTTTAAAAAAGGTCCTGATGCAGAATGTTTCTCAGTGAAAGTGCTACGGGCTGAACATGGATGAATTATTGAAGTTATAGCATGAGGAAACACAGAGGCATGATGGGAACCAGCCCACTGACCTGAATTCTCTGTTTGCTACTTTGTGCGACATCCTTGCAGATAAAATTTCTGCTCGGGTCTCTCGTGGCACTCGTGGTCAAACGACTGAGAGCAAAAGTAACATTTCTTTTTTTATGGACAGTTTTGTCTCATTTTCACAGCATTGTTTTGCCTCCTCTGATATGCGACAGCTTGCAATTGATCATAAAATCCTTTACAATTTTTAAATTAAATGTTTGTTCCTCCAGCTGGCTCGGAGTGGATTGGCGTCAGTGCCATGGAGACACATAGGAATAGAGCTGTGAAACTGCCACGGATGTGCTCACTTTTTATGACAGAAATAATCAAGAGGAGCGTAACGAGCTAATAAACCATCTACGTTTTCTATGTTAGTCACAAGCAGAAACATTTGTAGGCAAGTATACAGTAACATTGTATATCTACACACACATATAGACTCAACAAAAAAAATCCTTTTAATCTCACATCACAAGACCGTCATGGACAAGCTGCACAGGAGAGATCCAAATCCCGGATCACGACCTTCCCTGAATCTCATCCAGCAGCTCCCCCTCAGATGAGCCGGAGTGGGCGTTAGGGAGAGCACACACAGGGATTGTTGTCAAGGCCCCGTGTCGTGATGATGCAAAGAAAACTCTGAGGTGTTTTTCCCCTCGTCACGTCACAGAGAGCGTCCTCTCCCCTGTTTCTTTTTTATTCTTTTTATTCCTCCTGCGTCCCTCGTCCCTCTGCAGGACTCAGTAACAGATTCCCCATACCAACTGGCACGTGCAGTCCATGCACACACACAGGATTAACTTTCTCCTGATAAACCAGCAGTGCACAGAGAGATTAAACACAGGATTTCACATTAGATGAGCCCTTTATATATTTATATAGACTTACACAATGTACCGTCTTCAGAATGTACTGTTGGACAGAGTTCACAGAGGCTGCCTGCATCAGAAAATGAAGCTTTGGAGCAGGCCAATGATCGTCAGATAACCATTATTATATCCATAATATCCACTGAGAGATTTGACCAATGAGTTTTTTTTTCCCTTCATCTACACGTGCTCTGAAATTTCCGTGGAAGCAATTTCAGACAACACCAACTCAGTCCAATTTGCTGGTCTATTTTTAAAATTTGAGAGTCCTCCGGGTTCGCCGAGCATCACCCCTACAGGCCCATTAGCCCGCTCTGCTCTGATGTATCATCTCAGACATGTTGGGCCTTGCCGCTGTCTGCTGGGATCATCTAGGGTCCAGTAAATGTAAATTTTTTGATATACACAGCAGCCATTCTCTACATATTGATCAGCATAATGGAGAGAAAGTGGGCAAGTTTATTAAATAAGAATGCATCCACTCTTCAGACCAATCCACAGAGACTGTGTGAAACTATGGCACTTTAGGCTTCTGGCCTCTAGATTGGAAGCTCGCTGATTTACCAGCCTGTCATAAAACATGTTGTCGCTGCGTTTGCCGCTGAGAGAAACAAACCGAACCATAAAATCTCTGGTTTCTGAAAAGTCATTGCAGATGTTATTGGTCCAATATGACTCTTTAATAATAGCTCGACAACCTGAAGCTCCGTATTGATTTGAAGTATTGGATTTAATGATTGAAATATGAAAAGCAGCGAAGGGGAACTGAGTGTTTGTACGCTGTTGAAATAATTAAAGCGCTGGGAAATCAAGCTTTGTTGTTATCCTGAAGACAGACTTTATGAAATGAACAAATGGATTAATGTAAAGTTTACTCTTGTAATATTTTGTGGTTAGTAATCAAATCTTTTTATTTAAAAGTCTTTTATTTCTGTCTCTTGAGTAGAGTGAAATCCAGCTGCAAGCAGAATTGCACCGATTCAACTGTTATCAGGCCATTAAATAGGCGTTATCAGTCGCGATAAGCACCATAGATGTGAGTCATTAGGGGCCTACTACGCCTACTACGTTGTGAAAGTGAAAGTGAAACTTAAAAGCAACATGTTCAAACATGTTCAGTAAAACTGAATGAAATGTTACGTTTTGAACACAAACAAAAAGGCTTCTTTAGGCAACCAAACTACAACTTCTTTAGGTTTAGACAATAAAACTACAACTTTTTTAGGTTTAGGCAAAAGAAACAACACTTCGTTAAGTTTAGGGAAAAACATTGTGTTTTGGGTTAAAATAACTATGAACACAAAGACAACTACACGATGTTAGTTTCACACAAGATGTGAACTCCGATCTCCTGAGACATCCCTGTGTTTTGTGTCCCATCCATTGGAGGTCAGGGATGATGGAGTTTCACCCTCTATACTACAGCGCCTGACTTCCAATTCTGCTCCTGTCATAATTACTATGGTCGCTAGAGGTCGCTGTCATGCTCTTTTATACCTTCTTTCGGTGATCTACAATGTGAATAGATGATAAAATCTACTAGTGGGTGTAGTAGGCTCCTATTGACCCAAGTCTATGGGGCTTATAGCGACCAATAATGCCTATTTTATAGCCTGACAACAGTCTAATCGGCTGAGAATTTAGTTAGCTGTAAAAGCATCAAGATTTATACAGTTTCCACTTTGTCAAAAATTCATTATGTAACTTTAAGTACAACTTTCATTCATTTCATATCTGCAGAGGAAATAAACAGCGTGATGATCAGTGGTTCCCCGGAGCCCTCGAGCTCACGTCTTTAACTGGCTCCCTTTTCACCCAGCAGCACTGGGAAATCCCACTGGGATCGATGTCATGAGAGTGAGTTATTACGCAGCTCTCTGCACGGCGGGACCCTAAGGATGCAGAGAGTGAATTATCAATGCTGCTGAATGTTTCAGTAAGGTCACTGAGAGAATTCCTCACTGGTGGTGAAACTAAGTCACGTTCCCATTTCAAAGAGAGCGTCCTCATTTCATGAATGAGCTGCAGAGGCGGAGCTACTGCCTGGTGTGAAGGTCGGGTACAATGACCGGCTGCAATCTCTGGACATTCATTATCATTATTGACCTCTGAGTTTCACTATACAGTTCATCATTACAGTATTGCTGAATTACTCGTTCAACAATCTGTCAGCCCCACTATCATCATATTGCTTTTTTACTGCTGAAGTAACCTTGAAAATGACCTCTGCTGGCATTAATAAAACAACAACCTGCTAATGAGAAAGCTATGTAACTGCTTACTGTTATTACTGTATCTCTGTTAGATTGGTTGCAGCACTAGTGGTGCACCATCATGCGGCTTGTCTTGAGGTATTGAGCTGTGGGATGATGGAAGAGGAGTACTGATGGTTTTAATGCACTCCTCTATGAAGGACGGACATCATCACCACTCTAGCCCATAAAATGATGGACCAGTTGATGACTGAAGTGATTTCTCCCTCCCTCCCTTTTCTCTACTCACTATATCATAAATGTTTTTCTTACATTTTATTTTTTTTCTTCCTTCCTGCTTACATCTATCTATCTATCTATCTATCTATCTATCTATCTATCTATCTATCTATCTATCTATCTATCTATCTATCTATCTATCTATCTATCTATCTATCTATCTATCAAGAGCAGCGAACGCCACGTAGGGAGGAGGTCGGGGTGGATGAGTGGGTAAAAATAACACTGACTTTTGCCCAGAAGTCAACGTTCATTTATCTGTCACGTAACTTTTAAGTAACGCCACTTCTGGAGTTATTTTAAGACAAACCACGATCTTTTCCTAAATCTAACTAAGTAGTTTTGTTGGCTAAACTTAACCAAGTCGATCTTTTCCTAACTAAGACGAAGCCTAACAAAGTAATTTTCTTGCCTAAACCTAAAGAAGTTGTTTCCTGTGAAGACGGAAGTTTATTTTGAAAAGACTGTATGCATTTAACAAGTGGAAATTGACACGTGTTGCTGGACACGTAGGAAAAAAATGAAAAAGGAGGAATAACTTTTTCGTAAGATATCATATGAACAGTTGTATGAGAATATGTTGAAACATGCTCCTATTTCAGCAGCTTCAACAAGTCAAATATAACTTAAATGTAGAAAGAAAACTAAAGAAATTGATTACTAACGTTCTTAATTCATTGCCAAAGTGTGCATTACTGAAAATGTAAAATATAATGTAGCTACTGTATAAATACATAAATATTAGTGAATGGAGTGCAGCATCAAAGTGCTGTCTCACTTGCATTAGCTAATTGGCCTCAGCTGCTTTAAGAGGTACTCCAGTGATTAAGTGTCTAACTTTCAGAAAGTTGGCGGACTTCAAAAGGAATGGTCAAAATTAATGCAGCAGAGGCTGAGACGTCCTGACTATGAGCCAAGCTCCAAAAACACTGGGTCCTAAATTTCCCATAATACAACCCAGCAGAGTTGTACTCAACATCGGTCTCAAGAACTCTTTTTGAAGGTCTCGGTTTTGTGTCCGAATCGACCACATTTTTACTCTCGGTCTTTGTCTCAGACAGAAAGGACTCACTAAATTGCCTGTGCATTGTCTGATGTATTTTCTAGCATCATTACTGTGATTGCTCATAGAAAGCAAAAGGAAAATTCTCACACATAAAATTCACCTTTTATCAAGACTTTTCTCATGGTACACTTAATATACACACATATACAGTATATATAACAATAAAAGAGGTGAATGAAGAGGAATCTTTATTTGTTTTCTGTGGTTGTTTTTATGGGAATGTGGATCTTTCAGATTAATTCGAGGAACCCTGAACCCTTTGCCTATGTTTTACATGTTCTACATATTATCGTGTGTCATGCAATGTAGGACTCGTCTCGCACTGGTCTGGTCTTGGTCTTGATTTGGTCTCAACTTCTCAAAGTCGTGGTCTTGTCTCGGTCTCGGTACACTCTGGACTCGGGGCGGCTGTGGCTCAGAGGAGAGCAGGTCATCCACCAATCGGAAGGTCGGTGGTCTGATCCCCGGCTCCCCCGGTCACATGTCGTAGTGTCCTTGAGCAAGACACCTAACCCCAAATTGCTCCCGAAGGCCATTGGTGTGTGAATGAGTATTTAGATTCGATCCTGATGGGCAAAGTTGGCACCTTGCATGGCAGCCTCTGCCATCCGTGTGTGAATGTGTGTGTGAATGGGTGAATGCTGACATGAAGTGTAAAGCACTTTGAGTGGTCGGAAGACTAGAAAGGTGCTGTATAAATGCAAGTCCATTTACCATTTGGTCTTTACTCGGTCTCGGTTTAGGTGGTTTTGACTACAACACTGCAACCCAGTAGGGTCTTTAGTGAAACCCTCCCTGCCTGGTGATTCTTTCAAACACCATGGCCTCAGTTTCTTTCGGTTTCTGTTATAAATTTGTTGTGAGATAATAACCCTGAAGACATCATCGGGTTATTATCTCAGACTTTATAAGGCTCCCTTCAGAGCTACAGAGCTGAATTATACAACAGTTTTCACAGACTGAGTAGTACTCGGGAGTGGAGTGCTTCCCTATCAGTGGCTCTTTAATCAGTCATACTCATGCAGACGCAAAGTGCAGCCATAATGACCCGACAATTCTTCCTGACTACTCTGCCAATACCTTTATGGCAATGCAATTTGCTGCTGTAGGTCTCCACCTTATGTAATATATGTTTTTAATATTGCTGACTTCAGTAAGATTTAAGTTCATGTATGCGTCCCAGCAGAGCTTCACCAAAGAGCAGAGCCTAATCCAATCCACCCCTTAATGCACGAGTCTCTCTAATTCAAATATATTTTATCAGTGTAAGCATGCAGACATATCAACATGATATAAATGTATAAAAATTAGGGCTGTCAGTGGCTTAAAATATTTAATCGCGATTCATCACATGATTGTCCATAGTTAATCGCGACTAATCGCACTTTTTTATCTGTTCAAAATGCACCTTAAAGGGAGATTTGTCAAGTATTTAATACTCTTAACAACATGGGAGTGGACAAATGAACTTGCTTTATGCAAACGTATGTATATATTTATTATTGAAAATCAATTAACAACACAAAACAATGACAAATATTGTCCAGAAACCCTCACAGGTACTGCATTTAGCATAAACAACTGTCAGTGTGTCAGTGTGCTGACTTGACTATGACTTGCCCCAAACTGCATGTGATTATCATAAAGTGGGCATGTCTGTAAAGGGGAGACTCGTGCGTACCCATAGAACCCATTTTCATTCACATATCTTGATGTCAGCGGTCAAGGGACCCCTTTGAAAATGGCCATGACAGTTTTTCCTCGCCAAAATTTAGCACAAGTTTGGGGCGTTATTTAGCCTCCTTCATGAGAAGCTAGTATGACATGGTTGGTACCAATGGACTCCTTCCTTTCTAGTTTCATATGATGCAAGTGTCATTACTGTAGCTTCAAAACGGGGCCAGGTACAACGTCCGAAAGATCGATTGTGTTAATGTGTTAAAGAAATTAGTGGTGTTTAAAAGAAAAAAGCTACAGCCCTAATAAATATGTTTTCTTTCTGTATTTTGAAGATGTTTAAAGTGACTAGTGAAATAACCTCCACCCGTCCTCTGTCCCTCTCGTCCTCAGGCATGCACACCAGCATCAGCGAGATCCTGAAGGAGAAGAGCCTGAAGCCGTCTCGCCGCAGCCTGCCCTGCCTGGCCCAAAGTCAGACGCATCCAATCAACCTCAACCTTTTCCTGTCTGTGCCTCTGAGCCCGGAGCCCAAACCAGAAGTCGAGGGTCTGAGTCAGAGCATCAGCACCTCCTGTAGCCTGCTGCCCCCGCAGACAGGTCAGTCTCACTGACGTCGACCTGAACCCATTAAGATGCTTCAGTGTTTCAGTGGCTGCATCAGTTTGAATCACTGATGTGTGTCGATTTTAAAGTTTACCTTGGTAACTTCTTTTTTGTACTCTATTTAGATGCCTACAAGGAGGCTTTTAAAGTGAGGGGAGGCAGAACGTTTTTGGCATCATTGGGCAAAAATTCCATCATAACCTTTCAGCATATTGTAATTCAAGTGTTCTGAGAGAAAAATAGACTCCTGCACCTCCTCATAGCTCTGTTTTCAGGCTTTAAAAAACCTAGTTCGTAACGGGAGACTTTGGCCAATCACAGGTCATTTCAGAGAGAGAGCGTTCCTATTGGCTGTTCATTCAACGGAGTCAACTGTCAATCACTTGCGAACTCCGATCAAACGGTCAAACGAGGCAGCGCTGATCAAATATGAATCAATATTCTGTTCCTGTAATGCCTATTTCTCTCCTCAAATGTTTTCATCCGGTCTGTGAAATCTTGCAGCTGCTGTTAGGAGCACCGGAGGACACAGAGGCACATGATTTTATTCAGATTACCTGTTCAATTTATTTTTATATAGCGTCAACAGAACTTATCTCGAGACGCTTTTCATATAGAGCAGGTCCAGACCGCACTCTAGAATTTAGAGACCCAACAAGAGATCCCATAAGCATGCATTGTTATGTGACAATGGCAAGGAAAAACTCTCCTTTAGCGAGTAGAAACCTCGGCCAGAACCAGTCTCTGTGTAGGCGGCCATCTGCCTCGACCGGTTGGGTTTAGGGATATAGTGACCTTTTTATGATAGTGATGCAAACTGTTTATTTTATTTTGTCTGTATGGTGTGTTTCTTCATTCTCTCCATACTCTGCACTGACTGTGTTGAATGTTATGTTCAACAGGAACAGAGTTGGTCGCTACACAGATGTTCATGATGTTTGTGACATTTAAAGATCCAGTGTGTAGGATCTGGCGACATCTAGTGGCAAGGTTGCAGATTGCAACCAACTGAAACTTCTCCCGTGTGGCAAGCGTAGATGAGAACTACGGTGGCCAACATGAAAACATGAAAATGCGTAATGTCCCTATCTGTTTGTCTGTTCTGGGCTGCTGTAGAAACATGGCAACCGGCTCATTCTAAAGTAACAAAAACACAACGATTCTTATTTTCAGGTGATTATACACTAAAGAAAATGTACTTATTATTATTATATTATATTTCTGCCAATAGATCCCCATAAATGCTACACACTGTTCCTTTAAGGCGTGTGCACAATATTGATTGAGCAGATTGTGATAATGCTGCAGCGGATTTAGAAAAGTCACATGTGTCTGGTGCTCTTTCAGAGGCAGTGAGACCGTCTGGGGGAAAAAAACTGTTGCAAGGAAACAATAAATATGCAGTGGTTTAAAATGCAAATGTGAGAGGGAAAATTATTCAGTCGTATTAATATCTTCAAGAATATTCAGAGGACATTGACAATGAGGGCTCTAGTAGCGCATGCAGCATGTTGGTATTTTCATGACCTTGAGACGCCCTTTGCCCGGCCCTTTGGTATTTTGTGCAGTGTGTAAAAGTGAGAAGGGAGATGCAGTTTCATGCAGATGAGGCAGCACAAGGTGAGGTGTTGCTATTTTGGTGAAAAGCGTCTCTGTCGTTGTGCTGAAAATAGACATCTGAGGAGGAACAGGTCTGTTTTCTCTCTGAGGTCTGAGGACGGTGCAGACAGAAGGAGAGAGTGAAGGCAGACCAGCCAGCTTCCCACTTGTCTGTACACTGACAGACGGGTTTGATGGAGTGTTAACCTAAAATGTGAAATGTTTAGTTTTACTGTTATTGTACTAATTTGACTGTGTTTTCAATCATGTAACGCAGCACCTTAAACTGGAAACGTTTCGATAGATTCACATCGCATGGCTCCTTTGCTGTGTGAAAACGCAGCTTGATCTCAGACTGTTTTTGGATTCTTCACGGCGCCCCGTGTAGCCCAAAGTTCTGAGTCATTTCTCAGCTCAGTTGACACTTTCATCACCAAATATAAATGGATTGTGTTGGCTTTCAGTGTGGAGGAAATTCACACTGATGTCTGAAAACAAGACACATCACCGCCATCAATATTCCCCACAACTTTCTGGACTTTCTAGACTAAACCTTCTGTGCACTTTGGATATTAGTTGAACAAACTGGATGAAATTGATTTGCGTTGTTCATTCTGATGTTTAGGATTGTTTGTGGCGGGTAATAGATACATTCTTCCCCTTTTTGGGGGAATCCTTAATATGTCTATATATTATGATATATAATATCCTTTAATCCTCTTAATATGTACACCACCTTAAAAAGGGAGGCTACATTACACTTGAAGAAAAACGAGGTCCTCACAACTTAAAGGATTTAATGAATAAAATCCACTTTTTCCTTCCCTTGTAGTCGCAAATAGCAGGATCTGACATACAGCCCGTCTGGAGTTGAGCAGAAATCAACAGAAATATAAAAACCCAAGTAAAGTACAGATATTCCCTAAAAATACTTAAGTACTACCACCAAGTACACCACTGGAAAGCAATAGCAAGCAGCTGTGGTGACTTTTCACTATTCTGTAGCGATATATTGATTCTGAAGATAATCACACTGCTCAGCTGTGATCTTTAAATAGACAGAAGATACCAGCTTTCTCTTAATTTCAGCCTGGATCAGGGAAGATGCTGAAAAAACTAAACGGTCACAGCTACTGATTTTACATTAAAACTAAGTTCTTTCTGTCCAAGGCCCAATAATGAGCTAACACACACTAAAACACATTGTTGTCTAGAGACTCTAATTTAACTTCAGTTACTTAATGAAGCTGCTAAGTCTTGACGCATCCGTGATTTAAACGAAGTGCAAAGAAAAAAGCTAATTAACCAATGCAGCTTTTTCCCCCACACATATTTATAATAATAAAAAATTGGTCATTGATATTGTTGGAATAATTTCCATTTCTCACACTTGATTTCAGCACAGCAGTGTAAAAAGGCTCTGACTGTAGTCACACCGAGCTGATCTGAGACATGACTCTGGAGAAATGAGCCAAGCTGTCACACATTGAGCTGTGAAATGATACATCTCCCTGTAGCTAGAAGGTGTAAACTGTGTCCATGTCATGCAATTAAAGTGCATGTGTCATGATATTTATACAGATGGATTGTTATACCCACTAAATCTACTTTCCTCCTCATAAAAGCAACACATACTGTACCACATATCATTAGACAATGGAAAAGCCTTCATATGCTCTGCTGCAAAAGAGCTTCTGCTCGTCAATAAGGCAGACTTCTTCTTGTTTGCGGCAAAGAAAGGGAATCTGATGAGGTTTCAAAACACTGAGCTTCCAGAATAGGATTTCATAGCACAATCTGGATCGTTTGCAACATTATTTTGTTTGTGCACATCAGTGGGATGAGATTCAGAAATGAAACACTTTCAACATCGGTGCATGGATCTGTTAAATTGCATCAAGGTGTTTCTCTCAAGCTGGCGCCCACATTTAAATCACTTGGATTTAGCTCAGATCTAATTTCAATGTTGGCAATTGGATTAAGGAAAATATTGACTCGACCAACCACAATACAGATGGGATGCTTTGTGTGGTTAGTTACCAGTTCAACAACTGTCTCATTGATGGTGCTGTGTTTGTGTGCAGCAGAAGATGGAAATGATCAGTACGTGGAGGAGTCCGAGGTGACTACGACTGAAACGAGAGCAGACGAGTCCTTCCCTCTCCAAAAGCCTGTCACACGTGCTAAATTAGAGGCCCGCACAGATTCAATTCAGGTACCACGCTCCCAGTAATCCACAGTTATTGGCACGAATGTTCACAATGTCACTGAGAAGCTTCAAACATCATCAGTCCTGTGTTTTGCATCTAAAATTCATATATGAAACATTGTCGCTACAGGGAAAGAGTCCAGCTCGTTCCTCTGGGTTGTTTTTCCGAGATGGGAAAAAGCGTATTGACTACATCCTGGTTTACAAGAAGTCCAGTCCACAGGTGGAAAAGAGGTGCACCTTTGAGAAGAATCTACGAGCTGAGGGTCTAATGCTGGAGAAGGAGGTAAACAAATGATTGGTTTTAGAAGACTTTTATTTCCTTGATTGATTTCTCAACTCAGTTGTCAAACTCCTGTTTCTTTTTCATCTGAAAGCCCTCGTTGACGAACAACGACATCATGTTTGTGAAAATCCACGCTCCTTGGGATTCGCTCTGCAAATACGCAGATCAGATGAACATCCGAATGCCTTTCAGGTAACCGTAGTTAGAATAAAAAGACTCTGGAAGGTGTGAAGGTCAGTTTTATTTCAGTGGCTGGCAACTTCATCCAGTCTCTCTAACTTGTCTTTTTTTATTCTTTCAGGAAAAAATGTTATTTTACGGACTGGAAGAGCAAAACCTTGAGCAGGTAAGTAGATTTAAGGTATAGGATTTATTTCTCCGTTGCTCTCGGGGAGCAGGAAGCTGGATGCTTCAGTGCCTCTAATGAAATTTGTGAGCAGCTCAGCTGCGAGGCTTTAAAGCGAGCTGTGGATGGTGTTTTAATACTAAAGTTATCAGTAAGGAACTCAAACAGAGAAAGTTAGCGCATCATTGATCTTTTTAACCCAAACACTGAGTGAGTATTAATTAGTCCAGAATTAATCAACCAGTTACACAGACTGTGAGTAAATAAACGCTACGTATAGAGTCTGGGATTAGATTTTTAAATTAGAAAGTCACCTCCCTGTGTGCAGCACTGATAGCAGCAAGTAGCAATAACTGGAAAGTCGTTTAAAAATCAGTGATTAAGTGCAGTTGACTGCTATGTCTGTTTATAATAATGTGATTAATTAAACTCTTCAAAAAGCACAGCATCCTGCACATCAGGCACACTGTAAGATTGGCGGTGCTTTTTTCTATAAAATACTTTCAGTCAAATAATAAATGGAGCTGCGCAGGCTGATTAGCATACTATTTTTAGAGAGACACACTCGCGGGTCGTCACGAGGAACTTTTAACTGGTTATGAAACAGTCTCATTTTAATACTGAGGCGCAAACAAGACCATCAGCGAGAAGATTGACTTTTTCTATATAGTTATTCTTAATGCTCGTCATCGGTGCCACCGGGTCCAATTCCGGCGAAATCAGACAAAATCATGCGGGTTCAACAGAAAGTCCTTCACTACCGCTTTTGTCCACAGGGACCGCCAAAATCAACCCAAAATGAAAGTTCCTCGTAGTAACTTTAAGCTCTTGCTATGAGTTATGCGCATCCTACATGAACTCAACATTTTCTGTCAAACTTAAGGTAGTTTGGGGGTATTATTTGGACTTTATATTGTTTTGCTTGTGCTCTACTCGCTGCTTTGAAGTGGGCAGGTGATGGCACACATTTCCATGCACCAATCAGGATTTATCCAAATCAGATTTGAATAATAATTGGAGAACAGTTGTAGGCTTGTTTATTTATGTCACTAGTCCACTGTCAATCAAGTGGTTGTGTTCCGAAACCTAACTTCCTGTGAAAACAGAAGTTTATTTTAAAAGGACACTATGCACGTAACGAGCGTATACTGACACGCCATCCCTGGTCCGTCCAAAAAGTACGCAAGTAAAGAGGGTACCCTTTGCGTCAGTCTCCGATGCCGAGGGGTACTGACCAAGCGGCGGTATTTGATGAGTTGGGAGTGAGAATGTGTTGGCTGACAATATGGATAATATTGATATTGTTCTTTCACCTTTACAAACAGTATCTTATGTACAATTTAATGGTTGTGCTTGAAGGACACACACACACACACCTACACACACAGAGCAGACGGAGATCACACAGACAACAATCACTCGCCCACCTGTCCAACTGAGAACAAAGCCCTGTCAAGTTCAGAGGGTGAAGAGTGATCTTAGTCATTGTGAACAATGAGGACCATTAGGATTTCCTCCTGCAGTCTTTTTCTAAGCTGTTGCTCTAAAAGAGAAAAATCTATCCGAGCAGTAAATTATCTTTATGTGTTTACTAATGGTCTGCCACTAACTGACGTCCCTGTAAAGCTGAACAAATGGCCCGTGTGCAGGTGGTGACAGCTCGCTGGGTTGATATCATTACTTTCTGTACAGTACCTGTCCCCTTCACAACAACATTCATAAAATGCTCTCTGGCTACAGTGTGTTTTCACCCCCAAAATCCCCATTTATATTCATTAAATCCATATCAGAGCACATCCTGACAAATTCGACCTCTCCAGCAAATCTGGAGAAATATTACCCAGCCAGCTGATCTTTAGCTCTAGTGATATTAATGTTGGTCCACCACTTTGGCCCAGACTGAAATATCTCCACAACTATTGGATGGATTGCCATGAAGTTTTGTATACACATTCATGGTGCCCATGGGATGAATCTTACTGACTTTGGTGATCCTCTGACGTTTTATGCGTCCGCACGGTCGCAAAGTAAAGCCTCACAGAGCTGCTAGCGCGGCTGCAGACTCTTATTCTTATCTCTCTTTATTGATTATGGAGGGACCTGGGGAATTAGAAATGTGTCTGGAAAGCAGGAACAGCAAGACAGACTACAATTTAGGAAATCAATGCATGCCTTTAAACTTCAACTGGTCTTAAACCATGACTAACATGAAAAAAATGTATTGTCTTTTGAGTGGGATTTAGCAAGCTGTTTCCCTGGATCGATGACTCTCAGTCTCATGAGTCACGAGCAATGTTAAAAATGGAAAAACGATAGTCTGCAGCGTGATGCCTGCAAATCGTGTGTGTGCATGTGTTAACTTGTTTTTAGTGGGTGTGTGAGGTGGTGTGAGCCTGTCAGGGTTGTGTCAGGGAGAAAGTTTAGGAACCACATCAAAGGAAACAATCTTCATGTTAATCTGCACCGTTTAATCCTGTTTTCTCCGTGCAGCAGGTTTCATCTGAGATGTCGGCAGATCAAAAACTGGCTTCCCAAAAATCCCATGAAGCTGGACAAAGAGGCCTTGCCTGACCTGGAGGAGACCGACTGCTACACAGCCCCCTTCAGCAGAGCACGCATGCACCAGTAAGGAGGACACAGTCACACAGAAACTCATAATGGCAGCGTCTGTATCAGTAGTGTAATCTGATATTCATCCTGCTCCGTATCCCCACTTCCCCTCTCAGCCCTCACATCCATTCATGTCCTGAGCCCTCGACGTGGAATTTAGAAACCAGCAGTCTTGTATATTTTATAGCTTTGAGTCTGAACTCACAACGATAGCTGATCATAAATAAGATATCAAAATACGGCAGCAGATGTGCATGAAATGATTAGATTTCTCCCCCCCATGCCTTCCTGTCTTTTTTTTTTTCCTTCATTTTGATGAAAGGCATCATCTAATCTCATCTATCAGTGAATCGTTTCCACTTTTCCTTTCGCTTGTCAGCCTTGATGTTTCTTTTTGAAATAACGAACAATAACTTTACACCACAAATTAATGAGCTTTGCATCAATACTGCCTCTCATTAAAAGGCTGTGACTGGATGATATTGATGTATCGTTACGTGATGAATAACTGAAGGAGTGTGCCGTTACTTTCCAGCTTCGCTATCAACAATAGAGAGACCTTCTTCTCCAATTCCACCAGAAGCAGAATAGTCCATCATGCGCTGCAGCGCACCAAGTATGAGGAAGGGAAATCAAAGATAGGTAAGGCCCCACGCTTGCTACTTTCTCTTCTTGCTCCTCGCGTACTAAACATTATTCCTAGCAGAGTCACATTAGTGTCGAGGGATTCCCATTCTCATTTATATGTAATAATGTACAAGTATCCATCATGGTGACCTATTTAGCACAATTTATTCACTGAGAAGGGGATGGAGTCTAGAAATAAATTGTTTTTTAATGTTTGTTCCTGTTAAATGTACAGCTTTATTCACCAGCAACATTAGTATTAAACATTACAGAATCAGCCCAAAATAGTTAACCCATTTGTGCCCAAAGACTATATTTAGTATGATAGGGGAAAATGCCACAACATTTGTTCTGATTGGTCAAAAGTCTTGAAATTTGGGATGGACTAGGGCTGTAAATCAATACAAATATTTAATTTGAATTAATCACATGATTGTCCATTGTTAATCACGATTAATTGCACATTTTTTATCTGTTCAAAATGTACCTTAAAGGGAGATTTGTATTTAATACTCTTATCAACATGGGAGTGGGAAAATATACTTGCTTTATGTAAATATATGTATATATTTATTATTGGAAATCAATTAACAACATAGAACAATGACAAATATTGTCCAGAAACCCTCACAGGTACTGCATTTAGCATAAAAAATATGCTCAAATCATAACATGACAAACTCAATCCCAACAGGCAACAACAGCTGTCAGTGTGTCAGTGTGCTGGCTTGACTATGACTTGCCCAAAACTGCATGTGATTATCATAAAGTGGGCATGACTGTAAAGGGGAGACTCGTGGGTACCCATAGAACCCATTTTCATTCACATATCTTGAGGCCAGAGGTCAAGGGACCCCTTTGAAAATCGCCATGACAGTTTTTCCTCACCAAGATTTAGCATAAATTTGGAGCGTTATTTAGCCTCCTTCCCGACCATCCATTCCTTAAGTTTTCTAGTTCTATAGAAATGGAAATTAGTGGCGTTGAAACGAATTTGCGTTAACGCGCTATACGCCATAGTCGACATACAAACACTAAAATTGTGTTTTTTAAATGTTTTCTATATGAAATATTTCTAACACTTCATATGTGTGCATATATTTGATATTCAACTTGTTATGAGTTCATAGATACCAAATACTTGATTGTGCTCCTTGTAGTTTCTGAGAAACAGACATTTTCTTATCATACTGTATCTAGTATTTGGACACATGGGACTACTGTTTTTTCTATAAAACAGTAGTCCCATGTGTCCACATACTAGATACAGTATGATAAGAAAAACCCACTTTTCAACTAAATGGTTTGACTGTTATTGAAAATTTCTTCATTTTTGTGCACGGGCAAATCCATAAATTAAACATTTCAGTTGCGGGCACAAATGAGTTAATGCCAATTAGTGGAAAAGGAACAAAAGACAATAATTCTGTCTGTATAGTTTTCCTGCCGGATGGTTTGTGTTTATTATGCCACTACTAAAACCATCAGAGTCACCAGTGAAAGAGTCTGTCTAGATTTAGCTGTTAATTTGGCTTCATGCAGAGATAGTAGCGTTTGTGTGGGGAATTATGCCTTTGTTTGTTGTTTTGCTGTGGGATAATTAAAATGTGCTGCTGCTGAGCTGTTGGTGTCGTCCAACTTGCGGCTGATCCCTCCTCTCCTTCTGGCTGTTGTTTTTTGGTATCGACAGTTACCAAACCGCCCGTCCACTCCCACATCTACTATCTTGTCTGACTGCCGCCGACATGTTTTGCTGATTAGAGTTTGGCCTTGAAGGGTTGGAACGGATTTCACATTCATATTTTAATACTGTTGACCACTCTACTTTCCAACAAATAAGATCAGCTCCGCAACAACAGTGGAAAATCCTTCTCAAATCCACCATCCTCCATCTGCTGCTGTTCTCACTATCTATAGTCTGAGTCAGGGGATGACAATGGAAATGAATGCACTATTGTACTGTGAAAAACAACATTTCATTCATTACTGCTGCATATGGTACACTACCTGCAGCCAATTCAGTCAGTTTATTGTGAGTGAGTGATTTTACACCAAGTAATTATGGTAAATCTGGTTAATTTCAGGTGTTTGCATTTGAACATCTAACCTGAGTGTTTTACGCCTCTAATGTGCTTGTCTAATGCAGCTTGTCAGTTACACAATGCAGTAAATTGTAATGACTGTGGATAAGTGGGTTTAATGAATCTTTCATTGGACCCCTCTCTCATTCGTTGTGCTTTTCAAGCTGCATCCTTTGACCTGACATCATGGTTTATTTTACTGCAGGTATCACCCGGTTATTGGGCAACAACACATATGAGGCTGCATTTCCTCCTCATGAGGTGAGAAGATGTTTAGTTGTGCTGAAAAGCCGTAGAGACTCACACATTGTCAAAGTGTAAAATTCCTCCTGTAATGAAGAGTTCCCTTCTCTTTGTCTCATCAGGGAGGTTACAAGAGCAGACACCCAATTAAGACGCACGGCGCCCAGAACCACAGGCATCTCCTGTATGAGCGCTGGGCCCGCTGGGGAATCTGGTACAAATACCAGCCTCTGGACCTCATCAGGTAAGAAACACAGAGCTGTTTTTGGACACTTGTTTAAATAGAGCATACAGTAGAGTTGTTCATCACCCTGTTTAAGGTACACGCCTATGAAGATATCCAGGTTTCTGATCACAGTCTGCTGTCTGAACCGGCTTCTCATAAGACTGACAAGGAATGGTTTGACGTTTTGGAAAATACACTTATTCACTTTCGTGCCAAGAGTCTGCTGAGAAGATCAATACCACTCTTGAAGTACAGAGCTGGATCCAGGAGGCGATGAGATTTAAGACTGGAAATGGGAAACTACACTATATAAGTCCATGTAAAACCACACAGATATTTTGAATGGTGTACAGAACAAACATGGTAATTATTGAGTTTTAGAAATGCAAGTTGGCAGATTATTTTAAAAGTTTGGACAGAGCCAGGCTACGGTAGCTGTTTCTCCTTGCTTCCAGTCTTTATGCTAAGCTAGGCTAATTGCCTCCTGAGATGATAAATTATAAATTTGTCAACCATCAGAGATTTTTATCAAACTGTTACAAAGGTAACAACAGTTGTATTGTGGAAATGTTTCAAATAAAGAAGCAGACCTGCTTTATGTCAATATTGCATTTACAGTGGCTATAATCAATATTTTTATAATAACAATCTATCAAATGACAATGTGAAAACAATGTGAGAGCGGTCGCTCGTAGTGATGAACCTACAGAGAATTATCACCCGAATCTGCAGCTCCCCTCAGCTTTAGGCTGCATTCACACAAGATCAGACGTTGCGGCGATTCTCTGCTGAGTTGTGCGGCAAGTCACTTTAATGGCCCATTAACTGCGACGATTAACATCTTTGTTCCCTCATGGCTGCGTTGTACAGCTCTGGACCGCCGGTTACATGATTAGCCACCATAGCCTGACGTCGGGTTGCGTTTCTCCAAAGGTTCATTCTGTTTCTACTTTCCCACCGCAGGCCAATGCGTTGTTTTTTGGCAGCCGCAGCCCAAATGCATTACCCCCATTCATATTGAATAGACAAACTTGCTCTCATTACCGCTCTCATAGTGTCATTTTCAGCTGCAGCGGGCAGCTGTTTCCAATGGATAAAGCTCTAAAAATCCACTGTACACAACCTGCTCAGCATCAAACAGCAGACAATTGCAGTTTAGCGACTAGCTGGTGAACAGAGTGGAGCAGCTGAAGACTCAGATATTTCTGTCAGGAGTTGGTGGAGACCAAAAACAGAGCTAAAAGAGAGTAAATATTGGACAGGTGGACAGAATCACGACTCGAAATGAATGATAATGTTGCAACACGTCTGCTATTGCTGCATTCACATGGAATCAGGCCGACAGTAGACGGCAAACCAGATATCATGTTAATGGACGAAAGCAGGAGGGTAAAATTAGGTGAGGCCGGAAGAGAATACCGGTAACAGTGGACGCCATTGCCCAAAATTAAAATATTTTAACTTTTTTCCTTCCTCCGCGATGAAAAACAGCCGGATGTTATATAGCTCCCTCACACAAGGAGAAAGCTGTTTAAGTTTGCAATAGAATATTAAGAGATATCCGCATTTTATAGCTACATGCATTACTAGAACAATTACATAAAGAGGTAGACACAAAATAATTTTATTTAATATATTTTATTCCATCACCATAGCAACATATCGCCATGCGTGTTTCATTTTGCCGTACTGCCAATCTGTTGGACTGTTTGTTGTTTTTTCCCATGATGTGTTGTCCATCTGCCGTCTGCCTGATCCGTGTGAATGCAGCATAAGTAATGAGTTCTGTGTATCAACTTTAAGGGTGATGATATGTCAATTTTGTGTTCACAACTTGTTTCCGCTGCCCCCAAGTGGCAAAAAAAGCAGTTATTGATGTTTTTTAAAAATTGTTGTTTTTTATCATTCTGATGAAGTTCCTTTTTTTCAGGAATTTCATTCATTGGATTGGCGTTTCAGAACATTGTTTTATAAAACAATATATACTATATTGTGATAGAAGATTGTATCCATCTTCCACCCCTATATCTTGGTTACAGAAACCTAGTGTATATTACGCCTTTTCCTGAAACCAGGAACCATTACTGGGATACTAGTATGCATGTAAACAGACTTAGGGAATATTTGCTGTCCCTCCTCATTGTTAATACAGCGTTGCATACACACTTGGGAGTTGCCTAATACAGCTAATTGCCACTGAGCTGCTTTACTGCAGCAGTTGTGAAATAAGTGTCCTGCTCAAGGACACCCTGAAAGCTGTGGTTTAGGAAGCAGATACAGTTATTGATTCATTTCCCACCACATTATACTGTATGGCCTTTCAGCCCTGCAGCCTCCCCATCCATTAGATTACCACAACCGCCTCACAGTACTCTAACACATGGCCAAGTTTAATTAACAGTCAACACAGTTTATTGGCAAATGTTGACCGCTCTGTCTCTCCGTCTCTCTCCAGGCGGTACTTTGGTGAGAAAATCGGTCTTTACTTTGCGTGGTTGGGCTGGTACACCGGCATGTTGATCCCTGCCGCCCTGGTTGGCGTTTTTGTCTTCCTCTATGGCCTCTTCACTATGGACTCCAGCCAAGTCAGGTCAGTTCACACAATCTGCTGATATAAGATGCACAAACTCTCTTGTATTGACATAAATGTAGAATACATGTATATTCTTGGTTGTTGCTGTCATTTCCTGATTCATTGTGTCACCAGTAAAGAGATTTGTGAAGCCTACACCACCAAAATGTGTCGTATGTGCGAGAACTGTAGCACGTGGAACCTGAGCGACAGTTGTGTCTATGCAAAGGTCAGTGCAGCTCTGATGTTCATCTGTAGTCACAACATTTCAGTATGTTTCCTTATCTCTTCTAGCGCGCTACAAACTTGTTACGAACATTTTTAGGTCCAAAAACTCTCATCACCCCATAAACTAAAGAGTTTTAAAGTTGTCTTTTGAATTAAAGTATATCATGATCACAAAGAGAAATAATGACGTATTTGAAACGATTTGAAAAGATATTGAAATAAAAATCTATATTTTAAAGGTTAGACATTTTTTGAAATACACTTTATTACTTTCTTTACTTGGCAAGAGTAAAGTAAGAAGATCAGTACCACTCTCATATGTGTCTGTTAAATATGAAGCAGCTGATTAGCTTATTTCAAAGAGCAGAAACAAGGGTTGGCAGCTTTCCTAGCTTTGTCCAATGTTAAAACCACAACTTGTCATTCTTAAAGCTGTTTCTCATCAGTGTGATGTGAAAATGTTTTACTGAAAATCTGTGTGCGAATTTTCCGCATGACAACTATGCACACCAGTTCCAGTGCAAATTATTTGTGTTGCTGTGTTCCATTTTCGTCAATGAGGCCAAATTTCTTCCTAAATAGTGCCTGTGTCCACTCTATAGACAGAGAATGTCTAAGGGGATCTAATCGGACCCCAAATGTGATGCTAACGCTAGCCGTTGTGGCGGCTAGCCCTGTTCCGTGACCACATATAACATTAGCAAGTGCATATCTGCTACATTTCCATCTTCATCGTATCCCAGCTGCTGAGCGACCTCAAGCCATATATTGTCCTTTATTTGGTTGTTGAGGTAGTAGTGTTTGTCGTACATTATTGGATGTAGAGAAGGGGACGACCCATTGTTATTCTGACACAACAACAGTTTCATCAGAACATTTTATTGGTCAAACATATATTTCCTCAAACATATATTTCCGTCCGAATATTTTTTCCCCCGCACAAATGTCCTGCAGGGCTGTGCTAGCGCTGATAAGAACCCACAAAACCAGTTTTTATAAATTTCTATGGTACATCATACAGACATGAGAGTGGTTTCAATCTTCTCATCTAACTCTCGGCAAGAAAGCAAATAAGCATATTTCCCAAAATGTGAAATTATTCCTCTAGGAAATGTCTCATGTGAGACGATGTTGATCATCACAAAGTCCTGACATGTATCTGACAAAAGTGAAGCTGTTGAAATTGAAAATATATCAAAGTCTTGATTCAGTTTCATGCCACCATTTCAGGAAGCACATTCTCAGAGCAGCTCTTCATGTGCTTGTGTTTCTAGGTGACCCATCTGTTTGATAACGGCGGCACTGTGTTCTTCGCCATCTTCATGGCTATTTGGGGTAGGTGTTTTTTTTTTCTTGTCCCTTTCCTGATTTTGTCAACACTAGTTGTATTTCATCAACTATGTGCTTCACTTGATACAAATCCTCCTGGAATTCAAATCTATTTATACAATAGTGTGTCAGTGCTCGTGCTTCCACTCTCCACTCAGCTCCTCCAAACACATTAAGCTTTCAGCCGAGAATTCAATACAGTAAACACTCTGCAGTGCAAATACAGAAGATCTTCACTCTGTAATACATTTGTCATCGAATATATCGTGGGTAGGTTTCTCTGATTGAGCGTCTGCTCTCACGCTCCCAGTGCCGTCCTGATGTAATTAGTCGGATAATTAAACATTTCTCCAGGGTGAGACGGTATCGTTCGCCTGTCAGCGTTATAGAATTGCACCATGATAGCGGTGTATTGCAGCTACGGTTCCCACAGCTATAATATCTTTGTAATGTAGAGTGTGAGCAGCGTATGGCCCAGAGCCATCTATCTGCCAGCATGGTAAATAATCACCTGTGCACAGAGGGAACACTTGGCACATTGTGTTCTGGGTTTGGGCTAAATGAAAGCCAAGGAGAGCCGGAGAGCCGAGGGAGGTCCAGCCAGCCTCGCTGATTGAGGTCTGTAGCTCTGAATCCTGCATGAAGGCTTTTGGCAATGTGGACCAAAGTAACAGTACTGCACCACTGAGTGAGTGCACTCGAGGTCTGCTGTGTGCGAGCGTGTGTGTGCGTGTGTGTGAGATAAAGATGAAAAATTGGTTAGCCCAAGGGACCGAATGTAGGCATCTGAGAAGGCTGCATTTCTCTCTCTTAAAACAAAAGTGGGTCAGGCTATATTAAACTTCAACATCTTTAACAGCAGTCAAAGTTGTTCTGACTGAGGATTCATATTCTGGAGCTTTTTAAGGCCACGATTCCTCTTTGTGTCCCGAATTTATCTTCATCACTGGAATCATTTACAGTAGTTTTACTGTAAATGTATTAACAAATAACACATGTAGGGCTACAACTAAAAAAAAAATATGAATTAAAGCTAGAGTTGATAGTGTTCTTCAAAAACATTTTTTGTTGTATTTGTTAAAATTGTCATTACATCCCGACAGCAATCAATAGATTCAATAGAATCTAATCAATCTAATCATTTCATTCAACCCGAATGTAATGATTGCACAGATTTATTGCAGTGTAGACCTCTCTGCCTGTGCACTCATTGCACATCACCGGAGTCTTCCACAAGCTGATAGCTTGACAGCTTTGAGTACTAACAATAGCCATGTTTATGTTCATATAATAATTTTGGGGGAGTAGCTTTGGAGGGAGGCCTGAACGGACTGTCAGTGCTGACTTGGCGACTTTCTCACTAGATTTAGGGACTTTTGGAGCTAGTCAGCAGCTAGTGCTGCTACAGTAGCTACTCTCATTGGAGACTAGCTTGCTCTTGCTAGTTTTTTAAGATCACCAACCCTAGCTTTAATCTGCTGATTATTTTCTTGATTAATCGGGTAGACTCAAAAATCCCACAAAATAGTAAAAAAAAGTCCAAAAGCCCAAGGTGATGTTGTGGAACAGTCTAAAACCTTAAAATATTCAGTTTACTATCAAATATGACAAATAAATGCAGACAATTCTCATAATTGAGTAGCTGGAACGGAGAGATGTTTGGCAGGTTTGCTTGAAAAATGACTTAAAATAGTTTACGATTATTTTCTGTTCATTGATTGATCAACTAATTGTTTCAGCTCCAAACACGTTCTATGTTCAGATGTATAGAAGAGCTATGTTAAAGAGGACCTATTATGCTTTTGTGAATTTAAAAGGTCTGAAAAGTTACAAAGCCCAAAGTCCACTTCAAATGGAGTTACTCTCCCCCACAGAAACACTGCTCCTGAACTGCCTGAAACACCTTGATTGAAGTCTCGCCTTTTCTTCCGTAACGTGGTGATATCACCAAGTAATACATTTACATAATACCTGCCTAGCGGCTAGTTTGGTATGCCTTCGAACAAGGCTAGTTAGAACGGAGCTGGAGCAGCGTCTGAAGAGTTTGGTTCGGTTGACCAATCATAACAGAGTGGGCCAGCTGACCAATCAGAGCAGACTTGGCTTTTCGGGAGGGGGAGGAAATCAAACAGAGCGTTTCAGACAGACGGAGAAAAAAGGTGCTTCAGCACAGCCTGTATGAGAAAAGTAAAGCGTTTTTTGAACATAAAGCATGTAAACATGTTGTAGTTGAAACCCAAAATACATGTATGAACCTGAAAATGAGTATTAAAAGGTCCTCTTTAAGGCTGCACAGCACTGATCAAATACTCATGTCAGTTTTAATTAGACGTTTGTCTCTCTGCTACAAAATCATACACGTGTATAATGTATGTCTAATGAAAACTGACAGAAGCAATGAATCAGTAGTATAGTGTTACAGTGTGCTGTCCATCATAGATCATATGGGATTGCACTGTTCTTTCCACTGCCTTCGCATTAATGCTACATTTTCCACATATGTTGGACCACATAAATGTTGATTCTGAAGTGTGCGTGCCATTCAGACGTTATAAAATCCTTTTTTTTTTTCTGGTGTTATGTATCTAATAAACCAGAGTACATGAAAAGTCTTGACAGAAAAAGATTACCGACATCATTTCTGGCGTTGTGTGCAGCTCAAGTCACAATAGAGTCCGACACAAAGGAAACAATGCCTCCGGAGGGAATTCTGCCCACAGAAAGCCTCACTTTTGAAGTCTTTCAACACAAAATGGAGCTCGGGGGTGATACATTGTACAAGTAAAGCCTATTTGCTGTTGCCACTTTTCCTCAACTTCTGCACAGACACGAAGCAGCGTGTGAACTGATGGCTGTAATCAGTTTCCATAATGGGGCGTGCACGCCACCGCAGCCTGTGTTTCACTCAGGATATATGGCCGTAATGTGGTGTTTGGTTCTGGGAATGGCCCTCTGCAGCCTCATGATAATCAATCATACTGTGTGCTTCAAATATCATAGTTGATCAATAATGATTTCTGATCCCGTCTGCAGCCACAGTATTCCTGGAGTTCTGGAAAAGGAGGAGGGCAGAGCTGACTTATGATTGGGATCTCATCGATTGGGAGGAGGAAGAGGTATGTCAGCAATGTCCTCAAATGGATCGTTTGACTACCTCACAATTTTACTTCATGCAGCGCGTCTTCTAAACTTGACACTGATTATATGATGTATAAAATGAAGAAGAAGTTCAATAGTTCAAGCTGTGTGTTGTGAAACAGGAGGAGCTGAGGCCTCAGTTTGAAGCCAAGTACTCCAGGAAGGAGATAGTCAACCCCATCTCTGGCAAGCCCGAGCCTTTCCAGCCCTTCTCAGACAAACTCAGCCGGCTCATGGTGTCTGTGTCCGGAATATTCTTCATGGTAAACCCTTTGATCTTTCAATAATCTCCCCTACTGGGATTCAGCCTCACAATGAGATCACCGTTACTGTATGTTGTTTGCCACCTTTTGGAGCGTTTATGATGTGGCATAACATCTCCCCCTGCTGGATGAAAACCATATTTGAGAGGAAACAGTGACCTTTATGATGGCCTGATTTCTCCTGATTACATTTTAATGATGAGTGTTTTGTTTACCTGAATAGTTAATTGTTTCTCAGTCAATACGTTTTCCTTTTTATGCTGCACTGTTTTTAGGGCTGCAGGATTATGATAATGATAATCACAATTATTTTGATCAATATTGATATACCGATTATTCATTGATTTTAGCGACAACATATTTTTATTTGACTTTCACAATAGAATAAACAGAGCACTGTTTTCACTTCCATGCTGTGATACATCACTGTTAATGTACAAATTAGGGCTGCACGATGTTGGATGTTGTTTTTTTCTGCTATGTACAGTATATTGCAATATGAAAATTCACCCTACCCCTTTGTTAGCTACATTTTAAAGTTAAATGCGTCAATCTGGGTGCACTTTGAAAGCAAAATTAGCAACAATGAGAGCTAGATAAACAATTGTATGCTCTTAATTTAACACATTGGTTGTATAGATAATATCTATACCCAAAAGTGAAGCCAAAACATCTCGATCACCGGCTGGTGGCTGACTTTAGGAAGCGCTTGATTTGATATGCTGCAACGTTTTCTATGAGCACAACACGCATTTTAAACTTCAATATCGCAGGCGATCATGTTCATTTAATTGTGGGAAGCCAAAATTGTGTCGAGATTAATATTCCATTAATTGTGCAGCCCTAACTGTTGTTCATTATAAACTGAAGAATTCATCACACACATGCATATAACATCCTTTTCTCTCCATCGTCTCTGCTCAGATATCCCTCGTCCTGACCGCCGTGTTTGCCGTGGTGGTTTTCCGTGTCTTCACAATGGAGAAGTTTGCTGGAGTCGAGTGGGATTTTGTGAAGAAGAACTGGCAGTTCGCCACCTCTGGCACCGGCGTCTGCATCAACTTCGTGATCATCATGTCTCTCAACGTGGTGGGTGTCTGGACACGCGTCATCTGGCACGTTTACATTATTCTGTCCAACAAATGCTTCATGAAACATTTGCTTAGAACTTTGTTCCAGGAAATATCACATCCTCAGCTAGAAAGACTGTCTGTTTTTTTCTGTTTGCCTCTCTTTTTCATGATCATTATTACCTTTTCCCTGTTGATGCTTACGAGTGCTATCATCTTGTCAGGTGTATGAAAAGGTGGCCTATCTGCTGACAAATCTAGGTGAGCGTTGTCCACATACTGCATGCATTTACACCTTCATTATCTCTTGCTTCTCAGATGGTTGGCAAGCATTTACTTTCTCCCTTGTCCACCCCAAACGATCTCTGTCTCCCCCCCCCCTCAGAGCATCCACGGACCGACTCTGAGTGGGAGAACAGCTTTTCTCTAAAGATGTTCCTGTTCCAGTTTGTGAATTTGAACAGCTCCACGTTTTACATCGCCTTCTTTCTGGGAAGGTAGGCCGGCTGCCATGAACTCTGCAGTTCCTGTTTACAGTAAATTTAATGAGCGATTGTGCAAAGATGTTTTGTTTCAAGCTCTCCTGTCATGATATCTGCCAAGACTTCTTCCCTTCCTCTCCTCACTGTAGAGATATTTTTTGGACCTAATATTTCAGCATTTACAGAAACTGCCTTGACTAGAAATGTAACCAAGCTGTGGTTTATCACAGACAGGTTTCACAATTATTTGGGCCATAGAACATTTTCCAAGCAACCCCTCTTAATTGTACATAGATTACTACTCTTAGATGCCACTAAGTTTTGTATTTTAAAACTTTTCAACCTAAAAAACATCAAACCTGTTTTATAGTGATGAACAGAAACGCATTTCAATTTGAATCATGTTAAGATAAGATGAGATGAGATAATCCTTTATTAGTCCCACAGCGGGAAAATTAGCAATGTTATTGAATGTTAAAGGAACAATGTGTAACATTTAGGGGGATCTATTAGCAGAATGTTTTCTTTAGTGTATAATCACCTGAATATAAGAATCATTGTGTTTTCGTTACCTTAGAATGAGCTTTTATATCTACTTAGGGAGCAGGTCCTCTTCACGTTTCACTGTTTCTACAGTAGCCCAGAACGGATAAACCAAACATAACGTTACTCTCTCTCTCTCTCTCTCTCTCTCTCTCTCTTTCTCTCTCTTTCTCTCTCTCGCTTCACCACTCACTTCCCACGTACACACAAACACACTACCACTACTTACTGGCTCTACTTCAAATAACCTACGCTACTCTTACAAAAACTGGCTCTAGAGACGGCCTTTCGCTGTTATGCGTCGGCCACCGTAGCTGTCCTACACGCTTGGCACACGGGAGAAGCTTCAGTTGGTTGCAATCACCCACAGCTCACCGCTAGATACCGCCAGATTGTACACACTGCTCCTTTAATCCCACCTATATACCTTTTAAAGGGACTCTCTGTAAGAATCAGAAATGGCTTGTTAACAGTGACACCTGTGACCGTTAAGTCATCGACAGTCAGCGCCCTATTGCTTGCGCTCGCACTACCGACACACACGAGACTGAACGTGATTGACAGACATCATGCTGATTAACGTTAGCAACATTAGCAGTCGATAACGTTACTCGCTCCAGAGTTAACCCCCGTCACTTCACTCAGCAGCAGGGAAACAAGACACATTTCTGCACAAACTGCAACTTATTGTTACAGTGTTACAGTTAACTGCAACTTATTACTGTGAGTCACAATCATATCAGAGTTTCTATTGGCCCAAAGCTAACGTGGGTGGGAGTAATGGACACAATATGTATGTTTTATTGCTGCAAATGGTCCCCATCTGTAGATACGCACTTTTCAATGATGCAGCATAATTTTATAGTTTATAGCAAATTATTTCGCAGACCCTCTGACAGAGTGCCCAGGACCCCTAGGGGTCCCCGGCCCCCACTTTGAGAAACACTGGTTTTCTCAGACACAATTAGCACCTTTAAGTGTCCTGTTTTTCCTGCTCAGACTTTATTAGTTTTCCTCTGATTGAATTTTGCAGCTAATGTTGCCTCTCAATGTGTTCAGGTTTGCTGGCAGGCCTGGAAAATACAATAAACTCTTTAATCGATGGAGACTGGAGGAGGTGAGTGCAATTAGACATCAACATAAGTGGGCTGAGTATCGCCTTCTGTTTTAGGATATATTTAGAATCGTCACGCAATTCATCTTTTCTAATGAT
The DNA here is from genome assembly GCF_043250625.1 of Sebastes fasciatus. Taxonomy (NCBI): domain Eukaryota; kingdom Metazoa; phylum Chordata; class Actinopteri; order Perciformes; family Sebastidae; genus Sebastes; species Sebastes fasciatus. The sequence continues at coordinate 20,584,351 of NC_133798.1, read as the reverse complement.
CCGCCTCTATACTGTATGTGAACTATTAATCTCCAACATAATTACTGGGATTTTGAGTTTTAATGATCAAAGAACAGAATGGGATGAAGTGTGTCCCAGGATTCGCTCACAGCTTTGAATTATCTGGCATGAAATGTGGATGTTACAGTTGTAAATATATTGTTCTCAGTGTCACCCGAGTGGCTGTTTGATCGATCTGTGCCTGCAAATGGGATTCATCATGTTCTTCAAACAAATCTGGAACAACTTCATGGAGCTCGGTTATCCGTGAGTAATACTTCATTATAGTCATGTGGTTCTTTCTCTATGAGCCATTAGGAATGCCACATTAAATCCTTAATGCTGTAAATTCAAGTGATTGGCAGTTTACAAACCTTATGTAATTTTTGTGTAGTTTTTTTCAGCTCATTAGCATATGAAAAGGCTTTTCTCCTGCAGAAACACATCAAATCCTCTTGTGTGCGGCTTAGTAAAAGGCTTCCTGCAGTGCTCAGTGAATTGTCAGAAATAATTGCTTTGAGTTGACAGTTAGCTACTTGCTACACTTTCAGTTTGCTGCAGAACTGGTGGTCTCGTAGGAAGATGAAGAAAAGAGGCGGCGGAGGGCCGAATGTGGAGAATAAAGCCCAGCTTCCACAGTGGGACAAAGACTGGAACCTGCAGCCGATGAACGCCCATGGACTGGTGGACGAATACCTTGAAATGGGTAAAACTTTATGCTCTTTTTGAGTGTCTGAAGAGGGAAGGAAAGAATTCAAAGTATGTTGAGACGGACATCCTCTCTTTCCTCTTCAGTTCTCCAGTTTGGCTTCACCACCATCTTTGTCGCGGCGTTTCCGCTGGCTCCTCTCCTCGCTCTGCTCAACAACATCATTGAGATTCGTCTTGACGCCTACAAGTTCGTCACTCAGTGGAGGAGACCCATGCCTGCCCGAGCCACTGACATAGGTCAATGTGATCTCTGACTGCCCCCACACCTCCTCTGTGTCTCTCACACTGTTGTATTTTTAGATCACTGCCACGTTGTCCAACATTAAAACACTGTGGTAACCAAACATTTTGGCTCCTATGGAGATAGATATGTTCCCATATCCTCTGCGTCTGTACCGCCATATGCTGCCCGTTGCCTCCCAGCAGCCCATCTCCCCATATGGTTACAAACAACACCCTCCAACCGCCGTGTAATATATGACCAAATGCTTCTCTTGGCATGTTGCCCTGTAATTAAAGGAACAATCCACCCTGTAATATTTAGAAATTCTTCAGCTGTAATGAAAACATTATGTTTCAGTGGCACAGAATCAAAGAGAAAAGCTTCTTTGTAGGTTGAAGCTGTCGTTGACGGATCATACAGAGACTAATCTAGCACAGAAAAGGCAGAGAGATGATTATTCTTCACTGACAGTACAGTAGCGTTCATCGAAGTTATTGTAATGCAGCCAAAAAAACATGCAGTACTTTGAGTAACAGTTCACAAACCATTTGTTTATATATAATATTGTTTATATATATAAACAAGATGTTCTTGCACCACATCTGGAGGCTGTTAAACACATTTTGGTAAATTATTAACTGAAGAGAAGTATATGAAGCATGATGAAGGAAAGCGAGCATATCAAGAAAGCAAAATTACAGTCTTCCTTTACACTTCATAAAGTAGTGAAACATGTTTAATCTCCTCTGGTTTGGCTGTCAGGTATCTGGCATGGGATTCTCGAGGGTATCGGCGTGCTGGCAGTCATCACCAACGCCTTCGTCATCGCCATCACCTCAGACTACATCCCTCGCTTTGTCTACGCCTTCAAATACGGCCCGTGTGTGGACAAGGGACGCCACCATGAGGATGAGTAAGCACTAATGTGTAAGCCTTAGATTAGGGCTGTCAATCAACTAAAATATTTAATCGTGATTAATCACACATTTTTTATCTGTTCAAAAGAGATTTGTCAAGAATTTGATACTCTTATCAAAATGGGAAAATATGCTTGCTTTATGCAAATGTATGTATATATTTATTATTGGAAATCAATGAACAACACAAAACAATGACAAATATTGTCCAGAAACCCTCACAGGTACTGCATTTAGCATAAAACATATGCTGTAACATGGCAAACTGCAGCCCAACAGGCAACAGTGTGCTGACTTGACTATGACTTGCCCCAAAACTGCATGTGATTATCATAAAGTGGGCATGTCTGTAAAGGGGAGACTTGTGGGTACCCATAGAACCCATTTTCATTCACATATCTTGAGGTCAGAGGTCAAGGGACCCCTTTGAAAATGGCCATGCCAGATTTTGAAGCGTTATTTATGTCCTTCCCGACTAGTATGACATGGTCGGTACCTGGATTCCTTAGGTTTTCTACTTTCACATGATACCAGTATCTTCAGTATGTTCTTCTGGCATTCAAACTGAGCTACAACTGCCGACAGATCGTTAATGCGTTAAAGAAATTAGTGGCGTTAAAATGAATTTGTGTTAACGAATTATTATCTCATTAACTTTGACAGCCCTACTTTAGATATTCATCTGGCAGAGTGGCTGGCAGTGTTGTGGTGTGATAGCTTCCCCTCTCCTTCCTCAGGTGTTTGCGAGGCTACATGAACAGCAGCCTGTCTGTGTCTGAGTACAGGGAGAAGAACAGCAGCCAGCTCATGTACTGCAGGTACAGAGATTACAGAGCGCCGCCCTGGAGCTCGGTGCCGTACGAATTCACCCTGCAGTTCTGGCACGTCTTGGCCGCCAGGCTGGCCTTCATCATCGTCTTTGAGGTCAGCCAGCTTTTCTTTTGTCTTTTGTGTGTTCACCAGCTAAAACTAAAACCCCTTGTGTCTTCTCAAGTCTGTGAAACTCCAGAATGTTTTGTAGATTTATACTTTTTTTTTTAACTTTTTGTGCTGTTATTGTTAAGTGAAAACCTCACAAGCACTAATTTAAGTGATTTAATGCTTTAATTGAATCTTGCTGCTACAGTAGATTGAGGAATTTCACTCAAAAATAAATCCCAAATTACATGGTGGTCATGATCATGGTCATGGTCCAGCTAAAAAAAAAGGCAACATGTTTCTTCTTCTTTCCTTGAAAACTTGACAAGATTTCCCCCTGACAACGCTGCCTTGTGCAATGATTTGTGTAGTGAGAAGAACTGGCATAACATGCACCTATAAAACATTACAGGGCACATAACGTGCTTTATTGTCGTGCAATCTTTGCATTCTTGTTGAATTGTGCAGACATTACTGGCAACTAAAGCGTAGATCTGTGGAACTCATAAATGATTAACGCCCTCCTCAGCACCTGGTGTACGGGATCAAGTCCTTCATAGCGTACCTCATTCCGGACATGCCGAAGGGTCTCTGCGATCGTATGAGGAGGGAAAAGTACCTGATGCAGGAGATGATGTACGAAGCGGAGCTGGAGCACCTGCAGAAGGAGAGGAAGAAGAACGGACGGCGTTATCACCACGAGTGGCCTTAGCTTTTATCCCCTGCGTCTCCACTACAGCCCTCAACTCACAGGCACAACCTCTCCCGGCCTGCTTATTGATGTGTTTTAGCTTTGAGACTCTAGCTTCACTCGGCTGATTCTGTACACCAAAGACACCCTCTTCTTCAGTAACCAGATCCTCCCACGAACCTGTCTGGCTTCAGGCTCTGAACCTGACCTCTCCCTCGCCATCCGTTCCCGCGTCCAGTGTCGGCGCTGCTCTTGGTTTGTAGCTCTGACCCTCTCCTCCCCGCCCTGCCCCGTCCCGGCCCCTCACCTGGCTTCATCCAGCAGGTTTGCCCTTGGGTCTGTGTGGCTGTGTCATGGCTTCACTGGAGAAAACCTGTGCAATTGTAATGTTTACTATGCAGATCAAGGGCTGCAGATCACCATTGTTCACTTCCGGCACCCATCCTGCACTCTCTTTGTGTGGCAGCTAGCACTCCGCTTTGACTCCGCTTAGTACAGCTCGTAGCATGGCCGCGTTTTTCCCCCTGTGAGCATCAGCAGCAGAGCCGCCGCTCTGCCTGGTTATATGTGACAGAGCTACTGTGGCACCTAGCGTTTCTTGTTGCAAAAGAGATTCTGGTGATGTCGCTACCAAATACAATGGACACTGTTCTTGCAAAGCGACTGTATATTGCCCTTGAAGCATGCTGATTAATATTTGCAGCAAGAAAAAAATAAACAAAAAAAGCATTCATCGTGGAGGATGTGAACATCCAGTCAGTTCATCTGACAAAGAATTCTCTCTGACATCATATAAAGTGCATGGTAATATTGTTTTGTATCTTTTTGATAGACAAAGTCCCCGTCTTGATGCCTGGTTCACATGTGTCTGTACTCGGTGTGAGCTGTGTGTTAATCTCTGTCTGTGCTACTGCTGAGCTTGACTGTCTTGAGTTGAGGAAATGTGAACTTTCTGATTGTGCCTACAGTTGTGCGTGCACACCACAATTGTATCAGCAACATCACGTGTGCCTGTTTGTGCTGCACGTGCTTTTTACAAGTGCAAGAAGAAATATTCTCTCTTGTCGTTCTGTTGTATGATCTTCTGTAAACTCTCTGAACTCTCCTGTAAGGATTTGTTTTGGATGTGAGTCACACCGCAGTACCTACTCGGGTCTCAGCTAATGGCTCTGAAACACGCTATACGTTGTAATGCGACTCCCGTCATGAACAATGTATAGACTCAAGCATGTCGGAGCCGCAAATCTGCTCTTCCGTTCTGCGCTCGCAGCCTGTTTTTCATTTGTTGTTGGAAGCCGTGAAGCGTAATTGAAACTTGGATCGCTTGGACATACCTGTGGCTTGGATTCTCAGCTTGCAAAGAACATCCATCCACTGTTCCTCACTCACACAAACACACCCAACTTGCTTCAGCACACGGTCCGATGCGGTTTCGGCTGCTTCCTGATTTTTACTGATGTGAAACTGAGAAATTAGGTTTTGTTAAATGCGGAGTCGTGACCTTTTATTGTGGTCAGTTCTGATGTCATGAAGCAGCATGTTTATGGGAACTCAGGAAAACAGGCAGCATGAGCGACGCATCCATCTGTGAGGCTGAGTCAGAATCATTTCCTGTTTCATTCATGTTGAGATGGAGAGTTGTGGAGTGAACAGCATTAATGAAGGGATTGTATTTTGTAAGAAATGAGAACTTTAAAGAGGACCTATTTTTCCTTTAGTGTGTTATATAGTTTTTTTGTGTATGTAAAAGGTTTGCAAAGTTACAAAGTCCACACCAAAGGGAGTTACTGGCCCCCACAGAAACACTGCTCCTGAACTGCCTGAATGCCTTGCTTCACGCCCCTCCTTTTCTTCCGTAACGTGGTGATGTCACCAAGTAACCAACACAGTCTCACGGCAGTTTGTGAAATAGCCACAAAATGTTATCTATTTGAGTCGTGTACATAGACACAAATTTCCCTTCTTTTTTTTGACACTCAGCACGACTTTCAACAACGTATTTTTCATGTATTTTTCAGTAACACGTGACGCACATGTCAAATTCCGCTCCAGTCTTTTCATAAAACTACTTAGTTAGGTTTAGGAAAAGATCGTGGTTCGGGTTAAAATAACTCCAGAAGTACCGTAACTTAAGTACGGAAGTTATGTCACAAATAAACAGGAGCTCAACAGAGCGTTCCAGACATAGGGTGAAAAGAGGTGCTGCAGCACAGCTGGTATGAGAAAAGTAAAGCTTTTAGGTTTTAGTAGAAACCTAAAATACAAGTATGAAACTGAAAATGAGCACAATAGGTCCTCTTTAACGTTGGTCCAAGAGCTTCAGTACAGGTCATGTTGATTATATGATGGTAAATAAGATTTAGTGAACATGAAAGTTACACAAATCTAACAACTGAAGATAAAGAATATCACTATCCCGAATGCATCGCACAACACTGAAACACTTATTTATTATTTTACAAGAATTGTACATCATTTGAATTTATTTATTGTTGCTGTATATACATCTTATGATGTACGTAATGTTTTTATACTTTTAATTTTGTGCTATCAGTATGAGTTCACCCGTTTTCACCCTCAGACAAACAAACAAAGTAACGTCCACATTTCTCAGGTGTCCTCTGAATGTTTTATATTTTCTAAGATGCAATCAAAGGTGTCCTGCTTTTTAAGATATATATTTTTTGCACTGCAGTGCATTTGCATGACTCTTAATGCACACTTACAGTTAAAAGCATGTTTGATTTTTCTTTGCATAGTCACAGTATTTTAGAGCAGATCCGAAATCGCACAGTTTGTAATGGAGACGTATGATGCAGGTCGTTGGTTAAGAAGTAAATGATGCTTTCAGGTCGTAGTGTTCAATCCATTGATCATCATTTCATTGACATGAGCGAGATATTTGCTTTTAAATCTCATTCCTACACTTAGAAAACTAGTCCAGGTTTTCAGAATATCTTCCCTGCTATGTGAACAAAATCTATGCATGTTGTTATCCTTGAGTTTGAAGCGATGCAAATGTAAATGTTCTAGTACATTTGTACTGTAGAGTATGCATGACCTAACACCTGCTCTGAGCAGAGCTAACTACTGTAAAGTTGTTAACAGCGTCTTAAACATATCACCGTCCTTTTTCAGTGTTGATCCTTTTTGGAGGTCTGGACAAACATTATGCTTCCTGATGTGGCAGAGTTTTAAACTAAAAGAGTATTTTCTAAATAAAAGCTTGGACTCCAGACATATTTATATTAGGGCTGCACAAATATTTGAAATTTTATCGAAATCACAATATGGCCTACTGCCATTTTCAAATCACAGGATGAGGAGGAAATCACAATACTTGTTAAAGATTAAATGTGTCAAGATACCATTTTAGATTAAATATTGTGGTGCTGCAGAGATGTCCTGGCCTACACATCATATTCTACAGACTTAAGAAAACATCTTTGTTTGTACAGATCCCCGCAAAAATCACACCATATGTTTTTCAGTGAAATGAGAATAATGATGTAAAGATTATCATTCCCTCTTGTAGCGTAAATCGTATCAGAATTGCAATATCAGTCAAAATAATTCGATATTTTTTCAAAATTGTGCGGCCCTAATTTATATAATCTGGACTGAATTTCAAGGAGTCTGATAAAATACACTAAACCCCTGAACTTGGATCCTCAGATTTGCTCTGTTTGTGTTTAACCTAATGGGATAGGGGTAATTTTTTGAATGAATATGGCCTTGGATGTTTCACTTACGCAGCTACTAATCTGTTTCCTGTTATCTTCTCCTCTCCGAGAGCGTCGGTTCACCTTCTCACTAAGACAAATGCTGCACAGTGGTGGAAAGGCTGCCTTCATGCCTTCTTCTTTAGCACAATATGGGTTCTGCATAATAACAAGTAATAATGGCATGACCTCGCACATCTCTGAAAATATAGCAGTCTAGGGGGGGATTAAGCTTTCTGTTCCATGCTATGCCTCCTAATAGGATTGTGCTTGAGCAAGTGATGTACTTGACGTGGAAGCACAGTGACGTTCGATTTAACTGTACAATAGGGTGGCATCAGTCGTGACATGAAGTGTATCAATAACATTGTTTACTTCGTTCCTGTTTACATGTAAAAACATTGAAATGTATAAAAATAATGTAACATAAAAAATAATTTGGATATCACTCTTTTTCTGTAATAAATCATGGATTGTATCTTTTAAATCAAATCTGCTCTCTTCATTTGTGTTACTGTGATGATATAAACAACAGACAAACAGCCTCTGGGCCCGGCTGATATCATCTTCATGAAGTTTAACTAAATCTGCTGACGGAACAAACCAGAGCACAGTGGAGCAGAGATTGTTTCCTTTTTCCCCCCCGCTATTATCACAAACCGCAAATCTTCTTTGCCAAACAGTGGTCATATAACATATTGTTAAAAAGATTGTGTTTCTATCACAAACCCACTATTTGAATAATGTAGGACTTTCCCACTATGTTAGGACTGTCTACTGCTGCTCAGCCTTTACTTCTAACTGCTTTTCCGCTCATGTCATGAAATCTAAACACTCCAGAAGAAACACCATATGGTTTACTTTGAGCTCTGATGACAAATGTTAAATACGTTGATTATTTCCTGTATTACTGTTGGATGCCCACACCAAGATATTTCCTTTCACCTCTTTGGCCAACGGACGTCACATACTACCCTAAAAGGTTGTGGTTTCGCATTCTTGCCACTGTTGAGTCCTATAGCAAGAATAGAAGTTCAGATTTAGATTTATTGCATTTCTATCATGTAGTTCTGCCAACCCATATAAAGGGAAGTAGATGTTGTGTTACTGGATTTTTTTTTTAAGGGAAGTAAAGAAGTGTATCTGTAGGCAAAGTATATGCAAAAATTTTAGAAAAAAAATGTGAATTTATTAACAGGAATAAGTAAATGAAGGCAAAACACCACAAATCTGCAGCATCACAGCATGCTGTCACCTTCTCTCCTGGTGGAAAAAATACTCAAACCCTTTTCTTAGAGGAGCAGTATGTAACATTTCGGGGGATCTATTAGCAGAAATGTAATATAATATTCATAACTGTATAAGTATGTTTTCATTAGCTTGGAATGAGCCCTTCATATCTATATAGGGAACAACATTGAAACACTGAAAAACATTGCTCCATAGTGCTGCAAGTGGTCAAAAATACCACAGGGTGCCTTTAATAATTTAACATAAAAATAACTGTTGATGTTAGGGAAAAAGGTAGGGCAGCCACATATCTGCTCCCAATAAAAAGAAAGATGCTCTGGTTCAAATATAAAATGTATTCTCTAGCTCCGTTGGACATAGTTCAGCAGTCGGGGGCTTTCTGCAGGGCACCACAGTTAAACCTGTCAAAACAGAAGCAGCTTTATTCAGATATTGTGCAGAGCAATTTTCCAGAGACATTATTCCAACCACAGCTTCATATATCAGCTATGTTAACCACATTCCCTTTCGTACATATTGCAGACATTAGTTCTTGGTCTCTACGAGCACCTTCAGCTGACTGATGTTATTCATACAGCACAGATTTACAGTGCAGGTTAGAAAGGTAATCAGGGAGCCCGCTGAGACTGTGGCCATAAATCCAACAGCACCGAGGTGTAAACAGGACAGGAAGCCAAGGATGACCAGCAGGGGACAAAAGAGTCACAATGACGTCCACAAATCATCATCAGCTAGCCAGGTGCAACAAACTGTTTCCAACATTACAGAGGGAGGCATTTACTTTTCCACTACCTGTACTGAATTGGATCCCCCACTTTGATTCAGACGGAAATATCTCAGTGACTATCGGATGGATCGTCATGACATTCATGGTCCCCAGAGGTTGAACCCCGCTGACTTTATTGATCCCTTTTTCCTCTAGCGCCACCATGAGGTTGACATGTGATGTTGTGAGTGAAATGTCTTTACAACTGTTGAATGGATTGTCATGACATTTTGTAGATATTCATGTTTCCCTGACAATTAATTAAAATATTTTTTTTGATCTCCTGACCATCCATCTAGTGCCACCATCAGGTCAAAATTTTAAGTTGTCCAATACTTTGGTTTATGACTGTGGGCTACCTCCGGGCCTGAGAAGTGAAGCCAATGCTGAAGTGCCTTAAACTTGCATTCTTTCTAACAGCCAGCAGGGGGCGACTCCTCTGGTTGCAAAAAGAAGTCTGATTGTATAGAAGTCTATGAGAAAATGACCCTACTTCTCACTTAATTTATTACCTCAGTAAACACTGTAAACATGAGTTTATGGTCTCAATCGCTAGTTTCAAGTCGTCTTCAATACGGCATGATGTTCATTTAGTAAATTATGGCCCCATTTAGAGTCAAATAGACAATAAAGTAAGGTATGCTTTTGGGCGGGGCTACCTTGTGATTGACAGGTCGCTACCACGGCGTTGTCCGGTCTGGAATTATCCGTGTTTTCATCTTACAACTTTAATCCTTTCACAATGTGTTTTCAGTTCGTGAAAGTTAATGATAACATTTTTGAAGACATCTTATTTAGCATTCGGTTGTACTTAGCTCCACCCTCTCGTGTCATTTCTGATTGTAAAAATACAAGATGGCGACGGCCGAAATGCCAAACTCAAGGCTTCAAAACGGCAGTCCACAAACCAGTGGGTGACATCACAGTGACTACGTCCACTTCTTATATACAGTCTATGGTTTATGACCGAATACCTGCAAACTTATTGACATTCAGCCTCAGCTGTACTTTATATTGAATGTTAGCATGTTAACATACTAAACTAAGATGGTAAACATTACTGCTTAACATCATCTAAAGCACAAAGCACTGCTGTGCCGAATTGAAGCCTCACAGAGCTGCTAGCATGTGTGTAGACTCTTGTCAAGTCTTGTTATGTTATTACAATTCTTTTTTATTTTTTTAAATGCATCGCTGTTCTCAGGCTGTCAGCGTCAATTGATTGGATTTGAGTCTTTACTGGCTCCTATGAGGTCTATGAAAGATGAGTTTTAAGTATTTGAACTGGCAGCACATTTAGAAAACCTTGTTCAATTTATACAGAGCAGGAAAAATCCATTTTCATAACCTGAGCCATTTCAAGCAATAAAAATGTATTAAAATTCTAATAATGTTTTATATAATGCATTTTACACCGCAGCTGGTGAAGGTAACGGTACAGCAGGCATGGTGGTAAAATGTGTAGCTGGGTGAAAGAGGGGTGAGATTCAGATATGAAGCGTGAGTAACAGCAGTGACAGATGAGTTGACCTCAGTAAAGCCTCCTGAAGCAGCAGCCTCTGATTACTTTACAGAGCTGAATGGATGATGGAACTGACACCTGTACAGAGGGTCAAGGCAAAATACAGAGTCTTTAATCATCTTAAATCATTCTACAAAAACTAGACATAATGAAACTGTAATTATCATCACCATCATTGCTGTTATTGTTAGTAATAGTCTAATGAATGGTAGGCCTACATGTGTGCTGGTGGAATTGATACTATAGGAAGAATTAAAGGGTAACTTCAGTATTTTTCACCCTGGGATGACGCTGTAGATGGCAGCTGTTGACGTGCTGCAATATGGTGCTATTGGGGCAAGCTGACACCGTCATTACACTAAAAGTGCTTGTTTTTGAAATGACAGGCTCTGATTGTTATTATAAGTGTCTGATATTATGGAAAGAGTCTCGCTTAAGTAGTCTCATTCTGAAATCTGGCGAGGTGACGTGTAGACAACGGTGAAATAGTGGAATACATCCATGACGGAAACGCGAGTGCCAGCCGGGCAGTTTGATGTGTTGGAGTACAGAAAGCGTAGCTTAGTGTTATCTAAAAGATTTTCAATTTCATGGGTGGATATTTAGATGATTTCGACAATATGTATGAGGTCTTTGAATTCGTATTTATTTGAGCCACAGTACACAGATATTCAGATTTCACAACGAGACTTCTCCTTGAACAGGATTTGGACACAATAACAAACAGACCGGATCAAGGAGAAAGGTAAAAAGAAAAAAATGTTTTATTTCTATGTAGGGTCCTTTCCATAATGTTGTCAGACACTTATAATGACAATCTGAGCCAGTCAGTGGCAAAAAACAAGCACTTTTAGTGAATGTAACGTTATATTAACACTGCTCACAGCCATCACTGCTCGTTTCCAAGCGTTATCCATCAAAACTGGACCAATTTCAAAGTTGTTGTCCCCATTAGTCATTTAAACACAAACACATGGTAAAATAGGGTCCAGGTTGAAAAATACAGAAGTTACCATTTAAGCAATTATGTAACGTGCCTAATTTACTTACATCTATGCTTTTGTAAACCAGAAAGATCTTATTTTTTTGTCATTTTATTGTAAAATGTCGGACGCAATCAGCGCCAATAAAGTGCAGGCTGCATCAGATTAAACACCTGCAAGTTGATCTACCATCTTGTCCACACATGCAAAAATGTGATATTGCATCTGCTTGGCCACCTGAATACACATGTCCTGCTGTTTGTGCTCTGCCGTGCAGATTAATCTGTAAATAGAATTAAGCCGCTTTTTGTGTTTACACAAATCTAGTTTGTTAGTCCAGGTGCTGGCAGTGCTGGAGAAAACCTGTTAGTTCACTGTTATAAGGGCGCTGACGCTAACAGCCACAAGGCTGAGTGTGACAATGAATCATTGACTTTGTTTGGTCATCAGCATCCTCAGTTTAAATGACAAATCGAGTAGAAATCTGCTGAAAACCTAAACCTGGAAACCACCCCTTAGAACTCAGATGAGCCATGAGCTGGTGAGCCAGGGAACTTGAAATCATTAAACAATAACAGACGTGGAAAAGGTTGCACATTTTGCACAGAAGGAATTTATTTTTATATTAGAGCAAACAACATAATGCAAAACAGTATGATGAGCAGAGTGAGGAGGCTGAGGAACAAACAGAGAGCTATCCCCTTAAAGTATAAGCAAACACTGTTTTTTATATTTATTTGAAGACAATTCTGCATATAGTCAGTGTGTAAAAACAGTCAGGGTCAAAGCGTAGGAGCTGCATCTCTGGATAATGATTGGAAACATATCCTGTAGATGAGGAGAGGGTCCAACACACACATCCCCTCTCGGAGTTGGCGTCAAAGTTGAGAGCAGGAGAGTAATTTGTCATCAGCATTGTTCCATTTAATAACACTAGCAGGGCCATAATGAGAAACATCCACTCTCATTTGCACTTCTGAATATGCATCTGTAACCTTCAGTGGGTTCATCTCCATCTGTAGAACTCCCACTTTCCAGAAGGTTTGTGACCGTATTGCTTTTAAACAATGGTGAGTGTGTGGGCGTCTGAAAGTGTCATTATTCAGCCGTGTGTAGGAAGAGAGAGAGAAATACAGTGACTGATTATAATAATACTGTAGCGCAAAATGATGTCTTGTGGCTGTATTGCATTATAGTCTATTGAGGTTTCCAACAGTGGAAAAATGACTTCCTCTGCTTCAATGTTTCTTTTCCTGCGTGATTGTTGAACATTGGTGCAGAATAGTGAACGTAATCAAATAATTTTCTCTTTGGAATAAATACCAAAATATGATGTTTACAGTTGACGCTTGATAGATGTATTTTTTTGATAAATAATGTCAACTGCTGTCTGGAAATGTCTTTATGTGAAGTGAGCTGTCATGTTATCTGCAAGAATAAAATAATGCACTGCTTACGAACTAGGGATTATTGCGGCAATAAGTGCTGCCATGTGGTCATTTATGAAGAACTTTATGTTAAACCAGCCTGTTGTCATTCCCAGGGCGCCAAATACCGAGGCTTTGTCACAGCCATCAGCATTCGATACCGCCCCACAGGGCACCCTTTAATACCGGTATGAAAAGCACCGGGCTTTCCATAACTACAATGTAAACCCATCCCCGGCAATAGTAAACGGAAGGGTCCAACAAACAAAAGGATTTCATCCAGGAGATTTCATCCGCTGTTTGTGTCGTTACAATCAACGTTCAGTGTCATTTTCACTGTACAAACGTAGTAGTTTTATGCCCAACCATGTAGTTCTTTCCTAAACCTAACTGTGGTTTTGTTGCTTAAACCTAAAGTGAGGCCAAGGGTAACTATAGTGGTTTTGACAAAGGGGTGTGACAAAGAGGCGGTATGTGACACGTTGGGATGAGAACGTGTTGGTTTAGCTCATTTTCCCTTCGATTTATTATTTTACACTGAAATTATTCCTTCATTTCAAATTGAGTTTTTTTTCACCACAACTCCTAGAAATACTATCTATCTTTACCAAATTTGTCAGAGAAGATATTTGCATGGGCATTGAGAAAGTAATTTTATTTCGAGGGGGTTTTAAAGGGGACATATTATGCTCTTTTTCAAGTTCATACTTTGGGGTTTCTACTAGACCACATTTACATACTTTAATGTTCAAAAAACACATTATTGTTCTCAGACTGACTGTCTGAATATACCTGTATTCACTCTGTCTGAAACACTCCATTTTAGCACCTGTCCCTTTAAGCCCCCTTCCTGAAAAAGTCCAATCTGCTCTGATTGGCTTGCGAGAAAAATGTGGCGCATCATGAATTACGTTTAGAGGGAAACGTATTTTGTTGCAGACTACATTTGTTCTTGACATATTACAAATATGTTTGTAATTATAGTCCGCGGAAGTCCACGTTAGGAGGAGGTCGGGGTGGTGATTATCACAGCAAAAAACTAACTTTTGCCCAGGACACCGGTGTTCTAACCTGTGTGAAACTAAAAGTCAATGTTCACTTATATTAATCATGATGTTTTGTTTTTACTAAACTTAACCAATTAGTTTTGTTGAAATTTGTTGTGTTTTGTTTTGCTTCTATTTATAATGTGTTTAAAAGTGTGACCCTTCTCCGGGAAGAAATACTTTTACCTCGAAAAATAATTGAGAAAGCAGTTTAGTTGTATGGGAATGTAATTTTGTTGGTTTTGCAAAGGTAGTTGGGTGGAAATACTCAAATGGAGGGCGGTGTTTTCTAATGAGCCTGCATGTGACATAAGAAGGGGAGCCAAATCTGAATGGCTTGTTTAATCACATGTTTTCTGATCTAGGAAACCCACAAAAGAACTGCCTGGGTTGTCTTATTTCACGGTTTGTGGGTTGGTAGGCACTCCAGATACCCACATGTATGTGCACAAGCACTGAACAAGTGAGTTTTTCATGATATGTCCCCTTTAATTATCACATGATATTTTCCTGCGTAGAAATATTGGCTGCCAAACTGCTCATTTGACAAAACTGACACATCTCTTGAATATAATCATGTAGTTACAGCAAAACCTAAGGCCACGCAGACATGCCATCTAATCCTCCACAATTTGCATTTAGCTGATAAGTGGCACTACAGCAACGTGATACATTTAAATGGGGCTTTACTCGCTTGAAATTCTTAAAAATTCATCCTTGCACAAGTTCCAGACAGGATTTATGGCAACTATTCTCCAAGAATTATAACCACCATCAGCCAAGGATGACTGTAGATTTCATTACAGTATCAAAACATAGTAAATTATTAAAATTAAAACAGGATTATGCAGAGGATTGTGCTCTGTGGGTGTTTTAAAATGGATTATTCTTCATTAGTAAAAGGTAGATTCCTCTAGGACCTTGATTTAATGAAGGGCTACATAAACAAACCTTGCTAATAACTGACTAAAAACTTGTCTGAAGTGCAGTGAGGTCATTAAAAGTCGCTGTGAGACTGTGAGTCAGCTGCCTGTCACTGCAGCCTCCCACTCAGCCTGCCGGCCTTCGACCCTCCTGCTCCCTCACATCAGCACTGTGAGGAAACACGTTACCACCATCTGAAAGGCATCTGTCCAAACTGCAGCCTTCAGGCCTCCGTACAAACACACACACACACAGACACAACATTATACAGTAGAGGATCAACAAGAACATCCCTCTGAACTCCACTAAATTATATTTGTTGTCACATCTGTTGCTACATCTGGTCGAGGCAGCTTTGCCCTGCAGTGCCCCGCTCTGCTTTTGGCGAGCCGGTCAGTTTACTCTATTGCTGTTTATGTTGAGAGACGCTGTATTTATTCAGGTGTGTTACTGAAGGAGAAACAGAGCAAGGCTGCATGCCGGGAAGAAGCCTCAGGCTGTCTTAGCTTGTATCCTTCATTCAACAGCAGAACAACAGCGGGATTCAAACAAACACAATGATCTACTGACCAAAAGTTAATGTTGTTAAATACAAAACATGTGCATTTACAAGGTTTCATAAGCTTGTTCTAAAAGTACAATTACAAAATATTTCCACAACTTCATACTGAATATTGACGGCACTATTGTGGTGCAGCAGAGACAACTTCTAGATATCACTGACTCTTTAACACTCCTATCATCCTTGGGGTTAATTTGCTTCGCCTTCTTCCTGAGGGACCCCGAGGCGTTCCCAGGCCAGACGAGATATCTCTCCGTTCAATGTTTAGCGTCTCTAAATAAGTGCTTGACATTATTTTTTTTACTTCATATTAAATGACTTTTCCTAATTTAATGGGGACAACATAAAATTAACATGATGATGTGTTTTCAGTGTCAAAAACAGAGGACATATGAACATTTTTAACACATTTGTTTAGGTTGTTTTGACTGATATTGAAGTCACTATCACATGCAAATGTCTAATTTTTCGGGCTCTAACCTTCCATAACCATACTTGTAGTATAATATAATATATATATAGTTCATGTGAGGACATACAGACTTATAGCCATTGCTTTAAAATCTCTCATGAACTGTTGGGTCATGACTCAAACTTATACGATATCAGCTTCAGTTCAACAGGTATAATAATACATAAAAGGACTATAATCAATATTTTATATTAACAATAGATCAAATGCTAATGTGAAAGGGGTCGTTATTAGTGACAAACCTTCAGAGAGTTTTCACTTGACACGTCTCTCAGCTCATTGGTTTGTTTGTCTGACCCTGAACTTTACTGTTTAGGTTCAGTCTGCTGCTCTAATCAGCATCACAGCTGTTCTCAGTGAAAAAGCTTACTTTAAACCCTACTGTACACGACCTGCTCAACACTAAACCACAGACAGACACATTTAGTGACTATAGCTGGTGAACATAGTGGAGCTTTTAGCAGCTAAAGAGACAGATATTTCACCTCCTCAATGATCTGATTAATCCACTAAACTCTCCTGTCGTTTTAATATCATTAATAATTGGTGTCATTAATAATATCAATAAGAGCTGCACTTCATTTAGCTGCTGTCTCACTGACGCACTCAAATGAAACAGAGCCATCGTTAACAGTATTCATTACACCTGTGCTTTCTCTGCTGTGACATTCAAAATGTCTGCCCTGAAAAAGGCCCATTTCACCGGTTCCCTCCTCAGCTATCTGTATCTGCCCTTTAGCACTTGTTTCCTGACAGATTGTGCCCTGTAGCCATATTGTTTTAGCTCTGTTGTCTTGTATCTGCCTTCCTGTTTTTCTTTCTTTTTTTTTTTGAGTCTTTGATCCCAGCAAGTGTTTGGACTTCTGCCAGCGTGATCTCTTGGCTGCCTGTATCCTGTATCCTATTGACAAGGTAAATCCTGCTTTGATCCTTCTGCTGCCGTCTGAGGAGTCTCTCAATCCAGAAAGCATGTAGAATATTAAATACTACAAATATGATCAAATGTATTTGATTTTCCATTCTATTTAGTTTATAATTAAATCAGATGCTTCATATATCCCAAAACTTCTGTTTGTCTTTATATAATCTCTACCATGTTGTGTAGCAACACAAACAAAGCCCCCCTGCGGCTCCAAACAGCGTATGGAACGTGAATATATGAATCAAATCCAGCCCTGCGTGTGTTTACAGCCAGCCATATGTTTCCAGTTTGTGTGAGTTTTGCTAACATGCTGAGAGCCTATCTGAGACCACCCTGTGATGATGTAATTACCCAAAACAGGATGTGCAGTAGAGGGGATCGTAGCCCAGGGGACTCTCCCTCCGTGCAGTAATGTAATCACCTGCAGTGAAGTCATCACAGTGAGCTCTAACTACACTCAGTCAACCATAGACTGGGAGTCCAATAGAAAAGCATCAATTACAGCAAGAGTTCCACTCTGGTGAAATTCACTTGTTAAAAGTTGCATATTTGAAAACGTATTCCTCCTATACCTGTGTACTGTTTGCTCTTTTATTGCAGGTATAGCTTTTTTGGCTTGCAAGATTTGTTAGAAACTAAATTAACTGATCTGATTTCCTTTTGAAAATATCAATTTGTTTATTTAAAGGTTCTCTATATGATATCCAGATCATTAATATAGCAGCAAACAACTATTTGCTATGTAAAGATATAGAGGAGTAATGTCTACCTGAGCAGAGAATGAAGTCACTCTCCCTCTGTGTGTCTTGTAATCTGAGCTTCTCTCTGCTTTGTTGACACAGCAGAACACTAGGATCAGCATTGATTCATGGAGAGACCTTCGTCTGGTCAGCTAACATCACTGCCAAGCAGGTGAAATATAGAGTGATATTGTGGTTTTAGCTGACGTGTGTCGCCTCACTGTTTTGAGCGATGCTCGTTCATGTCTATGTAGAGCGAGCACAAGCGCAAGCCCGAAGCTGACTTTTGTTGACTTAACGGCCACAGGTGTCGCTGTTAACAAGCATTTCTGAAAGTTACAAACAGTCCCTTTAATTATTTGTCTATGTAAAAATGTTATCAATAAGATCTTTAAACACTGTCTAAGTAAAACAACTCCTTATCTGTGTAAAACAACTCCTTTTCTCACAGTCCCTGTTGTAGATTTCTATATAATCACATTGTAATAATCTCCTGCAGTGCACTCTTCTGCAGACTTTGTGTGACTCTGTATAACCAGTGCCTCTTCTTGCAAGAATAAAATAAAACAAAGACATTTCATCTGTTTGAGATCCTTATTTCAACGTTCATCAGGTCTCATCTCGGAATATTGACAGAATTTCCATTACAACACTTGCACACAATTTCTGCTCAAATACATCCTATAATATGAGGTAATAACAAACAGTGCAAAACAATATTATGGGCATATTGTGATTGGTCAGAGTGGTTGGAGTGAGTAACCAGGGGGGGGTCCTGGTTACTCACTCCAACCACTCTGACTAGAAACAGGCGGTCTGCTCCTTTAACTTGACGGGGGGCTGCATGTGTAACATGAGTCCGGATGAATATTGTGCTGCCGGTGCAGAAGCTGCTCGTCAGAGAGAAGAGAGAAGAGAGACATGATGGATCCCGTCCCGCTGCTGCTCCTCATAGTCTCCTCTTCTCGGCTCTGCTCGGCGGTCTACACCGGACCGCTCCAACCTGAGATCTCCAACGGATCCTTCCATCACTTCTTCGTCCCGGACGGAGACTACGACGAGACGGAGGACCCGGAGGACTGCCAGATGCTGTTCAGGTTCTCCGACGTGTATCCGTGCGGAGCCTCCGAGGAGAGGGACTCCGTGGTGAGAGACGACTTCATCATCACCAAGCTGCAGGCGGAGGACGCGGCGCGGCTGCTGGAGGGCGTCGGACGGACCGTGACGAGCGACCTGGACGGAGAGGACAGCTACGGGGAGTTCCTCCAGAGGGAGATCTCACAGATAGGAGAGGCGTTCTCCAGCGTGGACAAGTCTCTGCTGGAGCTGGAGGTGAAGTTCAAACAGAGTCAAGAGAGTGAGCTGAGAGAGGAGCAAGTGTTGAACGGATACGTGATGAAGCAAGTGAGTGACGTCAGGGCATCTCTGAGGACAACTACAGACATCTCTGTGGGACTGAAGGACAAACACGAGCTGCTGTCTCTCATCATCCGCAGTCATGGGACCAGACTGAGCCGCCTGAAGACAGAGTATCTCAATGTTGGCTCATAGTGGGGCTTATTCAAAGCTTAGTGTGAGTGAGTGTGTGTGAGTGTGTGTTCTTGTAATTACCACATTATGGGGACATCCATCTGTTTACACAGTCACGTACTGGGGACCTCAGACGTCATGGGGACAAAAAATGAGGTCCCCATAACGGAAAGCCTTTAAAACGAATGCAGGAGTCATTCTGTTTGTGTGAGTGTGTGTTTGTGTGAGTGTGTGTTTGTGTGAGAGTTGAGACCCTCCAGTTCAACAAACAACTGGAAAGCTAATTGTGGCTTATTATGAATATCCTTCCTGAATATCTGAATATCTCTGACCTTTGGCTATCCACCCCATTCCTTGGACTTGTGTCATTAAAGGAGCTTCTAACATAAACATCAAGACATTCCTCTGAGTCAGGAGGGAAAAAAGGAAATGTGAAATTGTCTCCATGGTGCCACCTCCGAGGAAGTTTTATTCAGAAGAAGAGTATGAAAATAAAAGCCCTCCACGTGGATTCATCAGCCTTTGAATCAATATTATCATTTTTTGTCTTAAATTATGTTGTTTATACAATTGTAGGTTATTGCTGATTAAATAAATACTTATTATTCATCACATATCTTAATTTTCCCTTTTTACCTGTGAGCAAGACAACATATGTTTCAGTGACTTTAACAATTAAAGGGACAGTGTGTAGGATTTGGCGACGTCGAGTGGTGTGGTTGCAGATTGCAACCAACAGAGTACCGCTCCGCTCACTCCTCGCTTTCCAAGAACGGCTACGTGATGAAGCAATTGAGTGACATCCGGGGATCTCTGAGGGCAACGACAGACATCTCTGTGGGACTGAAAGATAAACACAAGCTGCTGTCTCTCATCATCCGCATAATAGACTGAGCTGCCTGGAGACAGAGTATTTCAATGTTGGCTCATAGTGGTGGCTTATTCAAAGCTTAATGTGTGTGTGTGGGTATTGAGTGTGTGTGAGTTGAGACCCTACAGTTCAACAAACAACTGGAAAGTTAATTGTGGCTTATATGAATATCCTTCCTTGAATATCTCAGACCTTTGGCTATCCCCCCATTCCTTGGACGTGTGTCATTAAAGGAGCTTCTAATATAAACATCAAGACATTCGTCTGAGTCAGGAGGGAAAAAGGAAATGGGAAATTATGTCTCCATGGAGCCCTCTGTGCCACCTCTGAGGAAATTTTATTCAGAGTATGAAAATAAAAGCCCTCCATGTGGATTCATCAGCCTTGAATCAATATACATTTTTGTCTTAAATTTTGTTGTTTATACAATTGTAGGTTATGCTGATTAAATAAATGCGTATTATTCATCACATATCTTAATTTTCACTTTTACCTGTGAGCAAGACAACATATGTTTCAGTCTCTTTAACAATTAAAGGGACAGTGTGTAGGATTTGGCGGCATCGAGTGGTGTGGTTGCAGATTGCAACCAACTGAGTACCCCTCCGCTCACTCCTCCCTTTCCAAGAATTCGCTCAGAGGCCATCCTTACCATAATAACACTACTTTAGGAGCAACGGATGTCCGACGGTGGCTGGCGGTACCACGGTTTTACACTCTGTGGCTCACGTTACCGCAGTTTCACAAGTTTGTCGTAGAACTACGGTGGCCTTCAGGTAACGTAAAAAGGGGAAAGTCTCTCTCTCTAGAGCCAGTGTTTGGTTTGTCCGTTCAGGCTACTGTAGAAACATGGCGGAGCAACATGGCGGACTCAGTGAAGAGGACCCGCTCCCTATGTAGATATGAAGGGCTCATTCTAAGGTAACAAAAACACAACAATTCTTAGTTTCAGGTGATTATACACCAATGAAAACATAGTTATGAATATTATATTCCTTTTCTGCTAATATCTAATATCCCCTGAAATGTTACACATTGTTCCTTTAAGGATTTTGATGCCAAAAAGTTTTTCATGTCATATTCATCATCTCTATCCTTTGAAGTTTGAGGTTTACATAAACAATAAAAACCTTTTGAAATCTGAACTTTTGGATTTTCGGCACTCATGTCTTTACGTCACCGTGTTTGTTGTTGCTACTACGAGTGGCAGACTCGACTGTCCCATCAAGTGGCCTTGGTTAATTGGCGTCTCAAGTCTGTCATTGCCTCCCACTTCCATCTGGAAGTCATCAACTCCAGCATGAAAGCATGTTTGTCCAAAAAGCGACCACTGTCGTCATTATCTACCCTTTTGGTCTTTCATGATCTATAAAATTTGTGGTTTATATGAGATGTCTTTGTGTTGAAATTCTGAGTGGTTTTGGATGAAGTCATTTTACTAAAAATAGACTTATAAATGACACACAGCTTGTTTAAATCTTTTAAGAAATATTCTCTCTTGCTCCTCTGCTGTGTCGACATATAACATCTTATTTCAGAGTCACTGTTTATGGGAGGGGAGTTGTTTTGAACTCCTGAAAGGCATTAACTCTACCCTGCAGGGTCACACACAAACTGTCGGCCTGTTTTAATTTGCAGTGCCTTTAATTTAATATTTTGAATGCCTTTGGAAGAAATCTGTGTATTTTCTGTCTTTAACTACCGTTTTAAACTCTCGTCTGCAACAACCACAAAGTAACTGCCATAAGGGTGCCCACTTTTTACAGAGATCATGTCTGTGCAGATGTGCAGGAGCCAGATTGGCTGCCATGGACGCAACTGGGTGTGATTTCCTCTGTCTGGTTTTCCTCACAGTCCAGCTTCCCCAGAGGGACCCCCTTTTTAAAAACAGCTTTCTGTAGCTCAGCGCAGTGCGGGCCAACCCCGTCAAAAAACCTCCATGTGCAGAGAAACCCTATATGTCTGTATGGCTCTTAATTTCCAGGGGTACTGCACAGGGCTTGCAAGATTTGATTAAAGATTTGGTTAAAATTTCCACTGTGTAAGTAAAAGGTGGAGCAGCTCACGAAACCTCTCACAGACAACCCGCCCGTCTGACTTAATTTGTCTTTTTTGGCTCAAATCATTAATTCCACCTATAGAAAATATTTTTCTGTAGACTGGTTTCATGTCCCTGATGCTAAGAAAGAGGAAGGCCTGAGCGTCAAGCACGCTGTTAGAAGAGTGTATTCTCCTCACTGACAAGTTTTAAGGACAAACAAAAGAGAGGTCAGGAATGCAGAGCGGAGTTGACCGAGAACACACTGATCCCTCTCTGTGCGGAGCACAAAGCCCCAGAACCACATGCCTCTTGTGTTATTATTAAAAAGATGAGAGCTATTTGAATACTACAGCTGCTACTAGTCCTATCATTATTATCACTGCTATGAATACTACTCTGTATTACTACAACCACTAATAGTATTACCAATAGTAGGAGTCCTTGTTTGAAAGAAAAACAAACTGGCCACTGCTCATGCTCTAAAGGGATAGTTTTGAAATGGGGGTGTATGAGATACTTATCCATATGCAGTGCATTACCTACAGTAGATGACGGTCGGCACGCCCCCAGTTTGGAGAAACAAACAGGAGTTACCGACACTGGAGCAAAGCAACAGTGCTGTGGATGGGAACTGCAGAAAAAAGTATTTTAGCCACCTAAAAGAAAGGCCCACCTAAAAAAAAATGTATATCCGCTAAAGTGTACTCTATATTTAGAATATTTTATCTATACTGTTTTTGTCATCAAAGCCTGCTGGCTTTGGAGAGAGCATAGATAAGTTTCAGTTCAGTTCCCCGTCAGAAAGGGCTGTCTGACAGCAAGGTAAAGTGGTGAAAATATTGTAAATATAGTATGCATTTTAACTGATATTGTTTTTTGTTTCTTTTAGGGGAGCCTTTCTTTTAGGTGGCTAAAATAAGTTTTTCTGCCGTCACCGTCCACACCAGTGCATTGCTTTGCTCCAGTGCCGGTAACTCCTGTCTGCTTCTCCAAACTGGGGGCGTGCCGACCGTCATCTACTGTAGGTAATACACTGACTATGGATAAGTACCTCATACAACCCAAACTATCACTTTGGGTGCTTTTGACTGGGGTCCCCCATGCAGGACCCCAATACATTGGTTTATTTAAAACACTAATTAAGACAGAAACAGAAAACAATGATATGAAGTCATTAGGAACAAATTGATTGACAAAGTCGTGAAAAATTGGAATGATGGAATAAAGCACCTGTAATACAGAGGCAGACTGAGGGGCAGGGGTGACAAAAATAAAAAGGGCACCAGCTGTACACGGCAACGTGCATAAAGTTTTCAGCCTAGCACTGCATCACGCTTTCTCACATTTAAGGCCAGCCTAGAGGGCACTTTATCACCTTTTCTTCATTTAAGGGCACCCACTGTTTCATGTTTTTTTCCACTGGAATGGCATCCTACAAGGCACTTTATTACATTTTCTCTTCTGGAAGGGCACCCTAGAGGGCACTTTATCATGTTTTATCTACCATAGGGGCATCCAAGAGGGCACTTTTGCTGCTATTGTCTCTGGGGTCTGCGGGTACCCCAGTTGGTAGGATTAAGGTGAAACTAGCTTATGTGGAGAAGTTAGACAGTTTATTAAATTTCTTTTTAATGCTGTAGGCACATATAGGATATGTAGGATTTTCCCCTCATTAAACACACGGTGCAGGTGTTCTGTGTCACTGTTACCAGAGAGAGTTCAGTGCAATGCAGTTGATATGTAAATACATGTTACTGCAAGTACTTCCTTTTATTTACATATCAATTTTCATTTTAATGGATTATTACAGGGTGGTATTGATACTTTACTCGAGTAAAGAACTAGCTCTTCCCCCTCTGCAGTTTATGCAAGTCATTCATGAGCAGTAAACCAGAGGGAATAACTGCTGTACTGTGCTAAAACAATTATATCATGGTTTAATTTCAAAACTGTTCATCTTTCAGCTTGTCAGAATGTGCTGATCATTTTATCACAGTAATTTTCTGCGTTTATGATTACAGCACATAATTCATTCTATCGTCTAACAGTCTCCAGTGGCCAATATGGTTTTAACCAACAACGGGGATTTTTTTTCAAGGCTGCAGCTGCACATAATAATTTTGTGAAGATAATAAATATAATTTGAGCAACACAATAGTAAAGAGCTGATGCGAAGGAGCAGAGAAACCTCAGGAAGCAAGGAATTGAATTAGAGGTCAGAAAGATTTAATTTGTCATAAAAGCCGTGGTAAAGTAATTACAGCTCACAGTGGCCAGTATGCATGTCAATGAAAAAAAACGTAGTAATAGTCATCAATCATAATAGGAGTTTGTGCTGTTAATGAGTAATTGTGAGTTAATGTTGTAGTTATCTGGATATCATTTATTTCATAATTGGTGTATATTAAAGGAGCTTTTATTTCATTGTAATGCAGGCACTTCACTTTTTCTGTTCTACTTTATTCAATTGTTTTATTTTTGTCAATCAGTTTGGTCACTGACTCAAGTTTTGGTCGCTGACATTTGCACGTTTAAGTGTTCAGAAGTGGTCGAATAAAACCGACTCCTTGTATAACACTAAGATAAACATACAGAGTTGCTGTTTAAAATCAATGCTGTTGAAGTGTTGACTCCATTAGTAGACTTTTCTGCTGACATACCAGTGAACTCATGCATAATGCAAGAGAAAAGACGACCACAAAGAAGCTGATATGACGTCTGCTACACAGGAAGAAAAAAATAGTTTTGCAAGGCTGTTTTATTTTTCAAAAATATTTTGATGGCGGTAAGACCTTAAGAACAACAAAACATTTCCCTCAAACACAGTTTGGTCTTAATGTTCATATTTTTCCTTGAATAAACACAAATGCATCTGCATACATACAATTCAAAAAGTACACGTACATATCTTGTTTTGAATGGGTACATAATGATACACAGTTGCCCTTTTGAAATGTGACGGTACACATCCATAGTTTGACCTTTGATACAGATTTTTAAAGTTGTGCTATTGATTATCTGCCAGTGTTTCTTTTTCTCTTTTTTCTTCTCAAACTAGCAGATTTTACAGGAAGAAA
Organism: Sebastes fasciatus; assembly: GCF_043250625.1. Classification (NCBI taxonomy): domain Eukaryota; kingdom Metazoa; phylum Chordata; class Actinopteri; order Perciformes; family Sebastidae; genus Sebastes; species Sebastes fasciatus. The sequence goes on along the minus strand of NC_133798.1, from coordinate 20,559,035 downwards.
ATGTGTATAACTATTCTTCCTCTTGAGGAGCAAGCAATTAACACTGAACAGTTCATTCATAAAGAGGGACGGGGACAAAAAAGCACCAGAGGACCTGAAACCGTCTTCAGTCAGATGTCACCTCTTTTCTCATATTCATGTGAGCGAGAGCCAGTGTCTTGTGCTTTGTGAAGGCTCTCTCTGCTCTGAGTCCTGTGCTTTTGTGAAGGCTCTCTCTGCTCTCTGAGTCCCTGGGTATAAACTGTCTGTGCAGCACACAGGGCTGTGCTCGTCACTGTTTCAGGATGAGACAGGTGTCTGTTAAATGTGCGGCGGCCTGTCACACGCAGCCGTTCTCCTGCCTGGGCTTGTGCACCACGGGGGTGTGTGGAGGGTAGAGAGAAGGAGCCAGCGTGCACAGGAAGCCGGCAAGCAACGTCAGGCCCAATCCGCCCCAAGCACAAAACATGGACCATCCATAGCCGTGACTGATGTCCTCTGGTATTCCAAACATGTATCGAGGATAGCGGGACAGTTCAAAGTTGATCCCAGCCACACATGTGCAGAGGGAGATGATGCAGCAGGTCCCTGCCAGAGAGGAAGAATGAAAAAAACAAGTCAGGCACAACACAGCAAATCCATTTTCATCTCCTCTGATGCATCATTTCATCACTCTCTCATTAACAAAGAGCCTTACTGCCCCTCTGTGGTGATCCAGGGGTAGTGCTCTTTTTATGTCCATCACATCTTACCTCCCATGAGAAAGAGAAGTCCAGCCACATACTGCATCAGATCATGCTCCTTGAGGCAGCCCAGCACGCCTATGATCCAGCCGAACAGGATGATGGAGATGGCCATGCCTACGAAACTGGCAGTCATCCTCTGGAGGTCTGCAAAAACAACACAAGTGACTGTGTTTGTTGCCAAGTTTCCCTATTCATCACATTATGAAAAGGCATTTTTTTTATTTTTGTGGAGGGTGGGGGTAACTCACGGAGCGCGTGCCACTCATCCTGCCTTATTGTCTTCGTCAGATTGATTGGCAGATTTCTGGGCAGCACTGATGATGAGTAGTAGTATTTTATTGGTGTGCAGCGCGTAACCAATCCTGTGGATGTAAACAACACAAAGAGGATGTCACAAAAAGCACTGAGATCAGATGGAAGAGGATATATCACAAGGCTCACCTCCCCATCCCCAAAAAATACATCCAACCCTCTTCCTCCACCACCACCCACCCATCCACCCATCCACCCACATCATTGTGGAGTTATTGTACGCATCTCGAGGCTTCTGTTACTACAGCTTGCCCTTTTTTTGTGCTGGAAAACAACACAGCAGGTCGATTGTAACTGTACTCCGCGTTATACTGCGTATAGGCCTCGAGGGTCGCTGCGCAGCATCAGCACCATCACCATCACCATGGATAATAACACATTCCTGCACAGCATCTACTCAGAGCATCACACACACACACACACACACACACAAATGCAAAATAGCACAAATGCAAAATATGATCCCCAAACCTTTAAAGATCAAATCCTCTATCTCCAAGTCAAATCCCCATCGGTGGCACTTTTTCCACAGTCCTGTGATGGTGGAGTTGAACTGCCGGCTGCAGAGCGACTCCATGGCCGGAGCAGGAGACATGAAGTGCCGCTTAGCGCGCCGCAGCAGCAGCGGTGTCTCTCCGCTCCTCCTCATCATCGCAGCCACATTATTGCTCTCCTTGGGCAACATGCGAAGTGGAAGGTTGTTGCTGGAGATGTAAATGTAGCCGGGGTCCTTTCTTTTGTTTGCATAATTCTTGCAGCGCTCCCGGTGTCTCCTCGCGTCAGTCTCGTACCAGTTGTCAGTGCTGATGGCCACAGCGATGAGTCCCAGCGCGCAAAATGCCAAAAAGAGACCTGCCACGGTTAAAGTCCTCATAGCAGCCATGTTCCATGCGTGTGTCTCTCTCCACGGGACAGTGGGACTCCTCTCCTCTCCTCTCCTGGATGCTGCTGCTGCTGCTGCTGTTGTCAGTGTTTGAGGAGGAATTCAGCAATAAATGTGAAACGCAGATGAATCCTTAAAGCCCTCATTTCTTAAATTTGTCAACCATCGCCAGAATAAGCCAAATTCCTAGGCAGAGGATAAATAAATTTTGGCCTCGATGAGCTATTTTGGTTGTCTCCTCTCTGCCTCTGAACTCAGTCTAGCCTAGATACTGGTCAGTCCAACACTTCTTTCTATCCAGTAGATGGAGACAGAGCAAATAATCTGAGAGCACATCAAGCCCCACATCAAGCCCCAGGCCTGCACTTACACAGTATAGATCATGATATGAGAGAGTTTGAAACTGTCATTCCTCTAGTAATTAGAAGAAGTATACCCTCTCTCAGGTTTTTATATTTTCTATCATCCTGGCTGCTGTTGTCTAAAGTTGTGAAACACAGACCATATTTCATGTATATGTTTTTATGTTTTTTTTATTTTTTCCCACTCACAATGTTGTTTGGTTATGATTTCCCAGAAGTCTTTATAGATATTTAAATCAATATCCTCCTCACAAACACTAACCATACACTTCCACGTAACACACAATCACATACACACACACGCGTCTTTTTTGATATATTTACTGTATTGTTATTGTTGTTATTATATATATCTTGTCCTAATTGTTATATATATAGTATATTATATAGCCCAGTTGTTTTTTTGCCTCTTCCTGCACTGTATATTATTAATTTTTGTTATGTTGTATAGTCTTAAATTGTGCAAAACAAATAAACAAATATTAAACCCCACAGAAGGCTCCATTTCTGTCTGCTTTAGGGGAAACGGTTGCATCACATCCAACAGATATGTGGTAACTTTCCATCCTGAACAGGGCCAAACATATCAAACAATGTTCATTGTAGGATTTTGAGAGAAGTCATAAAAAAATCATACATAGAAAAAACAAAAAGAAAATGTCAAAGTGTTTGTTTAGCCACATGTTAAACAGCAACACATATGATTCAAGTTATACTGTAGCTAATAATGTCTGACATCTATAGCAGGAATATTACAACACAAACACGTTACAGGGACACAGTGGCTCCGGACATTTCGGTCATGTTTTCACAGGTTTCATTCTCATGGTCAATACTTCCTCTATTGAAACCTAATGGCAAACTAAAGAGGAACAAGCTCTATTCCAAAACTTCATTTTTGGTTTCGGCTCCTGTGTGCAGCAACTCTTACAGAAATTCCTACCTTACATGGGGATTTGTTGTGATTGATATACTAAGAAAACAAGTTAATCATATTTTCCTGCACACAGGAAGCCTCATTTGTGTTGAAATAAATAACAATATCCTTTTATTTGAGTTTTTTTAAGGTCACATCACTGCAGAACTTGAACTGACGAGGGGGGAAGTTGAAGCACATTGAATATGTGTGTGTTAACAATGAAGTCTATTTTAACAGTTTGACTGTTTGCAAAAATATCTTTAGAGGATTTATAGGTGACTATGTTTTGTATGGTTTAAGGAAAAAAATAACTTTTAAACAGCACAATACCTGCTGCTTTTACCATTTCTCTGGACCATAACGAAAATATTTTGAATAATTATAGATATACTGTAACTGCTACTCTAAAAGCAGGTATCATTATGAATCCTTGTAAAATTATATCTCTTAAATAAGCAGGAAATGCATGTAAATATGATTGGCTCATGCTGTACATGACACTCAAGCCATCAGGAACTAGCTGATCATATGAATTTTGTCAACTGGATGACATGAACGCAGACTGCAGGCTATAGGGTCCGGCTTGTTGCTCATTTTCAGTTCCCATTTGTCTAGTGAGGTCGACGTTGCGTGTTTCAGTGAAGCAACAAGTTAACCTTCATCACAAGCTTCAAGAACCAAGACTCTCATGCTGCCTTGTTTACATGATGGACGGATATGTCATATCACCTGTAAGTGCTGCTGCTTTATTGTTTCATGTCTGGTCTTTCATCAAAGTTTGTGACATTGAGAGGATACTTTTCTGTTTATTAAATGTTTTTCTATAGCTGTTTTCTAAAAGAAATAGGGTTTCTAGTATTTAATTTATTGATTAACATCTGAGAAAAAGAGGAAGGCTTACTTTGGGAGTTGTGTTTAAGGACTTGTGAATTTGCTTTTGTAACCCTCAACATACAGTAAACCCATCCTATGCACTTGTGTATTTCCACTGGTGTTACTTTATTCTATTCAGTCTTTATGTTCTATTAAAAGCAATACAAATAAAGTTAAATAAAACTGTTTCAAGTTTAACAACCAAAGGTTATATTTGACTTCATTTTGTGAGGACAAAGAGACTCAAACTTTTACTTTCTCTGTGACAAAATCTATTTTTTCCTCTCCAAAGGCGTCAGAGGAAATCCTTCCAAATGAACCAGAGACTTATCGACCACCTGCAGAGCTGTACCCCTATCTCACTGTGGGGGAGATTTATGAAGGTGAGAAGACTGGATTTAATCACTGAAAAGTGCACAAATCACTACACGACTGGGTGCCTCACCTTCTGTCACATTTCAGATCACAGGTGGGCTTACCACTCGGAGCGTGTCCAGCCAACAGACTTTGAGAATTCTCCAGTGAATCATCTCATAGAGCTTCAGCCTGTGTCTCCTCAACAACTGGTGCAACCGTACCGCTTCAGCAGCGAGTCTCTGCCCCTCCACCTGGACCCACCACTCGTTCCTCTCTCTGTGTCACCACAAGTGAGTTCATGTAATGAATAATGAAGAGACATAATATACTTGACATGTTGTAAAGAATGCATATTGATGAGGAAATGTTCAGTTCCCTAAATTTAATTCCAGGTCAGTTTTGAATGTGATCTCATAATTAACATGCAGTACTGTTTTGTACTGAGGAAAAAACATTATGTCAAGCATTACTAAATTATGTGATTCACATAAGTCATATTACTCACCGTAATTCCACAGAGTGAAGAGTCATTCACCCACTGGAGTCAAGTTATAACAGGAGCTAAAGCACAAAGAAAAACTAGGGTTTTGTTATTTCTTTATACTTAATTTTTAGTTAAGTTTGGTACAAATCACACATCGTTTTGCCTTTTTAAGTGAAAATTATTGCAAATTAAAATGTTAACAAGGGTTGCAAGGGTTATTTAGTCCATACAATGTCAGAAAACTGTGCAAAGTGCCCATAACTATTTTCCAGAGTCCAAGTTGACTCATTCAAACTGTCAAAAACTCAAAGATATTCAGTTTACTATCATAGAAGACAAAAAAAATAAGTAAAAATTCACAATTAAAAAGCTGGAACTAGGGAATTTGGGGGATTTTTACTTGTTAATATACATAAATGTGTGGATATACATGCTCCAGAATTGAATACTATAGGTCAAGAACAGAAAGGGTTCTTTGGACTAAATCTATTGCTGCCATCGTGATAACAACACAATATATATTTTAGGAATTACTTTGAAGAAAACATCATGGATTTAGATCATTTGAAATAAAAGAAACAACAACAATTTAATCTCTACAAATATAGTACCTACATGATGTGGACAGTTGGGGACATTTTCACTGAAATGTCAACTATATCACGTGTCCTTGCAGAGCACTGAAATCTATTTTGGCAGAGTCACTTCCTCTTTTAGCACAATGGCAGCGTTTAAGAGAAAATGTCCGATGGTGGATAATTGCAAAACAAAAGAAAATTGCAGCTCTATCACGCCTCTGTGTAAACTTGAGCCATGACATGCTTTAAAATTCTCCCAAAAGATCCCATATTACAACCCATCCCTGTGCTACCAGTACCAAGCCTCTGCCTCGCCCAGACATTACTACTCAGAGGAGGAGCAAAGAGGAATCAGTCCTCCGCTCGAGGTATCAGAAGGGGAGGATGAACTTGATGACCACAACCACTCTTCCTTCAGGAAAGACACTAGTGAGTATTTCCAATGCAAATTTTCTACTGATATCAAGTCCTAATGTACTGAAAGGTATATACACACATAAAGCCTGGGGAAACTCATAACTGCCAGACTAAATTGCTTGACCAAGTCCCATATTTTCCAATCCAGGTAACAAGAAGAAAATCCGCTTGTACCAGTTCCTCCTGGACTTGCTAAGAAACGGTGACATGAGTGACAGTATCTGGTGGGTGGACCAGGAAAAGGGCATCTTTCAATTCTCCACGAAACACAAAGAAGTTCTGGCCAGCCACTGGGGTCATCAGAAAGGCAACCGCAAAAAGATGACCTACCAAAAAATGGCCCGAGCTCTGAGGAACTATGGGAAATCTGGAGAGATTAAAAAAGTAAAGAAGAAGCTAACCTACCAGTTCAGTGAGGAAGTGCTGAAGAACATGTATTTACGCCAGTATCCTCGCTGATGAGGGAACAAAGGTTATCTTTCATTACACTGAAATCACCAATTCACTTCGTTTTTCTACCAAGTTCTCTTACATATTTATTTGTGATGCCAGTGTACATCATGGTATTTGCCTCTATATAAACATCTTCATTTCAGACTCAAATTGAGTTAAATTTGTGTTAGTGTACAAGGATTAAGGATGATTAAACATCAGAGACAGCTGTAAAACAACACAAAATGTTTGTTTTTTACATGATCTTTTAGTCATAAATGTGTGTAAATAAATAATATGTTCTATTCTCAAATTACTCAAATTAAATGAATCCATATTTACAAGCACAACACATGTTCTTGCCCACAGTGGATGTGTGTATATTCCATAGACTGTATATAAAGATGGACGACATGACAGCTCGCCAAGAGTTAAGTCCACAAACAGGATCCCTGCGGAAGGTGTTGCAGGATGCAGACTGTGTTGACTGCATCATCCACTGAACTGTTAGCCCTGTAGACAAACTGCAGGGGGTCCAGCAGGTGTCCTGTGATGTCCTTCAGGTGGGTCAACACCAGTCTATCAAAGGATTTCATGACCATAGACGTCAGGGCCCGTAGTTATTTAATCACACCTAACCTTAAACCTGCAGTAGGCAGAATATTTTTGGCATCATTGGGCAAAAATTCCATAATAACCTTTCAGCATATTGTAATTCACGTGTTCTGAGAGATATCTAGACTTCTGCACCTCCTCATGGCTCTGTTTTCAGGCTTTGGAAAATCTAGCCCGTGACGGGAGACTTTGGCCAATCACAGGTCATTTCAGAGAGAGAGCGTTACTATTGGCTGTTCATTCATCGGAGGCAGCTGTCAATCTCTTGCGAACTCCGATCAAACGGTCAAACTAGAGAGCACTGATCAAATATGAATACATATTCTGTTACTGAAGTCTCTACACTGGCTGCCTGTCTCTCAGAGAATTGATTTCAAAATACGGCTGCTGGTTTACAAAGCACTAAATGGTTTAGGGCCAAAATACATTTCTGATCAACTGCTGTGTTATGAACCATCCAGACCTCTCAGGTCATCTGGATCAGGTCTGCTTAGTGTCCCCAGAGTCAGAACTAAACATGCAGAAGCAGCATTCAGTTTTTATGCACCAAATATCTGGAACAAGCTCCCAGAAACCTGCAGGACCGCTCCAACTCTCACTTCTTTTAAAACAAAGCTTAAAACTTTCCTGTTTGCGGGTGCCTTTTATTCTGACACTGCACTATAACTTTTACTCTTTTGAGTTTTATGCAATTTTAGCTTGTTTTTATTTTCTAATCTTTAATGTTTTTATGTTTTTATAACTGTTTTAATTATTTCTTAATGTTCTTTTGCGTTTTGTCGCAATGTTCTTGAATGTTTCTGTAAAGCACTTTGAATTGCCCTGTTGTTGAAATGTGCTATACAAATAAAGCTGCCTTGCCTTGCCTTGCCTACTGTAATGCCTATTTCTCCCCTCAAATGTTTTCTGAAACATCTTGTAGTGAACTGTCTGGCTACAAATCAAAATCAAGGCAAGATTAAAAAGAATAAGATAAAATAAAGTAGAATAAATTTAAATAGGTAGATAGAAGTAAAAGAATGATGGCTAAAAGGATGGTGTTTAATAGGGTGATGGATAAAAAGATGTTTTAAAAGAGAATAATGCATAAAAAGGATGATGTGGTTGTATGTGGTGTGTGGACTGTAGCTGGATATTCAATATCTGTAGTTCAAAAAGGAAAACAGAGTTATTTGAAACGTTTAAGCCCCGCCCCCCAGAAACAACTTCCGGCGACGTCACAATTAAATCAGCCAATCAGAGCGCAGAGTTTTGTTTCGGTGCAGATTTGAAAACCCGTTGAGTCTTCTAACGACCGGGCAGCCAGACAACCGACACACCGATATTAACCGGGTTATAAGCGGAAACACGGCTTCTTTTGCGTTAAGGAATATTGTTTTTAATACATTGTAGAAGTCTGCGGTGGCAACATGAGAGTGAGGTTAGTAACTTTTTAATTAATTGGAGCCTCAATTGTTAACAAACGTTGTTTCCTGATTAGCCTGTTAGCTTCCATAAAGCTAGCTGCTGTTAGCTCCTGTTAGCACTCTGCTGGCGTCACGTCGTGACGGAGCAGCCTGTCTGTTTCTGCTGCAATGGGTAATGTTGAATGGTAATCACGTTTAGTGTTGATCTCATGGCACTCAGCTAGTGTTATTTAACGTTATGCTACAATACAGCGTCGGGTAGCTATCTAATGTTAGCTTGCTCAGTGTATTGAAAGGGTTGTGGCATCTAACGTGAGCTCTCTGCTGCTAACACACTCTGATATCTGATGTTAAATTACTCTCTAGGGCTGACGTGAATACTGGGTTTACTAGTGACGGGTGTTTATTTTTATTTTATTTTTTTTTATTTAACCATGTTAGTCCCATTGACTTTTTTTTCTCATAAAATTCTGACTTTATTCTGTAAATCTCAGATGTTTTTTCACTCAATGTGGCCCTAATACTCTTTAGTACATTTGCACTTCACTGCATTAGATTTATATACTATATACTTAGACTATAAACTATGTTACCTTCATCACAATGACCAAATGTTTTGCGGCTCCAGACAGATTTTTCTTTTGTTGTTGTTTGCCTAAAATGTCTCTTTTGATAGTAAAGGTTGCTGACCTCGGATGATTAAATGTGAAGATCAAAGATAGTGATTCTTCCCTACTACATCCTTACTTGGAGTTGAAACTGGCAGCAAAGATCTCCAAGAGGGTCATATGTTAGGCTATAACACTACACTATAACCAAACATAACATGTATCTTATTTTTATTTATTTTTTAAACCTTTATTTAACCAGGTTAGTCCCATTGAGATTAAGAACCTCTATTTCCAAGGGAGACCTGGCCAAGACTGTCAGCAGCAAGAACACAAAGTTGCAGACACAAATGGAGATAAAATACAATTCACAAACACTAAAAGCACTAAAATTTGCATTAAAAGAGAACTAACTATGGACAAATGGGGGGACAAAAAGGAACTTTTCTGGGAGTCAGCTGTACAACAAGGGGGCTAAAAACATTGGCATACCATAGAGTTTGCTTCTAAAGCCTTCATTTTATATTTAAACATATTTAATGATGAGTTAATGAAAATATTTAATGATGAGTTAATGATGAGTTTTAAACTAACACTGACCCACTCGCACTATTTATTGCTTTTCTCTCCAGTGAAGTACACGCAGCAGAGTCTTGTGCCTACCTCAACAGAGCACAGGTCAGGCTGCAGGATATTTGGGATGAAATCGGGATTCCAGAGGAACAGCGTGTACAGAGAACCAATGATGTTCACAAGCACATTAAGGTGAGTCAGGCACATCGATTTAGATTAGATCTAAAGTCAGGTTGTTGACCTAACAGAGCTAACACAAATTGACACGTATTGGTTTCTCTTGTCCTGCAGGGTCTGCTGGACCTAATGATTGCAGAAGAAGAGGCGCTCAAGAAGAGATTAATGAAAAGCATACAGTCATGTATTAAGGAACTTAATAATTTGTGCAGTGAACTTCAGCTGCCCCCCTTTGAGGTACGTTTAGGAATATGTGGTTGTTTTCGTATACCTTTTCAAAACGGACAACAAGGACCTTCATCAGGACATTAAATGTCCTGATAAAGGTCCTTGTTGACCGAAGCGTTGACTAATAAAGCAGAGAAAAGTGTGTGCGGGAGCAAGTAATTTTTTTGAAAAGTACATATTGGAGGGGATCCACTCCCAGCACCACAAACAATTTTGAGAATGTGCATGTTTTCCTCTCCTTGATGTTTTCTTATACCTGTCTGGGAAAATTCCTAATATGTTTGGACTAACTTTTTGGATTTCTGTGAAGGAGGAAGATGGCTGCACCATGTTGCAAATGGAGAAGAATAGCCGCACACGTCTAGAGGTGATGAAGGGGCACAAGAAGCAAAGAATGGAAGAGCTTAGGGGCCTCCTTGGCAAAGACCGTGAGCTGTGTGATATTATGTGCACTACCCCATTTTGCATTGACCAGGACTCCGTCCCATCACTGAAGCAACTTGAGTCATATCATGCCTACCTGGATGATCTGACCAAAGAGAAGGTGTTACTGACGTTCTGCTTTTCTTTATTACTTAGTCACTTTTCTTATTAGGGTTGTAAGTAAGTTAACTGCTCTTGACATTTCAGGAACGTCGTCATGATGAATTTGTAAGCGTCAAAAAGGAGATCATTGTATGCATGGACGATCTGGAGCAGCACCCAGAGACCAGCTTCGAGAGCGATGTGATGTGTGAGGATGAGGAGGCATTTTGTCTGTCTAGTGACAACATTGCTGCTCTTAAACTGCTCCTCAGTCAGGTGATTTTGTAATATTTGCATCTTGATGTTTATTTCGATGCTATGATTTAAAGCTGAAGTAGGTAGAATTGGAGCAAATATGATTTTTAAAAAAAGTTATTTTTATAAAACGGTCACTATGTCTTGACAATAAAGCATGAGACAGGTAATCTGAAGAAAAAATTAGAGCCGAGCTGGAGCCTTGTCGTTTCTGAGCAGCTGTCAATCACTCGCAAACTCAGATCAAATGATCAAACTATGCAGCGCTGATCAAATGTGAATCAATGTTCTGTTACTGTAATGCCTATTTCTTACCTCAAATGTTTTCCTAAACATCTTGTACTGTTTAGCTGTAAAATCAGAAAGTTTATGACCTGGCAGCCATGTTGAGGAGTTGAGTCAACAATATCATGTTTCATATTATAATGGATGCATGATTTTTATGCCTCCTTCCAGTTACAAGAACGCAAGGCTGAGAATGAGCTCTGTTGTTCAGCTTTCCGCACTAAGATCCAGGAGCTGTGGGAAAGACTTCAGATTCCCCAAGAGGAGAGGGAAGCCCTCTCTGAGCATATGGTCAAGTCAAAGAAGAGTAACATGGAGGCAGTAAGAAATCTACCTTCTGTGGTCATTTAGATTGACAAGTGATTTCAGACAATGCACTGGTGTGTTGTGTCACCAAACACCTACATATCAAGTTTTAATAATGTGCAATCTGTCTTTCCAGCTCCAGGCTGAGGTCCAGCGTCTAGAGTTGCTGAAATTGCAGAGCATGAAAACTGTCATTGAGGCCATCAGAGCTGAGATTGCCCTTCTCTGGGAGAGATGCTTCTACAGCGAAGAACAGCAGCTAGCTTTTGTTCCATATCATGATGGTGAATATCTGTTGTATAATGACGGTGCCCTTACACCGAATATATGCTGTTGATTGTCACAAAGAGTGTAGGTCTCAATGCACGTTTTATTTCCCCAGATGATTTCACTCAAGAGCTTCTGGACCTGCACGAGGCAGAGGTCAGGACCCTGAAGAATTGTTACGAGGGCCACAAAGAACTCTTTGATGGAGTCACAAAATGGCAGGAGAACTGGACCTTGTATTTGGAACTTGACGTAAGTACAATCCTCATGAATTTAGTGGGGAAGCATTTAAAACACATATCTTGGTGTGGTAACGTGTGGACTTATGGACCACTCTCCATCTCAGAAAAAGGCCAATGACCCCGCAAGGTTCAACAACAGAGGTGGGAACCTTCTGAAAGAAGAGAAGCAGAGAGCTGACCTGCAGAAAAGTTTGCCTAAGGTGAGAAAATGTTTATTGACATGTTCTGTGTTTTCAGTAAATACACAGACAGAACTGCTATATAAGCAATTTTCCTCCAGTAAGGAAAGCTGTTAATGGGGATTAAAAAAACAAACATATAAGAGGAGAGGGGAAACAGCTGTGAGGTTCTTGGTGCATTTCTGATTTTGGCCAACAGATGGGGATGTTGAAACAATAATTATCTCAGTCAGTAGTAGGGAATATTAGAAATTTAGTCCACTGTCAATGGTAAATTTGAACACAGTCAACAAGGTAAAATTCGTGTTTCATGTTTCTTCCAGCTTGAGAAAAGCCTTAAAGCCCAAATCGATGTTTGGGAGCAGGAGCATGGCCAGGAATTCCTGGTCAATGGACAGAAATTTCTTGAGTACGTGCAGCAGCAGTGGGATCACCACCACGCTGAAAAGGAGAAAGAGAAACTGGAGAGGGTGTGTTATTACTTTAATTTAAAAACTACACTAATTCTTAAATTTCCCTGTCACAAAACGATTATTAATGTGACTACATTCTTTTTGTTTGAATTAGCAAATGAAGAAAACCAAACAGATGCAGGAGGAAATGTTGTATGGAACTTCAATGAGAACACCGTCTAAAAGACGGATAGCAGGGTCTGCCACACCTGGAAAAGTAAGAAAGGTAAGATGGTGCTGCAGTTTTATTAGATTTATTGTATTTGATTATTGCATGCACAGTGTGACTGTCTGTACCTGGTTGAATTAATATATTTAAAGGTTGACCCACTTTTTTCATCTGTCCACTTAGCTCAACGGCACCACGACCATCTCCACTCCTAACAGCTTCCTTAGTTCAGGCCTCGGTGGAACCATGTGCCTGTCCTCCATCCAGAAACCACCTTCATCTGCCAGCAAGGTATGCTCACTGTTGTCCTTTTGACTCATCTCACCGACAAAATTCACATTATGTTTTTGACGGCCTATTTTTTTTAGTAATGTGCTTTCTTCTGCGGTTATTTACAACAGTCTGATGCTGATTGCACAAAATCTGATATGCTCTGTGAAATTGTGTAATTGACTTGACAGCTCGCAGCATCACTTCATTTAGAGACTGCAGCAGGGTGTGCTGCGCTGGCTCTCTGTATATTCACTTATCTCATGCGCACAAATTAATCAAAACGTGGGAAGGGTTTAATTGAATTGATTGAGCAAATTTTATCTTTTGCTCACAAATTTGTAAAATATCTATCTATCTATCTATATCCTTTTCTCTATGGCCACTCCCGTGCTCCGTACTATACTATGACATTTTGTAAGACATTTTATGGCATACTGCTCACCTTAATGATTAAATGGTGCTCGTCAGTTTGTGAATAAGAGAATCCATCTGTCGATTGTATATGATGCTTAATGGTGTAAATGAAGCGCTGGAAAATTCTACCAAAAACTTGTAGACTTGGGTCTGGCAACTTTGAAGGAGTGTACGGAGAATGGGTGATGCTATAGTGTTTTTGTTTTCATTGTACAGTACAAATGTGTTTTTTGTACCCTTTTTTCCACCTCATTATGGTCCTATAGTCTGGAATTATGTAAAATGAAAAAGTTGTCCCAAAAAAAGCACATTATCATCACTATTTTGGTCTTGTTATAGGTTCTTGGCCTGCGTACCCCTGGACATGGAAAGACTCCCCGTGCACTTGACCGAAACAAGGAAAACATCTCGCATCTTAGAAACACTCCAAGTGGCACACTAAGGTCTCAGGATACTCAAGATAACACCTTCACCTTTAACTCTGTTGCTGGCTCCTATTCGGACTTTGCGGTAAATGTGGTTTTACATCTGTTTAGTTAGTCCCTAACCACAAAAAGTACACTAAAGTACAATCAAATGAAGGAAAATACTACATTTTCCTGGAAAACATTAGTACAATGAAGTACAACAAACAGAAATATTCTATCTTCAAGTCTGTAGGATTATATAGTTAACATCTGCCATTTGGTATCACTGTTGAGCTAAAACTGAATTTTGGTTAACACCTGTTTGACCTGGACTTGTAAATCCTAGAAATTACATTTTGTAAATCTGAAGTAAGATTTTTTTTCTTTTTGAAAATGTATTTCGATATATTCTTGTATTTTGGCTGCACAATAACAATTTAGGTAATTATCAAACAGCAACTTAAAAGCAACAATGCATACCTTTGCCAAGAGTGCATAATGTTTAGAAACGGATAATCTGCATTACAATTAATTGTGATAGACGAAGCATACATACACCAGATTATTTTTATTCAAGCAGTAAATCATGACAAAATAGTGAAAAAGTTCTAATCCTTTACTGTGAAGCCTTAAAACTACGGATGCACCGATCTGACTTTCAGTCCCGATAGCAATACCTGGGCTTTGTGTATCGGCCGATACCGAGTACCGATCCGATAGTGTTTAATCAATCAGTTGTATGCCTCACTGTGTGGAAGTGACTGGGATCATTCTTTGTGTGTAGGCAACATCGGGTTTGATTAAACATAGCTTTCCTAACTTAAAACGTAAAACAAAATGTAACCAATAGCTACATAGATTTAAATTTACTGAATTGTTATTTATTATTAAAATAATAAACTACACCAGTAACAATGTAAAATGTACAAAGTAAAATCTTCAGGAAATACAATTCAAGTATAAACCTTTTTAATGCAGCAACAAATTGGTCAAAACTTCAACAGGAATTAAAATGCCAGTATATAAATATAGAGTTGAATTTAATAGATCGGCCCCATTGTCACGATATCCGATCCAGCTGTTTGAGTCGGTATCGGCCCTGTTTCTGATCCCGTATCGGTGCATCTGCATTCCTACTTAAAACACCTCCTGAGATACCAAAGACTCAATCACTTGTTTCCTGGGCAACAGTTTAACCTTCCACCACATTACTTTGAAATCTGGATGTCATTACAAAAATTATTTTCCAAAATGAATATATAAATTAGCATTACATATTACCATGCCACAACATTTTGACTCTTTCAATATGAACAAAGATACTGACAGTTTATTTTCACTTTTTTACAGAGAGACCTCTCGAAGGCTTCTAAATCGAACGTGACGCCAGGACTGCTGAACTCCACTGTCGGTCATCAGTGATGGCTCAAAGGAAGTCATCCAGCACAGCAGTACTGTGGTGTAGTTTTCATATAGTGGACTATAGTGGTGTATAATGTAAACTCCTTTCAAAAAAATGTAAATATTTGAACACTTTGAGTCTCTATGATTCTGTTTTCCTAAGTCTTTATTTAAGGTTACTAGTTTTCTCTGCTGTATATATTTTTCTGGCAAGTTAATGAAATTTGTGTCACGGCTGTTGTGGCTTTTATCTGACATTTTTCTTTTAGGGGTACAGCCTTTTAAGTTAAACTTTAACCATATCTAGAGCACTACTTTGTTTTAGTACTGTAGCAGCTTGTGGTTTTATTCCTCCAGCTGGAATGACAGCTAGATTTGCTCTTCAGAGTGCTTTTTTAAAATCAAGCTGTAAATAAACGTTTATGATACCTATTTAGG
Source organism: Sebastes fasciatus (assembly GCF_043250625.1). Taxonomy (NCBI): domain Eukaryota; kingdom Metazoa; phylum Chordata; class Actinopteri; order Perciformes; family Sebastidae; genus Sebastes; species Sebastes fasciatus. Next base: position 20,543,473 of record NC_133798.1, on the reverse strand, counting down.
ATCCTGTCATTTTTATTTGTACCTGAATGTTTTCATTCTAGCCCATATGGTTGAGTTGCTGCACAGGTTTTACTCATAGTATAGTATTATTATTTTTACATACTATACCATGAGTTTTAAAATGATTTTGGACATACTATATTATGACTTTTTTTAATTTTTTCGACATACTATAGTATGATTTCTTTCGGCATATTATACTATGACTTTTATAGACATTTCTTTTCATATTTTCAAAATACTATGACTTCAACATGCTATACAAGGACTTTTTAATAATTTTTTCGACATACTATGACTATTTCCGACATAATATACTATGACTTTTTTCGATATAATATACTATGACATTTTAAATTATTTTCAACATACTATACTATGACTATGTTTTTTTTGACATAGTATAGTAGGATTTTTTTCGGCATATTATACTAGGATTTTTTTCGTAATTTTTCCACAAACTATTCTGTCTTTCTTCATTTGAAGTTAGCCCTCAAAGCTCACTGAGTCACATAAGTATCGAACTCACAACCTCCAGTATTCCAACCAGATATACTGTATACCGCCCGCAGCTATTTCACAAGTCAAAACATGGCATGTCAAAAAAAAAAAGTAGAAAAAGTAAAAGTATAATATTTTGTAAAAAGTGATGTCATATGTCGAAAAAAGTGATAGTCATAAAATAGTACTTCCAGAAAAGTGATTTTGAAAAAAGTCAAAGTATAATATGTCGAAAAAAGTAATTGTAGAGTATATCGAAATTTCAACAAAAAAAAAGTCATAGTATAGAATGTGAAAAAGAATAAAAATACTTTTTTAAAGTCATAGAACAGTATGTTGAAACTGTTTTAAAAAGTCATAGTATAGTATGTAAAAAAAAAAATCGTAAATCTGAAGTAAGATTTTCCTTTTTTGAAAATGTATTTCAATATATTTTTGTACTTTGGCTGCACAATAACAATTTAGGTAATTATCAAACACAGCAATTTAAAAGCAACCAAGCATACCTCTGCCAAGACTGCATAATGTTTAGAAACATATAATCTGCATCAAAATTCATAGTGGTAAACAAAGCACACATACAATAAATACACAAACCAGATTATTTTTATTCGAGCAGTAAATCATGAGAAGATGGTGAGAAAGCTTGAAGGCTTCTAAATCGAATGTGAAGTCAGGACTGTAGTTTTCTTATAGTGGACTATAGTGGAGTATAATGTAAACTTCTTACAAATAGAGTAACTCATGTTTTGGTAATGGGGTTCACGGTGGAGTGCTAGACCCGAAGTCCAATAAGCATAAAAATGTGATATGGCAGCACATCCCAGATTTAAAAATCAAGGAGGACAAAATACTAGTATTTCACTTTCACTTACTAGCAGCTTGTTTAATTGTCTCAGCCAATTGAGCCAATTAAACTAGTGAAATGCTAGTATTTTGTCCTCCTTCATTTTGAAATCTGGAATGTGCTTCCCTATCACATTTTTATTAAAATAAAAGTAAATATTTCAATCTGTGTGAACATTTCAAGTCTCTGTTGATCCTGTTTTCATAAGTCTTTATTTCAGTTTTCTCTGCTGAATGTATTTTTCTGGCAAGTTAATGTAGGGCTGGGCAATATACCGATATGTGTTGTCTAAATGATATAAAAATGTCTATCGTATATATTTTCCTATATCATTTCTATCCTGATATATGCTAGACCTATATGTATTTATTTATTCTCTATAATTTCACTTAAAACAGTTATGTTCATTTTGAACTCAAGTTCTTAAAATGAGAAAAAGTACTTTTCATTTGTCAAGTATTTTATTCACACAGGAGTATACAAAAATAAGCTTTACCATTAGGTTATTTCATATAGAGTATAGACTATTTATTTAATTGAATTACCAAAAAACATGCTATATTGAGATATATATCATTATTGAGATTATATAGGGATAAAAGATTTTGGGATGCTGGGATGACCGCTAGATTTGCTCATCAGAGTGCTTTTTTTTTTTTAAAACCAAGCTGTAAATAAACATTTATGATACCTACTTATGATCTTTCTACTGTTCTAAGAGTACCTGGATGTTTTCATTCTAGCCCGTATGGTTGAGTTGTACAAGTTTTACTTTGAGTCCAAGTCAGAAGGCAGTATCTGTTAAGTATTATATTTTGACCACATAATGTATCATAGTACATACTGTATGTATACTAGTACATTTCACATACGGTATTGTAGAAAATAATCCACTCTCCATGCAGGCTAGAAATGGGAAGATGTTCTGTTTAAGCCATGCGTGTCATGAGCTCTTCAAGGGCCCTCTCACGGTGATTTTCATGAACAAGCAGCACTTCTTTGATTGCACTTTGCTGGAAGCCCATCTCATTAAACTGAGTCAGAAGGCGCAGGAACTCAGCAGCCTGAAATAGAATTTAAAGTAAGTAACAATACACATTAAAACATGGCTGTGGTGTTGTTGTTTTTTAACCGTTTGGCGGGAATCACCTTGCTCTCACAGTTCTGAAACATCTCCAAGGCCTCCTCCACCTGAGCTTCATCATAACCCAGCTCACACAGACGGTCACTGGCTACCAGGTATTTTAGGATCTGTTGATAAAAGGACAAATAATTGAGAATGGCATGCTGGGTTTTGATAAAGAACAAGTAGCACAAGTTAGATTTACAGGTAAATGTAAAGAAATGTCTTGTTTATAGGGTTTGATATTTAAAAATGCTTAAAGGAACAGTGTGTAGGATCTGACGGTATCTAGCGGTGAGGTGATGAGATAGCAACCAACTGAAGCCTCTCCTTTGTGCCAGGCATGTTGGAGAGCTACGGTGGCCGACGTGAAACCCGAATAGCCCTCTTCAGAGCCATTGGGAGCACCAGCAGTGCTTAGAGTGTGTGTGTGTGTGTGTACATGGGAAGTGAGTGGTGAAACAAGAGCGAGAGAGTGGCGGCGACAGGAGCGAGTAATGTTATCGACTCCGGCCCAAGCAGGAAGAGTTAACGAGTTTGGTTTGTCCTTATTGGGCTACTGTAGAACCATGTCGGTGCAACATGGCGGACTCTGTGGAGAGGACCAGCTCCCGTGGATGTATAAAGAGACCTGGATACAGCATCGGAGGCGGGCTCCCGTTTGTTCCTATGAGAGTTGCTCAGTTGGGCTTGAAGCCAAAATGACTCGACTGCCGAGTACGCGGATCATCCGGCGATCTTCCGCATCCTTTGGGCCCATAGAGCAGGCGCAGTAGCGTTTCCTTTAACTCCTCCTCCCAGCCTTCGCTCCAGCCTCTGTCTGGGTCTCATTCACATGAACAGAGGAAGGGAAATAACTCTGGATTCTGCTACTAGTGCATTTTACAACTTTTAGGACCTGATGATCTAAATAAGGGTTATTCAAGTGTTCATACTGGGGAGTTGATTTACCTAAAAAAAATTATCCTCTAATTTATGGATGTCTCTTTCCCAATGTAAGTCTATGGGAAAAAGTATTTTTGGGCCCAATGGCATCATGAGACGGACACGGAAGTTGTAGTACTGTCGTTTGGCCATTATGAAAATTTGGCCTGGCGCTCTTCCTGGGGTATTTCCCGCTCCCTATGTAGATATGAACGGCTCATTCTAAGGTAATGAAAACACAACGATTCTTATTATGAGTTGATTATATACTTAAAGGTCACCTATTATGCAAAATGCACTTTTCCATGTCTTTTAAACATCAATATCTGTCCCCAGTGTGTCTACAGGTCACCATAGTATCATAAAAGACCATCCTCTCTCTTTTTCTCCTGCTCCGTTTGTCCGGAAATGGGTGTAGAAAATCACTTTGCTTTTTTTCCTTCTCTTCTGACGTCATTAGAGAAATGCAAGCCATGTAAGGGTTTCCTGGTCGAACCAGAGCAGAACCTTCAGTAGCTGACCCCGCCCCACAGCGCGTCACTGTCTCTCCTCCTCAACCGAACTTGAGCAAAGTAGCTCCTACTGTTAGTCTGCAAGAACCAGCAGAACAGGCTTCATGTACTCCCATCATCTAAATATAACATGTTCTTTCACAAAGGCTTTATGTAATTACACTGTTTAAACAGATGATATTTATATATCATATATATTTGATGTCATGCATGTAGCAGAGTACAGGTAGTAAATAGTGACTGTAAGCAACACAACACATTTCTGTTTCACAGTCAAACTTTATTTTTATTAATATACCATTACTCTGATCTTCCATACATTTATCAGGTGTCTTTTACCAGAAATAATGAACTGACTACTGTTTCACATCTTCTATTTTCCACCCTGATGGTCGCTGTGTTTACACACCGTCTCATAGCGGTAGCATGAGACAGTGTGTAAACACAGCGGTTAGCTCTGTATCTCCCATCTGCTCTCAGCTATCTGCTCTCAGCTGTCTGCTCTCAGCTATCTGCTCTCAGCTATCTGCTCTCAGCTATCTGTTCTCCTCTGGGATGATTCTGTCGGTCATTTCTCACAGATGGACCTGTAAAGACAAACGTAAAACAGAGTGTATGTTTACGGTTTACAGAGTTGATGCATGAGGTAAACACTGAGCTAACTAACAGAGATATAAATAGTATTATTTACCTGAGAGAAACCGTCAGGAAAACCTTGAATCTGGACCGCAGATGTTCATCATTTGTCGCCGATTTCTGATCAGATTCCTCCGGTAACGTGCGCTGAGTGAAGTTTCTGGTTTATAAACTTTATAAACTCTATTTTTAGCTCCTCTTTCTCCGTTAGCCAGAGCTTCTCCGGGGGCAGGGGTGGAGGGGTGGGGAGAGGCGGGGAGAGAGTGACGCTGTGTTGAGGACGTTTGATTGACAGAAACGCTGACCAATCAGAGCAGAGTGGGAGGAGACAGGCTGTAAATCAGGATTTCTTAGACAGAGGCTAAATGCAGGCTGAGTGAGAGAGACACTGTGAGAAGAATGAAGGGTTTTTTGAACATTGCAGCATGTAAACATGTTCTAGTGCAACATTAAAATACATCTTTGAACCTGGAAATGAGCATAATATGAGACCTTTAAGAAACATACTTATTAATATTATATTCCATTTCTGCCAATAGATCCCCTTAAATGTTACACACTGTTCCTTTAAATATTGGTGCTTGACAGATCAGTAGTGAGCCCATGTATAAGTGTAAGTAAGGATCTTTTTTGTTGGTGTATTTCTCTGCCAACTTGTTTCAGTTACAAACCCCCCCCCCAAAAATGCAGGTTTGACGGTTTATTGTAATGTGTTAGTTTTCATTTTACAATTATCAAGCCTGCAGCTATTGTACATCTGAACACAAAGTGGTGCCTACCTTCTCTGGGCTGTGATAGCCTGTCTTCTGAAGAGCCAGAATGGCTGTACGTAAAGGGTAGCCCCTCTCTGTGACGGTTTCAAGTAGATCCCTCTCTTCCTGGCTGAGTGCTGACAACAACTCTGCTGCTGAGTCAAAGAAAACCCCACGAGAGCCACCGGTCCTCAGGGCCTGATGACAAGGGAGGAGCAGATCAAAAAATAGTGGGTTATGAAAAAGAAATAATAAGAAAAGAAATAATACATATTTTTCTCGGACACTTATAGAAAGAAAGAACCTTCTGTCTGCTGTTTTTGACAACGGGCCCTGCAGAGGAGGGTCGTTGCTTCTGCTGCCTGGGTGGAGAGGGAGCAGGTGGGGTGTTCTGGGAGATCTTCCTGCCCACAGGGCCCAGTGTACGCTGCCTCTTTTTGCTGTTCTTCTGCCCGTGGTGGAGGGGGCTGGTTGGCTGTGGCCTGTGCTGCTCCACCGCTCGCAGAGGTTGTCTGCAGTCTTGGAGAGAAGGTAAAGAGCCCCTGTGGCTTCTGAGGCTCAGAGGCGAGGGAGGTTTGGAAGGACCAAAGTGCTGGTCTTTTACTCTGGAGAGTAGGTCTTTGGGTGCAGCGCTCCGGGGTCGCTCTCTGCTCTTGATAGAGCGACGTGCATCTTCAGTGGAGGAGGCTTCAGCTTCATTATCCTCATGGTAACCATCTTCATCCTCAGAGTCAGATATGTGGAACTTGACGGTGCGATGGTTGACAGAGTTCAGGCTGTGACTGCGGGGCCGGGGGCTCGAGGCCCACAGGTCGCTGCTCCTGCGATTGGACCTGTGGCTCTTCTTCTGAGGGCTGCTGAACATCAACCAGTAGGGGGGGCAGGACGGGGCCTGACAGACTGGATGCTTCCCAGTTAAGATCCATCTCTCCAGGTTGAATCCGTACTGCAGTAAAAACAAACATAAACAGGTTTTCAGCAACAGACTTTTTGACTTGTGGACCTAAGGATCATTTTAGCAGTGTTTGGCCAGTTGTGAGATAGTAGTGTTGTTTGTTTTCATCATTTGCAATATAATTTGTTTACTCTAAACCACTCACGCACACAAACCTCTATTATTGTTAGATTTTTTTTGTCTGTTTATTATTTTCCCATGGGGATTATCTTATTATAGGCTACTTGATTTTGTTTGTCTGTTTGTTTCCTTGACAAAAAAAAAAGTAAAATTGTTTTCCTCTACTTTTGTATACAAAATGTTTTTCTTATGTGAAAACTAATAAACAAAGTTGGGAAAACTTGTCATAGTAGGAAAGCACAGATGTCACTGGTAACATTCATAATGGCTCTGTTATATTCAAGTGTCCCAGTAAGCCATGACTGTGAGCCAGCATGTACAACATGAGGACCCTGAAACTGAAGCAGCTAAATGCAATTCAGCCAGCATTCATTTATTATTTACACATGTGCTTTTCCCTCTGTCACATGCCAATATAATGTATTTTATCAAAACACAGCTATGAGGGTAATATCAATAATTAAATGCATGAGAAAATGCACAAAAGATCCTTCAGTATGACATCAAAATAATCAACTTGGATGTTAAATATATGGTGATATTGTTTTTTTCTTTCTGGGCTGTGACAAATCAAATGTTGTTGTGCATAATAGTTGCACTCAAACAGGAATTGTATTTTTACAAATACATTTCTTTATGAAATTGGGCCTATTGGACCCATGTACTACATTCTCCCAACAGTTTAACTGATGAATAACTAGGAGAAGAAATTATAATCAGGTCTTGAACAGAAATGTCATAAGAAAAATCCAGTGGTGGAATATAACTAAGTACATTTACTCAAGTATGGTACTCAAGTAAAACTTTGAGATACTTGTACTTTACTTGAGTATATCCATTTTCTGCTACTATACTTCTACTCTACATTTTGGAAACCAATATTGTACTTTTTATTCCACTACATTTATTTGACAATATTAGTTACTATTTAATTTACAGATTTAGATTATTAATATATAATTAACTAATATTTATTATTATATATTAAGCTACCCAGCAGTATATAAAGTTGTTGAAATGAGCTCCACCTTTACCAGCTGTAACATTAGTGATGCATCGGTAATTATAATCCAGTGATATATATTATTCTGAAATGTGACATTCTGCATAATGAGTACTTTTACATTTGTTACTTTAAATATACTTGTTGCTAAAATGTTTGTACTTTTACTCAAGTAAAATGTTGAATTCAGGATTTTTACACTGTCGTATGACTACTGTTATTACTACTGTGTGACCTCAGTGTCTCGTAGTATCCGATGGCAGTCTGGTATCGAGATGTCTGGAGCCGTCACAAGCTGCATTTCCTCCTCCAGTGGACCCAGTAGGGTCTGAAATGGGACATCCTCCAGAGTGTTCATTCTCACCAACAAATAACCTGCAGAGGAAGAAACACAAAGACTTCCTGAGTTTTAAGTTATCGAACCAGACCTTCATTTTAATTGTATTGATACTTACTTTGGGTATTTTGTCTTAGGTCCACAGCCCTCTGAAGCATTGACGGATGTTTGGAGTAAATGACTAAGATGATGGACGTGATAAGCCTCTTCATCACTAAGCCTCTGACATCATATGAGGAGATGTTTACTAATACTACTCCACACACCTGATGTAATGCTACCTGCACATGTACGGTACAAATAATGGGAGTATTTAAACATATAAATATATACTAGAGTATTACTCAAATATTTAAAAATTGCACTCAGAATTAATATATTTCTAATTATTTTGTGTTTTACTATAAATACATTAACAAAGTAAAATATATTATAATTTTTTACTCAGTCTTTTCTAATTTTTCATCTATATTCAAAGCCACGTTTCAGACTTGGTAATTTCAATCTGGATTTGAAAGGGGATTAGGGAATGCTGAGGTATTGAGAAACAAAGAACAGCACAATACTTTCCAGAGATTAGCCGATTAAATAAAGGTGACAGCATGGCAGTGTGGATGTCTGTCACATTTATTCATTTGTTGTGTTGAGAATATCTGAGACACATTTTGACACGCTGACTTTGGTAAACAAATTAATTTCTGCAGACAAGTTTAAAAGGTAAAGAACAATTAAAATTCTGTACAGAGATTTACATTTTATTTATATGTTTTAGACAATCACAATAAATTTAAGATTCACAAACTGGGGGAGGTTACAGGTTCTGTAACAGACCTCTGAAAACAAAAAAGCTTTTTTAGCAGTTTTTAAAGTGAAAGAAAAGGAAACTTAAAAGCAAAAGGGAGAACAGATCTAGTTTAATCTCATGTTAAAGCACAAACAGCATTTTTAAAGAGTACAACAGCGTGGGTTCTGTTCAGTCAGAGAGCATTTAGGCTTGATTACAGACGTGTGTATTGAGATACCATTTAGTAACAGGATACTACATCACTAACGGTGAGGTGAGTTTCCAACGCTGGGGTACGCACAAAGAAAATAAAAAATACCTGCGCTGTTCTGAGGGGTGTCTGACAAAGCAGGTTTAGAGCGGCATCCAGCCAACTGTGAAGGAGATTATCTCTCCGATTATGATTTGAATCAGGACAATAAAGCTTGAATGTATTGTATCTTGGAGTATACAGTATCTATCTACTACAAAAACAAAACGTGGAGATTAACACTTCAAAGTTACCTGGCTAACTGCTAATCCTGCTTTGAGAGACAGCCGTCTGATCCAGTCCTGTGATAAAGAGGTCTGTAAGTAAACAGATACATTCCCTAAACGGTGGGCTACAAGAGGAAGCAAAACACTGAAAAATAACCATTCTGGCTGTTTAAAAGGTCACCATTAGTTCTCACCTGCTCTGTTTAGTATGCTGGTGCATTACACTTCACAATGTGTTCTCTCCTAATTAGATGTCATGTCATACAAACTGTTTAGAAATGCTACCTGAGCAGCGTACCAGTTTTACTGTGAACACCATTATTACAATGGTGGTAAAGAAGAAAACATCAAAATATTGATGTGCTCATGGAATATTCTGCCCTTACGATATAAGGCATAACTTGACATGGTTGCATCACATCTACACTTTCTCAGCACCACTTCTTTTCAAGTGTACAGTATGATCCCATCATTTCCATTTTGCTTCCCTTGCCATTACAGCCCATCACCAAAAAAAGAGAAAACAAATAAACTAGCTACAAATCCTTTTTTTCGTGAATAAAATTGCATTATCTTTATATAGATAAAAATTTTAACAATCCCCAGAGATTGAAATATTTTATAAAGGTCCAACCTGCGAGTGCACCGCTAGAGAATTAACATCTGATGCACAGGACCAAAAGGTTGTTACGCTCTCTTAACTTGTTCGTCATGAAAACACTGTTCAGTGTAAACCACCAGCCTTCATTACCTCTACTACAGTGTGTCCACAGCTTGTTTGTCAGGGGTTACGGTAAAACCCACAGTTGGTGTCCAAAGGTTCATAGTGATCTAATGATTCGACTGTCTTTAGGTGAAACGAGTGACGTGTGGTTCAGTTGTTAGCAGCGTCCGCCTGCCGAGGCCAGTTCTCCTCCTCGACGCCCGAGTCGTATTCCTCTTCTGCCGACTCCTTGGCTGGAGCTCTGAAAGTCAAATGGAAACTCCAGTTCACGTTTCAAACTACACAACATTGGAGACTCAGTGAGCTGAGCTTAAAGGGATAGTTCGGGTGTTTTGAAGTGGAGTTGTATGAGGTATTTATCCATAGTAAGTGTATTACTTACAGTAAATGTGCACTATATTTAGAATATTTTCACCACTTTATCTTGCCGTCAGACAGGGCTTTAGTGGGGAACTGACCTGAAGGTGAAACTTATCTATGCTCTCTCCAAAGCCAGCAGGCTCAGATGATAAAAACAGTGTAGATACATTTCAATATTAGTTCTCCGTCAGAAAACAGTTTAAAAATAGCTTACAATTAAACTGATATCAATTTGTTTAGGTGGGCCTTTCTTTTAGGTGGCTAAAATACTTTTTCCTGCTGTCCCCGTCCACAGCACTGTATTGGTTTGCTCCGGTGCCGCTGTTCATGTCTGTTTCTTGATGCTGGGGGCACACCAACCGTCATCTACTGTAAGTGATACACCTACTATGGATAAGTACCTCATACAACCCCACCTCACAACACCCGGACCACAGTGGAAACCGCTTACATTGATCGAGGTTACAGTGATCAATCACTTATATGGATCAAAAAGCTTGGGACAGAATTATTCCTATGCAAATGTTGTTTAAATAATTTGCTTATAGTAAACAAGTAGTCCGCTTGGTGTTAATTTTGGGCCTTTTCATACATAACAACATATGGGAAAAACATTTTTATAACTATGCTAGACTAACGTTAATTTAATTTTTGTTTTTTTACTCCTTTACTTTGCCTCGCGGACCGTCTGCTCTCCGGCTGGATACCGCAGGTATCTGATGCTGCGTGCACATTGATATCATGACGGGAAAAAGAAAGTCATCTCTGAGTGAAAAAGCGAATGCGCACGGGCAAAGTGGATTGATAATCCCTGGTCACGTAATGCCCCCAAAGTGAAACTTTTTCCGATCCTCAACCGGCTCTGCGGCACACATGCATACCGGCGCCCGTCTCCCTCCATGCCGCTACCGGGTGAGCGGGCGAGGAGCCCCGGCAAAGGGGCGCCTTTCATCTGCATGCACGCTCGCGCTGCAGAGCCGGCCAAAGACGACAATGCCTCAACCTTGGTGAGGGAAAAAGGCAGGAGAAGCGAGCCAGTAAATTGCGAAGCTGTCCGTTTCATTGCTTTGTATTTGTGTCATAAATATACAAATGTCAGTTAGATGGTAATCTGCATGAGAAATTATGCCAACAACAAAGATTCGGTTTTAATAATCATCCGCTTATAGTGATCAATTTGATCCGGACAGACGGGATCACTATAAGCGGTTTCCACTGTATCCCTTTAAGGATTCTGATCTCTAACGTGACACACATGTAGTCCTGTCCTGTGAGTGGAGAGATACCGACCTGATATATCTGGGTAATGATTTTCCTTGGACAATGTCTTTGTTCAGCTCCACCGCCATGATGTCAGAGTGTGGCACCTCAAACATGGGCTCTAGAAGGAGCTTTTCCTATTAAAAATGAGGACAAGTTTAATTATTGTGTTTCATCAACATCACAAACATTTTTTAAGTTTGATACCGTTGGCAAAAATCACATACCATGATGGATCTGAGCCCACGAGCTCCAGTCTTTCTCTCCAGAGCCATCCTGGCTATGGCATTCAAGGCATCCGGAGTCACATTGAGTTCACACTGAAACAAAACACATTGCAGATTAATTTCAATTCTAAACATCCAGTCATTCAGGTATTAACAAGTAGACTTCTGTGAGATACATTTCTTACAAACACTTTCTTTTCTTGTAGATCTGATACAAGAAAAAGGGGCTGCGGTTCAGGTACGAGTGACAATAAACGATGTATCAGTAGAAATACAAAGTAACCCAACAGGAATGTGCACGTGTAGGTATTTGACTAGATGACGCTGCAATGCGTTGCGAGCCGGAGCCCCCTCGTTGGAACTCCCACTGAGCAAACACAGTGGTGTTATTCAAATTAATGAGACCACTGAGTTTGTTTAACACAGTGCTGCTTCCTATCTGAACACTGCACTGTAGTACCCACTGTATGAGAGCCCTTACTTTGTCCATGCTGAACAGAGCCTGGTACTGGGGCACCACGGCGTTGCGTGGTTCAGTCAAGATTCGGACTAGCGTTTCTTCATCCAGGCTGTGCAGAGGAACGACCACAGGGAGACGGCCAACAAACTCTGGGATCATTCCAAACTCAATCAGGTCCCTGGCCTCGACGTGCTTCAGCAGCCTGTCCTTCTCCTCGATCTCTGCCAGTGTGTCCGAATCACCGCTGGTATTAGCCGAGTCTGCGGCGGCCGCTGCACGGCGCCCTTTCCCCATGTTGGAGGGAGTTCCAAAACCCAAATACTAAAGAAACATGAGGATCAAATTAGAGGCAGGAATGATGACAAACAGGAGTGTTGGCTGAACGTCGATACATATGAGCCGTGTTAAATTACCTTTTCATTCTTTCTTCTGCTGATGATTCTGTCGAGTCCGTTGAATGCACCGGATGCAACAAACAGAATATTTGTTGTATCTACCTGCACCGTTTCTCCTCTCAGTTTCCTGGAGTTTTTCTCAGGAACATTGACGATTGTGCCCTCCAAGAGTTTAAGCAACCCCTGTCAGAGAGGAAAAGGAAATAAACATCAATAACACAAGTTTAGGTCGAACAATATAGGACAAGGACAAAGAAACAGGAAACCAGTTACAGTAAATAAGTGAAATCTGCTTCCAAACCTTCTCATGATTTTATTCTAATTTTAATGTCTATAAACAAACATTAAAGTTTTATTCAGTGCAACTCCGGTTGAATACTGACCTGCTGAACTCCCTCTCCTCCTACATCTCTCAGCTGATGGATTCCGGGCACACTGCCGATTTTATCCACCTCGTCCAGGAACACAATACCTGCACATGAAATACAAGAACAGAGTCAAGAGAGCTTCGGTTTCACTTCTCGCAATTACACGAGACAGTCCCTGTTTGTGCACACATATATACAATGTTTACTTCAGATATCAGCTTACACTAATCATGTTAAAAAGGTTTAAAAATGTGAAGAAAACACTCTACGAGTCTCAACACGACAGGGCAGCGATGAGTCACCCTTGTATAATCACACTGATGTTTTTTTTTTTTTACATCTTCCTGCTTCCTTCCTCTTCCTGCTAGCATGTCCAACTACGTCAAGTCAATAACACATTCCTTACCCATGTAAGGAATGGAAATTAGAAATGTGATATAAATGTGCACTTTTAAAAAGGATGTAGCTGAATTGTGCAGTCATTGATATGAAAGTAAACAATTTAATCTTTACAAGGGTAAAGTCTCACTTTTTCGACGAGGCTGTTATGGCACTCTTTTATAGAGTTTATATTACATGAGTAAAAACAAGCATTTTTTTGTTCGCAAAATTATCTTGGTATATATTAGAGAGCACACTGCAGTGAACACCGCAAAGGCGGTTAAAGGGTGCACTTGCAATATTATGCTATTATATTATCATTATATGAGTAGCATAATATCGTGTAACAAATGTAAGGGCCTAGTTCTATTAACATAACGGGACTACAGTTTCAGTAACATATAATAGGGTGATAAAAAATAGTTTGCCTCTATCAAACAGGTAATCCTACTGTCTTATACTGTATGTTGTTGGCTAATGGAGGATAGTGGTCTTGTTGTCACTGCGTCATGATGTTCATACTGACTTGAATTAGTTTGCTGCTGGTCTTAAACTCTGGATTTGTGCATTATATTTACATCTGCCTTGTTCATGTCTTGTCAGCGCCATCTTTTTAATAATTCTAACAAAATCATTGATTTAGATTTTAATCATCAGTACTGTGTCAGTGCCAATTTCAGAATACCCATATAAAAATGTGAGATATATGCAAATACTCAATGAGTGAATGTTTTGTGTTATATACTGTTACTGTTAGTTTTGATTCTTGTGTTGAACAAAAAAAACATATGGTATGATTTTAACTTGGGAAACTACACTGCTGTAAAAGTCAGTCCCTCTGCCCACCTTGCTGTGCTTTTTCCGTTGAATAGTTGGCATCCTGCAGCAGTTTGGCAATCACTGACTCGATGTCTTCTCCCACGTATCCAGCTTGAGTTAGTGTTGTGCAATCGCATATTGCAAAGGGAACATCCAGACAACGTGCCAGTGTCTGTGCCAACAATGTTTTTCCTGTGAAAAATTTGAAAAATCATGACAATTTCTTTTCATATTTACAAATAAACTGGATATTTAGCAGTGTAAATCTTAAAAAGATACTAAATTGGGAGCATTTCTATTGCCTATCGACGGCTCTCAACATGGCAACGGCGAGCTTACGATGCTAATAGTGCAAACAACAGCGAAAATGCTGACCGAGATAACAGTGTTTACCTGAGGGGGAACCGAAGGGTGTTTACCGTCGGTTGGGCCGGCGTTATCAGCCAGCTGTAACGTTAACCGCCATACGAGAGTAGTGCAGAGCGGTGGCCGTGAGCTAGCCAGATGGGCATGCTGAAATGCACTTAAAGCACGCATGGTCGCCTGGCTATGTGAACAAAGCGAGAAGAAGCTCGGATTACAACACACACGCAGGGAGAGCAACTTCATTCTCTGCTCAGATAGGCATTACGCCTCTATATCTTTACTTAGCAAATAGTTGTTTGATTCTATATTAATGCTCTGGATATCAAATTTAGCACCTTTAAAAAGGTGCAGTGTGTAGGACTTGGCGGCATCTAGCGGTGAGGTTGCAGATTGCAACCGAATGAAATTTCTACTGCGTGCCAAGCGTGTATGAGAACTACGGTGGCCGATGCGAAAACATGAAAATGTGAATGGCCCTATCTAGAGCCAGTGTTTGGTTTGTCCGTTTTGGGCTACTGTAGAAACATAGCGGCCGGCTCCGTGAAGATATAAATGTAGATATAAACGGCTCATTCTGAGGTAACGATAACGTGATTCTTATTTTCAGGTGATTATACACTAAAGAAAATATACTTAGTAATATTACATTCCATTTCCACAAATAGATCGCCCTAATTGTTACACACTGGTCCTTTAATGATCCAGTGTCACTGTGCAATATTACAATTTAGGACAATGTTGACACAACACTAACCTGAGCCAGTTGGACCAAGAAGTATGATGTTACTCTTCTCCAGTTTAATGTCAGTGTGTGTGGAGTCCAGGACCTCCCCGCCCCTCTTCTCCTGAGGTGCCTGCTGGCTCGCCTGCTGCTGCATGGATGCCCCCAGAGCATTTCCATGAGGACTGATCCCCGCAATCTGCAGCAGCTCTGCAACAACAAGAAAAGCCACAGAGGTTAGCTTTGTGACTGAAAAGTAAGAACTTCTCTAGAAACTATATTTCACTAATCACTATAAAAGGCGCAACTGCTTTTCTATTTGAACTGCTGCACAATTTAAACAGGTCGTTCATTGATGGTGTATGTATTGAACTATGCATAGAAACATTTCCTTGTGCAGGCTATAAATATGCTTGCCCTA
Source organism: Sebastes fasciatus (assembly GCF_043250625.1). Lineage (NCBI taxonomy): Eukaryota > Metazoa > Chordata > Actinopteri > Perciformes > Sebastidae > Sebastes > Sebastes fasciatus. The sequence goes on along the minus strand of NC_133798.1, from coordinate 20,528,000 downwards.
GTCTGTGCCAGTGTGGAGGAGAGCTGGACTGAAAATAGCAAAAGTACAGATGTGAATGTGGGTCACTGGGTTACCTTATCTTATTGTCCGGTCAGTCAAAGATTAACAAGCGTAATCTTATTGCTGCAGTTTCTGTAGCTAATTTGTACTCATGGTAAATTGGTAGTCACTGCTCCAGAACTGGAGCTCAAATAATATCAACGGCATCATCTGGTGTATTGATTAATCATTTTATAATCTGATTCTTTAGGTTGAGCATGACTATAAATAGGTTAATAGAAATATCTACCTGGAAAAGGCAGAAGAAAGCTCTGAGCGCTCTGTACATTTTGGCATTTGTGCAACTCATGAAAATAAAGACAGAAAATGCTGTTTTGAGTGTTGTGATTTTTTAAGTGGCCTCTGATAAAGACAACAGTAAGGAGGACCAATCACTTACTTGTGAACCTGTACTCATCCTCTCGTCTTCTCATCTCTAGCTCTACAGGAAGAGGATGAAAGTACTCAAATCAATATTATCATTAATCATTACCAGTCGCGCAAACACGTTTATACAGTTGGGTGTGATAAATATTGAACAAATGCCAAATACAGATTATGATTCAAGACAAGTTATAATTGAAAGTCTGCAACCTCTTATCAGTTACTTGTGTAGACTTTATATGACTAAATGGCTCTCGATTATGCAACACTTTGCCCTATATTTTATTACGTCAATGTGACAAACTTGAACAACTGAAGTGAATTTGCTTCAGCATTTGCATGTCAACAAATAGTTATTATTAACGATTACTACTGTAATCTTGTATGATTGCATCTCCTATGTGTTGACTTCATCAGGAGCTTAATTAAAACAGACTCGTTTTTAGATATATTATAGTACCATATTTAAGTATAATTTTAAAATGGAGTTTTAAAAACAAGTATTTGATCAATCCCAGAATCAGATTCAAAACCCAAATGCCAGCATATACAGTAATTCTTCAATATTAAACTACAGGTCCTGTTGCATACCATTCCCCACACTCTCTCTCCACATTTCCTGTCTGTCTCTGCTGTCCAGTATGGAAAGAAAACTAAAACTGAGCCCAAAACTAGGTCAAAGCTCAGCACTACATATTTGAGCAAAACTGAATTTGTCCAAAAACAACAGATACAAAACATGGACCTTTTGTCAAAGGCACTTGATTGGCAAAAGAACCAGTTTTCTTTATCTTTGGAGCTTTTAAGCTCTGACAAGAAAATATTCTAGTTTTTCAAAACTTTCATTTGCTTTCTTATGTACTACGTACCAACTATCAGACTACTATGACGGTCTGGTTTACAGGTGGAAAAGCAACAGTGAATTGATTAATGCAAGTGATCAGTGGAAACCAAATTAATATATGTACATAAATGTGTAAAATGAATCTAAAAAATTAGAAATAGTGTTTTCTAATGCAAAACTAGAGGGGAGCAATAAGCATCAGAATAAATCAATAACAGTAATACTGACCACGAGGTGTTAGAGAGGGCTGTTTTTCCACCTCCACCTGCTGTCGACTTGTAGCAGGGATGTTGTTGTAGATGCGCTTGTAGTGATTGTACACTGCAACTGCTAACACCTTCTTTGCATAGGACTGGCCAACAACGTATTTGTCGAGGTAAGCATATATCTGGGGGAAAAAAAGGGATTTATACTTAAGAACAGTATACAAGTATAATAGACTATTACAACAGGATGTGCAACATTTCAGGGAGGGTGATTTAAAGGCATATTTTGACTTCCTGCTTCAATTTCTCACCTTCTTAGGAGGAGGGGGAGGTTTCTGTGCAAATGCCAGTTTCACTGCCTCCGCAGCAGATTCTGGCTCTTTGTTTAGCCCCTTCTTAGAGTCCGTTTCAGACAGAACCACGAAGAAGTGATGGCATTTCTCACATTTGACAAATCGTGTTGATGCTACGAAAGAACAACGCACAACACATTTAATATTTACCAACCCGGTTGAAAGAAACATTTGAGCTTCCTTTACAGTTTACACATTTTCAAGGTTGCAGATCAGTAAACTGAAAATAACTCTGTTTAGAATGAAACGGGTTGCTCAGTGCTGAAATGGAGAAATGGCCACAAACTGTCTCCTGCTGGTCCTGACTTACAGGGAAACTTGCTGATTCATCTATATGATGCAACAGGATAAGTGTGGAAAACAAATTGCTGGTGCACATGCCGCCTAGCATTACCTCTGGTATCATTTAACATATTCGAATGAATTCTCTCTTTATAATGCACTTCAATGTGACAGCTAGCAGTCTATGACCAAGCTGCAGTCACTGCTACTTAATTACAGTGAGATGACAACACATTGCTGCTAGTATGCATCACAGAGGTGAAAAACAAAACTAGAGACAAACCAGATATTTTCTGTGCATTAGCAGATAGACACAAAGGATTGTAGTTTCACTATATAATAATGTCCATTTTGTCTGTCAGTTGACAGTATTCTGTGTAAATATTAACTTTTTAGAAGTATTAAACAAACTTCCACCTCGTCTCTCTGTGGGCTACAAGAAAATAAGACGTACTATAACAGCAACAGCATCTGAATGGAACGCCACAAACCCCGTTAACTTCCAGACAATGCAAAAGAAAGTAATTAATAAGTAATAGGGAGTTAAAATTAAAAAGGTGGAGGGTGACGTTATATCCTAGGAGGGGGACTCATGGTGAGTGTTTGAGCAGTCATATGGACAGTGGTAGACGCAGCCCTGCCACAAATTATCCTTCATCTGATTGTTTGAGAGGAAGTTTCCTACACCAGCGTCTAACAATCCAAACAACACTTCTTAGTTGAAGCAAGCCGCAGCTTATAAACTCATACAATTGGTGTGCTATGTTGCAGAAAATGCTCATTAAACAATTAAACAATCCCTGTGTTTACTTGCAGGTCTTTATTTTGACAAACTGTGCCAGGAAAGTACTTACGGTGTTTGTTAGTGGTGTACTATTTATGTGCTGTGTGTTTATAGTTATTTTAGTCCACCACTACAGTTTGTACCACAGAAAAATGTGAAAGTTTGTTTAATAAAAACATTTTAAAACATAATCATGGATAAAAATGATAATTTCTCCATCTGCTGGGGCACCATACTTTCCCTCCATTTCTTTTTTTATTCAGTCAATGCACAAACCATCTCCTCTGGGTTTGTTTTTCTCCTCCTCATCCATGTTGCACATTTCTTCTAGCACTAATAATGCCAGATATTCACTGTATGATGCAGTTTTTTTAACATATTCTGGAGACAGAATCTCTCTCGTAATCTGTCTTCTACATTTTCTTTTGTTCTTTTAGTGAGTACTTTTGTATGTGAACTCAACAAAACATCTGTGACAGATGCGTTCCCCCCAATTACCTCAATGCCATATTCCTTTACACCTACTCATCTTGATTCAAAGTTTCCACATGCACTTTGCACCTAAAACGAACATCAGATCATTTGTCTCGGTAAATCTGGTTGTTGAATATTAAGACGTTTACTCACATACAAAGGTCTCTACATGTGTGCAGGGATCACCACATTTAGGGCAGCGTAGCTGGCTTCCCCCCTTGCCTGATCCTCCAGAGCCAGAGAGTCTCTTCCCCTCACTGATGCTTTTCTGTGTATAAACGAATGCGTCAGCACATATTCAATTATACTACTGTCTCTTCCATGTACAAAGTACTGTGTAATACTACCATGGAATAGAGTTACAAATTAGATTTATCATCCAAGAGATTACCTTTCCACCATCACTTCCACTGTCCTTTGTTGTCCCATCTTTAGCGGCATAGCAGACAGCGGTCTCTGAAAACGACCTCACCCGTACCCGGGGAGGCAAATGAGTTTCCCGAGACCCCTGGCGACTCAAAGAAAACAACTGGATCCGGTAGCAGGACAATCCTGTAAACACAACAGCAACATCCCTTTTGATTCCTAACAACATTATGGTTTGATAACATACATGTCAAATGAATGACAATGATCATGTTTCTTAAATTGTTTTGTTTACTTATACAACAAGTTTTCCCCTGAAAAATAATTAGGCAACAAGTAAATAGCAAAATAATAATAATGATTTCATAACAGGTAGTTGATTAATCCATTGGTCAATCAACAGCAATTAAATCTGTAAGTATTTTAATAATCGATTAATCATTTCACCGATTTTGGAAGCAAGAGTAACAACATTTTCTGGGTCCATCTTCTTCAATGAGATGATTTACCTATTATCTTTGTCATATATGATAGTAAACGGCGAAGCTTTGGGTTGCGGACTGTTGGCAGGACACAAAACAAAACATCTGAAGATGTCACCTTGGTCTCTGATAAATTGTGAGGGCCAGTTTCATAATTGTTTTGCACTTTAAATACAAATAAATGTATTTTTAATCCACAAAAAAATAATCCACAAATTAATTGATAATGAAAATAATTGTTAGTTGCAGGCTTACATGCATCATTAGAGGCAGTGAAAGTTGAAAAAGGCACCATAAGCCTGTCTGTTGTTCAGCCGGTTGAACATACTGTAATATGCAGTACAGTATGTTCAACAGTTCATGAACAGGGTCAATAAGTCCATTATGTGCTGTAGCTGCTGTACATGTTGTGTCTATGTAAGTGAGACTGACTCTAGTTGATGTAACAAGTCTGCAATAGCTATTGCAACATAACACTACTTTGTGTTTTTATGTGTAATTACTCTAGTAGCTAAGTCACAACTGTACAACTCTATGAAAGTCTGCAGCACACCTGTTGTTGACATTACATGACTGACAAACAAACAAACAAACAAACAGGAGTCTGGGTTAGCTGGAGACCTATTTCACAAACAAGTAGCACAATGCCATGCAGCTTTTAGCACAGCTGGTTACCATGTGTGTTTTCTCACCTCTGTGTGCAGTGTTTAGGAACAACCTGGCAGCCGAGGTGCAAGGACACGACATAACTCTTCTTTTGGCTCAAAATCCTGAAAATAGAAACAATAAATGAAATGAACACGGTGTGCTGTTGGGGGGGGGAGGCTAACAACTAGCCGCCGGGCTAACGAGACTAGTAGTTAGCAAACAGGAGAGGCCATTAACAACATTTCGTAACTTCACCGTCACTGTTAGCATTAGCAGGTCATCGCCACTACTACTACAGTAGAAACTCTTCTTTAAAACACCTGAAATGGACTGATTGGTTGTGCTATCACGGCCAAGTACCTCCTGCTGTATAACAATAGTAACACGTGCAAAATAAACAATGTTAGCTAACTGGGTTATATATATAAATAAGCAGCTGTTAGCTATGGAAAGCCGTTTGAGCATTTACTCCATATCCTTCATATCAGACATCAGTGTCCTCCACTAGTTCTGTCTTTGTCAGCACTAGTTGGACATTTTGTCTTACTAGTTGAACAAAAACTCTTACTAGTCACTGTTTTACAGCAACTAGTGCTACTTTTATCCAACTAGTTCCACCAGAAGCCTTACTAGTGAGACTGTGCAGCACACTAGTAGGACCAAAGCCCGACTAGTCAGCTTTTTGACTCACTAGTGGACCTCTGGACACAACTAGTAACACTGATAGTCTCACTAGTTAACTAGTAATGCTGACAGTCTCACTAGTTAACTAGTAACACTGATAGTCTCACTAGTTAACTAGTAATGCTGACAGTCTCACTAGTTAACTAGTAACACTGATAGTCTCACTAGTTAACTAGTAACACTGATAGTCTCACTAGTTAACTAGTAACACTGATAGTCTCACTAGTTAACTAGTAACACTGATAGTCTCACTAGTTAACTAGTAAGCTGCAAGAGCTTTGACATATTAACTAGTAAAGGACATATTCACCTCACTAGTTAACTAGTGACCTACAATTTCCTGCACAAGTTAACTAGTAAGCTGCAAAAGCTTTGACATGTTAACTAGTGAGCATTTTGGCCTTCACTACTCAACTTGTGCAGGAAATTGTAGGTCACTAGTTAACTAGTGAGGTGAATATGTGCTTTACTAGTTAACAAGTCAAATCTTTTGCAGCTTACTAGTTAACTAGTGAGACTATCAGTGTTACTAGTTAACTAGTGAGACTGTCAGCATTACTAGTTAACTAGTGAGACTATCAGTGTTACTAGTTAACTAGTGAGACTATCAGTGTTACTAGTTAACTAGTGAGACTGTCAGCATTACTAGTTAACTAGTGAGACTATCAGTGTTACTAGTTAACTAGTGAGACTATCAGTGTTACTAGTTAACTAGTGAGACTGTCAGCATTACTAGTTAACTAGTGAGACTATCAGTGTTACTAGTTAACTAGTGAGACTGTCAGTGTTACTAGTTAACTAGTGAGACTGTCAGTGTTACTAGTTAACTAGTGAGACTCAGTGTTACTAGTTAACTAGTGAGACTATCAGTGTTACTAGTTAACTAGTGAGACTGTCAGTGTTACTAGTTAACTAGTGAGACTATCAGTGTTACTAGTTAACTAGTGAGACTATCAGTGTTACTAGTTAACTAGTGAGACTATCAGTGTTACTAGTTAACTAGTGAGACTGTCAGCATTACTAGTTAACTAGTGAGACTGTCAGTGTTACTAGTTAACTAGTGAGACTATCAGTGTTACTAGTTAACTAGTGAGACTATCAGTGTTACTAGTTAACTAGTGAGACTGTCAGTGTTACTAGTTAACTAGTGAGACTATCAGTGTTACTAGTTAACTAGTGAGACTCAGTGTTACTAGTTAACTAGTGAGACTATCAGTGTTACTAGTTAACTAGTGAGACTGTCAGTGTTACTAGTTAACTAGTGAGACTATCAGTGTTACTAGTTAACTAGTGAGACTATCAGTGTTACTAGTTAACTAGTGAGACTGTCAGCATTACTAGTTAACTAGTGAGACTCAGTGTTACTAGTTAACTAGTGAGACTATCAGTGTTACTAGTTAACTAGTGAGACTATCAGTGTTACTAGTTAACTAGTGAGACTCAGTGTTACTAGTTAACTAGTGAGACTATCAGTGTTACTAGTTAACTAGTGAGACTATCAGTATTACTAGTTAACTAGTGAGACTATCAGTGTTACTAGTTAACTAGTGAGACTCAGTGTTACTAGTTAACTAGTGAGACTATCAGTGTTACTAGTTAACTAGTGAGACTGTCAGTGTTACTAGTTAACTAGTGAGACTATCAGTGTTACTAGTTAACTAGTGAGACTATCAGTGTTACTAGTTAACTAGTGAGACTATCAGTGTTACTAGTTAACTAGTGAGACTGTCAGCATTACTAGTTAACTAGTGAGACTATCAGTGTTACTAGTTAACTAGTGAGACTGTCAGTGTTACTAGTTAACTAGTGAGACTGTCAGTGTTACTAGTTGTGTCCAGAGGTCCACTAGTGAGTCACAAAGCTGACTAGTCGGGCTTTGGTCTACTAGTGTGGTGCACAGTCTCATTAGTAAGGATCTGTTGGGACTAGTTGGATAAAAGTAGCACTAGTTGCTGAAAAACAGTGACTAGTGAGAGTTTTTGTTCAACCAGTAAGACAAAATGTCCAACTAGTGCTGACAAAGACAGAACTAGTGGAGGACACTGATGTCTGATATGAAGGATATGGAGTAAATGCTCAAACGGCTTTCCACAGTCAGCTAGGCCCAAAGCCCGAGCTACCGGACATCTCCTCTGTGGACAGACAGACTCATGTTGCGCAGTGGTTTCATCTGTTTACTCTTAAACAATACAGTCTAACACACCTATCTTCATTATACGTTACAGCAGCTAAACGTCGAGGTAACAGCTTGTTGTACTCACAGGGTACAGATGAAACCAGTCGCCTCTTCACAGCAGAAAAACAAACTAAATGTGCAAAGTCACTGCAGATCTCTCTCTCTGGTGGTTAGTCAGCTTCAGTGTGTCGTCTCACACAGTGAGTAACTCAGCGCTATCTCCTCTAGGCCGCAGGTTTCCCAGGTGGGACACGACCCAAAGTGATGTAACGCTGTTATGAAGGAGGTAACCGGGCTAGCTGCTAGCTGCTGGCTGCTAGCAGGAGGGATTTAAACGGCGTAAACAAGATGGCGGCTCTGTTTGTGTGCATGCAGGTCAGCTATCCGGGTCTTTTCAGATCTAGTGACGAACAGGAGGCGGTAACGGCTACAGACATGTAACAGGGGTCACTGCTGGTGCGTTCAGGGATCCTCAGAATGTAAACATTTGAGTTGCATTTAGGTGATCCTCGTAAATGTGAAACAATATCCTGAACTGAAGATTCTTTGCGTTTTAAGGCCTGCAAAATTAACAACACTGTGTCGTGATTCACGAGGCATAGCTATTCGTAGTGGCCATTTTTTGGAAAAACCGAAATCACACTTAAATCGAAGGGCCACAGACGCACCATGTGTATGTCAAGATAAAATAAGATATACTTTCATTGTCCCCGTGGGGAACTTTTTCCTGGACTCCGTCAAACTGCAGTTACAAATACTAAATTAAAACAGCATCAACAACAATAATAAACGACTCCACACAAGACAGGGAAACAGTTCCACAGAAACAGATGTTTCAACACATACACAGTCCACGTACATAATGGCACATACCATCACACACACCATGGCAGGTATTGCACCCAGGTAGTGCACTGCACCGTCTACCGTCTTGCACATATTGCACAGACAATAGCCCAGTATTACACAGATGCAACATATTTCGAAAATGTTCGAACAGAAGTCTTACAAAAGTCAGAAAATCTGGAAAATGTTTGGAAAAAAGTCTGATAAATGTTTGAAAAATCTGTAAAATGTTGAAAAAAAAAAAAATCTGAAAAATATTTGAAAAAAAAGTCTGAAAAAAATTCTGAAAAATGTCAAAATAAATTCTGAAAAATGTCAAAAAAATTTCTGAAAAATGTCCCAAAAAAGAATTCTGAAAAATGTCGAAAAAAAGCCTGAAAAATATCCGAAAGAAAAGTATGAAACAAAGTCAGGAAAATTTCCGAAAAAAAAGTCTGGAAAATATCAAAAAATTCTGTAAAAGGTATGAAATAAATTCTGAAAAATTGTCAAAAAGGAATTCTGAAAAATGTCCGAAAAAAAATTCTGAAAAATGTCCGGAAATGATGTCTTTAAAATGTCTGAAAAATGTTCGAAAAAAAAGTCTGAAAAATATCAGAAAGAAAAGTATGAAAAAAAAGTCAGGAAAATGTTCAAAAAAATTCTGAAAATGTCCGAAAAAAAAGTCTGGAAAATATAAAAAAAATCTGGAAAATGTCTGAAAAAAATTCAAAAAACTTTTTCAAAGAAAAAGTCTGAAAAATGTTCGAAAAAAAGTCTTTAAAATGTCTGAAAAATGTTCGAAAAAAAATCTGAAAAAAAGTCGGAAAAAAGTCAGAAAACAATTCCGAAAAATGTCAGAAAAAAAATCTGGAAAATGTTCGAAAAGAAGTCTTAAAAAAGTCTGAAAATATCCGAAAAAAAAGTCTGAAAAATTTCCGAAAAATGTCGGAAAAAAAGTTCTGAAAAACCAGCTGTATTATTAATGTGATGCATACAGTAGTGTATAAATAATTATAATACAATAATATAATATATATTATTCTATATAATGAGTACTTTTAAATTTGATACTTTAGGTATATTTGGATTCTAATACTTTTGAACTTTTACTCAAGTAAGATTTTGAATTCAGGATTTTAACTTGTAACAGAGTATTTTTACACAGTGGTATTACTACTTTTACTGAAATGAAAGTTCTCACTACTTCTTCCACAACTGAATAATATACTGTAATTTAATTACTTTTGACTATAAAACATGTTCTGTATTTTAGTTTATCACACGTAATTTAGTGATACGGTTATATACTGTAATTTGACGGTATCCGTCTGGGAACTTTGCTGCCAGTGCCTTTATCGCTTATTTTTCTTATTTTACAGCGTTGTTTTCTTGATATGCTGCCTTCATCTGAAGCCTTTGCTCCTACTTCTATGTATTTCCTTACATCATGTACCTACCTACTCAATATCACACAATACTTTTGTGAAAATATCATTTTTATTCATAATTATTTTGACCCTGAACATGAAAAATACATTAGAACAATGAACATTGTGCTATTCATAAAAGCAGACTGTTGCAGCTCTGTGAATCTCAACTAAATTAAAAATGTCCAAATTTCCCACTACCATTAAATCCAGTATTGTGGTCTCTTGGAATCAACACATGTAGGCCTTCATCAGTAGTCTGTAATCTTGAACACATTTATTACAAACAATATCCAGTCTGACCTATTAAAGAAATTCACGTAATCAACTGAGATTTAAAAAATAACTTTATTGCTCATTTTTACATGGTTTGTGGTTATTTTTAGGTTGATTTGAGTTTAACTTTGCAGATTTTCAGGCTGCTGTTGTCCCACATATACAGGAGCTTTTTGTTGGGATAATATGACAGCATAGCCAGGATGCCATCAGCTGGCCTTAAATCAAAACTTGCATCCAGAGGACTCTCTTTCTTTAAATCAAAGGCATATGTAACACTTCTGTCTTTGTCATCTGTAAAATATACCACCCCACATACAATGAAAGCATTTCCTGCTTTAGTTGTTGGGTAGTGAGTATTAATGACTGACTCCAGGGAGAATGTGTCCGGGTTAATCTTCGCTACCATCGTATCATCTCCTGTATCTGATGCAAAAATGACCCACAGTCCGTTTTCGTCCACAGCAAACTTGAAATACGTCTTTGAGTTGCGGAAAAGATACGCCAGGTTGTTATATCTGCTGTTTGCCATATTCAGAATACTGGTTGCCCTGGTGTTCAGGTCAAATCTGTAAAATATAGATCATGGGTAAGTTAAGAAGCCGAGTACACAGGAATCAAAAATGTCAGTAAGTTACAGTTTTTCTCATTTGCTTTGGCTCAATTATTTTGACGTGGTGTACAGTGAGAAGGTACAATTTGTTGTTGTAACTAAATTACTGCATTTTTTTCATTGTTGCAGTTTTTTTTTAAAGAAAAGTATTGGCATAGACCTTATTTTGTGGCAAATTTTCTGTTTATAATACATGTAACACATTGCTACACAAATACATTTACTTTAAACACTAATGTGCATATCTTCTTTCTATGTATACAGTATTGTAGCCTACAGTGCTGACTATTCCCAGTAAACTTTTACCTGCTGTTGAAACAGGAACAGCTCAGTGTGATACACAATAACCTTCGGCTAAACATTCTGGTATAATACAGTAAGCAGTCAGTGTCAACAAAATGTTGAACAAAACAGAGATTTGCATAAAAGAAACATTTCCAGAGTTGACTGCCATGGTGAAAAAACATCTCAACATTTTCACCAGTATGGCCCACACGACGACAAAACAACTTTTTATTTTGCTGCATTGGCCAATTTACTGACACAATAACTAGGTTTTGAAGCATGAATGAAGTGTTTTGGGTGAGTTACCACCTTTTGCAGACATGCAATAGAGTTGTGATGTCCCATGATACAGTTGTGATAATTGCACTCACAGTTCAGAGAATGTAAAGACTGTTTAAAGAAATGAGCCAAAGCGATTGAGAAAAATTGTAATAAAGCAGGGACAAAGTCTTTTACATGTTTAACACAAACACTTACTTTATGAGTCTATTTTTTCCTGCATTGTGAAAGTAAAACGACCGCTTGTAAACAACGTGACCACAGCCCTGGAAGAACCTCCTCACGTCTATATATTTGTGGCTTCTGTCCTGAAATGTCGAAATGTTCATGTGCTCCTCCAAAACTCGACCTGCATGGGAAGAAATGCTTCAGGGTTTAAATACACAATAACTCACAAGTCTATGTGATGAATGACCTTTCGACTTGTAGTTGCTGTAAAAAAAATAAATCACCTGAAAAATGGTCGGCCAGCCAGTATCGCTCTTCATCCAGCTGGGATGCATCTGACATCCAGGATCCAAAAGTGCTTTGCATTTTGACTTTCTCCGAACATCTAATAGATCTAATCTTGCACCCTAAATGAAAGAAGATATGTACATAAAGTATTTGAATAAGTTATCCAATAGATAGATACTGTACATAGATAGATAGATAGATAGATAGATAGATAGATAGATAGATAGATAGATAGATAGATAGATAGATAGATAGATAGATAGATAGATAGATAGATAGATAGATAGATACTGTACATAGGTAGGTAGGTAGATTCATTTAACAAAATGTTCTGACCAGTTTTTGTCCGTCTCTCAGCGGTTGTCACATTGATCTCGTTGTTGGTCTGGAGTGGATGTGAAGAATCTAAATGAAAAGAAAGAAGTAGAATCACATATTTTAAAAAGATAGTAGATGTTTATTCTGCTTGTAGCCAATATAACTGGTGATCTGTATTCATTTTCTTTAAATCAACCGTTTAAAGATTATTGATGGGCTTTGAGAGAAAAAATAAATCTTATAAACTAAGATTATTGGTTAATATTAACCTTCCTGTTATGGGTATTTTGAAATTTTAAAATCTAGGGAAATATATTTTCCTTATGAAACTTAAAAACAAATATTGGACACAAAGCACTTTTTTTTTTTACCACTTTTCATGGGTGTATCGATAATGTGTCCGCTGTTGTTGAAGGAGTCCTTCTTCAGGTCTACAGAGAGTGAGGCTGTAAAATGACAGGAAATGTATATACTGTAGATAAATACACATGGACACTAATGGTGTTATAGTGCAGCATCATAAATCATACAAAAGAAAAAAGCAAATATTTTTAGGTCATTGTTACTTTTACTTATAATTTGAATGTTTCCTACCTGTTGATAATGTAATTGGTGCCTCTGTAGCACTATTGAAGGAATCACTGGTGGTTTGGTCTGCAGAAAGAGTGGCTGTTGAATGAAATTAAACATTATATATATTGTTTTAAAGTTATGGTTACTCACTTTACTCATAATTCAAAACTCATATAGTCAAAATAGTTGTTTACCAACTTCCATGTTTGTGTCTAGAAGCTTCACAGAGTCAGTAACGTCTTTACTGTTGTCAGTTGGATATGGAGTTGGTGATTCTGCAGAAAGAAAGATGAGATTCAACCAGAAGAGATGGTACAGATATTAAATATCCCTCTTTTGAGGTAAAATGAAAAAAATACTACTGAAACTAAATGTGTGAATTGATCAACACTGATGCCAAATAGTGAAAACAATAGAAAGTTTCTTACCACTTTTCATGGGTGCATCAATAATGGCTCCACTGACAGTGGAGGAATCACTGTTTTGGTCCTCAGAAAGTGAAGCTGTTGAATGTCTGTCGTCTTGATGAGATGATCCTGATACCGTGTTTGTGTCTAGAAGCTTCTCAGAGTCAGTAACGTCTCTGTTGTTGTCAGTTGGATGTGGAGTTGGTGATTCTGCAGAAAGAAAGATGAGATTCAACTAGAAGAGATGGTACAGATATTAAATATTCCTCTATTGAGGAAAGATAAAAACACCTGAAACTAAATGTGTGAATTGATCAACACTGATACCAAATAGTGAAAACAATAGACAGTTTCTTACCACTTTTCATGGGTGTATCAACAATGGTTCCTCTGTTATTGGAGGAATCACTGTTTTGGTCCTCAGAAAGTGAAGCTGTTGAATGAAATGAAACATTAAATATAATGTTTTAAAGTTATGGTCACTCACTTTACTCATAATTCAAAACACAGTGTTTCCTACCTGTTAATAATCTTATTGTTGCCTCTGTAGCATCTTCACTCTGGGTATCGTTCAAAATGTCATAACTGTCGTCTTGACGAGATGATCCTGATACCATGTTTGTGTCTAGAAGCTTCTCAGAGTCAGTAACGTCTCTATTGTTGTCAGTTGGATGTGGAATTGGTGATCCTGCAGAAAGAAAGATGAGGATCAACTACAAGAGATGGTACATTTGAGGGAAGATAAAAAACTACTGAAAATAAATGTGTGAGTTGATCAATACTGATACCAAATAGTGATACCAAGAAACCCCATGTGTCAAACACCAGGCCTGATGATGCTGACACCATGTTTGGGTCTCGAAGCTTCTCAGAATCAGTAACGTCTTTACTGTTGTCAGTTGGATGTGGAGTTGGTGATTCTGCAGAAAGAAAGATGAGATTCAACTAGAAGAGATGGTACAGATATTAAATATTCCTCTTTTGGGGGAAGATAAAAACACCTGAAATTAAATGTGTGAACTGATCAACGCTGATGCCAAATAGCAAAACCAAAACACAATTTCTTACCACTTTTCATGGGTGCATCAATAATGACTCCACTGATAGTGGAGGAATCGCTGTTTTGGTCCTCAGAAATTGAAGCTATTGAATGTCTGTCATCTTGATGAGATGATCCTAATACCATGTTTGTGTCTAGAAGTTTCTCAGAGTCAGTAACGTCTCTGTTGTTTTCAGTTGGATGTGGAGTTGGTGATTCTGCAGAAAGAAAGATGAGATTCAACTAGAAGAGATGGTACAGATATTAAATATTCCTCTATTGAGGGAAGATAAAAACACCTGATACTAAATGTTTGAAATGATCAACACTGATGCCAAATAGTGAAACCAATAGAAAGTTTCTTACCACTTTTCATGGCTGCATCAATAATGGTCCCTCTGTTATTGGAGGAATCGCTGTTTTGGTCCTCAGAAAGTGAAGCTGTTGAATGAAATGAAACATTAAATATAATGTTTTAAAGTTATGGTCACTCACTTTACTCATAATTCAAAACACAGTGTTTCCTACCTGTTAATAATCTTATTGTTGCCTCTGTAGCATCTTCACTCTGGGTATCGTTAGAAATGTCAGAACTGTCGTCTTGATGAGATGATACCAAGAAACCCCATGTGTCAAACGCAAGGCCTGATGATGCTGACACCATGCTTGTGTCTCGAAGCTTCTCAGAGTCAGTAACGTCTCTGTTGTTGTCAGTTGGATGTGGAGTTGGTGATCCTGCAGAAAGAAAGATGAGATTCAACTAGAAAAGTTGGTACAGATATTAAATATTATTTAAAAGTCTTAATTCACAAACAGCCTATCATAAAAAATCATGAACTCATATAATGTATTGCTGTGTACAATTTGAAGCTTAAATTCACAGTTTATTCACCAATTTGAGTCCATCTCTCGTCAATAGTCAAAATTAGCTTGTTGCTGTTCTGGGGTGAGTAGTCTACAACTATATATATATATATATATATATATATATATATATAGTATATATAGTGTTGTAATATACTATAACTATATAGTTGTAATATACATTTTTATTTTTATTTGTATTTGTATTTTTATTTGTATTTGTATTTTTATTTGTATTTGTGTTAGCGTGTTTAGTGTGTGTTTTGTGTCTGGTTGCCACATCGTATCACTTTTGTTTATCTGTGTTCTTTAAAAGAAAACCTAACAAAAAGTAAATAACAAAAAATTACTATTTTATGCAAACATAATGAGAATATGTCCTCTTTCATTCATTTCTGATTTTAAATCTAATCAAAAATAACCATGGCAAAACAATTCTTTTGTTGAATTTTTGGGGGGTATTAACTCACGTTATGAGTTATATTTTTACATTTCTTTCTAATATTAAAAAGGGTAGGAAATTTCTATTGAGTAAAAGAATAATACAAAACAATAAAATCAGTAAAGAAATCTTTCAGCCACTCAGACGGTTGCTTACCTGATTTATCTGTATCTCGAAGTTTCTCAGAGTCAGCAACTTTAAAACCATCTTTGGCTTCATGAGCTGGATGTGTTGTTGGTAACACTGTGGAGATTTAATAAGATGAGTACAGCAGAAAGTTAAGATCAAATCTGTGTGTCCAAATATTTCATGAATGAGTCTCCGTATCTCCTACCTGTTAACAAGTTCATTGATGCTTCTGTAATTCTCTCTGGGCTGGTTTTAATCCACGTGTCATCATGTGTGTAGTCTGGACGAAGCGATACTAATTCTATAGTAAATAAAACTATTAATATTAAACAAGTTTATGGTATAAGATCGTTCTGAAACAACAGTGGAATAAATTAAAATCTGTGAATAAAGTCTTCCTGCCAGTCAAAATGGTTGTTAACTAGATTTTATATTTGTGCCTTGACTGAACTAAACATACGTATGAATTGGTCGATACTGAGACAAAATAAAGTATAAATAATTAGACAGTTTCTTACCACTTTTCTCATCATCATTAATGTCTCCGCTGCCATTGACGGTGTCACTGTTTTGGTCTGGAGGAAGTGGAGCTGTACAATGAAACGTTAACAAACACAACAGTGTTGCACCTTTAATTAAACTTTTATTTATAATTCAAATCACAGTTAATACCAGTTAATAATCTAATTGGTGCCTGTGTGACATTCTCTGTGTTGGTACCATTCAAGGTGTCGTAGCTGTACTCTGGATGAACTGATTCCAGAAAAGAGAATTAAAAAGTACGAGGTGAAACACGTTATTAGGTCTGACAGTGACGTTTTCTATCACAGTTGCTCACCAGAGTCCGTACCTGTGTCTTTTATTAATTTGTTTTTTATGTAACCTTTATTTAACCAGGTTTGTCCCATTGAGATCAAAGATCTCTTTTACAAGGGAGACCAGGCCAAGAATAGCAGCAACAGTTTCAACAATTAACATAAAAGCAAACAGAATTGAGTAACATTACACAGTAATAGACATGAATTAAAGGATTCAACTTTAAAACTTTGAACTTAAGTACTGTAAGTACCACATAAATTACAAAGTTGATTTTTGATTTAGATTTTTCGATAAGGCCGTGGTTTCATTTCTGTGAGGAGCTTTTTGGCTGTGAAAATGAAACACGCTGGTTCATTGATTATGATTGCGTGGAGATATTCTCACCCTTCAACAAGTTGGTTTGATGGATGCCTTCTGTGACGGTCTCGTTTCTCACTTCATTAGAGTAACAAGCAGGACAGGGAGGACCAGGTGGACCTGCTGGACCTGCTGGACCAGGTGGACCTCTTGGACCAGGAGGACCTTCAAATATTAACAGACAGTATCTGCAAGTCAGACATGTAAAACTGACCTAATAAACAATACTGCTCTGCTTTTTACACCAACAACAATGAAATAAAAACAGGGAAACTTTAAATTTAAACTTTTTTTTCCAATTTGAAGTTTGAGAAAAGAATAAATTAAACTAAGATTTTACCAAAACTAATAGAGGATTAGTTCACAAAAGTTGTGGTTTGTTTATTACATCCCACAACAGGATAAAGAGTGGAACAAAACATAGTGGCCATCTTCTTGTAACCTCACCAGTCCTGGAGCTAAATATCAAGCCTCAAGTTTGTCCTGAAAATAAGAAGCTCAGTCAGAAAATGAAATAAAATTAGGTTTTGACATTGTAGGTCTCACCTGTCAGTCGGGGCGGCCCGGGGTCTCCTTCAGGTCCTGGTTTTCCTATTTCACCAGGGGGTCCTAGTAGTTATTGACAGGTCATTAGTTTAAACCACTAAGTTGAAAATGGAAACTACAAAGAGGTTTATTGTAGAACTGTGAACATTTAGATGATCTTGGATTTTTTCTTTTTTTTGTGATCAGATTTTTGTGGTTTTAGAGATATGCATTGGAAATTATTAACAAAAAATACATAACAAATATATGTATAAAATAAAAATAAATAAAATAAAAATAGTAAAGTTAGATAACAATAAATACCCCCCCCCCCCCAAAAAAAAATAAATAAATAATAATAATAATGGCGACTCCCTCACCCCTCCAGATCTTAGATTTTTTTTTAAACATGAACTATCTTGTCTGTGATGCCTTCAAGAGTCACTGAAACCAGCATCATTCAGGTGTCATCAGTCCAATAAACTTTTTTCAACTAAATCCGTCTCCCATGCATTTCTAATGTGGCAGTGACAGACTGAAAGTACACAGTGAGTGAGATTCTCATGTTATGCAACTGTATAGCTGAACATTGTTAGAATGTCTGAAACTTGTGACTGAGTTTATTTGTCTATTCTGGTGCACACCGCATACATAAAGGCGTTAGATTTCTTTGACACAGCAGATCTCTCACCTCTTCTTCCTCGTCTCCCCTCGGGCCCGGGAACACCCTGAAGTCCTGGTGAACCAGCTCTACCAGGCAAACCTAACAGACAAAAGTACTGTGACTAGTAACAAATTCAGCTTCGTTTATAGAAGACCTATTATGCTTTTGCACTTTTTCTCTTTCCCTTAGTGTGTTAAATAGATTTTTTGTGCATGTAAAAGGTCTGCAAAATTACAAACCCAGTTGACCCAAAGTTACTCTATGCCACAGAAACACTGCTGAGTGAAACACAGAGGGTGAAAAGAGGTGCTGCAGCACAGCTGGGATGAGATAATAAAGTGTTTTTTGAGCATTAAAGCTTGTAAACATGTTCTAGTAGAAACCAAAAATACAAGTATGCACCTGAATTAAGCATAATAGGTCCTCTTTAAGAAACTGTTGCAGTTAATTAAAGTGAATGTTATTACCTGGTGGTCCAGCTGGGCCTGGAGAAAAAAAATAATATTTTACACAAATCAAATACAGTAGAAGCACCAGCAACGATAAAAACCACAGCGCTGTAATGGAGAATTGAAAAGTGCACCTGTTAAACAAAGTCCTCTGGAGGTGTTACACAGATCTACGAAGGCTTTGACCTGAAATGAAGAAAACAGACAGAAACAGTAGGTGAGGTCAGTGTTGATTGTAACCACATCTGGAAGCTTTTTGGTGTTACACATTTTGGTTTTTATTTTCTTTAGGGATGCACCGATACTGGATCGGATATCGAGCCGATACTGACTCAAATAGCTGGATCGGGTATCGGTGACA
The DNA here is from genome assembly GCF_043250625.1 of Sebastes fasciatus. Classification (NCBI taxonomy): domain Eukaryota; kingdom Metazoa; phylum Chordata; class Actinopteri; order Perciformes; family Sebastidae; genus Sebastes; species Sebastes fasciatus. The sequence continues at coordinate 20,509,167 of NC_133798.1, read as the reverse complement.
ATGGGGCAGATTTATTCAATTCAATTCTATGTTTATATACTATATACATTATATACTGGAATTTTAATTCCTGTTTAAGTTTTGACCAATTTGTTGCTGCATTAAAAAAGTTTACACTTGAATTGTAATTCCTGTAAATTTAATGGAGCACAAAATTATTATTTTAATAATAAATAACAATTCAGTATATTTATTTCTATGTATTTATATTTTGATAGAGATATTTGACAGATATTCTCTGATTCCAACTTTTTAAATGTGAATATCATCTGATTTCTTTACTCCTCTATGACAGTAAACTGAATATCTTTGAGTTGTGGACAAAACAAGACATTTGAGGACGTCATCTTGAGCTTTGGGAAACATTTTTCACCATTTTCTGACATTTTATAGAGCAAACAACTAATTAATTAATCGAGAAAATAATCAACAGATTAATCGACAATATAAATAATCATTAGATGCAGCCCTAATTTGAAGACACCTCGTGCTCTGAGAACTTGTGTTGAGCATTTGTCACTATTTTCTGATATTTCATAGCTTAAACGATTAATCAATGAATCCAGAAAATGATCAGAAGATTAATTTAAAAATGAAAATAATCTTAAAATTGCAGCCCTAATTATTCATTATCAATCAGGCCAATAATAAAACCCAACTTAATTTAGGTAAAACACTTGCGTATCACTGATAAATGGGCTGTCAAAATAATACAGTAGCGCCCTCTGGAGAAATGCCAGATGTGAGTCGAGTTGAGGGAGGAGCAGTCACGCTCAGTTGCTTCAACTATTTATCAAGAAAACACTCCAGATCTCTGCAGCAGACTCTCAGATTCATTACACGGACATGCTTCTTATCCCAAAGGGGAAAAGAGAGGAAATGTTTCTATTAGATGACAGCAAAGAGTTGATGATTGCTCCCCTGTTCTGGCTCACAATAACTCATTTTTACAGAAATACAGTAAACAGTCACTTTCATATAAAGAGCCCACATTAAAGCATTGAGGTGTCTTACAGGAACCATGGAGTATGTCATCAGCATCATCATATCCTTGTCGTCTTGGCCCGGTTCTTCCTTCTGGTTTCTTCTGCTGCGTTGGAGCTTCTTCAGCTCTCCAGCCTCTGGTAGGACTCCTTCCTGCAGCCTGCAGCTCTGTGACAGCACCTGCACCTGGGCGTCCAACCTGACCAGCTCCTCCGTCAGCTCCCTCTGTCGAACCAGCAGGAACACTAAACCCGCCGAGCTCAGGAGCAGCAGTGCACACATCCCCACCAGCAGCACTTTCCACGCCACGATAACTCCATTCCTCTCCTTCATGTTTGTGCCCTGCATGCTTACTGTTCCTCCACTACAGAGTAATCTGAAACTCACAAGCGCATACAGCACATAATCTGACCTCTTGCCAACAGATGACACGTCAGAGGGAAACTACGCTGGAGAAATAAACATGTCAGGATCTGTGTGTCACTTCAAGGGAAACCACATAATGCATTGTGCAACAACAACAACACGCATCTGGGAAACAGTTAAAATCTGTAGGCCCATACTTGATTTAGATAATTGACATATTTCCAGAGTGACACATCCTGCACACAGAGTAGTGCTTCTCATCATTCCTCTCAATATTGCCACCAGTCCGTCCCACACAAAATTACATGGAAGTGGGATAAATAAGTTGTGAACAAGGGGAACATTCTTTGGATCTACAAAAGAGCTTTCAGAGCGCTTTCAATAAAAGACTGTGAGTGTGTGGATGTGTGTCCTGAAATCTCCTTTTAAGAAATGACGTTTTACATTTTATTGCCTTTAAACGATTCCAAATATAGAATAATAATTACAGATTCTTTTCTCCACTTGTGGAAAAGTAACATTAAAGTTTCTCCATTTCCAAAAAAGTTCTAATTATCCAGTTTAGTCTCTACTACAATGAGGAGAGCAAGTTTTTCAGCCAACTTGGGATAAAAGCCCCCGAAATCTGAGGCCAACGTCTTCATCAACAGCATACCAGCTATTCAGATACTGAGCTTGAAGGACACGACCTCTGCACGAACACCTCCCTTTTTAATTTTGCATCCATGCTCACTTTTGAAGCAGTGGATCACTGACACCCATTTAGGACATTTTTAAGACTTTAAATTATGACAATGACGTTTTCTCTTTCTCCTGTTTCCTTATTTTGAACTGCTGGGTAAATCCTTACTCCCTTTGACACGGGTCAGTCTGACCCAGCTAATTAATTTGAAAGCCTCCTCGGGAGATGAATTGGACGGTGGGGTTTCTTTCTCTTGAACAAATGTGAAGAAAAACCCATCTAAAAAAAACTGATGCAGTGTACAACTGATGAAAGACCTGCAGGTTTTGCATTCTTATGCATTAAAAAAACACTTTTTTTGTTGTTTTTGAAGCTGCTTTGTGGTTTAGATGTGCAGCTGTTATCTGGCCTGTTCCCTCTTGTGGTACTTGTAACCCTAAAGTGGCCGTGTTTCTAAGCAACCGGTAAAATGAGGGCTTAACCGAGGATTTATAAACACTTCAATCACTGCGATTTATTTGGTAGGAGAATGTTGATCATCCTTAAAACCAGCGGAGGAAGAACTGCATCACTTCAAACTGCGCTTGAACTCGTCAGGAGACGGAAACAACAAGAGAAGTAAGTATTAATCTTTGATTATTTGTTAATGAAACTCTTTTAAACAACAATAAACTAAACCTTTGTTTTTTTGCTACGCTGGTGGCCAGATGAATAATTTTGATTAAATGGAAAGATTGTAATCCTACAACATTTGCACAATGGCTTAGAGATGTCGATGTTGTATTATATTGAGCTCAGGTATACTAGGGGGTCAGCTGACAAGTTTGCATTGATATGGCAGCCTTTGCTTAGTCGTGTTGATACCTTAGGCTCAGATAACTTTGTGCATTTATATATATATATATATATATATATATATATATATATATATATATACAGTGTATACTGTATATGATTGTTCAAAATGTACCTTAAAGGGAGATTTGTCAAGTATTTAATAGTCTTATCAACATGGGAGTGGGCAGATATGCTTGTTTTATGCAAATTCATGTATATATTTATTATTGGAAATCAATTATCAACACAAAATAATGACGAATATTGTCCAGAAACCCTCACAGGTACTGCATTTAGCATAAAAAATAAATATGCTCAAATCATAACATGGCAAACTGAAGCCCAACAGGCAACAACAGCTGTCAGTGTGTCAGTGTGCTGACTTGACTATGACTTGCCCCAAACTGCATGTGATTATCATAAAGTGGTAATGTCTGTAAAGGGGAGACTCGTGGGTACCCATAGAACCCATTTTCATTCACATATCTTGAGGTCAGAGGTCAAGGGATCCCATTGAAAATAGCCATGTCAGTTTTTCCTCACCAAAATTCAGCATAACTTTGGTGCATTATTTGACGACAAGCTTATATGATCAATGGTGCCGCTTCCCTCCTCCTGTTTTTATTCATGTCAGTGCCCTAAATAATTGGGTGTACTGTCCTAGACTATCTATTGGTCCAAACGTGTTTGTGCAGTGGATTGTCGGGACCCAGCATCTGGCTGGTTTCAAGTGACCTCATGAACTCAGTAACCTGATCCTTGACCACAGGACTCATCTCAGTCCTCATTGGCTACAGTAACATTTCACCCAGAGGTGTGAAAATCACACAGAACAAAACCAGAGGAATGTTCTTTGTTCCTTCTCTTTCTACTCTTTGCTCTTCACCTCCTGACCCAAGCTGACCAGCTGCTGGAGGTGACCCACAGCTCTTTCTACTCTTCATCTAAGCTCTCCAGTCCAGAAGCTGTAGAAACAGCTCTGTTCTGATCAATGTCCTTTTAGGAAACAGCCATTGCAACCAAGGAACCAAACGGCAGACGACGCGAGTGCTCTGCCCTTTTCACCAGCTAACTTCAAGCTATCAAGCGAAGAAGTTAGCACCAAGCTAACAGCAAAGACGGCATCTTTGACTTGGAACCACAACTTCCAACACATAGAATCACAAATCCTGTTTTTCCATGGTAACGTACTGGGCCTTAGCATTAGCAATCGCACACGGCTGAGCAAGACTGTCCAACTTTGATTTCTAGAAAGTACGGTTTAATGTTATTCATTGAGTTTGACTGTGTTGATTTATCTGTATTTGATATCTGGGTAACTGGCTTCGCCACATCTGATGTGTTTAGTTTATGCTTCACATAGACGAGGTCTTGCATGCAAACTAACCATCTTTTCTAACCCGCTGCATATCTAACACACATTAAGATCACATACAGAAACTGTGAATTAGTTAAACATAAACATACAGCTTCAGATAATCTTAACCCCACATCACCCCCCTCTCTGTCCTAGAACAAAGAGGTCATGTGGTGACATGCTGATGGCCATCTTTGATTAAGCCATCTTTGATTCCGCCATCTTTGATTCCGCCATCTTTGATTCAGCCATCTTTGTAGTTTTACAGTGCCCGCCATTTTGTTTGTAGGCCATACAGACATTTTGAGACAAGAACCCATCTTGTTTCCCCCCCCTCTCTCTCTCTCTCTCACACACACACACACACAGTGTTTGGTTTGTTTAGTTTAGTTATCTAGTTAGATTAATATTGTGTTTTACACCTTTATTATCTTGTAAATAAATGTTTGTGGAATATACATGCTGGTCTCTTTAATATTGCACAAGAGTGAATAATGCCAACCTCTGCTATGTCAAGAATTCCGATATCCTTCAACCTTTACTATCTATTTTGGTTATAGTTATTAATTTAATTATTAATCAACGTTCCAAATTGATAGTTTAGCATATATAATGAGACTATATTAACGTTTTGGTCATTGGTCCCTGATTCCAGGGTGGTGCCCCGTTTATTATTGATGTTTATTGATAATCTTTATTAATATTAATAATTCTATTATTATTTATTAATTAATTTGCTAATAACCAAAACCTACTAAAGTAGAACCCCTACAGGATTGTCAAAGCTATATAAACGAAATTCAGAAATAAACTTTTTTCACTATGTTGAAAAAAAGAACACATTGACTTTTTACTAAAAATGTAATTATGTGGACTTTGTTCCTGTATTGGGAGACTGTGTTAGCTACACTGACGTGAAATAGAAATTTTAATTATGAAATTCAGTTGAAAATACAACTCTCTCGTGTTTCTATTTGGTTGTGTTCAGGGTTGAATATCGGTAACTCATTGTACATGATATCTTGGGAGAAGACACTAATATTATGAGCATGATAAACCTGTAATAACATATAAGGGAATAATCTGTCACCCAGCCTTAAACTGACCTCTTAGACATATTAGATGAACAGCTGGCTCAGTAACAAACAGTCCACCATAAAGCTTTCGTGTGGGTGTGTTTTGTTTCACACAAGGACAAGAGAATCACAAAGGGATGTCCACAGATTAAGTTTCTTCTATTATGTTTTAACAAATGTATAACCTGGTTTGCTCTGCAGGTTATTAAAGGAGACAGAAGCTTTATGAGTGCAGGTCAGACAGAGAACACAGTGAACCTGCTCAGGTGTGTGTTTATGAAGGGGGATGCTGCCGCTGGAGACGCTCACCGCCGGCCCCGAGCTGGTCGACAACACGGTGTCTGAAGTCACCGCCGTTCTGCTTCTACTGCTGCTGCTGCTGCTGCTGCTCTTCACCGCCTGGAGACAAACACACAGACAGTCACATATACCTGGTAAGAGACATCAGCTTCTGTTATACATAACTAGTATAGATTGATCCACAAATACAAGTGGCTGTAGTGAAGGAGGGAATATAGAGCCAAAGGTAATGCACCACATTATTGATGAAATAACATAATAGTTTACTGATTTCTACAACAGGAAGACCTCTGTTATCACTTAGACATTAGAGCAGTGTTTCCCAACCTTTTTCTCTTGTGACCCCTGAAAAAATAAAGCTGTCATTTTGCGACCTTTCGTCACGTTACAAATTTCGCTCTGATGTGGCCTCTTCAACCAAAGAGTGATTTTTCCTTCTCAGATTTTTTTCATTTTGTAAAATTACCCAGTAACTCATGAGTGAAACCGTTGAGAAAAAATAACAATAAACTATTTTGTTACTCATGACCCCTCGGATTTATCTTGCGACCCCATGGGGGGACCTGACCCCCATGTTGGAAACCACTGGTTTTGGCCGGGTCAACCAAACTCTCTCCCGGTTTTATCTGAATAAGATGTAGTCAGGTACAATTTTCCAATAATTTGCATAAAAAAAAAGAACATCTAAAAAATGTACCCCTAAGATTTATCTTGTGACCCCTTTGGGGGTCCCGACCCCCAGGTTGGCAACACTGGTAGTAGAGCACAGAGTCCAGTCTGGGGTCTATAATGTCTTAATCCTGTTTCTATGTGCCAGGTCCTTCCTTCTTGGCAGGACTCGGTCCCATCCTCTCCTACAGCAGATTCATCTGGACCGGGATCGGAACAGCGAGCAACTACTACAACAACAAATATGGCAGCATGGTCCGGGTCTGGATTAACGGCGAGGAGACCCTCATTCTGAGCAGGCAAGTCTTCTGAAATTAAAAAAAAAAACTCTTTACACTCACATTTTATCCCATGAATGTGTAGTAAGTCAAAGCCTGGATGCTCTTGCAGGTCTTCAGCGGTGTATCATGTCCTGAGGAGCGCCCACTACACGGCCAGGTTCGGGAGTAAAAGAGGGCTGGAGTGTGTTGGGATGGAGGGGAGGGGAATCATCTTCAACAGTGATGTCCTGCTCTGGAGGAAAGTGAGGGCATATTTTTCTAAAGGTGAGCAATTACCTCACACAAGAGTCAGAGTATCGTGATGCCTTATGACTGTATTGAAATTTGCAGATGATTCAGTCATTGTGAGTCTGCTACACAACAATGAGTCCAGCTATGGCCCAGTCATTGATGAGCTCAACATATCCAAGACAAAGGATCTGATCACAGACTTCAGACTCAGGCTTCAATCTAAGAGTCTACAATCATTGAGGTCCAGGCGGCTGACTGTGTAGAAAGCTACAAGTATCTTGGGACAGTCAACGACTCCAAATTGACCTTTGGGAGGAATTATGAGGCAGTGTGTAAAAAGGCACATTAGAGGTTGTTTTGGTATTTTTACAGGTCCACAAATTTCATGGTAATTAGGTGATAATTAGCAAGTAACCTATTTGAAATTTCTTTGGAATTACTGCCAAATTACCCCAATATTTACCTCAAAATTTATCGAAAATTACTTTATTATAAACATGATTTAATAATTATTTGCTAAAATAGCATATATATATATATAATATATATAATATATATTATTATTATTATTATTATTATTATTATTATTATTATTATTATTATTATTAATAATAATAATATCTATAATTATTAAAATATGGCCCTTAGGCTTGAGAAGCGGCGGTGCGCTGCTCTTCATCGGAGGTGGAAAACCAAAACTATTAGAAGACACTTCTGATCAGGCACAAATCTCCCCATTGTGTGACTTATTGTCAACACAAATGTAAGGTAGCTAATGTAATGATTCAGGGAGTCTTTTCAGAAATTTCAAACAAGTTATTTGTTAATTATTATCTATTTATCAGCAGACATGGAAATAAAGCATATCAATTCACTTTGTATTCTTTTCCTGGAAATGTATTAAATAAATTACCAGCTATTGGGAAATAGCGGAATATAACTATTAAATCATGTTTATAATGAAGTAATTTTCGATGAATTTAAAGGTAAATATTGGGGTAATTTGGTAGTAATTCCAAAGAAATTTCAAATAGGTTACTTGTTAATTAACACCTAATTACCATGAAAAATTTGCAGACCTGTAAAATAAAGTGTTACCGTTGTTTTCTCTTAGAAAACTGTCGGTTAGTGGCCCCTATAGGTGGAGAACTAAACGATACAGAAATACTTTTCTAGCAGTATATTGCACTACTCAATGAATGATGCACTTTACCCACACATGGCACTTTAAGATTTTAACTATATTGTACTCTTCTTACACAATGATGATGTTTGTTTTAATGTTCCATGAGCTGTGAGTGTTTATCTTGTTTTAACTCTGGATGCTGAATCTCCTGTCTGCATGATACATTTACTCTTGGTTGTTATTATTTCACTTATTCAGCCCTCTCCTCTCTTTTCCTGCAGATTGAAGTCTGGCAATAACTGGAACACTGCTTTCCTTGTATTTGAATACTCTTTCGCGGTTGTTTTACAGCTCTGACGGGCCCCGGCCTCCAGAGGACGGTGGGGATCTGTGTGAGCTCCACGGCCAAATACCTGGACCGCCTGCAGGAGATGACCGATCCCTCCAATCACGTGGACGCTCTCAATCTGCTGAGAGCCGTAGTGGTGGACATCTCCAACAGGCTGTTCCTCGGGGTGCCGCTCAACGGTCAGCTGCATCTTCATTGTCTCAAACTGTGTGTTTCCTGCCATAAAATAATATTTCACATTCTTACACTGCAGCTCTTGTTTTCTGTTCCTCATAACTCAGAAAAGGACTTGCTGATGAAAATCCACAACTACTTTGAGACCTGGCAAACAGTTCTTATAAAGCCAGATATATTCTTCAAGATTGGATGGATGTACAACAAGCACAAGAGAGCAGCGTAAGATCCTTACGCGTCACAGCAAACTCAACATTTGCCTTCTTCAACCTAGGACTGGGCAATATATCGATATCATATCGATGTCATGATATGAGACTAGATATCGTCTTAGATTTTAGATATTGTAATATGGCCTAAGTGTTGTCTTTTCCTGGTTTTAAAGGCTGCATTACAGTAAAGAGATGTAATTCTCTGAACTTAACAGCCTGTTCTAGCTGTTCTATTATTTGCCTTTAACCACTTAGTCATTATATCCACATTACTGATGATTATTTAGCAAAAATCTCATTGTGCAATGGTCAGCCCTACAATATCGTTGCAATATCGATATTGAGGTATTTGGTAAAAAATATTATATTTGATTTTCTCCATATCTTACTCCATACTTCAATCTAATTTTTGTGTTGCTCTTTGTTCCAACAGCCAAGAGCTGCAGGACGTGATGGAGAGCCTTCTTGAGATGAAAAGAAAGATTATAAATGAGACGGAGAAGTTGGACGATGACCTTGACTTTGCTACGGAGCTCATCTTTGCTCAGGTTTGTCTCTTTTTCATAGATCTATACCACTGTCCAAATCATGTCATGTGTTTGCTGTATACCTTCATTTTCTTCTGAGCAGAACGTGGGAGAGCTTTCAGCGGATAACGTCCGGCAGTGCGTGCTGGAGATGGTGATTGCAGCACCGGACACACTTTCCATCAGCCTCTTCTTCATGCTGCTGCTGCTGAAACAAAACCCAGACGTAGAGATGAGGATAGTGGAGGAGATGAACACTGTCTTGAGTGAGTGCATTTGTGCTGTATTAAAGGGATAGTTTGGGTGTTTTGAAGTGGGGTTGTATGAGGTACTTATCCATAGTCAGTGTATTACCTACAGTAGATGATGGTTAACACGCCACCAGTTTGGAGAAGCAGACAGGAGTACCAGCACTGGAGCAAAGCAATATACTGTACATTGCTTTGCTCCTGTCCGTTTCTCCAAACTGGGGGCGTGCCGACCGTCATCTACTGAAAGTAATACCCTGACTTTGGATAAGTACCTCATACAACCCCACTTCAACACACCGTACTATCCCTTTAATCTCTGTTTCACTCTATGACATCTTAAAACAAAACTGTTCCAACAACCCATGAATGCTGCCTTTTAATTTCCAGGTGATAAAGATGAAAACGTTGATTATCAAGGCTTGAAAGTGATGGAGAGTTTCATCAACGAGTCGTTGAGGTTTCATCCGGTGGTTGATTTCACGATGCGAAAAGCTCTGGAAGACGACGTCATCGAAGGCACTAAAATCACAAAAGGAACCAACATCATTCTCAACATCGGTCTCATGCATAAAACTGAATTCTTCCCAAAACCCAAAGAGTTCAACCTGATGAACTTTGACAAAACAGTAAGTCAGCCGAACGTTGTGCAACATTACGTGGCTCTAGAAATAAAACAACCAAAAAACAAAGCTCAATGTTTACCTCTTCTGGTTGTTAACAGGTGCCCAGTCGTTTCTTCCAGCCCTTCGGCTGCGGACCTCGCTCCTGCGTGGGCAAACACATCGCCATGGTGATGATGAAGGCCATCCTGGTCACTCTGTTGTCTCGATACACCGTGTGTCCTCGTCGAGGCTGCACCCTCGACAGCATCAGGCAGACCAACAACCTGTCGCAGCAGCCTGTGGAGGACGAGCACGGCCTGGCCATGCGCTTCATCCCTCGCCATGCTGTCTGAGTTCATGCTGTCATGAACTCATCACAGTCAACACAGTCAGCAGAGAGACACATGCAGGGTGGAAACTACTTAGTAAAGCATATTTTGAAGTATGTAACTGACAAAAATATTCTCACAAAAAACTCACAAACTCTGGTACTTTTCATAGTTTTCTTACTAAATCTGTGATGTCACAACAGATGTTTTGTCTATTTTGACGTTTAGCGAATACAGTTGAAGGTTTTAATTGAATCAGAGCAGTGCAAGCATGATTTTCTGGCCCATGGGAGGCAGTATGGACAATCGATTGAGTTTTATTTTTCTTGATTAATCGATTAGTTGTTTGGTCTGTAAAATGTCAAACAAATTGCGAAAAATGTTGATCAGTGTTTCCCAAAGCCCAAGATGACGTCCTCAAATGTCTTGATTTGTCCACAACTCAAAGATATTCAGTCTATTGTCATAGAGGAGTAAAGAAACCAGAACATATTCACATTTAAGAAGCTGGAATCAGAGAACTTTCTTTCTTCTTTCAGAGAACTCAGACTTTTTGTACTTAAAAAATTACTTAAACTGATTAATCGATTATCAAAATAGTTGGTAATTAATTTAATAGTTGACAACTAATCGACTAATTGATTAATTGTTGCAGCTCTAATGGAGTCTTAGAGTCTCGGTGAAAGAAAATGTGGACTGTGCGACAAAGGCAGCAAATTAAATGCTACTAATATTTTTTTTCTCATTCAATAAATATTTGAAATATTTTTTCTATGTAGCAAATATCATGTGAAACTAAAGAACATCAAGTCCTGCACATCTGTTTCATAGCTATAACAGACCTACATCATATTTAATGAATAATCGTTGAGTCAAAGTTCATTTACATTGTTGGATTTATTCATAACTTAGCAGAACGTAGTGACAGGCACTCTAAGAAACAAAGACTTCCTCTGTACCACAGGCACAAATCAAACACGCCACCTTGGCATTAGAACATAAGGCGTTGGGTTAGAGTTGAGTTTCAGACATGTTGTTAGCTTCACGCTGTGCTTCAAATCAGGAGGCAACAAAGAACGAAAGGTGAACTTTCCCTTCAAGTTGAATTAAATAAAACAGGCTGAGACGAGTCAAATCTGTCACAGCACGATCAGACAGTTACATGGAGCACGGTGATTTTCTTTCTTTCTTTCAGAGAAATTAATATAAAATATTTTCTGTAACAATATAAATCCAATAAATATGTTTTTAATACTGCATTGATACAAAAATATAATAATCAAAGACCACTAAAATCCCCCTCTCACCGATACGGACAGAAACATGAGTGCATAGATAATCAAATCACACAGAAGGCAGCGTCTGCAAAACATGAGGGGAAACTGAAACGCTCCTCATCTTAATGACGTCGCAGAGTGACGTCATCATCGCTATATTTAAGACAAAATACTCTCATCATAGACGTAAGAAATACTGCTACAGGAGGTTAATGTCAGCGCAATGTCATCGTAAAGACAAACTGGGATGTAAACATGTTTTTTCTGTGTTGAAGCTTGCAGTGAAGGCGAGCAGATTATTCCCAGTGAATATTAGTTTTAGAGTATTTTAAATTCTCCTGTGATGGTTTGTTGAGTTTGTTTCCATATCAGAAATAATGAGCAATAAATTTGGTTCTCCTAAAAGATATCAACATCTTCCCTGTGTTTCTCCCAAAGACACCTAATAAATAACATCAACCAGTCCAATACAAGAATTAGTGTGATTTTTTCCGTTTCAGTCAGTATTGATTCAATCAATATTAATGATTGAAAATAACCAAGATTCCCTTTAAGTCTTTGTCTGAGTAAAATTAGGGATGCATCGATACTGATATAGGATATCGGTAACAATGGGGCCGCTGCAATTCTATGTTTAAATACTATATACATTATATACTGGAATTTTAATTCCTGTTTAAGTTTTAAGATTTTTTACCAAGTTGCTGGTGCATGATTTATTAATAATTACACGGCTTTGTTGAATATTCGATTCTTATCGGTCAATCACGGCGTTCTACAGTCTGTTATTTCTTTATAACCGACCATTGCTATATGTGCGCAGTTCTGATGTCGGACTCTGGAGGACCTTTTTTGTGTCAAATTATTGATTTCTTAAGTAAGTGGCCGTGTAATAAGCGGGATAATATACAGTGAGCCGGTCATTGTTGTGAAATAAACCCCTTCAGGGCGACGCAGGACCCCCCTGAATCACCTGGAAGGGAATTATTTCACAACAATTCCCGACTCGCTGTACAATGTTTAAGTCGAGCCTGATTCTGTCTTACACATAACCAAATGATCCCAGTCACTTCCACACAGTGAGGCATACAGCATTAATTAAACACTGGTATCGGATCGGTACTTGGTATCGGTTGATACCCGAAGCCCCGGTATCGGTATCGGTATCGGTATCGGTATCGGTATCGGTATCGGTATCGGGACTGAAAAAGTTGGATTGGTGCATCCCTAATTAAAGTACAGAATGGGTTTCTCTGTTATGATTGTTCTAGCCTAGAAAATGTAGCTGATTTGTAAAAATCATGTTAAAAATTAGAAAGCAGGACACGACCTCTCTTCATATTCAGCATGCGGACCTGGAGCGCAAAACATAACTACAGAAATGCATGATTTCCCCTTCATACCGAGAATATCATACTTAGTATTAATTTCACTCACTAACAATGTTTCAACCATCGACGTTTTCAGTCATGCTGGAGCCGTCATCATTTTAAGACATTCATGTTATTCTGAAACATCGAACACTCACAGAAGGTTAAAAACACAATCGTTTGGCCCTGAGGTTTTTTACCAGCCATGACGTTCAAACAGTTCAGATCCTGTGAATTATTCCACCAATTTAAAGCAAATTGTTGTAACCCATAGTGGAAGAGATAAACTGATGGTAAACACTGTTAATATAAAGATGATGTTCTGCACTGCTGCTCTGTGTACCTTCCTCTTCAGTGGTTCGTGTTGCTCAGTGGCTTCGGTGGAGGAGTTGCAGTCGGAGGCTCAGTGCTCCTGTAACGCTCTCTGACAGTGGTACATCAGGCAGTCCGGCAGGTCGGGGACCGGAGAGCGCAGCCACACGGCCAGCGTTCCCGCATGCAGACGACAGTGCATCAGACACGGCTGATCCCGGAGCAGCTGGCAAGCTACAATACCTTCCATACCTGTAGGAGAAAACAATAAAGGTTACTCACTGATAGCGTGAAATACATGGGAAGTGTACGATGCATTGAACACATGTCAACCTATTGGTCAAATACTGTACCACTGCACCTTTTTACAATTTGAGATGCCCTAAAATAATACTGTAGTAACAAAACTAATGACTTGACCTGAACAGTTCATTTTAGATCTTTAACAGCAGTTGACAAAATAAAAAAAGCTCAAAAACTCTGGAAGAAGTGAGTAAGTGGACCTTAAGTTGAGATTGATTGTTAAAAACAGTAACTGTCAAATCACATTTTAGATGATTTAAAGACGAAGCAGGGGCTGCATATTTGCTTCAGCTTGATCCTCTATATACATTACATCTGCTTATGGCTGCAAAGAACAATTATTTTCATTAACGATTAATCCTTTAATTTTTGTTGATTAATCGATTAGTTATTTGGACTACAAAATGTCATAAATTGGTGAAAAATGACGATCAGTGTTTCCCAAAGCCCAAGTTGACATCCTCAAATGTCTTGTTTTGTCCACAACTCAAAGATATTCATATTACTGTCACAGAGGAGTAAAGAAACCAGAAAATATTCACATTTAAGAAGCTGGAATCAGAGAATTTGACTTTTTTTTTCTTCTCAAACCGATTAATTGATAATCAGAATAGTTGCCAATTAATTCAATAGTTGACAACTAATTGTTGCAGCTCTACATCTGTTGCACTGCTTCTCCAAAATAAGATTAACAAGGTTTAACTGTAAATAATCTAACAAATACATAATTCTTTCTAAAAAGACATACTTTATAAAGAGTTTATAATTAACAAGTAATTGCTCTGTTAAAGTTTAACAAATCATGTATTAATGCTTTTAGACCAGCAATGAACTATTAATAAGAACAGCTTTTGGGTTGTCATGTGAAATATGTCCTCCAGCAACAGCTTAATGAATTATCATTGACCTGTAAAGCATTAATAACCGATTCATTAACATTAATAAAGTCATTAGTTACAATTAGAAACACTTTAGAAAAATAAGCCTTATTAGAAAGTGGTACTTTAGTAACTAATACTGTGGTACATGAGTGAAAAACTAATGCATAACTTTAATAATAAGTTTGACAAAATAATCTTAACCCAGGTCCACTTCAATCACATCTCATGGTCTTCATCAACTAAATTGAAAGCTCTGGAAAAAGCTAGTAAGTGGACATTATGTTGAGATTATTTCGTGAAAACACTATTTTCAAGGTCAAGAATTAATTTTCACACTTAATCTATAAACTCATTTGAAGACGGGAGTTTTGTCCCTTATGCCATCGCAGCCCTAAATTAAATTGCTGAGTACTACTGTATGTATAGATTTGTGTATATACTGAATGTGTGTGTGGGGATACATGTGGGGGCATGAATGTATGTGTGTGTATATACGACCATATGTCCACCGTGTATTTTGTGTATCTGTATGTTTTTCTAGTGAGACAGGAACATGTGCGAGCACATTAAAAACTATAGTTTCCACAATAAACACATTCCTAACACAAAAGTAACACGTTAAGCCATTAAGCTGGTTATTAGTATATACATCATCTCAGTGGTGTTGGTAAAAGTCTAAAAGTTTTAAGTTTTAAATTGGAACTAAATGTCTGTTCACCGATGATTTCCACGACATGAAGCTGAAGTTTCTTCTTCAGGACATTCAGAGTGGCTGCGAGAGGTTCTTGGTCGTCACTGATCAGCGTCAGGTTCTGCTTTGTATCGTGAGAGAAGTCCAGCCACATTGTCCCGTACTGCTCTGTGGACACGGTCAGCGGTCTGAAGGAAACGTGAAATTACAGTAAGAAACTAATCGTCTCTGTACGGCCACACTTGTGTGAAAAGAAGAAAATATGTCACCTGATGAAGCTGGTTAGAGGCAGTTTATAAGAGAACTGCAGCGACTGAGGCGTCCCAACAGGAAACTGGTAAGACACCAGTCCAACCACTTCAACATGGACTGAAGGCCTCTTCGCGGCGAGGGAGTACTGACACACGGCTACAACGTGGCTTCTCGCCTCCTGCACCGGGCTGTCACACACACAGGACACCTGAAACAGACAAAATGTCCTTTAATATGAGAGGCTAATGAGGACTTCACTAATAGTTCTCTGCTCAGTAATTACCTCCAGTTCATCTGAGTCAAGCTCTAGTAGTATGTGTTGAATGTCAGAGTCAGAAGAGTTGTACATGAAAACAACCAGCTCTAAAGAGTCATCTTTCTGCACATGACAGGCTGAGAGATCCAGGCTTTGGTCGGAGCACAGAGGAGTGATTTCTGAGTGGGAGAGTCCAGAGAGCTCTGCAGGAAGATGAGAACTGAGACACAAGTCTTTGGGGTCTTCATGTGGAGCTGGATCAGCAGCTACCATACCGTTATCCCTAATGAGAGAGGAGCCACTTCCCTTTACGTCACCGTCAGTTAACTCTACATCACAGGTGCCGTTTGCAGCGGCGAGGCCCTGAGGGAGTTGGGACGTCTGTTCCAGTGAAGAGACGGTCAGCTCTGAGGTGATGTTGGTGTCCAGGAGGTTGTTGCACAGCAAGTTATCCACGGTGCTCGGAGGAGAGACGAGGGAGTTGGATATCTGCTCGCTGGAACCCGAGGACGACCCCGGACCTTTTGCTTTTCTTCTGAATCGCTGCGGTGTCGGCTCAGATTTTCCCATCTGGTGAAAGGGAAAGTTTAAGTTGTAACAGATGTCTTATCCCTTTGTCGGGCAGTTGATGAATGTCATAATATACATGGATAAATAAGAATACTTTGTCTGTGTACTTATGTGTATGTATGTATATGTAAATGCTGATGATTTGCTGTTATACTTATAACCTCCAATATTGAAAAATACAAATTTGATCACAAAGAAAAAAAAAAAAACTGATTAAGGATTTAAGTCATTTTCAAAACAAAATGCCAAATATTTGTGTGACGATTTGCTGCTTTTCTTTGTCTTTTAAAACTTTCATGTATTTAGAATTTGGACTATTGATCGGACACAACACCTCAGGCTGTCTGGGAAGATGTTTCACCATTTTCCGACATTATATAGACAAAACGATTAATTAATTAATTGAGAAAATTACTGGTAGATATTCAACAATGAAAATAATTGTTAGTTGCAGCCTTAATCCTGCCTCCCCGGTCGTATACTTTTTCAAATCTGTTAAGTGAGCATTCAGAACTAACTCACCAGATTCATATACAGTATATATACATGTAATTAAACGAGTAGTTTAAATACATTTTGCAGTAGCTTGCTGGTAGTTCAACTACATTCATATTTGCATAATGAGTCAAATAATTAAATTACCTTTTGACATTGTTTGTGTAGTTAACTACTGAAACTACAAACTATTTTGGGCTATAAAAGGAAAGGAATGTTTTTTTATTTTATTTTACCATTGCCTCTCTACTGTAATTTAACCTCTTTGATTCTGCTCTGGTCTAAACAATGGGCCTATCTGTTTACTTGTCAGAATTTAAGCTGTTCATATTGTGTGAAAAGGTTCAAGTTTAAGACTGTTTTAGTTGTTAAGATTGTGCAATTGTAAGTTTGTAAGTCAGATGTTACAAAATTGAAGTGTAAGACAACAGGCCCATTGTTTTAGACCAGTGCTCAAGTCGGTCAACAGGTCTAAAAATTTCCAAGTTAAAATATTTTTTAGTGGGGTATTTTATTTCTTTGATTCATGTGGGTTTATGTATGACCTGTGAACAAGTGGGCACTTTTTGAAATAAACTCAACTGAGTGGCAGTTTATGCTGGCATGTGACTATTTTGTAATAATGTGGTTACACATGTACGTTAAACTACTGTTTCTGAGTAGCTTTAGTTAACCAAACTACATTTCTCCCTATAAGCAGGTAGCTTTGCTGTAGTTCAACTTCTTCCAGTGTGAAGTAATTGGTAGCTTGCAAAGTAGCTTCCCCAACACTGATCAAATGTCTGCAGCTGCTTCACAGAAAATGACTTCCAGCTGCCAGAAGAAGGCGCTCATAATGGAATTATAATATCAGACACGTTTATCATACCTTGCATCTTCAGACTGTGCATCCCCACTCAAACAGAAAAAGAAGAATTAAAAATCTCACCAGACACACAGAGCTTTGGGAGGCCAGGCCGACAAACAGCGAGGAGGCCAGCTGCTGTTTCTCTTGTTGGGGCTCAGGGGTCGGTGTCGGGGTGGGAGTCTGGCTGTGTGAGCTGTCGCCCTCTCCCTGCTGGCTGGGGGGTGACCGGAGGGGACTGGGAACCTCAATATGGGCCGACTCCTCCAAAGGTTCCCTCTGCACCAGGTAGCCGCCCCTCCCCCACACTCTCTTCACACCGTCCAGCTTCAGAGTTGCAGAGCTGAAACACAAATCAAGTACGAGCTCTAAACCAGCCGTGCATTTGTATGTAAGCTATTTTATTCCAGACAAGTGTGTGTGTCTCCGTACCCTCCTTTGTGTGAGAGGTCGGTGCTGTCGCCGGACAGACCAGAGCTTATAGACAACAGTGTAGGAGACTGTCTGTCGGCGATGCTGCAGGAGGACATGCTGATGGGCAGCGACAGGCCGTACGGCTCCAGGCTCAATGCTGAGGCAGACAACACAGTCAGAACAAATCAAAACAGGGCAGCGCACATGATGCCAAACCTGAAACTCAATCTGAATGTCAATCTTTTACCTTTTGCCTGAGCGAGTTCCTCCTGGCGCTGATGGGGAGGCTTGTATGGAGCAGCGCCAGCAGCCAACGCCTCCGACACAAATCCATCCAGAAATGACAGAGACGAATCCACCTGGAAACCAACATCAACATCAACATCAACACCAACTGCAGGTTTAATCCTCTCCTTTAAAGGGATAGTTTGGGTGTTTTGAAGTGGGGTTGTATGAGGTACTTATCCATAGTCAGTGTGTTACCTACAGTAGATGGCGGTTGATACGCCGCCAGCTTGGAGAAGCAATGTACGTTATGTATATATGTATGTACTCATATATATTTTTACACTTACATTTTGCCACACAAAAGACAACACAATTACATGAAATTGTAAACAACCACAGGAAGCATTTGCGTATTGAGACTCTACTTCCATCTGATACTGAATGGAGTTCTGTGGTAAACCCATCAGACTACTCTAGACATGCTTAAACAGGTGCTATAATTATGACTGAACTGATGATCCCACTATTTCGATAAACACGGTCATTAATCTAATCGACGGTGAGTCACGGAGGGCGAGTTTGTGCAGGTTTTGATCTCCAACCGTCAGATAATGAGCACTTACAGTTCTCAGTAAATAACATCTGCTGTTCCAAGAGATAAATAAATTCATGACGTTCAAGTTTCAACATCAGCAAACTTTTAAAGTCAAATTAAATGTTTCTACGTTTCCAATCAACCAGGTTTCTATGGGTACTGATTGTAAACAACATTGCAATGACTGTACATTTAAATATCACTGTTACCTCCAGGGGCTCCAGGCCGGCGTCTCGAGGCAGCACCCTGGCTCGTAGCTCCGAGTCTTGGCTGAGGTGCTGCAGCTCCTGAGCCCTCTGTCTCAGCACTGTATCCAGGGAGCTGCCGTATGTTTCAGAGACCTCCTGGGCCACAGAAACACCCGCCCCTCCCTCACAGAGCTTGGTCATCGCCATGAGGACCCAGCTCTTGGTTTCACTGCTGGTGTTCTTCATGTCCAACAGTTTGGCCAGCAGCCTCAGGACAGTGGCCGCTTCAAGTTCCTCCCTAAGATAGGAGTATTCACCGAGGACCTGGGCACGGCAGAGAAGGGGCAAAAGTTTAGCGTAGTGAATGTCACTGCATAGTAAGTTAGATTCTGAAGGACAAGTAAAGAGGAGTTCTGTCAGTGAATGTTTTTAATCTGTAAAAGATTTAGAAAGTGCAATTTCATGCAACTCATTTTGTTTTAGCTACTGTGACTTTGTGCATTCTTGGGTAATTCATGTAATCATATCAATATCAAATTGTCATTAGGATCTCACTGGGCAGGTTTACACTCAGCTTGATCTGGCTTGTTTTTGATGGCACGGCAGACCTGTTAAAGGACCAGTGTGCAGGATTTAGTGGCATCTAGTGGTGAGGCTATAGATTGCAACTAACTGAATACCCCTCTGCTCACTCCTCTCTTTACAAGGGTGTCAAAAGGCTCTCTCTAGAGTCAGTGTTTGGTTTGTCCAATCTGGGCTACTGTAGAAACATGGTGGAGCAACACTGTGGACTTCATGAGCTAACGAAAACACAACGATTCTTAGTTTCTGCTGATGAAAACATAGTTATGAATATTATATTATATTCCTGCCAATGGATCCCCCTAAATCCTAAACACTGGTCCTTTAAATTCCTGTGAGCTGCCTGATAACTTCTCACTTCCGATCATCCATCAGGAGACACACCAGCATGACTGTGCTTTTATCGTCTGGATTTCAAACTATGATTCTAATGACCTTCCTGGCCAACTGATATTACTGATACTGATATTGTTTCTTTATGAGGTTCGTTCTATTTCCTGTAATTATTCTTACCAATATTTACCGAAATGCATTCTGTATTTCATCTCCACTTGAATTTTACTGCTCTTTTTTATGCCTGCGATTGTAACGTAAATAGTAAAGTGCCAGACAACACTCTTTATGCTTTCTGTCCCAAATACCCGTAAGGAAATTGTTCTGCACCCTCGGCATAGAATATTTTGCAGAAGGACTTAAGATGTCAATGTTTTTAAATTTACCTGGCTATGTTGTTTTCATTTGTTTGTCTCCCTTTGAGTTTTCTGTCTGTAACTTTGTGTTTTTGTGCTGCTGCCTGTCTTGGCATGGTTGCCCCTTTTTTAAAAGTATGCTTTAATCCAGACATTATATTCATTGTCCTTCTACTGCTTCCTGTTTTCATTTTAACATAACAATTATACAAACAGCTCATTTTACAAACAGCACTCACCCAGCTGATGACTTGGAGGAAGCGCTGTGGCAGTTTACCAGGATCTCCTTGCAGCAGAGAAACATATGAGTCCACAGCAAACAGCCTCAACTTCCTGTCTTCCTCCACGCTGTCAAATCCTGGGCCATTAAAGAAAAAATGAGCATTACAAAATTAGAAATCATCATCAGCATCAAAATACTGAACTGAAACATGGCAACACAGCAGAACAAACACTACATAGAGAATGA
Organism: Sebastes fasciatus; assembly: GCF_043250625.1. NCBI lineage: Eukaryota > Metazoa > Chordata > Actinopteri > Perciformes > Sebastidae > Sebastes > Sebastes fasciatus. The sequence continues at coordinate 20,488,398 of NC_133798.1, read as the reverse complement.
GTTGAGGACATCTCACCCTCGGACAGCAGTTTAAGGAAACTGTTTGGGATGTCGGGCTGCATCATGTCTCCTCCCACTGAAAACACCGTGTTCATGGTCTCAATGAACCACTCATTGTCTGGTGCATATGTAGAATGGTTCATAGGAAAACTATCAACACAATAAATAGGAACAAACAAGGTATAAATAATACAACAGCATGTTTTTAAAGGATTGGATTTCTGTTTTTCAACCCAGAATTAATTGAAATATAATTTAAACTTCACCGGTAGCTTTAGTATTGAGAAACAGAGACTGAACACAGAACAATAGAGTTTTCATTTAGGCCTTGAACCAAGTATCATGTTCCTGCAATAGAGGAAGCTGCAGTTTCAGGTCTGCAGTCCTAGATCTGCACGTCTTGGACACTAGTTTTTCACGAAGGCTACTTCATTGTTTTACCATTTTAATTAAGTTTAAATAATCGTATTAATTAAAGTGCTGACTGCCTGTTAACCTCCACAATATGTGTTATCAGCCAGTCAAATGTCAATAACATGCCATTTCTAGTTGGTTAAAAAGTTGAAGTTACATAACAAACTTAACGTTACTTATTTTAACCCAAACCATGATCTTTTCTTTTCTAAACCTAACAAAATAACTTTGTTGCCTAAACCTAAATTGTTTCTGTGGTGCCACCATGTAATGTGGTGTTAAGAGGCTGTGGTCATTTCACGCAGGCTATTCCTGTGAGATCACATTGCAGTGGACAGAAAGTACAGTAGTGTTTAGGTGGAATAACACTAGGGTCCTAGAAATGCCGTCCTGAAACTGCAGGAACATAATATTGCTTGAACCACCACTATGAGTCTACATGAGAGTCATAAATGTCTTTATGCTGTTAAAAATAGTGTCGCAAACCGTGCTTTCAACCAGGTTTTACAGACTTTGTCTTAACTGCATTGGTCAGAAACAAATCCCACTCAACTTCACGGAAAGTAAAGTTTGTGACCCTTTTAACTGTCAGAACTAATAGGCTTGTTTGTCAAGATTGTGAGCTTCCCATTCTATAAAACAAAATGAATCTTGGTTATTGAAGGACTGAACAGTTTCACTTTTGATCTGTGTTTAAGTGCAGTGAAAAGTTGCAGCAAAGAGGTACCATATGTTTCAAGAAACGTACTACTTCACCAGCGTGACAAACTTATACTATGCACAATTTGCTTCTTGGATCAGAGAAGCAATTCCAGTAGGTATTGCAGGCTCTATTTTCAATGTTTATAGCAGTATAATTATATGACTGTGGTTTATTTTTGTATGGGCCACCAGAAGTAAATGAATGTATATTTAAGGATATTTTTCTGCCAGCTCTGCCACCTTCCCCACCAGGTCAATGGTCATGTAGTCATCTTTATTGAAGCGCAGAAACTCCAGCATCTTCTCGACAATGACTGTGACGTTCTGGGCGTTAGTGATCCGAAAGAGCAACTCCAGTGTCTACAAGAAAACAGACATAATGCTGTAAAACCCACAATTCTGACACCAAAATCCCGACTACACCAGCATCTGCCTTACCTCACGCTTGATGATGAGGTCGGGGTGATCGAGACACTCTATGATGGTCATCTGATGCTGCAGGGCCAGTTTAGGATCCTGCTGGACCACGTAGGTGAGGGCCTTCAAGCCTACAGTAACACCAAATAAAACAACTTACTATAGTGAATGTCTGAAGTCTTGACTGTCAATGTAAAAAAAACAGACTTAAATCAAAAGGTTTTGTTTGAATCTTACCGAGATATTTGAGATTAATCTTCGGTGACAGAACAAAATTGCCGATGCACTTTGCAGCTTTTTCCAAAAGGTCAGATTTGGGGTGAATTGTGTAAATACATTTTACACACTCGTATAATATTGCTGGAAAGAAAAGACAGAGATTGAAGTACTTAAATGATTTCAAACAACCAAATTAACAACAAATCAAACTTTACATTGTACATACCATAGGTGATGTTGTGATTCATCTCTGCTCTTTGTAAAGACTCGTCGAGGACTTCATACATGACCTCACTTGTGCTGTAAAACAAAGAACAGACTTGTACTTGCAGGGATGGGAGTACAAAGCACGACCACATCATGGTATAAACATCCTGATTCATCGGGGGACAAAATAATTACCTCTGGTCATTTTTCCCAAGAAAGGACAGTATTCTGAGAAGCTGAATTTGCAGCCATGGAGCCGGGACACTATGATAGTTAAAGTCCATGGGCAGTTTTCCCCCAACTACTTGCTTCAGTATGGTGACAAAACTTGCTGTCAGGTCCTTATAACCTTCTGGATTCTCCTGGAACAAAAGAAAAATACGTGACGATGAGACTGGATTACTACGGAAGCCTTAAACGGACATGATTCAAAACATGTTTTTGATGCTGTTATCTCAAAATCACAAGTTAATTACATCGCTAACTCAAGAAAACAAGCTTTGTTATCTTGAGATAACAAGATAGTTAACTTGTTATCATAAGAAAACAAGAGGTTGTTTTCTTTTATAGCTTATAATAAGACATTTCCCTCACAATCTTGTGCTGTTTTCTTTTTAATTCATAAAGGACACAGGTAACATGTGTTATACTGCTTATGAATACATCCTTATTTACATGTATTTTGTATGTACCCTTGCTGGATATATACATCCATGCCGTCAGCTCGATCTGGGCCGTTTGAATGCATTTATCGTTGGCTGATTTCACCCAAACATTATAAATAATATAAGAAAACAACCTTTTTTTTTCGTGATAACGAGTTAATTATGTCGTTATCAAGATAACAACATACTTAATTTGTGAATGACATAATTAAATCAATATAACGGCATTAATAAAAATGTCTGAATCATGTCCATTTAGGGCTTCCGTAGATCACACCACAGTAGATCAAACCAAAAGGTCCAGAAAAACGAATTACCTGGATCATCTGTAAGTAGATGTGTAGTGAAGCTGTCATGACGCCCGGGTCCTTGTCACACAGAGCTTTGCGAAACTTGTTGTGGATGTGTTGAACTTGATTCGGTGCTATTAGGTAGAATTTATACAGTGCCAGGACCGCTTTTCGTCGAATGATTTCTCTGCAAATATGTTAGAAGATACCCTTATAAATCATGTTCAAGCTGATTTTTCAGGTTCCAGTTTACCATAAAAAAATACATTCACTTGAACGCATATTGGTTATGGAGGACGGAACCTGCCAAAATAAAAAAATAATAAATAAATAAATAAATGAGTCAATAAATAAATAAATATGCCATTAATTATACCAAAAATATTAAAAATAAATGTAGCTGCTAATTAAAATGTGACAAAAATTGAATTGATATTCCTGTTTTAATTTGCTTCTTTATCTGTTTACCTTTGTATTAATTCCCCTATCTATTTACTCTACTATTTATACATCTCAATTAACTTTTAAATGTATTATATATAGCATATAGTTGATCTATACACTCTGACCCCATGACACAAGTTGAATGACAGCCCCCTCATTTGCATAATGAGGCAGAAATGTAAATAGAAATGTGTAAAGAAAAGAATAAATAAGTTTGGAAATGAATAGGGGGAGAAATGCAAAGGGAAAATCCTGCAGAAATAAATAAATACATAAATACATAAATACATACAATTTCATAATGAATAAATAAAATAAATAAATAATAAATGTAAAAATAAATAAAGTTGAAAGTTAATTAAATAAATAATGGGAAATTAAGTAAAAGAGTAGATAAATAGGGGAATTAATACAAAGGTACATGAATGAATAAGCAAATTAAAACAGAAATATCAATTTATGTCACATTTTATCAATTAATTAATGCCTACATTTATTTTGAATACTATTTTGGTATATTTAATGGCATATTTATGTACGTATGTATTTCTTTATTTCTGAATTTTGGCAGGTTCTAATTAGACTTGAAGGTCAAAGAGCATTTCTTACTTTGGGTGATTGAGTTTCTCCTCGACCAGAGGAAGGATTGCAGGAATCATATCTTTGGGGAACATCTGGCTGACAACAGTTAGAGCCATGCACACTTCAATGAGGTTTGTGCTCTGAAGATCCTGAAAACACAAAATACATCAACAACATCCCTTCTGCCAAAACACCAGATGACGAATGTTGTAAAAATGTAACACACACCTTTAACACAGTGTTCACAAGGAGAAGTAGCAGCTCGTGACTTTCGTTCAGAAACAAAGACACGGCGAGATAACCTGAAATTCAAAAACAAAAACTTATTTTTTGCCAAAAGCAGTTCAGGAAGATGCAGTGGAGTTAGGTCAATAAAGTTGTTGTGATGACAAATGTTCTCAAAAACTCAAAAAGCCACTAATCATGCGCCTTTTTGTGTTGATCACGAGACAAAGTGAGTATTGTGGAGTCATTGGGTGAAGAATGAGTAAACATACCGACTCTTTTCTCCAGAGCAGTGCCTTGTTGAGCCAGTTTGATGGCATGAATGTAGCTGAACGAAGCCTCATAACCGAGCATTTCACAGTAGATCGCTCTCACCATGAGCTCCTTCATCTGTCTCTGAATCAGATTATGACACAAGGAAGCAGTTAACACATCAATAATTTCAGGCAGACCTATTTCAATAATCTGTTTCTTGTACAAGATCAACTTGGAAAATCAGGAGATCGTACCATGGAGGTGTTGGGGGAGGACACCTGTTCTTTGATAGATACCAGTTCACGCTGAATAAGTTTCTCCTCCTCCTGAAAAAGGGGGAACACAGTTAAGGATATTAAGATCAAATACTGAGAAAATGCCTGCTAACGTTTGCACTACCATGCTTTGTTATCCATGATGGAGAATGACTCGCAACCCATGCAGGACACCATCTCAGCACTGGAGAGCTCCTTCAGCGACAGGCTGCTCCACCCAAAGTGTGTGAAGTAGCGCTATCGCAGGTCCTTCCTTCCTGCAGCTGTCAGACTCCACAACCAGCACTGCTCCCAGTAGACCACTTACACACCAAAAAACTGACAATAACCTGATATTTTCAGGTGGAATTTCATTTCATTCTCACTGTGCAATATAATTTTCCACTTGTGCAATTTTGTTAATAGTCTGTTTATTGTCAATACTGTATATACTGCTCCTATTTTTATACTTCCTTCTATTTAAATGGTTCATATTTTGTTACACTTTGTTTAGCTCTTTTTTTACTGTGTTAGCTGATGCATCTTGTTTTTTGCACTATCCCCTTTGCTGCTGACTAATAAAGGAATATCTTATCTTATCGTATCTTAAATCCAGATGTAGAGACTTGCTTTAGGTAGACTGCATCACAGTGAACATCATATATATCTAGCTAATACCATTCACTGTAAACAATTTCTGATTGGTGCATTCACATGTTTGTGGGAGATTGCAACACCAAGGACAGCAGCAACAATTTTCACAACGTTCATGTTTGTCTTCCAGGTTTAACTTCTCTGCAACACAGTGTGTGAATGCAATATTGATTCATTTCTTCAAGCCAACCTAATAATCCTCACTATTCCTCATATTCCAACATTTCTTTGTTTTTCTGAGTGCATTCCTCCATTATTTTTTGTGCAAATATTAATAAATAAACAAGAAATGTTCTTTATGTGGGCACATACAACACATCACTTTATTGTGTCAATTCTATCCTAGACTGATGCTCGTCACTACCAATGTTGTTTTCTGCAATATACATTTTTGTAACCATATAAACACCTCGAATATTCTGAGTTTATCACGAGCACCTGAACGCACCAACCAGGACATGTTTTTAAAAATAGTCCCAGCTCTGATTTCACCTTTAATTACCTCGTGATAATAACACAACAGGAAGGAGAAGGTGCCTGTAATGTAGACTAAAACTTAGCACGGTATTGCACGGACTATGCGGCATATGGTACCTGAGTTAAAAACACATAAACACACCTTTCTTTAGAGTCAGCATAGCAGCTTAGCAGGCTAACATCAGAGCCCCTCATCAACACTGACTCATCTTATATCTAAGTTCTAGTGTTAAAGGACGGACTCACATGTTTGGAGGTTAACTCGGTGATTCCTCTGATGAGGTGTCCTAGTTTGGAGGTGGAGGAGAGTTTCGTAGCTACAGACTGAGAGTCCAGAGAGAGCAGACTCGGCAGAGCAGTCAGGGTTTTCTCCACAACATCACTCATGTTGACAGCTAAAAACGAGGCTAAACAGCTGTTTTCTTCTTTAAAAATACACTTATTAAATCATCTATCCATCCCAGTAACTGTTTCCTGAAACAGAGTCAGTGAAAGTTCATTGTTAGACATTTAAAAGCAGCACAAGAGGTGAGATGCTAGCTCTCCAGTCGGCCATTGTTTTGATTCAGCAGACTGACCCGCGGCTTGACGTCACTTCCGCTTGTATTTGGTAAACTTTATTAACAACCGTAAACAAGAACAGTGGCTGTTCCAGGTCTAAAGAGCTCAGTACAGGAAAATAAAACAATATTGTTTTATCCATATTTCATTTTATTTTATTTTGTGATGAGGAAAAAAAAAGGAAAAAAGGAATATATATATATTTATGTATATATATATATATCTTTTATATATATATATATATATATATATATATATATATATATATATATCTTTTTTATATATATATATATTTCTTTTTTATATATATTTATATATATATATATTTTATTTTTCTATATTTCTATATTTTATATTTTATATAAAAGAAAAGAAAAAAAACCTCCTCAACTGGCCGGGTATGGGCCATGCTGCCTCAGCACCAACTGGGCTCCTCCTCCATCTCCTCTCTCCTCCCTCCAATGATTGCCTCTGGATAGAAAAGGGCATAAGCCCTGAACTATCAAACCAGGCTCACGAATTTACGAATATGAAAAAAATAAAACAATAAGATAAGGTAAAGAACGATGATTAGAAAGTAATGATACTCAAAACTCAGTTTATTAAGTTTGTAATACGTTGATAAACAGTCCCTTTAATAACTGTACACTAAACTACAATAAAATAATTACAGTAAATAAATAAAATAAATAAAATAATAAAATAAATACATTTGAAAGTTAATTAAATAAATAATGGGAAATTAAATAAAAGAGTAGATAAATAGGGGAATTAATACAAAGGTAAATGAATGAATAAGCGAATTAAAACAGAAATATCAATTTATGTCACATTTTTATCAATTAATTAATGCCTACATTTATTTTTAATACTATTTTGGTAAGTCGAAGAGCATTTCTTACTTTGGGTGATGCAGATGATGTCACTTCCACCTGATTTGGTAAACTTTATTAACAACCGTAAACAAAAACAGTGGCTGCTAGGTCTAAATAACTCAGTACAGGAAAATAAAACAATAAGATAAGGTAAAGAACGATGATTAGAAAGTAATGATACTCAAAACTCAGTTTATTAAGTTTGTAATACGTTGATAAACAGTCCCTTTAATAACTGTACACTAAACTACAATAAAATAATTACAGTAAATAGTAAATTGCAGCAACTGCATGAAAAGGAGTACATTCTAACATTTTTCTTTTATATATCTATAGTAGTATTTAGATATCTAGTGGGTGACCACAGGTTCAGGGTGTCTGCAGTGTGCACATAGAGCAGGAAGTGGCTTCCACAGCTGGAAACAGACAGATGTGAGGTAAGCCATCCTTTAAAATCAACATCATGTATTTTAGGTTTAAGTGTAAATATGTGCTTTTTTTACATTATAATATTGGCAGGTGAGTTGCTGTCAAGGCATATTGGGCGCACATAGAATTAAATCCATTTCCATCCTTAATAAACTACAAATTTGTACTTTTGTTCATAATATTTTTTTTGCCAAAGCTCCTTCATATCAAATCATTTTTTTAATTGACTTCTGACTGACCAATATTGATTAATTTCTTCAAGCCAATCTAATAATCCTCACTATTACTCATATTCCAACATTTCTCATTTACATTTCTTTTTTTTTCTGAGTCTGCGGCGTGATAAAGAATATAAATACTTTATTGTTTTTCCTGTAGATGTATTTTGTTTCCTAGTATCCCATTTTCTTCAACAGTCTGCATTCCTCCATTATTTTTTGTGCAAATATAAATAAATAAACAAGAAATGTCCTTTATGTGGGCACATACAACACATCACTTTATTGTGTCAATTCTATCCTAGACTGATGCGCGTCACTACCAATGTTGTTTTCTGCAATATACATTTTTGTAACCATAAGTACTTCTGTGCAATTTTCTGTCAATCATACTGAAATACAAGCGCGTGCCATTTGGTTTAATTACTCTCTGAAATATGTAAATCTACCGTGGCCTTGAGACTGGAGTATATACAATGTTGTTGATATGTACAACCAAAACTGAGTCCCTATGTGTGATTGTACTCTAGCAAACAGAAACGTTGGTGTGTCTTCAGTAGGTCTGTCTACCATTCAATCCTCTGTGTCTTCATCCTTAAGCCCAGATCTGGAAAACATCAAACAGCAACAAGACATTACAAGATATCACCAGAAAGGTCACTGCACATTGCAAAGTTGGCCGATCGGACAATAATAATAATTGACATCTCATACCCGAAGAGTGTGGTCCCAGGATCCTGTGCAGAAGGCCGTCCCATCCGGGGAAACACGCAGCGTACTGACGCGGTTCTCATGTCCAAACAGAATAGACACCCGTGTTCCTTTGAGAACATCCCAAACATTTATGGTGTAGTCGTTGTAGCCGCAAAACAGTAGCCGTCCTGAAAGATTAAAAAAAACAAAAAACATGACTCTAATATACAAAAAGAAATAATTTTAACCTCTGATTGGTCATTAACTGCTGTTTGGTGGAATAACCAGATTAATACTGAAGTGTTTATTTCTTACCACTGAGAGAGAAATCAACACTGGAGACCCCAAATATGATGCTCTCTTTGGAATAAATAGCCACTTCTCTGTCTGCCCTTAAGTCATACAGGCGACACTGTAACAAAAGTCAGTGTTTTAATGTTAAAGATCATCAATCAATCAAACTCTATTTGTATATCACCTTTCATTCAAGTTCAAAGTAGTAAAACCGTGTGAAGTACAAACTAGATGAGTAAAATAACAATAAAATAGAATAAAATTATAAAGATTTAATATATTATAAAATAAGTGTAACAAAAAAATATAATACGATTTTACAACTTTAATGCTATAAAATAAGTGACTAAAATAATTCTTAATCAAAGGCCTGGCTGAATAGGTAGGTTTAAGTTTACATTTAAAGATTTCAACACTTCCAGCAGCTCAATATATTTCCAATTGCACTTCATGTGGTAAATATCTGATTACTTACTGTAGCATCATCTGAGCCAGATGCAAAAGCATCTCCACTGGGGTAGTATCTGTTGAACAGAAGAAATAGACACAGTTTGGAACAAACACCTCTCTTGTGTAGGATTTGAATATATCTGACTTTTAGCGACTCCCAGTGGTGGTATGAGAAAAGACACTGTAGTTGAGAATGAATGAGCTAAAAGCACCAGTTTTCACTTGGATTGTCTCATTTCATATTCATCAGAATAATTTGAAAGATGTTATAACACATAACATTTGACACAGAGGCTCGAGGATTTAAAGGACCAGTGTGTAACATTTAGGCGGATCTATGAGCAGAATTGGAATATACAGTAATATTCATTACTATGTTTTCATTAGTGCATAATCACCTTAAACTAAGAATCGTTGTGTTTTCGTTAGAATGAGCCCTTCATATCTACATAGGGAGCAGATCCTTTTCACGGAGTCCGCCATGTTGTTCCGCCATGTTTCTACAGTAGCCCAGAACGGACAAACCAAACACTGGCTCTAGAGAGACTCTTTCGCGTTTTTCGTTACCTGAAGGCCACCGTAGTTCTCCGGCGCGCTTGTGAAACTGCGGTAACGTGAGCCACAGAGAGTAAAACTGTGGTTCCGCCAGCTGCCGTTTGACTTCCGTTGCGCTTAAAGTAGTGTTATTATGATAAGGATGACCTCTGAGCGAGGCAAACGGCGTTAACACTGTTTTTGCACTCGCCGGCTCACATTACGGCAGTCTTGGAAAGGGAGGAGTGAGCGGAGGGGTACTCAGCAACCACACCACTAGATGCCACCAAATCCTACACACTGTACCTTTAAAATACCAGCATCTTTCTCATTAATGGATGAATTAAAAAAATCTTCTTCACTTGTATCCAAACTCAAAATTGACAGTTGGCAATCACTTACCGCACACTATTTATGTCTGATTCATGAGTTTCAAACGACTGAATACACTGTCCTGAACGCATGTCCCACACATTGGCCTTCTTATCACAGCCCTGCAATAATACAAAATAATGCAGAATATGATCTAATGTTTCAGTGAAGATTAAATAGTAATAAGCTGTAGTGAAAGGCGTCCTCACCCCTGAAACAAACGTGTTTCCAGTCTCGGAGGGGGCCAGGTCCAGACAGAGCACGTCTGCTGCGTGTCCATGGAAACTCTGCAACAGTTGCCCGCTCTCGACATCCCACAATGCACATGTTCCATCCCCGCTGGACGTCAGGATCTTTAACACGAACAGACGATGAGGAGGAAGATCAGTAAAAGTCTATGTGGGCTAACACGCGGCTATAAATGGATTGTCTTTGCTGTGTGAAACATCATGTGACCGGGACATCAAACCAGGAGCAACTGGCTGCTGTGAATTATTAACAAAGAGGGGGAGCTCCTTACACAGGAATATTGAAGGCAGTGATTTCTGATTAATAATGAGAGAGAAGTGAGGAATAGAAAAGCAGCCGTGTTTGCAGGAACCTATAAAGTGTCTGTAAAATTGTGGGAATTGTGTTTTGTTGTGTATGGTGGATATTCTCACCTGCATGTCCGAGTTGGTGAAGCTGCAGGCTGACAGGTAGTTTGTGTGCATGGCCACAGACTTCTTCTTGGCAGCCAAGTTCTCATTCTTGTCCAGAGACAGAGGATACACTGAGCATTTATTATCCAGGCCCCTGCAACAAGACAATAACCCCAGTTTAACAAAAAAATAAACAGATGATGCGCCACATTTGGATCATCACAGGTATAGTGAGACACTCACCCACAAGCTACGGCACAGCCGGAGGGGGCGTAGGCGCAAGCCATCACCCAGGTGCAAGGCATTGTCACAGCGTGCTCCTAATAAATATCAAAAGACAAAGCTGCATGAGCCGCGCCGGGACAGTGAGATGAAACTAATTCATTAGAATCAGTTAATTAGAGCAGAACAGGAAGCTTTAGGCTGTTAGACATCAGAGGTGTTTCAGTTTGTCCAAAAGCAGACACTTTAAAAAGGCAAACTGGCGTTTTAAAATACATTTTTAGACATCCTCGTGGTCAAAACAGCCTACCGTTTTATAAAAATAACTATTTTTTTTTTTTTAAATCATTTTTGATCCAATCTGCCTACTCCAACTTAAAATATTCCACATCTTTTACACACTATTGGTGTTATTCAACTTTTCAATGATATCCATACAAATTAAACCCATTCATACCATAGCTGAAACACAAGTTTATAACACGCTTGTAGGAGGAGGCTGTGTGAATGAATAAAATGTGAAAAGGTAAAAAATCTGTTATAAAACACCTGTAAATTGAAAAACAGAAGTTACCTTGTTGGTGGTGAAAGCATCCCATACAATCACTTTTCCATCCTGTAAAGAGATTAGAACAAGTCCGACATAAAACACTGTAGATTATGAAATTATAAATTGACTCTACAATGAGCTTTTAAAAGCATACAATTCATATGTCATCAAACTGTCTCCTTACTCTTGATTATAGTCTAATTATCCCCATCTCTCTTATTGTAATATAGTTTAGCTGAGTACTAATCTTCATCAAATTTTGGTCCTCCACAAATGTTTTGTGAGGATTGCAACTCGATCAAAGTCACACATCTCCTCTGTTCCTCTATTTCAGAAACTCAAGATTCTTACTATTCATGACATCAATATTTCTCAAATATGTGTTTTTATTTATAAGATACTTTCTGGTGGGAATATCTCTGAGCAGTTCAAGACCTACAGTATTATAAAACAAGTTCTCAGGTCCATTCTTACTCAACTCGTCAATCTCTAGATCTTCATCCTCCTAAATTTCTCACTAGTAGGTCAATTTCCAATAAGATTTGGAGGTACCAAATTATGGAGTAGCTTTTCACATCTATCAAAAAACAGTTTATCTATCAAATGTTTCAAAAGATGCTTAAAGGGAGCTGTTTCGTAAATTGCTTTTCCCCATGTTGTCCATGTTGTCTTCACTCATAGTGTTATATATGATTACTATTGCAAAAAGTCAGAGTAAATTTAAGTTTTAGTTTAAACCAATATCCCACATACATTAACATACACTTACACACACATTTGCTTATGCACATCACTCACATTTCTTGTCTTAATTGATATATTTATTGGTATTGTTGTTATATATATACAGTATATATATATATATATATATATAGTCATATTATTTCTGTATATGAATCTTGTCTCTAGGTTGAGGCTTCAAATAAGCCCAGTGGGGTATTTGCCTCTTCCTGCACTATTATTTTTGTTGTTATGTTTGTATAGTCTTATTTTGTGCAAAATAAATAAAAAAGATAGAGTGTGTGTGACCTGTGAGGAGCTGACGATCCTCCTCTTGTCCTTACACCAGTCCATGCACAGGACTTTGTTTCCATGTCCCTTCAGGGTTCTTCTGGTCTTCATGACAAACTGACCCAGACCCTCCACCTTCTCAGCCACCTGATGGACTACACACACACACACACACACACACACACACACACACACACATAATGTACATTTATAATACATTACTGTATACAACCTGGATTAATGCAGGAACAATAACAATATGGATTATAGAGGGCCTATTGGAGGAATATTTCAGATTTTTGTTTAATCTGTCATGTCTCATAAAACATTACAAATAGATTCTACACTATTGAGAATTTCCCAGTAAAATAACAGTAAAGAACTGGCAGCAGGGTTGCCTTTATGTTACTGTAAAAATAACATTATTATACTGTCGCTGAAATTTACAGCTTTGTACTGTTAATGAAAAATTTTACAGTTAAGATACATTATATAGCTGGTTTTCCACCTTTCTTTTATATTATCTTACTGATTTGTTTTAATGCACTATTTAGGTTGTATTTTTTACACACATTTTAATAAACATTATTATTTTTTGCCTAGATGAATAGACTTAGCAGGTTACAGACATAGGAATAGTCACACTAAATACAATTAAAGGCACACATTAAAATGTCTGTCTATATCTGGCTACAAGCACAGAATGCAAACCATAACAACATGTGAGTGAAGAACAATAAAGCTAATTCACTGATTTTACAATCATGTACAATGTACAAGCCTCCCATGTGCAGATCAGGTCCCAGAATTAAACAAATACTGCATGAAACTGTTACTGATGATACTTTAGACAGTTGATCAGCAGTAAAGTGATGTTTTTTAAGAATGCATTATAGTTCAGTTAAACATTTTTTAACAGGTTTTCTTTTGTATTAACAGTAAAACACTGTTTTTAGCAATAACAGGTTAATACTGTTGAAATCCTGCTGTTAATTAACAGCAATTGTTTACAGTGTAGGTTAGATCTTATTTAACATGCAGCTGAGGTATGATTGGTTAAACCCACAGAGACATTGGGATGGAGGCACAGGGATGTAAAATGGGGAAGCAAACAAACATCCATCTGAAGTCTCCTGTCAGATAATCTGAGGTACAGTCGAGCCAATCAGCTCAATAATCACTTCACATCCCTGTAAAACTCTCAACATCTGCCCTCCAGCTAGAATACACGAGTCTGTGATGAGTTATTAGCTGTTATTTGTCCCGTCACAGTGTAAACGCAGCGGTGGATGGAGGATGGAGGCCTTTCTCTCTCCATTTTCAGCAGCAGCAGCAGCTCACTCACGCTCGACATCGTGCAGCTTCGCTCTCTCCTCCTCCAGCTTCGTCTTCAGCGTCTCCGACTCCGTTTTGAGGTGGGAGAGAGTCTCGTTCAGCTGTACCTCCTGTGTCGCCATTTCAGGGATTAGAGGGGATCTCATATATTTCCTTTGTGCAGGCAGCGATCGGCAGCGAAAAGGCTTAAAGCAGAGCTAACAGCTGATGCTGCTGTCATGACGTCAGAGGGAGAAGATGCTCCTCCAGCTTCCAGATGGAGGAGGAGGAGGAGGAGGTCCTGCATCCTGGTGATGCTGCATCCTCAGCAGCCTCTCTACTCTACCGCTAAATAAGGCATTTAAATACATAATTACAATAATGCAAAAACACAGCAGGTAAATATGGTGTATATATTTTTTTAAATGTATTAACATTTTATATAATCCTGTTTTTTTGCAAACGTGTTTTCATATCAAACAGCTGGTACATGAAATATATATATATTTTTAAAATGTATTTAAATTTGATATAATCCTCTGTTTTGAGTTAATATTCAAAATACTGTTGAGTTTTATTGATTCCACTTATACATTTTAACAGGGCCATACTACCACTGACAACACTGAGGTCCTGATTTGTGGATATTTAATTGGCTCATTTTAGTATTTTTAGACTCACTATAATTAAATGTGGCTACTTTTAAGGCAGCAAAATATCAAAGAATTTTTTTTTAAACAGAATTTAGTCCTTGATGTTGGGAAATAACATTTCTAGAGCTGCTGTCTTCAGATGGATTGTTTTGGTTTGACCAACAGCCTAAAACTCACTGCTATTTAGTGTACAATGATATAAAACAGAGAAAAGCAGCAAATCCTCACACTGGAGAAACTGAAACCAGAGAATAGCTGCAGTTTTTGATTGAAAAATTAATGAAGTGATTATTACTAGGGCTGTCAATCGATTAAAATATTTGATCGCATGATTTTCCATAGTTAATGTGATTAATCACACATTTTTTATCTCTTCTAAATGTACCTTAAAGGGAGATTTGTCAAGTATTTAATACTCTTATCAACATGGGAGTGGACAAATGTGCTTGCTTTATGCAAATGTATGTATATATTTATTATTATAAATCAATTAACAACACAAAACAATCTCAAATATTGTCCAGAAACCCTCACAGGTACTGCATTTAGCATAAAAATATGCTCAAATCATAACATGGCAAACTGCAGCCCAACAGGCAACAACAGCTGTCAGTGTGTCAGTGTGCTGACTTGACTATGACTTGCCCCAAACTGCATGTGATTATCATAAAGTGGGCATGTCTGTAAAGAGGAGACTCGTGGGTACCCATAGAACCCATTTTCATTCACATATCTTGAGGTCAGAGGTCAAGGGACCCCTTTGAAAATGGCCTTGACAGTTTTTCTTCGCCAAAAATTAGCATACGGGTGGAGCGTTATTGAGCCTCCTTCACGACAACCTAGTATGACATCGTTGGTACCAATGGATTCTTTAGGTTTTCTAGTTTCATATGATGGCAGAATCTTCACTCTAGCTTTAAAACTGAATCCGCTACAACCTAAAAATCAAAAAAGTTGCATTGATGCATTAAAGAAATTAGTGGCGTTAGAAAAAATGTGCATTAACTTTGACAGCTCTAATTATTACAATTACAAAAATAATTGCTGGTTAATTTTCTTAGACTAATAAAATATGAAAATCAAAGAAATTATTATCGAAACTCTTTCCTTTTGGTGGTGGTGCATTGGGAGACATGACCTATGTATTTAAAAAATCCTGGCCCTGAATGTTAAATACATGGTGTTCATTGTTTATTTAAAGTGTTTACATATTTATATATACAACAAACTACATCCATAAGCCGGCGGACTATGAATCAGTCATGAGGAGTGAGAGGTCGAAGGCCGGCTGTGTCAGATCCTGGTGAGGAAACCCAGGTGAAGGCTGCTGGGGACCTGCAGCAGCTCCAGAGCCTGCGAGGACATGCAGAAAGGAAACGTGACCTGGAAACGATAGTCTGAGTCCAGCATCAGCTGTAAGGACCCGTCATGATCCTGTAGTACCGACTGCAACGAGGAGCAGATTGGCATATTTAGTGAAGTGGAAGTATTTCATGACATTACACTGTATTTTAAATTAGAAAAGCTCACTACAGGTGAATAGGATAAACATTTAAATAAAAGATATCACCATGAAACTTCCCCAGTTCATTACTTACATTCAGACAATTATTTTTTGTATTACAAGTTTTCTGAAATTTTATGTTTAATATGCAAATGAGTGTTTTGGATGTTTTCTTTCCACTAGTCTGAAAGAAGACGTGTTATGAAAGCAAAATAGCTCGAAATCTCAAAATTGACAAGTGCATGAAAAACAATGTTTTGCCAGGGATGTCTTGCCTTAGAATTAGAAAATTAACAATGGAGCTCACCTGAACTTTGCGAACAAATGACGACGTCACCCTTTTCTCAAAATCATCAATGGGAGTGTAGGAGTTCAAAATCTTGACAATCTGCAGATTTGAATGTGAGTTTTGTTTCAGTGTGGAGATGGATTTTTTCCAACAACAAAAACACTGCATGTGTGACTTGAATAAAGTACCTGAACGGGGTTGAGTTCAGTGCATTTCTCAGTGATCTCCTTGGCGTCGTCGTCAGTGGACTTGTTAACTTGCAGCAGCCAGGCGGCCTGAGACAGCGGCCTCAGAGTGTCTATAGCGTTAGAGCTCTGCAGTTCCTTCTCCTTCAGCCATTCCTCCAGGTAACTGATGTTACACCTAAACAAACACAGAAGCTATGAGCTCATTTTTATCTGCGTAAGAAAATGCTTTTACTCTCGTAAAAACAACCACAGACCTGATCTGCATTCCCTTCCTGCAGGAACACATATCTTTGCGGAGCATGATGTTGTTGAAGGCGGTCGCACCAACGAGAAAGAACATTTGCTTGACGGCCTGTTTGATGAGGCCCTGCTCCATGCCGTGCTGGCTCATGGTGGAGTGGAAGATGCTGAGCTGCTGAACGATGGAGGAGATGGTGTGCGTCTCCGAGTCCTCGTAGATGCTGTTGGAACGCTTCCTGAAGCCCGTCGGCTTCATGCTGGAAATCCCCTGTAAACTCTCGTGCTCCAACATACCGGGTACTGTTGGGTGAGAGAGCAAAGCAGCACATTTTAAGTTGCTTATAAAGGTTCAAAATATGCATGTGATAATGATGAACTAATGATAAAATACCAATTGCAGGAGTGAGGGTCTTCTCCATGACCGAGATAAACTGGTGGTAGATCTGAATGGCCAGGTCGCTGAGAATCTGTCTGTGTTCAGACAAATCAAAATTCTGCAAGCAGTTCTTTTTCTGGCGAGGAGTATTTTGTTTCTGGAACTCCTTTTGTGAACAAAAAGCAAAACAAGAGAATGTGAAAATATGCCTGCTACTGTATATGACGTTATCAACAAAAAACATAATAGTGCAACCAGGGTGAACAAACCCGTTCTCCCTCCCAACTCGTCAAATATCGTCGTTTGCTAAGCGCCCCTCGGCATCAGAAACCGATGCTCGGAGGCACCCTTTGGCAACAGTATGTGACGAACCGGGCTTTCAACTAACTCCAATGTAAACCCACCTGCGGCGTCATGCCAACCGGAGCAAGTAACATAGTATTAATAGCGTGAGAGTCCGCCTAGGGCAGGCGGGAGGGATGGTGTCAAACACAAGACTTTCCATCAGGAGACCGCTGTTTGTGTCCCGTGTGAAACTAAAAGTAACGTTGACATATTTTGTCTTGTTAGTTGTCAGTCACGTGACTCGTTGGTATCGTCAGTCCCGTGAGTCGCTAGTCAGTGAAGTTAACATCAACCACGACCGTTTCCTAACCCTAACTAAGTGGTTGTGTTGCCTAAACCTAACTTCCTGTGAAAATGGAAGTTTCTTTTGAAAGGACATTATGCATGTAACAAGCGTATATTGACACGCCGTCCCTGGTCCGTCCAAAAGTAACGCAAGAGAGGTGCCCCGTGCGCCGGACTCCGATGCCGAGCGGCACTGACCAAGCGGCGGTATTTGACAAGTTGGGAGTGAGACTGTGTTGGGTGAACACAGTAAATACAGACCTCCTCCCCGCTGTACTGCTTCAGACAGTTGAGCAGTTGATACGTGTTTGAGAGCCAGAACGACAGCAACTCAAAGTCTTTGTGGTGACTCTGAAATAAAAAAAATGTCATGTTGCTTTCGTTTATTTTCTATTTTTCTAATTCTTTATAGATGTGACATTTTATTTTATTCATGCATGTTTTTTGCACAGCTGTTTTCACATCATCAATAATCACAAAGTGAAATAATGACAGTAAACTAAACTGCCGCCAACATACTGGCTGCCAAATCTTAGATATGGTTATGAATAATAGCTTTTTCATTATTTATCAAATCTACAGATGAGATAAAGGCTAATAGAACGAGAATCAGCCTCACCATGATGACCTTTTTGACAGCACCGATGATCTCATTCATTAGAGACTTGAGTTTGACTTCATCGTTCAGGTAGTCAGCGTGGCGGACGCACATGAAGAGGATGTAAGCTGGCAGACCGGGGATCACGTTGACCACCACGCCTTTGGGCTTCAGGTCTGTGAGAAGAATACAGCAAGTTAGTTCTCATTTATTCCTGCTCAAGCTCAGCATACGAATAGAGGAAGGCAGACAAAGTCACAAAATGAATGTTTAATATAAAATAATGCAGAGGAATAATACCCAGAATGATGTTTTGAATGAGCCTGGGTTCGTCCTCTCTCTTGTACTCCAACATGCCGAGGTAATCTTTGGGAATGGCGGGCGCAGACGTTTGCTTCGCTGTGTGAGAAGCATTAAAGTGATGAACATGGAGAAGGTGAATTCATTTTATTATTATAATGTGCATGTACTAGCCACAGAGCTACCTTGCTGTGATGTTTCAAGACTCTTTATTTGAGTCTGGAGTTTCCTTATTAATCTGTCTCTCTGGTCGAGCTGCTCTTCAAAGTCCTGAAAGAAAAACAGGATTTGTTTTCATACAGACAAGACGGGCATTCACACACTCGTACCGACTCAGTGTTCTAGCTCAGTCAGTAGGAAGAGCACAAAGTTAAACAATGTGGTAATCTAAGAGTTCATACTTATACATAACTCTAATATTCATGTATGTGTGCCCTGTGTCTGACTATGCTTTTGGTGTTTGCGTTTTCCGTGACCATACAAGTTGTAACACTGTGCATCATATTCGATCCTTTTTGGGAGTCATAAATTTACTTCAGTTTTGTCCATTAGTGGAGATATGGGATGGGAACAGAGACTCACAAAAATATATTTAATTGGGACTCTGGAGGACAGACTTTGTTGTGTGTGAGCTAGGTTAAAATTGAGAATGACGTTCATTTTTTGTTTTACTGTCCTGTCTGCGAGGACATAAGGGATGTACTTTTTAGTCAAATGGCCTCCATTTGTGTTGATTTCTTTTGGCTAAAAGACAATGAAAAACAACCTTTTTTGTAGTGGATGTTATTTAGCAAGCTTGGGAGAGAAGGCAGAGGATTTTGTTTAAGACTGTGCGGTAAAATAACCTGTAATTTTGTAATTGAATGAAATGTTATGAAATGTTTGACCACTGCAACTGTATTTTTGGTGTCTTATAAACCCATGAGGGTTTGCGGGCATGACACGAAAACAAAGAATTCAATCCATCAAAATGAATCATACCGTAACCCTCTATATCCACACACCATATTCTCAGCAGTTAACCGTGAAGTCTCCTCTCTCAGTTTGATCTTGGCCTCACTCTCCATCAGCAGCTGTCTCTTCAAGTGATCCTTCTCCTCTCCCAGCTCCTCTACTGTGCCTTCAAGCTCCCCCTTCAACTCCTCCAGCTCTTCAGCTTTCTGCTCAAAGTGCCTAAAAAGTAACAAAAATAAGACCGACCCAGAAATGGCCATCACTTCTTTAATCAAGAAACGGACTCCGATCTGAGTATTTTACCTGCGTTGTGAGCTCTCTTCTTTAATCTTCTTTTGAAGGATGTTAGTGATCTCCTCAGTTTTTTCTTTCGGATGACATGAAAAAAAGAACAAGTGAAATATTAATCTGCAAATAAGCTTCATAGTGAAATAGTTGGGGGAAAAACTCAGATCTACCTGCTAGTTCTCTGCTCTGCTCCTCTACGTGGGCCTCCAATTCTTGTTTTTGTCTCTGCAGCTCTGAAGCCTGCAGTTTCAGCTCCGGTATAACCTGTGGATCATATGAAATACGGGATATCATGGTATGTTCTTCACCTTATCTATCTAAAGACAGATAGATCAATAATGCAATAACGCACCGAGTTGTCGGTGCTGAGCCGGGACACTTCTTGGCGAATATTCTCGTTGACGTTACTTTTCTCCTGGAACAGGTTTTGCAACTTGCTGTTCTCATTTTGAAGATGGTCAACTTTCAGTTTCAAGCCCTCCACTTGGGTCTCGTAGCTTTCCTTCTGCTCCCTCTGGCGGTTTTCCAGTATTCTGCCGTCAAAGGTGGAACCATGTCAAACCGGATCAAGAGTAAACATGTTTGTCACACAGGTACAAAACTGGATAACACTCATTCACATATTAAGTGAGAAATGGATTGTCGGTAAAAGAAATAGACCTGGTTGCTTTCTGTAGGCCGTCAAAGGCTGCCAGCAAATCTTCTACTTCATAAATCTTCTCAGAGTCGTCTGTAGTTAGCCTTCAGAGAAACAACGTGTGAAATTAAATGCCTAAATGAGATATGGAACAACTATGTGAGAAACAAAATCTAAAATATTTGGATTACCCCAAAAGAACCTCCTCTTCAACAACACCACCAAGAAGTTGTCTCGTAATATCGTTCATTTTAGCTGCAGAAAGATATCAGCAGAATATTGTCTTTATTTCTGTATAACGACGTATCATTTTCAAGGTATATAAGTAAAAGTCTGTACCTCTTGCTTGTTCCGACTGCTGCTTCATCTTTCGGTCCATGTTATTTCTCTGGTTTTGCATGTTGTTGAGATCTCTGCGTAGCTCGGGAATGGTCTTGACATGTTTGGTGAGCTGGACAACCTGTTCCTGCAGGTCGGAGTTCATCTGCCCCACCTCCTCGATCTTCCTCAGCAGATTGACTCTCTCCTCTTTCAATCTCTTAATCTCCTCTTTCAGAGCTTCCACCTCCTTCTTGTGGTCCTGTGTCTGGATCTCCGTGTTGTTCTCTGCAATTCTGCCAAGAAACGTCTCATCAACTAACTGAGTAAACTGAACAAGCTGCTTTTGCTAAACAAATATTTACTGTAGAGGAGGTAGGTTGCACATTTTCGTTACTTACTTTCTAAACCTTGCTTCATATTCTTTCTCTTCCTGAAGGTTCCTCTTTATTTGATCAAAGCTCTCTGTAAGAGTTTAAAACCAGTCACGAATTTTGTCCAAATTACAGCAAGAGTGGCATATACAGTCATCTAACTCCTATTACCTTTGGCCTCTTTGGTGGAAGCTTCGAACTTTTCCTCCAAGTTCTGCTTTTCAAGGTTAAGTGCCTCTATTTCCTTTTGAAGCTGTGCTGTTGTCTGGAGCAAGAATAAAAATGTGTTTTTTAAAGGGCTCATAAAGTCTGCTTCACAAGCGAACAATAAGCTGCAAAGACACAAACCTTTGTATTAAAGGGGACATATTATGTTCATCACAAGCACTGAAAAAGTGAGTTTTTTTATGATATGATAATATTTAAAGCATCCATTTCAAGACTGACCAGACTAGCCTCTTTTTTCGTTTTCTTCTCGCGTGCCTCCAAAGACACCTTCTGGTGGGTTGATTTTTCCAGCTGTGCCTCCAGACCCTGAAGCTTGTCCATGGTTTGAGAGTGGGAGTTGGCCAAGCTCGACAGTCTTTCCATCAATCCACGGTTCTCTTTGTTCTGTAAGGATACAGGGATTCAGTTACGTCCTCTACATGAAAACCGCAGCTGAAGCAACCTCAGAAGCATGTTAACCAGTCGGCACCTCCTGGTCTGAGAAGTGAAGCCAATGAGGAAGTGCCTTAAACCTGTATTCTTTCTAATAGCCAGCAGGGGCGACTCCTCTGGTTGCAAAAAGAAGTCTGATTGTATAGAAGTCTTTGAGAAAATGATCCTACTTCTCACTTGATTTATTACCTCAGTAAACATTGTAAACATGAGTTTATGGTCTCAATCACTAGCTTCAAGTCTTCTTCAATACAGCATGATGTTCATTTAGTAAATTATGGTCCCATTTAGAGTCAAATAGACCATGAAGCTGGAGATGCTTTAGGGCGTGGCTACCTTGTGATTGACAGGTCGCTACCACGGCGTTGTCCGGTCTGGGTGGTAAGGGGATTGGTTTCTACCTGTTTTTCGTAGAACTTTAACCCTTTCACAGTGTGTTTTCAGTTCATGAAAGTTAATTATAATCTTTGGTTGCCTAAAAATGTCTTATTCAGCATTTGGTTGTACTTAGCTCCACCCTCTCGTGTCACTTCTGGTTGCAAAAAAACAAGATGGCGAACTCAAGGTTTCGAAATGGTGGTCCACGAACCAATGGGTGACGTCCGGGTGACTACGTCCACCTCTATACATACAATATACATTCTATGATCTTTACCCTTTCTTCAATTTTCTTCCTGAGCTGTTGCACCCTGAAGGAGAGCTGAACATTGAGCACCAGCCGACGCATGGTTTGAAAACGCCGCCGTGCCAGCCAGGCTCTGGCGTACTTTTGTAGAATCAGGGCCTTTTGCTCCTTCATCATCTGAGAATTGACAAAAAGACAGCAGGACATGAATCACATGTGGTTACATTTTGTAATTTCATCATACTAAATGATACAAATGATTAATTAATCAACCTTACAGACCTTCTTGTACCGTTTACGGGCCATCCAACCTCGCGTGAAGGCCTGGATGGTGGTGGAGGCCAGACGGACTATCAGGAAGATCTGTCTCATGCGGTAACCTTTCCAGTATCTTTGGATCACCAGTGCTGCCCAGCCCTGCTTCAGTGCTGCAGCAGTCACTGTTTTACTGCAAAACATAGCAAATAGGCGTACATGTCAGAACCCTAATACAGGTTTCCACTCTTTTCTAGAGATCATTTTCCAGGACATTTTCAGTGATGATCTAATTGTTATGACAGACAGGGATCACGCCATACAGTAATATGTTCCTCTCTGTGAAAGTCTGATTTAAAAGACGTGCTGTCTATGGCTATAACTTATCTTGACTGGAAAATTGGTCAACTGTTTTCCAGGTTTTCCAGGACATGTGGGAACCCTGTAACAGATACAACAAAGGATGCAGGACAACAAAACTGTGAGTAAACGCCTCTAACCGGATTGTTCTCTTTCCACGGATGTACAGTTGGAGGATGATGGCTGCCTCTCTCATGCGCAGGTACTTCCTCCTCTGGCTCCACCCGCGGACGTGTTTCTGGATGGTCACGCAGGCTCCTCTCAGTCGATCCAGACGCAGCTTCTCCAGATAAGCTACCTGACCGGCTCGGAAGAAGATCTTTGTCCGACCAAACTTGTACTGGTTGGAGTCCTAGAGATCGATCCATGAGGACAAAGTTATACATAAACTTGCAGTGCACAATAATGCATGATGTTGTATTTAAAGTAGGGCTGTCTTAGTTAACGCGATAATAACGCGTTAACACAAATTTGTTGTAACTAGCCACTAATTTCTTAAACGCACCTTGCAATTTTGAGATGGTTGCAGGCTCAGTTTTAAAGCTAGAGTGAAGATACTGGTATTATATGAAACTAAAAACACCTAAGGAATCCTTTGGTACCAACCATGTCATACTAGCTTGTCGCAAAGGAGGCTAAATAATGCTCCAAACTTACGCTACATTTTGGCGAGGAAAGACTGGCATGGCAATTTACAAAGGGCTCCCTTGACCTCTGACCTCAAGATATGTGAATGAAAATGGGTTCTATGGTACATACGAGTCTCCCCTTTACAGACATGCCCACTTTATGATAATCACATGCAGTTTGGTGCAAGTCATAGTCAAGTCAGCACACTGACACACTGACAGCTGTTGTTGCCTGTTGGGCTTCAGTTTGCCATGTTATGATTTGAGCATAATTGTTTATGCTAAATGCAGTACCTGTGAGGGTTTCTGGACAATATTTGTCATTGTTTTGTTTTGTTAATTGATTTCCAGTAATAAAGATTTACATACATTTGCATAAAACAGCATATTTTTCCACTCCCATGTTGATAAGAGTATTAAATACTTGACAAATCTCCCTTTAAGGTACATTTTGAACAGATAAAAAAATGTGTGATTAATTTGTGATTAATTGTGATTAACTATGGACAACCATGCAATTAATTGTGTTTAAATATTTGAATCAATTGAGGGTCCAAATTTAAAGGAAACAAAAGATGCGTCTAACCTGAATCAACCTCTGCAGCACGTTCTTGCAGGTCTGTTTCTTGTCACTGAGGTCTGCCTCCTGGTGTGACATTAGGATACAGTATCGGCTGTAAAACTCAATGTATGTCCACCTGCAAACAAAACACATGCTTGCCATTATAACGTGTGCACAAGGAGATTTTTGGGGCTGATATAGAACCGTGTATATATATATATATATATAAATATATAAAAGGGAATGACCTGGACGGATAGCTCTGTGCACTGATACGAATAGTTTCAAGGACTCCACAGGCTCGCAGCTGCTGCACCACCCTCCTGGAGTCGTATCTAAAAAAAAAAAAAAGCAAACACTCACTGAAACCACAGACACAAACACCAATGATTCAGGCGAACAAAAAGTGGATTGTGTCAAACGGTTTCATCAGTACTCACTCAAATGGGAGCTTTTCATCATTGGGCTTAATGCAGCGTACATAGTGAGGGGTGGTAGCATTCAGTGTTTCCATCAGTAGAGAGAGGGAGCTGCAGAACTAAATTCAACCACAATGTTTAAGAGATACAGTTTTTCTGTACACCATGGTAAATACAGAATATTATGGAGACTTCAGTGAGGGAGTCTAATCTCCAGTGAGCAAACATTCTCACCTTATCTCCCACTGAGGTTCTCAGCTGTTTATTGGTTGGTTTCACTCCAGGTCTGGCGGGCCTCACTTTTACACCTTTACTGTTCCCACTGCTTTGCTTCTCCTCTTGGAAAAAGTTGGCCAGAAAAGGAAACTGATAAAAGCAGGAGAAATGTGTTAAAATGAGAAAAACAATGCTGCATGGGTTGACTTTAATGATACAGACACTTTGATTTGTTTTTAGCCATTATTTTCATTTCATGAAAAATGAAAAGCCAAAATAAAAACAGGGCCTTTGATTACCTTACTGACTCTCAAAATGTCAACCAGTTCTTCATAGAGAGCGTCTCTGTTCTTTTCAAGAAAACCTCTGCATTGATATTCCACCTGTTAATGTTAAAAGACTCACATAGTTTACAAAAGGGAATCCAAAAGCATTAATAGTTTAAAATAGTAGGAGTAACTTTTGTGCTACATTACGCAGGAAATGGGTTTCTAAAGGGTCACCAGACTGCACCTTGTCTGCAAAGTGTTGAATCACAAACGCCTCATTTGATAACCTGGGCTTCTCAAACAGAGGATTGGCATCAAGGTAGCTGAACAGCTTTTGCAGCCAACTTTGATCAGTTCCCTGAGGAAACTAAAGTACAAAAAGACATAAAGTATGTATAGGAGGCACAGCAACAATGAAATAGAGTTGAAGATGTTAATGTAAAAGTTGACATCAAAATTACCAAACATTCTTCATCAAGCAAGTCAAGGATCCCCATCTTTGCTTCAATCAGGTCAATGACCGGCTGGTTGTCATAGAAATCTATCAACGTCCATGGGATGTCCTCTTTCATGTACTCCTCTTGCTCCAGCTTGAACACATGCTGGTTGAAAATAAGAAAGACAAGAGAATAAATAACCATTTGGGCCAATAGAGGTTTGTGTTTTGCAATGATTTGGGATGGTGTTGAAGCGTACCAAGTTAAATTGCTGTTGAAGCTTCTCATTTGCGTAGTTGATGCAAAACTGCTCAAAGCTGTTGATGTCAAACGTTTCAAAGCTGAGGACAAAAGGACACAAAGATCACATCAGAAAAAAAGTGTCTAAAGAGACCTGAATCATCAAGCAGCTGAAGAAAAAACATGTTGTATCTGTGTTACCCATAAATGTCCAGAACGCCAATGAAAGCGTGTTGCTTTCCTGGAACCTGTAGTGCCGTGTTTATCCTCTTAATAATAGAGTCAAACAGATGGGCATAGATCTGCTTAGCGAGGGCATCTCTGGCGTTTACTGCCCGTTCTTTCGGCACCGGCTTCACCACCGTCTCCGCCACCAGAACGATCCTCCGATGGCACAGCCAACGCGCCAAATCCTCTGCGCTCACGCACAGCAGCTCACAGAAGACTGCCAGGTGTGGATCACCGGGCTGGAAAATATGCAAATCAAGGTTTATACTGAACCAGGTAATTGTTTTAAGATCTAACCTCGCAAACAAAAAGCAATTTAAGGCTCGGAGAGTTGAAACTCACGGGAACTGATGATTTGCCATCTCCGGAGTTTACGATTTTCACATTTCCCAAATGCAGAATGGCTGCCAAAACTTTAAACGCATCTGACTGAAAGTCCTCCTGCAACCCTGGAGAGACAGAGAGAGGAAGGTCACATGAAAGACACAGTTTTGGGGTGGGAAAGCTGGACCCCTTTGCCCAGAGGTGAAAATGATTAAATAAAATGAAATAATAAGGTCAGATATTGGGCTGGTTGGACGGAGATACTAAACTAAAGTGAAAAAAAAAGAAGAAGAAATCTCCACCAATCAACATTGGACTCCCTCCTACAGGTCTGCAGGTTATCCCAAATGGGAAGCTTAACAGTGGACCAATGCCCTTCTATGGGTCTGGGGGTGGCCCACTGTGACAACTCCCATAATAACACCCACGTTTTTTTTCTGTTTTTTTTTCTCCCTTCTTACTTTTACAACAAAATCATGGTGGACCCTGTTGTCCAGCCTTCTGCCGCCATCTCTGTGCCTACCCTTTGCCCTCACACCCTCCGGCATGCTGGCCAAGGACCTCCCACAAAAAAAAGGAAAAGAAAAAAGAAAAGCACCCACATCCTCCGTTTTCATCATTACTACTTATCATTATTCGTCATCCTCACTACCTTGTCTCTTTTCCTCTTTTCTTTAGCATTACTCATTAGCCAATAGCCATCCTTGTTGCAAGCATACCTCACCTAATCCTCCATGTCACATCACAAACACTGGCAAAACCTCAACCTCTCAGTTCAATATAAACTATTCCAGTGTACTGGAGTTTTCTTAATGTCCTAATGTCTGTATGTTTTCACACTGTCTTATGTTCTTTGTAATGTTATATTGCATTAGTAGTAAAAGTCACACTAAAAGCAGGTTACAGTCTCACAGATTAAGTGTTTTTTTACCCAGCAGTGAGAAGGTCCGTCGAGTCTCCTCCATGTCTTTCTTGTCATCTACACCTTCAATAATGGTGCAATCATTGCCCATGCAGGTGTACCGGAACTTATCTGCACTCACTGCAGACCACAGGAATATATAATCAGGCACTCTTACAATAAAATAATCCCACAATAAATATGTGTATGATTGTAAGACTTAGGTGTGTGTGTTCTAAGTGAATCAGATTAACAGCAGCAGTGGAACAGCGGCTGCTCCGCCTCAAACCTGCAGAATAAACCTTCAGTACACAAAACTCACACAGTCTCAGATTCTTGAACTCTGGCAGCTGAGCACAGGAACACATCTGGTAGAATATGTGATAGTTTCGCTCGTTGTCTGCCTGAATAAAACAAGAGTATCATTGGTATTAGGGCTGTCCTCGAACAAAGAAATTCTTGGTTAACTAACACTCATACAATTTTGTCGACTAATCAATGTGTCAATTTAATCAACAGATCTGTAAAGCTGCCTTTCTCCACAAAGAATCACACAAAAGCACCACTTTAAATCTTGTGTTTACCAGAAATGTGCTCTGAAGTTTCTTGGAAATTAATCAATCAGCATGAAAAAGAAAGAAATTTTAAAAAATGACTGATTGACTAAAGAAACTTTAGTCGACTAAGACCACAACAACTGACTAATCAACTAAGAGGGGGCAGCCCTAATTGTTATGGATCAGATATAAGAGACAAATAACACAACAACCCCTTCATCTCATACACTACCTGAAAAACGACTCTGGATTTCTCCAAGAGATAGGTCCTCATGTTTGCTCCGATGATCCGGTACCTCTTGTCAAAGCTGATCTCTGTGTATTTCCCAAAGCGGCTGCTGTTGTCGTTCCTGGTGGTCTTTGCGTTTCCGATTGCCTGAGAGGAAATCACTTCAGGTCATCGGGTCTCTTTTCAAGTTATCACATAGATAAATGTTGTCTTGATTAATGCATTATATTAGTTTAATGTTGTCACAGCAGTGAAACGTGAAAAGTGATGTGTTGCCTTGTGAGAGGTGGGACCAAGTCATTGTTTTTCCAAGTCAAAAATAAATCTCAAGTCTTTGCTCTCTAGTCCTGAGTCAAGACTGACAAGTCCCAAGTCCTAAACTTTGAGTTTTGAGTCCTAAACAAATCATAATTAGGGCTGGGCAGAATGGAGAAATTAAAATATCACAATACTTTTGACCAAATACCTCGATATCGATATTGAGACGATATTGTAGGGTTGACTATTGGTGCTTTCACAAAATATTTACATAAAGAGATTAATGATATATAGAATATCAGTAATGTGGATATAATGACTAAGTTGGTAAAGGCAAATAATAGAACAGCTAGAACAGTCTGATGAATTCAAAAAATTACATCAATTACATCACTTTACTGTAATGCAGCATTTAAAACCAGGAAGAGACAACATTTATACCATATTACAATATTACAATATCCCAAATCTAAGATAATATCTTGTCCCATATCACGATATCGATATAATATCAATATATTGCCCAGCTCTAGTCATAATGCATTTTAAATTTGTTAAAACAAGTGCAACTGAATTTAATCTATGAAGAATTGCGTTAACGTTAGTTGATTAAGGAAATGAATTGATTTGTGGCATACTTTTTAAATAACATATACTTTTTACAATAACACAATAACGATTTTGTGAAGTCAAGTCTAAAGTGATGAAATGTGTGACTCGAGGCCACACCACTGTTGTGAGCTCTGTAGGGGGTCCAGCAGCGCTGTAGTACTCGAGACCGGTCTTAAGGTTCAACAAGTCCATTGTTCGGTTTGTATATCAATGAATGTAATATACAGTATATATGTCAACAGAAGAGGTGAATGAAGAGGAATCTTCATTTGTTTTCAGTAGATGTTATTATGGGAATGTGGATCTTTCAGATCAATTTGAAGAGTGCCTATATGGTTTGCATCTTCCACATTTTATCGTGTGTCATGCAGTGTGGGACTCGCACTGGTCTGGTCTTGGGCTTGACTCAGTCTCGCCCTGCCTTGTATTGGTCTTGGGCTTGACTTGGTCTTAACCCCTCAAAACCTTGGTCTTGTCTCGGTCTCGATACACTCCTGTCTTGGTCATGACTTGGTCTCGGTTTAGGTGGTCTTTATAACACTGGGGTCCAGTAAAATCATACCTCTGTTATTGGATTGGATGCCAGGACTTTGTCTTCAACTCGAGTCTTACTTCCAGATTTGCTTACAACAGCAAAGTACCTCATAGCGTATCGAGCAGACACGGTTTTCCCGGCTCCAGACTCCCCGCTGACAATGATAGACTGGTTCTTGTGGTTTCTGAGAAAAAAAAATACACAGTTATAACTAGACTGTCTATTCTACTTTATGTGATAATTTCTGCTCTTATTTACCTGGCCATCTGTTTGTAAGCCTCCTCTGCCACTGCAAATATATGAGGGTCCATGTCGCCCATGTTCTGGCCTGAGTAGGCATGAATGATTGCATCTCCATAGACATGAAGCTGTTTGTATGGATTTACAGCCACCAGTATAATACCTGGAAATGAGGAAACAGCACGGGCTGAGCACAAACTGCCAACAACTTACACTTCAGATACAGTTTGACAGTCAAAGATTTGTTTCAGCAATACCACAGTAGGTGTAGATGATCCTGGACTCCACAAATCGCACTTTGAGATTGTGCAGGACTGCAGGTTCATGCAGGTAGCTGAGAGCAGTGAGGTCGTTCTCCCCCACCAAGATGTCCGGGTTACGAAGGGGAGGGAGTTGTGGTTTTGCCGGGTCAACAGGGTGGTAGTGCTCCTGTACAGTGACAGGTTATGTAAAAGAGGCAGGTCAGCTGTTACTTTTTCACCATCATAAATCCATTGCAGTTGCACGTGAAGTGTTTTATTGGTCACGTTTTACTCACAGTGCCATCTTCAAGAAGCAATTCAAGAACATTATCCCCAAGATGAAAGTCTCTCAAAATATCGGCTGATTTCCACACATGTTCTGCATCTGGTATCCACACTCTGTTGTACTGAGGGAGAAGATTTCAATTCATCAGTTGAAGCTTACTATAGTTATTAAAACATATAACACTGTAAATGTAATGTTATTCTCTGCGTGAACATTTTCTTA
Organism: Sebastes fasciatus; assembly: GCF_043250625.1. NCBI lineage: Eukaryota > Metazoa > Chordata > Actinopteri > Perciformes > Sebastidae > Sebastes > Sebastes fasciatus. The sequence goes on along the minus strand of NC_133798.1, from coordinate 20,457,774 downwards.
ATAAACTATGAGGACCTTCATTTATTTCTCATTTAACAGCAAGTCATTATAGTTCATAACTATATATCTATATACATTCACATGTCAGCACTAAACTCTCTTTTTGCTGCTGCAATCTATATATCATTTTTATATGTATACATGTCACTACTGCTTGTACTTTGAACTGTGTGTCTTTTTGCCAACATTTAAACTGCATGCCCTGTTTTTTGTTTCTGTGTTTGATGTATTTTAGGAAGCCTTTTGTAAAACCTTGGCCAGGGACTATAGATGTAAAATGTCCTTTTGGCTAATTCTGGTATTTTTATACCATGTGTAGCCTATTTATTAATTTGAACTGTCCCTTCTCAAATAAACTAAACTGAAAAATATCTATATTAACAAGTCATAAAGATTCACATTTAAAAAGTTGAATGAACAGTTGAGCATTTAGATTTTAATCTAGCCTCCTCTACATCCCTGAAACATGCCTGAGCCCTGACGAAGTCTCCATATGTTTCTATAAAACAACATTAAGGTTTTTATTATCTCTATTGTTAAAGTAAAAAGAAAAACATGGTGCTTTCCTCTTACCTCAGTGTACAGCTCCAACAAAGCCATGTTTATGCATTCTTGTTTTAACTTCTCTTGTCAGTATATCTGTTTGTCAGCTGTTCTATCACTGTACTTTCCAGGTTACCAACGACTTCCCTCCCTCCCCCTCACAGCTATGACAAGAATCAGAGTCAAGAAAGACAACATTACATCCATTTTCCGGTTGTAATTTTCAAAATAAACCTCACTGAATTCATTCAAAATCTCCCTTAATTTGAAATAGACTTGAACCAATATTTCACCATATGCATTAACCTCTAAACTACAACCAAAGTGTCTAACTCGTTAATGTGTGCTTCAATGTCATGTAAAGCCTGTGTTTTTCTAATGTTATACTGTGTATTCATTACATATGCTTTACACTTGAATTCTGGCCTTGACTCATTTCTGATAGGATTATGAATCTCTTCTTACATTTAAATACATGTTACCATTATTATTAATACTGATCTGTGAAGCACGGGGTCCCAAGACAAATCTGAGGGTGTCTGAGGGGTCACAAGAAGATAAGACGGGATGAGAAAGAAAAAAATATATATATATACAGTATATGAGGGCTGACCTGAACGTTTCGAAGCTTCGACCATTCCCATGGCATTCGACCTCCCAATCACTATTCGAATGCTTCATTTTTTTGATAGATATATAAATATGTAATAGTGTATTAATCCCAAAAGCCCATGAAATTAATTACAAAATTAATTATTATTAGTTATTCTCATACGGATACGGACATTGCCTAGAGAAGAACATGTCAGCCTGCTACGCCACGAAGCTTTGAATATTTCTAAAAAGCTTCGAAGCCCAAAAAATTTTATTCCGGACAGCCCTAATATACAGTATATATATATATATACACATATATATATATAAATTCATATATATACGTATGTGTGAGTGTGTGTGTGCGTGCGTGTGTGTATATATATGTATCATTTATAACACTTTTAATTTCTTACTTTTTTTCTGTAAAAATACTGGACACTCATCTCTTCAGGCCTCTGAAAATCTTACAAGTTATACAATCTAGAAATTCTTTGATTGAACTGCTCATAACTTCCGACCATAACAACCTGTAATGTGGGGTTACAAGTAGACATTACTTTATTTTGAGGTCACAAGCCAAAAAGGTTAGAAACCAGTGCTGTGTAGAATCATCCCATGATAAAAGTGACAGACCTAATGCTTTTATTGTGAAGGTCTCGTCGCTCATCCACCACCAGGTGTGTCTTCATGGTTGGCTTGTCGCTGCTCACCTGCTGCGGACTTTGACTGTCTGACTCCGCCCTCCCGTCTTGTGACAGCGGCTTGACAGAGTGGGTGTGCTCGTTTGATCAGGATTCTGACAACAAAAGAAACCGGATACAGACCGCAGACAGATCACCATATGTGTGGACGCATTTCAACCACTGCTCTACCACTAGTTGTTCAGCAAAAAAATAATAATAAAAAATAATAAAGTAAATATTTCACAATATCACTGCACTTGCAAAATTGAGAAAACGGTGGGAGTACCAGAGTGTTACAGAAAGACTTCTACAAGGAAATGCATTATCACATTCCTGATGTGCACAGCTGAGACGCTTTAGACACATCAATCAGTTATTAACCTTTTAAGCATTTCCGTGTGTTAAGCATTTGCAAATACAGAACAATGATGAACATGGAGGATAAAAGATAACATGCTCTTGTCGCACAGCATGGTGAGCATGTCAGGTCCAGATATCACTTTTAGACTTGAAGGCAATAGTTAGAGACATCAGTCCAGTACATGTACATTTATAAATCCTAAATACCCCTAAACTTTTCCATGTTAAGGACTCCAACCTACAGCTCTTCTCCCAAATAGATGAGGATTAGAGTGCAGTTCTTGTTTAAATATATTTGTTCTATGAAGGATATCTGTTGCTTAATACAATCTATACCTTATTACATGCTAAAAATGAATCATTACAACAAGAGAGTGTCCGTGTCAAGAAAGAGAATACTAAAACATGATTAAAAACAAACAAATGTGATAAGGTAGCACATGTTAGCGTATGTCTACGTGAGCCAATTAAACAAGTGAAATGCTAGTATTTTGTCCTCTTTGATTTTTAAATCTTGGATGTGCTACCCCATAACATTTTTATGGATTTTGGGTCTAGCACTCCACCGTGAAACCCGTTGTTGAAGCGCAACCACCTTTACCAAACATAATTAAAATATTCTACATTTTCTTTGGGACTCTGGTGGTTCCACTTTGAAAACAAAACACTGAGCTAGAGATCCATGCCATGAGGTAGTGAAACTCTGTGTGTAGTATTTTTGAGCACTTCAAACCATCTTACTGCAAAAGCCAGCCTTTAATACGACCAACAACATTAAAACCGGTTAAATACAAACTTGAATCATTCTCTGTTCCTGTACGGACATAAATACCATCACCATAGCAGGTGCAGAAATAAAAACCAAATTCCATCTTGAGACATTTTCAACATTTAAATCAGTTGCACATTATTATTTTAACATAGCTCAAGGTTGTTGTTCTTTTTTTTTTTAAATATTTGTCCATGGAAACACACAAATTCATAGTTACCAGGATATTTATCCATTCCAATAATCACACACTGTGAAAAGTCAAATTATATTGGAAGAAACTATACTGATGAATTCACAAAATACTATCAACACCTGTATCGGCAATACATTAGCTGTGGAAATAGATGACCTTTAAAATACTTTTTTTGCAGATTGATACAGTTATTACTCTTTGGCTATGCAGTGCTGAAAAGCTAATATATATAAACCATGGATGTATAAAGAGAACTGGATACAGCGTTGGAAGCGGGGCCCCGTTCATTCCTATGAAAGTTGCTCGGTGGCGCAGGAAGCCAAAATGGCTCGACTTTCGTCTGGAAAAGTACCCGGATCTTCCGGGCAATCTTCAGCATCCATTGGGCACATGGAACATGACTCGGTCACGGGGTCCCAACGTCATGCTGTCATCACGGCTTGCGCTGTCATCGTGGTCTGGGTCTCATTCACATGAACGGAGGAAGGGAAATAACTCTGGATTCAGCTATTAGTGCGTTTTATAACTTTTAGGACCTAATGATTTAAATAAGGGCTATTAGATTGTTCATACTGGGGAGTTGATTTACCTAAAAAAAAATTATCCACTGAGTTACAGACGTCTCTTTCCCAAAGTAAGTCTATGGGAAAAAGTCTTTTTGGGCCCAATGGCATCACGTGACGGACACGGAAGTTGTAGTACCACCGTTTGGCCACTACGAAAATTGGGATCAACGACCGACGCTCTTTCTGGGGGCTTGATATAAACGCCATGTAAACAATGAATCCTTATTCTGCTGCAATAATCACTGATAGTGAAAACTCCACAACTCGTAGAAACTTTGGTGAAAAACAGTCATTGTTTTTGTGTCAGTGTCAGAGGTCTTGATGGTCTTGATGGTCTTGATGGTCTAGATGGTCTAGATGGTGTTGATGGTCTAGATGCGGGCGAGGAAGCCCAGATTGAGGCTAGCGGGGATCTGGATGGTCTCCAGAGCCACAGAGGAGGGGGTGAAGGGGAGGGTGACAGAAAAGATCTTCTTGGCGTCCATCATCAAAGTGGACGACTCAACTCTGTCTTTCAAAAGGTTCTAAAATGTAAAAAAAAAAAGCAGATATATCAAAAACAACATTATATATAGGCTTTAAGGAGTTTAAAATAGTCCTGCATTCTTGCCCACACTTAAAAAACCTCTACTCACTTTAATAGTTGTGATGAAAGTGGTTGTCACTCGCTCTTCAAACTCAATCACTGGGGTGTACAAGGTCAACACTTTTATAATCTGCAAAGAGAAACACACACTGATAAAGGCACTAGTAGTGTATCATGTCTACAGATTAAGAAGGCAGAACATTTACTGATGATGGACCTGTTCTGTGGTGAGGGCGGAGCACATGTTGCAGATAGCTTCGGCGTCTGACTCAGTCTTCTTCTTGATCTGTAGAAGCTGTGCGGCCTGTATGAGAGGCTCCAGAGTGTCCTTGGCACCGCAGTCGGCCAGCTCCCTCTCCGCCAGCCACTCCTCCAACTGCCAAACATTGTACCTGAGGCCAGAGGTATTGGACAAACAATTCAGACTGAATCAAGGTACCCTCTAACAAGGTTCAATCTGGTTTGTAACACCAGAGTAAGGTTGATGTTGAATGTAAATAATGTTGCTTGTATGACAAAGAAAACCGCAATTAATAATATATATATGCAATATGTTATTCACTGTCCATGATCAGGTTGTCCCGTCACAGTGTCTGTTAATATGTCTATGAGACCCGCATGCTGTAAATATGTCTGTGCATCACATCAAGTCAAAAGACCTGAAAATTACCTTGAAATCAAATATTCAATATATGAATGAAGTGAAACAAAGTGGCAATCAATGCTGATTATCAGGCTAGCAAATTCTGCTGACTTCATATTTGGTGATAAAAGATAAAAGTGGTTCAAATTCTGAATTATCACTAAACATCAAACTAAAAGTTACCAGCCCCTCTTAAAGGGACAGTTCAGGTGTTTTGAAGTGGGGTTGTATGAGGTACTTATCTATAGTCAGTGTATTAGCTACAGTAGATGACAGTTGGCATGCCCCCAGTTTGGAGAAACAGACAGGAGTTAACACACGGGAGCAAAGGAATGTACTGCTGTGGATGGAGCCAGCAGCTAAACATATTTTAGCCACCTAAAAAAAATTTATATCCGTCCACAGCAGTACATTGCGTTGCTTCTGTGCTGTGACTCCTGTCTGTTTCTCCAAACTGGGGGCGTGTCAACCATTATCTACTGTAGGTAATACACTGACTATGGATAAGTACCTCATACAACCCCACTTCAAAACACCCAAACTATCCCCTTAAGGCATCCCCCTGACATAAAGACCTGACGTTTAAGAATCTTGAGAAAATAAAGTGTGAACTGAGAGGCTCTGCCCACAAGTTGTATTCCACTTGGGGTACTATGATCCAGTACAGAAAGGCATTTTTTTATGATTTTATCTTCCATTATTTTAGTACGCTGTCAATAGTTACAGCAGTGTTTCTGTAAGGTGGGGGGAGGCTTGAGGAGATGGGACAAAGAGGCCATTGTGTTGACCATTTTAAATATAATAAACATATACATATTGTTCATGGTTTTTTTCTGTGCATAATGTAACTTATTCAATAAAAATATTTTGACAAACATACATACATGTTTCATTGAAAAATATCATCTGAGGTTTCTTTAAATTCTTTCTGTTAGTATAAAATTTTAGACGCCACAGTAAATACTATGAAGATGCATGATTGTCTACAGTCTTTGTAACAATCACACCATTGGGTGTCTGAGCTATTGACTGAGAAAGCTTGCTTGATGTAAGCAAGGACTGACATACCTCAATCCATTCTGCTCCTATAATCTTATTGAATAATGTAGTATAACAACCAGCCTATGGCCATTCTATGCAGTACCTGATCTGAAGGCCTTTACTCCAGGAGCACATGTCCTTCCGCAGCAGCAGGTGGTTGAGTGTAACCGCACAGATGATGTAAAACTGCTGCCTAACCAGCTGTTTAATGAGGTCCGAGTCCACCCCGTGCTGTCTCATGGTGGTGTAGAAGACGCCAAGACGCTGCAGCAGGACTTCCACTGTAACAGTCTGCTCTAGGAAACTGGTGCTTCTCTTCCTCAGGCCTGTCGGTTTGGACCCCAAAACACCCTGGATTGTCTCGTGCTCCAGCATGCCCGCCACTATACATAAGAAGAAAAATACATTTGATGTGCTTTCCATTATGGTCAGGAGAAGAACACATTGTTAGTTATTATGTCCGGTGAGATTATTTCTCCTCACCAATCATGGGCTGCAGGATGTTCTCTGTGCATTTGATGAGCTGGCGGTAAATTTGGATGGCCAGATCACCAAAAACTTGCTGGTACTCTGACAGCTCAAAGTTGGCTAGACAGTGCTCATTCTGCTTAGCAGTGTTGCGCTCTATGAAGCCCTATAGTAGAAAGAGGTTGTGCAGACATCCAGGGTTAATTAATGTACAGCTGTAACCATAACTCTGGTATCAAAGCCTTCTTGAGCTCACCTCATCTCCACTGTACTGCTTCAGACAGTGCATTAATCGGCATGTGTTGGCCAGCCAGAAAGACACCACTTCAAAATCAGTTCCTCTCCTCTATAGAAACAGTGTAAAAATTAATTCAAAATAAAAGCATCAGTCACTGTCTTTACACATATCGAAGTTATATACCACACCTTAATGACCGACTTGATGCTGCTGATGGTGGAATTGAGCAGAGTGGTGACTCTCTGGTCATCATTCACGTTGTCTGCATATCGTACGCACATGAAGATGATGTAAGCCGGAAGCCCAGGAGTGAAGTTGACCGCTACGCCACGAGGCTTCAGATCTGAGAAGATTACAACATTTCAAAGCAAAATCCACAAATAATGTGCTCTCGATCTATGAAAAACATTTGCATGCAATTCTTAACACAGTTCAGAAGATGATTTGCTTGAGCAAAACAACTTACCTACAACCAGGCTTTTAAGTAAGCGACTCTCGTCACCCTCCCTGTACTCCAACATGCCCCGGTACTCTTTCTCCTTGCGGGTGATATGCACCGCTCTGCCAGGATCGCTCGTCACAGGAGCTTTACTCTTTTGTGGAGTACTCGCTAAACACAAGAGGCACAATAAAATAAATCACGGGATTGATGCTGTGCTAAAGTAATCTTGAAAATGTACTGTATGAACACAGGTAATGCTGTGGGATTACCTTCAAAATCTTCAACTTTTTTCATGTAAACTTTCAGTTGTTTTTTCAACTTGCGTATGGTTTTGTCTTGTTGCTCTTGCTGCTCCATGAGTTCCTAAAATGATGTGAATATACTAGATTAGTAAACAAACTTTCATACAGTGTTGATTTTTAAAACTGTGAAATTAAAACATCTGTAAATAGCAACATGGTGAGTTATTTTTGTCCCGTAGAAATGCTTCAAAAGTCTTAAATCATAAAAACACTTTCCTTACTCTTCTGTGTTTTTTTTTATAGTACTGTACATTTGTTAACATGCTACTCTTTACTGATGTAATATTTCCTCAAAGAACAAAAATATTAGACAGAGACATCTAAAGCCCCATTTCCACCACAGGAACTTGCCCCCGGAACTAAGAACCTTTTGAGGAACTCGTTGCGTTTTGACCGCAGGAACCAGGGTCTAAATTAATTTCCGGGGACATTTTATGGGGCTTTTTTACCCCCTAAAAGGGCCCTGGTCAGGGGGTAGTACTTTCTGAAAGTACAGGAACTTTCGGGGTGGAGTTTGGAGGGTTGATCGTCGCTGATTTGTAAAACACACACGGAGCCGCTGCTTCAACGACTTCCACTTGTGTACCGCTTCATTCATAAACAAGGAAGTACTCTAGTGTCAAATTGCTTTTTCATACTTCAGCAGACTAATTAGCCTAATCTTCGCAGGTCGTTAGACCACAGTGGAAATGCAGACAACAATGGCCTGAAGGAAGCTTGAAGTTCCTCGTTAAGTAGTTCCAAAGACTAAAAGTCCCTGGAACTTTTGGTGGAAACCCGGCTTAACTGTTCATTATGAAGGAGCTCTGCATTGTGAAAATATAATTACACAGTCATAATAACTGATAAAAGGCAGAATTATAGATTCAGACCAGTGAGCAGACCCACCAGGTTCTCATTGGTGAGCCGTGTGATCTCGTGCTTCAGACTCGCATCAATACGGGCATCTTCAGGCAGCAGGAGGCTCTGGGCCAGCAGCTTCTGCTGTTGCTCCTTTCCAGCCTTCATCTTGTTCACCTCGACAAGCAGCTTCTTATTCTCCTCACTGTGAACACGATCCTGTTCCTGCATCTGGCACACCAGAACTCTGGCAGATGGGGGGATAGCATTCAGTTTTATGTGGCATGGTCGGGATTTAATACATCAACCAACTACAGTATATTATTTCATTACTTATTGGTCTCTTTCAAGCCTTCATAAGCCAGCCACAGCTCTCCATCTTCATTCAGTGTATGAATTTCAGTGGACCTGAGGAACAGCATCAGAGACTTTAAATAACACAAAACTGTACCACCTGATGGATTTAAACTGGAGTGGAAGCCACATGGTCTTACCGGTCAACATCTTGAAATGAGGGCATTTCACTTAAATCTAATTTCACACCTTCCCCAAGCGCAGAGTCCTAGAGGTCAGTTCATAAGGGATAAATGATATCTAGTTATTGACAGGTGTCTGTTCCATTAAATGCAAAAATACTGAATACAAAATAAGAATGTAATAATATAATTTACTTTCTCACCTTATGTTTAAGAGCCTCTTGGCGGACCATATGTGATCGGAGGAGCAGCACTTCCTCTTTTCGCATCTCCAGCTCATCATTAGAGGAACTGAGGTGTTCCAGCAGTATGTTGTATGTCAGAGAGCCAGGGTTGGGGGGCGCCAGTTCACTATCCTCATTGGTCAGAGACTTCCGCAGCTCATTTAGATCCTGCTTCAACTTCTTGTTCTCAGACTCCAGTTCTTGCCGCTGAGACATTTAGAGAAACATAAACAAGTCAAATATCCACAAATTATTTATTGTCTCTATTTACCATACAGTTATAATAACTGTTTTAAGGTATGTTAATTAATGGAATGACTCTTTGTGGATATCTCCTTTTTGGGATGTTTAAAGAAATCTTGCTTGAATCCCAACCAATTAGTTATTATTTTATTTTAGTTTTGACTTTTCAATTTCATTTTAGTTAAATTTTTAGTTAGTTTTCAGAGTGAGTTTGCTAGTTTTAGTTTAGTTTTGGTTTTTCAGAAAAGTCTAGTTTTTGTTTTTATGTATTTAGTTTTACAGTAGTTTTAGTTAGTTGTTTTAGAGCCAGGTATGATGTTTAGAAGTAATCTTTAATGTTTAATCTTCATGCTACTTTTGAATAAGTTTGTGGCATAGCGCCATCTCCTGGAATATCAAGTCCGTTAAATTTTTGTGGTTCAATGTCACAAGAGCTGATGGAAATTCATGCCGTCTCCTCTTTTCGGTTGTGATATATTATAGCTAAAAAAAACTAAAACTGAAATTAATTTACATTCGTTTTTATTTAGTTTTATTAGTTTTTTACCCAGGCAATATCGTTTCGGTTTAGTTTTAGTAATTCTTAAGGATATGTTTTTTATTTAGTTTCAGTTTACTAAAAATATTTTCCAGTTTATTTTTTCAGTTTACTATAATAACCTTGATCCCAACACCTATGACAAAGTCATACCTTCAATGTTTCCAAGTCCAGTTCTGCCCTGCCAACACTTCTCTGCTCCTCCACCATCTTTTGAGAAAAATATACACATAATGTAAATACCAACCATGCAACCACAGATATCAAAATATAACTAATAGCTTTGTGATACAAAACTTTTCTCTCCGTTTAGTAATTTTTCATTTCACTATTAAAAAACAAGATTGGTGTTTCAGTCCATACTTTTGCCTTTTCTTGTTGGGCTTCTTCTCTCGTATCGAGCTGCTGCCATAGTGACTGTTTGTCCTGCTCCAGTTCCTTCAGTTTTCTTTGGAGCTTCAGAAGGACCGGCAGGTCCACCGTGGCCTGGGTCTCATCCTAACACAACACAGCAAGCATTTGAGAGAGGAATCTCTTCACAAACTAACTAGAATGCTGCACTAATAGGATTATAACACAGACAAGGCTGGAACAAAATCTTCCCACAGCTGCAACAGGGAATGAGTGTCCAGTGCTTGATACCAGTGGTAATCTAATTATTCAGTGATCATTTTATCAAGAGCATCACGTCAGAAAAGCTGCCGTTTGAAGATGACAACAATTTTTCCACCATGAAAACTAAAATTTGTTGTAACTGACTGTGTTCACACCACAGCTATAGCAGCTCTTTGTCAATATAGAACATACAAATGTTTTACAATCATGTTTAAAGGGTAACTCTGGTATTTGTCAATCTGGACATTATTTTCCCATGTTTTGTGTCTAAGTGACTAATAGGGACAACAATTTCTGAAATTGGTCCAGTATTGAGGGAGAACGCTGTAACCGGCATCCATCAAACGAGCTGCGAGGGCAAATGAGCAGCTTCAATGTAACATTACATCCATTAAAAGTGCTTGTTTTGGTCACCGACAGGCTCAGATTGTTATTATAAGTGTCTGACAACATTATGGAAAGGACCCTACAAAGAAAACATTTTTCTTACCTTTTGCTTGAGCCGGTCTGTTTGTTATTGTGTCCAAGTCCCGCTCAAGGAGAAGACCTCATCCACATTGTGGAAACCATCTAAATATTTAGCCATGACATTGAAAATGTTTTAGATAACACTAAGCTACGCTTTCTGTACTCCAACACAACAAACTCTGCCCGGCTGGCACTGGCGTTTCCTCCATGGATGTATTCCACTATTCCACCGTTGTCTTCCGGCAACATGTCACCTCGCCAGATTTCCCAACGAGACTACTCCTTGAGAGAGACTCTTTCCATAATGTCAGATGCTTATAATAACAATCAGAGCCTGTCGTGGCAAAAAAAGAAGCACTTGTCGTTTCGTGGCTGCCGTCTACAGCGCTCTCCCTCAATACTGAACCAATTTCAGAAATTGTTGTCCCCATTAGTCAGTTAGTCACAAAAACATGGGAAAATAGGGTCCAGGTTGAAAAATACCAAAGTTACCCTTTAAGTGTACAGGGGGTGAGCATTTCAAACTCAAAAAGATACATTTTGGGCTAGTGTATGCATCACTTTCAGGCAATTCTGATACTACACTATGATATTGTGTAGCTTTTGACATTACCTCTGTTTGTATGGAGTCGTCTTCTCCGTCAGTAGAGCCTAAACTCTGACTAAACTCAGATGAGATGCTGCTGTAGTTGGAGTCTGTCCTCTTGTGACCAGATTTGCTTGAACTCTGGTTGGGTAGGAAAAAATACACACGTTAATGTTGGAATAAGTAGCCAGACCTAAACTTGTTCCATCATGATAAAAAAAAATTCTAATGTCATATAATTTGTACACCGACGCCCTGTTAACATTTTACATGTTGATAAAGGTAACTGGTTTCTGCATTTCAGTGATCTATAATTGTCACCATGTAAAAAGGTTTACATGAACTACTAAATGTCTTAATTTAAGAGATTCTGGTTTGTGACCAATCTTGAAATTGCCATGTTGTTAAAACCCATCAATCAATAAGTAATAAATGATAACTATTGTTGCAATGTCAAAACTGTGACGCCAAACGAAGTGTTCCTCACAATGCTGAGACTCATCTCTTCCTTCAGGTCTCTGTGCCGCTCCTCCAGATGCAGGTGTTCACTCAGCAGACTTTGGTAGCGTGAGCGCTCTTCAGTTAAGTCCTTCTCTAGATGTTTTGCATTCCCGACGTTGGTTTTGATATCTGAAACAAAACAATTTTGTTATATTTGTTCATTCATTAATAAAGGAATGTGGAGGTTTGAGGTGAATAGCTCAGTACCCTTTAACTGATCGGCTTGTTCCAGGATTAGTTTGTTCAGTTCATCTTTCTTGTTGCTCAACAAGCTGTTCTTCATATTAAGGTCTTCTACCACCTGATTGTGAGAGAAGGCAAAATCATGTAATCTTAGTCTTTAGTCCTCTTCATTATGTCTTTTGAGGTTCTAGAAACTGACAAAAATGGAGCAAAATGAACTACGAATTCATAAAATGCCCAAAGGGCCTAAATGTAGGACTGCTCCATTCTTTCCAGAACATTTTGGTCAAGCAAACTTAAAAATCATAAAACAAATTAGCAGGCAGCTTAAAGCAGGGGAAAAAGATGGGATCACACGTCCAGCAGTAGAATTAAACATACATAGAAATAAAAATGAACCACAAATTCATGAAAACACAATTTGAATGACGTAAGATGAACTGATTGGTGACGAACACTGGGTATAATGAACAAACCTCTGCTGTACAGCTTAGTGTGGAAAATAACAGTTTAGGACTGTGGGGTACGATAGGATTTTAACTAAATGTCACTGAAGGTACTAATGTATCTCCACCAATGATGTCATTAATCCTACCTATTAACATTCCAGATAACTAAGGAAAGAGCGCTATCTAGAAAATTGTAGTGAATCTACCCAGCAGTCAAGTTGGATAAATCTAGATGAAGCAGGCCTACCTGTTGTGTCTGCTCCTTGTAGACCTTTGTATGCTCTTGCAGGTCTTGTTTCTCTCTGCGGGTGTTTTCCAGCTCGTGCTGCAGGAAGGAGAGCTGCTCCAGCAGAGAGGGAAGCGTCCCTGCCTTGGTTCTAGCCTCTTGCTCTGATTTACGCAGGTTTTCGATCGCTCTGCTCTGTTTCTCTTTCTCGGTCTTCTGGGTCTTCTCCAGAACAACCAGCCTCTCACTGAGCTCTCTGTTGTCTTTATGCTGCAGGGGGAGAAACAAACACATGCTGTGCATGTGATACGACAACTCCCAATGACCCAATGTTTCTCCAGCTCCAGTTTGTTTGTATTAGGGTTGATACCAGAGTAAACAACTACTCAACACAGACACAACTAGATATACATACTCACACAATACTCACCTGATCATTAATCTTGTGCTGCAACTGCATAATCTTGTTTTCCATGCCAATGTTGAGCGTCTTGAAGCGTTCCACAGAGCGCGCCTCCACTTTCAGCGTCTTTAGTTCCTTCTTGGCCTTCATGCGACGGACACAGCTCTGCAGCAAGACGATGGCTGCCAGGGAGCGTTTGTAACGCTGTCTAGCTAGCCAGCCTTTCACCCATTTCTGGATGACAACGGCTTTTCGCTCAAATATCAACTGTGAAATAAAAAACAAATACTTAATGTCAAGTTTATAAGTGAAATGGTAATGACAAGACCAGCAATAAGTGAGTGCAAAAGGTGAGGTGAAAATCCAGGGGCCATGGGTACAACATTCAAAAATGTGCTGTTGCCTAGTGGTTGCATTAGACTTTCTCATTGTCCGTCATTTTGACGGACAGGGTTGTAAAAATACCGTCATAATTATTGCCCGTCATTCCTTATTTTCGTTTTTAATGATAATAATACATCGGCCTATTTAAAAGGTGGAGTCATGGATTCTATAGTAATACACATTTTGTCAAATTCAGTGATCTCCTCACGGTCCGCTATCTGTTTGTTCTGTGTGCGCTAAAAAAAAAAAAATCCAGAGCTCATACACAGCCCTGGCTCTGCGAATAGGAAACAAACAAAGTGGATCGGACCAAGCCACTATGGCTACAGGCCTTACCGAATGTAATTTTTTTAATTCAAAGCTTCTATTGAGGTTCTCGAAAGAAGCTTTGAATATCTGTTAATTACAAGTGCAAGCCTTCCTTTGTGTGTGTCTGTGTGCGGCAGCAAGTGGGAGAGCAAACAGGAGTTTCCCGATCCTGCAAGCACTCGATTCATCGGCAGGAAATCCCGCAGAATGCTCTTCATCTGCACCAGTGGAGCAGCTGCACACAGTCAATGACGGAAAATATTTGGATAATGCGACTTCTGCAGAGGAATGCAATTCCTCTTGCAATTCAATTCAATTGAAAATGTCTGCATACGTTCAAAGCAACATTTAATATAAAAGTGTAAACGAGGTCAACAAGGTCATTATGAATATTGTCCGTTTCTATTCATATGACTTAATGATTGAGAATCCAGCGATCAAGGTTTAGGAAGTGCAAAACAATCTGGTGTACTCTGTGTACCGCTGCTAGAAGGCTTTACTGCCTCAACAATGTTACTAACGGAACAGGGCACATCTGGGCTTCCTTTGAGTTGTGAACTTTTCCATATTATATTCAAGAGGCACTGATTTCTGTTTTCTTGGTGGCACCTATTAAATCACCTATATTGTAATATTCAACTATCAAGTTCCTCTACGGGTTGAGAAAATTCCCTTTAAACCCCTTTCAAGCTCTAAAATACAAACTTAAAAATAGTCAACAGGCAAGCTGATGTTGATATTGCCTCCTGGAATTATTATATTTTGACAATAAAACCTTCCAGTAAAGGAGACCTTACAAGTGTGGAATTATAACATATCTAACTCCTCAAGCATCAAGCATGGCATTACCTTATAGTACTGCTTTCTAGCCATGTAGGCCCTCAGGACGCACTGAATAGTGATAGCTGCAGAGCGCTGCTGCTGGTAGCGTCTCCTGGTCACCCACATACGGACGTACCGCTGAATGACAACAGCTGCTCTGGTTCTTCTCAGAAACTTAACATAACTGACAGGAAATAAAAACATGTAAGAAATATGCTAGATCAGCTAGAAGTTTAAATGATGTCTTATTCTGCTGTTGTTTCACTCACCAGCGTGCCTGGTGACCCCGTGCATGTCTCTGTATGGTGATCGCAGATTCCTTCATCCTCAGGTACTTTTTGCGGGCCACCCAGCAGCGGATCGTCTTCTGGATGCTGACACAAGCCATGCGCAGCTTGTCAGAACGCAGCTTCTCCAGGTAAGCCACCTGACCGGCCCTGAAGAAGATCTTGTTTTTGCCAAACTGATACTTATCCTGGTCCTAGGAACCGAACAAAATATACATTAGCGAATATAATATGTTATGATCCGTGAAAAGTACATTTATTTTGTTACTGACATTATGATAATGCTTTTATACAATTCAGACATACCTTTACAAGTTTTTCCAGGATGTTTTTGCAGGTTTGTTTTCTGTCAGGAAGCACATCCTTTTGCTTCATGAGGACCCGATAACGACTAAAGAACTCCTGATAGGTCCATCTGCAATATTCATGTTAAGAATGACAAGTTGGATGGATTATTTTTATAGGTTCATGTATTATAAACATATAAACTGCCAATGGCTCTGTGCTCTGTATTAGATGCTGCTGATATGCTACCTAGATGGGAAACCTGCTGCTGAGATCCGGATTGTTTCGAGGACGCCACATGCTCGAAGCTGCTGCACTGCTCTCACAGGATCCATGCTTTATAAAAGACATAAAACATAAAAACACCTGTAACTGTAACTCTTTCATCTGCGCTTGTTGCAGATAATCGTATGAAACAGAAGAGTGAAATCATCCTCACATGAATGGAGATTTGTTGTCATTTGGCTTGATGCAGCGTACGTAGTGAGGAGATGTAGCATTTAGTGTGTCCATCAGCAAATGTAGAGACTGTCGAAACTGAGTAAAAAGAAAACCATAAATCCTTGATAAGTAATTATGGAAATACATAAATTGTAGTAATGTGCTTGAACATTCAATTTAAATGTCCAATATCAGATTTTGCATAGATAGATTTACTTAGAAAGGGTCCAATTGTAGGGCTGCACAATTAATCAAATTTGAATCACAATCAAGATTTTGGCTTACCACAATTAACAACATAATCGACTGAGATATTGACATTAAAAATACGTGCTCCGCTCATAGAAAACTCTGTTGCATATCAAATCAAGCATTTCCTAAACTAATAGCCAGCCACCAGGGGGTGATCCAGATGGTTTGGCTTCACTTTTGGGGAGCTGTCTTGCCGCTGCGCACGCACCTTGCAACAGCAGCCTGTGAAAAACGTTCCTGAATGTTGCCACTGCAGTCCAGAGTAGAAGGGTAATAAGCTTATACTCTATATATATTTTATGGGCAAAATAAAAATGCACTGAATTCAGATGAAAAAGAACCTTTAAGTCTTATTTTGATGCAACAATTTGTTAATTAGCAGAAATGTAGCACAACGTGAAAGTGAAGTTGATTTAATTTTGGATATAAAGCTTTGGTGCAATTTAATGTTGCTTCTAGGAGATGAACTGTGAATAAGGACTAGTCTTATTTTGACGCAAAGATTTGAACATTAGCAGGAATGTAGCCCAACATGGAAATGAAAGCAGTGCTCGGTGTATTTAAATGTGAAAGTGCAATTAAAAATATTGCGACCGTAAAATCAATGAATAATCGTAGTAAATAATCTTAATCTCAATATCAATTTTAAAAATGGTTAATATAATTTTGGCCATAATCGTGCAGCCCTATCCAGTCGTAAATGTATTTATAGTTATTTATTTCCTTAAAAGGCAATTAAATCTGACCAGCTGAGGAAATCATAAATGTAATTTTCCATAACTTTTCCACAAAACAGTTTTTAATCATGCATTTTCCCACATCATCAAATGTCACATCGCCGGCTCACTTTATGCTCTCACCTGCAGTCCAACGGTTTTCTTATTGTCCCTCTGCGTCGGACCAGCCCTTCCGGTGACACTAGTACGCTTGTTTGTAGAACCTGTTGCCTTCTCATCATCCTCAAACAGCTTCTGCAGCCAATCAACCTGAAAAGATTATTTTTCAGAGATCAAAGCAACAAAATACAAAGTTATCATTGAACAGCAGATGGCAGTGTTTTCAACAGTGTGTGTGTATTTCCTCCAATAGTTGTGGTTGAACAATTCTAGGGCGTGTGCCCAGGAACTTGCCTCAAAAAATATACTTAATTTGCTTTTAGCTGAGGAGGTGTTGATATTGAATCCATGTGACCTCTACAAACTAACTAATTGAGAAGGACTAGCAAGTGAAAATGAAGTGAAACTATTTATAAACCATGTCACCTTGCTCGTTTTCAGCACATTTATCTGCTCCTCATTGACTGTGTCCTTGTTTTTCTCCAGGAAACCCTCACACTGGTACTCCACCTAGGCACAAAGGACCAGGTCACACAGTAAAGGTCATACTCATCATTGAAAGTTTGAAGTGGACTGATTAGTATTGCTCTAATAAATAGAATCATCAAACATTAGTGGTGAAGACATATAATTCTGACTTTGCAGACAAAGTAATTACAATTTCACACTTGACTTTCTTGGTGCTCTTAGATTAGAAAACATGAGTCATCCATCCATCTGCTGACCACTGAGACATAATGCCACTTCAGCATACAACCGTGTTTTACCTTGTCTGCAAAGTGGTGGATGATGAAAGCTCTATTTGACAACCTGGGTTTATCAAAGTAAGCATTCTGCTTCAGGAGGGTGTTGTACAGTTTCTGGGCCCATGTGTCGTCACAGCCTTTGGGCATCTATGGAAACAGGAAAGGCTGACACATCAGTTAGTCATGGCCTTACTCATAACCTCCAAACATAGCACGGTTGAGATTTCTCCAGTGGAAAGTAGCTGAACAGAAAAAGTCAAATTAAAACTGGCATTTTACCTTGCACTCCTCATCCAGAAGGTCCAGAACACCCAGCTTGGCCTCAATGAGATCAATGCATGGCTGGTTGTCGTCAAAGTCAATCAATGTCCAAGGGATCTCCTCTTTCATGTACTCCTCTTGCTCCAGTTTGAAGACATGCTGGAGGGAGTGATAGAGGAAATGATTTACGTGCACATTTTGACAACAAAATGAATGTATTGAGCAAGAAAAAGACGCATACCAAGTTGAACTGTTGTTGAAGTTTCTCGTTGGCATAATTGATGCAAAACTGTTCAAAGCTGTTGACATCAAATGTTTCAAAGCTGAGGAAAAATGAATTTTTAAATTAAAACATGTCTGATCATCTAGGGAACATAAATGGAAAAGGCAAATGAATAACTCGCACACTTCAGGGCTTCAATGTTCATTCATTTATTGCATAGTTACATTTCGAGCAACACTGCTCTGAGTGAGCAGAGTGCGAGCCATTTGTTTTTTCCATAATCTCCTCACTTTAAGCTCAGCACCTGCCCTGTCTTAGAATCGATGTGTCTGTATATATATGCCAACCTAAATGGAAAAACCACAAACCTGGAGTTGAAAAACGTACCCGTAAATGTCGAGCACACCAATGAAGGAGTGTTGTTTTGCTGCAGACGTTAGGGCATTGTTAATACTGCCCACGATCCAGATGAAAAGTCCGGCGTAGATGTGTTTGGCGAGGGCATCTCGGCCGTTGACCGCATGCATTTTGGAGACAGACTTGACGTAGGTTTCTGTGGTGGTCTTGAGTTTCCTGTGACACAACCAGTGGGCCATTTCTTCACAGGGCACCCCCATCAACTCGCAAAACACCATCAGGTGGTCATTGTCTGGCTGGAAATACATTAACAATAATGATCTTATACAGGTACGGATCTAGACATCCTCAATACAACATCCAGACATAAAATTATCAAATATACTAGACACAATACTCTCTTGTTGTGTTCAGGGGTAATCAGTGTTTACCGAGATGCTGCTTTTGTCTGCTGACTGATCTTTCACCTCCACATTGCTAAGATGAAGAATAGCTGCCAGAATTTGGTAAATTGCCATTTGATCACTTTCGCCGATTCCTACAATGAAAACAGAACAATAAATAATGATCAATCATGTAAGGAAATCCAGAAAAAAAAAAGAACAGTACTGTCCATTCAACATGATATAAATGCAACCAGCACTCACCTAACAGTGAGAAAGCCCTCCTGGTGTTGCACATCTCGTTGGCATCATCCACTCCATCTATGACTGGGCTCCGACCCTGGTTAGTACAGTGGAAGTCATCTGCGCAACCTTCAAACATTAAACACATAAAATATTGTACTAAATAGACTGGATCTGTTTTTTTAATTGTTTAAATCCTGCTAAAATCACAATAGATACTTTAGTGACTCATACCTAACTTGAAGGCTTTGAACTCAGATAAATGTGAAGAGGCACACAGCTGGTAGAATATATGGTAGTTCCTTTCTTCGTGGGCCTAAAAGTAGAGCAAAGAGATGTAAAATGGGAGCCAAGTAATTACACAAGTACTGCAAACACATTCCGTGAAATTGACAGCTCTTTTGACTGTAGGTGCATGCATAAACTGCAAGCACATTTCTAAACCCGGGCTTAAACTGATATCACCAAAATTTCTCTTGAAAATAATTCAGTTGCTAAACAAAACCCAATATGTTGCTATCTTTCTGAGTCAAACCAAGCAGGCTAAACTAAGAGTGTTGTTTATGGTGCTTGATATTATGTTGCTAAGATATACACATGTTACATGCACATGAGTGTTTTAAATCAATTAACTGCGAGGAGAAACACAGAAAATCGAAAGATAGAGAGGGCCACATTCAGACGGTAGTCACATGAAACCATACCAATGTAATTTACCTGAAACACAACTCTAGACTTTTCCAGTAAGTAGGTTCTCATGTTAGCACCGATTATACAATGCTTTTTGTCAAACCCAATCTCAATGTACTTCCCAAAGCGACTGCTGTTGTCGTTCCTTGTTGTCTTGGCATTCCCAAGAGCCTACAAGAAACACACAAAAGGCTTTCAGTAAACTTTGTCATTTTATAATTTTGTCTTATGTCCCTGCAGTGTTCAATTTTACCTCCATGATGGGGCTGGAGGCGAGGACTCTCTCCTCAACATTTGCCTTACCAGAGGAGCAGCTGACCGTGGCAAAGTAACGCATAGCGTACTTAGCAGAGACCGTTTTGCCAGCTCCCGACTCACCACTCACTATGATGGACTGGTTTCTTTCATCTCTGTGGGAAAAGATGTGATGACATACAGATCAAATATCAGCTAAAACTAATTTAGAGTATCAGCGAAGAGGGAAATTAATATTTATTTTGCTTTAAAGGACCAGTGTGTAGGATTTCGTGGCATCTAGCGGTGAGGTTGCAGATTCCAACCAACTGAATACCCTTCTGCTCACCCGTCTTTTTCCAAGCGTGTGGGAGAACTACGGTGGCCTTCCGGTAACATAAAAACATGAAAGTCTCTCTCAAAAGCCAGTGTTTGGTTTGTCCGCTCGGGCTACTATAGAAACACATGACGGAGCAACATGGTGGACTCAGTGAAGAGGACCCACTCCCTACGTAGATATGAAGGGCCGCCTAAATGCTACACATTGTTTCTTTAAAATGTAAAATGAAATGTATTTGGAGGTTACAAAACCTGGCCATCTGTTTGTATGCTTCCTCTGCTACTGCGAATATGTGGGGGTCCATATCTCCCATGTTCTGCCCACTGTAGGCATTGATGATGTCAGCTTCATAGATGGCCAGGCTCTCATAAGGATTGATGGCAACCAGGACAATTCCTAAATACCACAAGGAGAAAATTGTCAGTCAGACTCTATTAAAACTGCATAAACGTCTGCTATCTGACATGGATTCAAATAAATGAACAGTGTGTGTTCCTTTAAGAGCAGCCCGCACCACAATAATCAGCATGATGTACTGTAGATTATCTCAGAGCGTACAGTGAGCAGAGCTCCAAAGTCTACAATGACAGTGATAGCGTAAGTCAAAGGAGATGAAGCTCATTACCACAGTACGTGTAAATCATCTTGGAGTCGATAAAGCGCACTTTAAGGTTGTGCAGCACTGCAGGCTCGTGAAGGTAGCTGAGAGCTGTGAGGTCATTTTCCCCCACCAGGATGTCTGGGTTTCTTAGTGGTGGCAGGTTGTTGGTTCGGGGGTCTATTTTGTGTTCCACCTCCTAAAAGACACAAGAAGTTAGCTTTAAGTACCCAGTGGTGTAGAGGCTGTTGATAAGGTGGGTGTACTACTAGGTAGATGGGTAGGTTACAGAGGAGGAAGTGGGTATATATTCCAATGGCTTTTTGGCTGATAGGTGATTATACTGTAAACTGTAAGAAAAAAGGTGGGTATACTCCACTACACCACTGTAAGTACCCACAGTATGAGACTAAAGATGGTAATTTGCTTTCATTTAAGAAAAACAGCAAAAGCTGTTAGGACAACCAGTGGAAAAAAGACAAGAAAACAAGCAAAAATAGATGGTTGAGCAATAAAATATTAGCATCAGTTGTAGTTTGTGTTAAAGCTAACTAACAACCACTGTGCTTGCATTGTTCACTCATGATAATACTTCGGTCTTATTTCCATACCTGAAGTGCATGCCCAAACTCGACATCACAGCTGCAGGTAGCAACAGCGCTGAGTGTGTCTATCAGTCCACCTATTTTTAACCCAGTACATTAGATTGGCTTCTTGTATTCAACATTTTTGCATAGTTACAAGGTGTTTGTCTTGCCTGGAAATGTATGTGCATTTACCAAACACCACAGCTGCCTCAAATAATCCCACAGCACACTGAGATTTATGAGGCTCCACTGCCAGTGTTCTTCCAGAGAAATATGTGCATGGCTCTCTTACAGAACACCACACGCCCATTTCCACACCTCTGTGCCTCTATCTCAAATGCATGTGACTAAGTATGTGTGTTATCTGCATGTCTCACCGTGCCATCCTCCAGCTGCAGAACCAGCTTCAGGTCGCCAGGAGTGTAATCTTTGACAAGCTCTGCTGACTTCCACACTTCTCCTGCATCTGGCAGCCATACACGGGCATACTGATGATGGACACAGTTCAGTTCAGTTCAGTTCAGTTCAGTTCAGACAACTTTATTTTTCCCCAAGGGGGCAATTCATTTGTAGCATTCCCAGTCCATACATCCATACATACAACAGACAACCTGTTGGAGGGACAAGTTACAATAAGAACCATATAAATACATAGGATTATGGCAATAAAAGCCCAAAAAAGAAACAATATATAAGAGAAACATATCTTAAAGTTCCTCTAAATAACAGTTATTTAAAATGGGTAGTGTCTGCGTTCAGCAGCTTCACAGCAGAACTTGTGGTAACGATTTGTTCTCCTTAAGGGCACATTATAACGTCGGCCTGAAGGCATCAGAGAGAATTCAGCTGAAAGAATATGATCTGGTTGGCTGATAATCAGGGCCCGAGCACCGACAACGTCCCTATTGAAACTGAAGGAATTCTTCTTTTTCTTTTTCATCTCCCAAATGAATCGCCTTTTTGACGACCTTAACATGCCCCAAAAGTTGTTAAACTTGGCACACTTATCATACTCGGTGAAAATTTTTATATTTTAAGGGTCTCGGGCGTTGCAGTTGCAAAATGACTCGCTAGAGCCCCCTAGAAAAATTGGAAAAATTGAGCCCCTCGCTCTGGTTTCACCTACATGTATGAAATTTGGCAGACAAGTGTAACATGTGGAGACGCACAAAAAAGCTTCTTGGAGGTATGCCCAAAACTCAACAGGAAGTCAAACATCTTGAATTTATTGTGCGATTTTCGCCCATTTTTAGCGTTTTATAGGCCGTGTACTTTAACTAACTCCTACAGATTTGATCAGATCGACATGAAATTTGGTCATGAACATCTTAAGACCTTGAGGATGAAAAGTTATCAAAATGGTGAGTTTTCACTGAACGACCTGACCGTGGCGTGGCGGCCATTTTGAGCCAATCGCCATGAAACAGGAAGTTGTTGTAACTCCACTGTACATAGTCCGATCTGCCCCAAATTTCTCAGGCATGATAAGGGTCCAGTCCCGAGGACATTTACATGCAAAAATATACTCATAGCCCGCCCCAAGATGTTAGCCACGCCCCCTTTCATAACTCATGAACCGTTTGTCGTAGAGTCTTGTGGCAGGCGTCATGGCGCTCATCAGAGTTTCGGCTTCACTGTGCCCGTCCGCATCAGTCGGCGTCCCGCCAGTACCCCCGACGCGCGGGGAGGTGCGAGGGCCCGCTCATCGCTGCTCACAGCTTTAATTTTCTTTTGCTTTCTCAGTCACCTGTTTCTCCCAAATTGTGCCCAAGTCCTTCTGCTGAACTCCAGTAATCTTGGAGCACACATTGACTATACTATTTAGACTGTTCTTGTCCTTCACAGACAGCCCGTTAAACCAGCAGGTAAAAGAAAAGGTTAAAAGGCTTTCAATAAAAGAATGGTAAAAGTTACATAAGAATGTATCACAGACATTAAAAGAATTTCGCTTCTGCATTAAATGAACACTTTGTTGACCCTGTTTGACAATCATTTCAGTGTTAACATCAAATTTGAGCTTTGAGTCAAACATAGTGCCAAGATATTTGTAGGAGTCATGTTTTCATAGTTCTTATTATGAATGATGCTTGCTTTTGGTATGTCATTATTCTGCATAAAACCAGGTCAGAGCCATTCAACCACTGCACTTACAGCAGTCTTTTACACAGTATAGTGACATGTACCTCAGGAAGATGGCAGGATAGCTAACTTGAAGTCAGCAGACAGCAGTCATGCGTATAATGTGGATGGATATGGGGTATTTTAAGTGACAGACAGATTAAAAAGGCAATAAATTAAGGTTTTAAAACCCCTAAAGCTGTTCTGTAAACACCTCTAAGTGACTGGCACTATAACCCACCAGTCTTGACTCTTGCCATATGTAACCATACATTGACTAGCATAACTTTACCTACCTTGGTGTAAAGTTCAGAGGCTGCCATGTCTCTCAAAAGTCGCTCAATGAGTCCTCACAAACTTCCTCTGCCCGCAGAGAAAAGATGAAACATGTTTATTGACTCCCAAAGTAAGAAAACGTGAACTTTTCGGAGCTCCTCTCTCTCCGTGTCTCGGTGGTGTCGGCGGGCAGCAACAGGAGAGATCAACGGCTGCTGTTGCTACGGATGTCAGTCAGTCAGATGTGCGTGCACCGACAAGTTCTGCTCGCGTGCGTCTTGCCCGCCTCCCAGCGGCCAACGCGCTTTTGACAAAGAACCACAGCGAGGAGAGCGAGGAGGGGGAAAAGAGGAGGAGTTTTTCTTTTTTTTCTTCTCTTCCTTTTTCTCAAAACAAAATAAAATAAAATGAAATATGGATGAAACAAAATGGAGAGAAAAATAAATTAAAGAAAGAAAAAAACAAAAACAAATAAAGAAAGAAAGAAAGAAAGAAAGAAAACTTTTAAAAAAGTCAAAATAACTGGGCAAGATCAATACCATGTGACTGTGTGTGTGCGCTTGAGAGGGGTGGGGCTGGCTGGCTGGCTGTCAGTCAGGGTGCAAATTAAATTAAGGCAAGATTAAAAAGAATGAGATAAAATAAAGTAAAATAAATATAAATAGGTAGATAGATAGAAGTAAAAGAATGATGGCTAAAAGGATGGTGTTTAATAGGGTGATGGATAAAAAGATGATGTTTTAAAAGAGAATGATGGATAAAAAAGGATGATGTCATTGTATGTGGTGTGTGGACTGTAACTGGAGTTAAATGTAATCATGGGTTAATATTGGTGGTGGTGGTGGGGGGGGTTTGATAGTTATGTTTTGTTTTTGGAGTATTATGGAGAGGGGTGTTCTGGTGGCCCATTGACATTCATGGATTAACTGTGTCCTGGCAGGATTACGGATGGCTCTCTGTATATATCTCTGGGTGAGGATGGAGTTTATCATTACGTCATATTCTTGAGGTACAACGCATGTGCAGTCTGCACTCGCCGAAATTGAGTCAATCGCAACGCACGACCGCAGCTCCAGTTACACTGCGCATGTGCCATCCACCATAAACTCAAGGCCCGTGTCCTAGCCTCTGTCAATAGGCCTTCTGGAGGAGACAAGGCTGAGGTGGTGTCAACATTACTGCCATGATACACAGCATGTGCATTATTTATACAGAGGGATGGAAAATCACACCACATTGCCAATCAGGCATAATCATTTTCTTACTCTGGTCATAATGTATGAAGGATCATTTTACCCAAAATGAATATTAAAAGGGAATGCTAGGAGACTGTAAAATGTGTCATATATAAGGTTATGCTTTCTTTCATTTCCACTTTGTAAATAATATTTGTACCGGACATGTTATAATTTTTTTGATAACAAAAAAGACAAAAAAATGACATGTCCGGTACAAATATTATTTACAAAGCGGAAATGAAAGAAAGCATAACCTTGTTTATAAGACAAATGAGTTGTGAAAAAAGTAGTAGACTGTAACTAAGTACACACATCATCAGTGATATCAGTGTGGTATTGTTATCTAAAAATGATATTGATTTGAGACTTGTTCATGACCAGGGTTGTAACTGAGCAGTAGGCCTATACCTAAATATAATAATAATAAAAAAATAAAAATAATATCTATACTGTATAATGACTGTGCAATATCATTATTATTATTACTACTCAGGTGTAAAACCGTTTAAATTTCATTTAATTCTCACTGTGCAATATCATTTTCCACTTGTAAAATTTTGTTAATAGTCTGTTTGTCAATACTGTATATACTGCTCCTACTTTTATACTTCTTTCTATTTAAATGGTTCATAATTTGTTACACTTTATTTAGCTCTTTTTTACTGTGTTAGCTGATGCATCTTGTTTTTTGCACTATCCCCTTTGCTGCTGTACACTGCAAATTTCCCCACTGCAGGACTAATAAAGGAATATCTTATTTTTTATCTTAAAGCTTTATAATGAAATTGTGATAAACTACTATGAGGATAAAACCAACAATTCTTACAGCCCCTTAAAGCTGCAGGTGGTAGAATTGGAGCAAATATTAAAAAAATATTTTTTTTATAAAACGGTCACTATATTCTGACAGCAGTGCATGAGACAGGTAATCTGAAAGAATAATCATGTGTCTCTGTGTCCTCCGGTGCTCCTAATGGCATCTACAAGATTTCACAGACCGGAGGAAAACAACCAATCAGAGCCGAACTGGAGCCTGCTGTCTCTGAGCAGCTGTCAATCACTCACAAACTCCAATCAAACTAGGCAGCACTGATCAAATATGAAACTCTGGATGTTTTTTTTGTGCAGGTAGTTTAAGTAACATTTGATTGGACACATTAAGGACACGTTCAATTGAATAACCGTACTTGTAAGATATTATGCAAAACTATTTTATTTACAAAACAAATGGCACAGTGTGACTGCACAATAAATGCACATGCACACTCCAGACATGTCAGGGGAGTTTCTTTCCATAAAATCTTAAGTGATTCCAGTCAGACAGTGACAGACATTTCAGGCAAAATTCATAACCAAGATTCTCACTGAGGGAGCAAATATTGCTCAAGAGGAACAACGGTTCATAACTTTTAAGGCCATTTTAGAGATCAGGATGAGATGGAGACCAGCAGCAAGTCCTTGAAAACCAATGTCACTAAAATGAATTAAAATACAACTGGCTACTAACTGTATGTGATCTAATCTTCAGTACTTTGAAAGCACAGAACCAAACAGCTTCACAGAGAGAGGAAGGGACACAGACAATCAAGGATTAGAAAACAAAAAAGCAAGATTAAGTATTTTCACTCTTTAAACAGACATGCCTCCATATGAGCAATTGAATACTCAAAACCGTTTCAAACTGAAAGGCGTATCTGTAAGTTAAACTTCTACTTCACACATATATCAATGCAAACTGTCTGTGGTCATAACTCATAAGTGTTTTTGCCTCTGTAACTATCAGTAACATGGCAGAACAAGATTCCTCTCCAGCTGCTGTTAGACAGGCAATTTGTATGGAGGCATATATCCTTAAACGTGAAAATGTTATGCGAGAATAAGATAGCATTAACTTCCATTCATATTTATAATATTTTTATAATCAATCACTATATAGTCTTTTTTAAGATCTTGAGAAACATTTTCAGCTACTACTTTTCGTTGGATTTAACTCACTGGCAATTCAGTGTTACCACTTTTTCTCAAGAATTTGGCTTGGTACATAACTTGTTCTTAGAGAATACATATAAAGGTGAAAAATAAACAAAAACGTAACCACAGGTAGATATGAAGTGGGGGGTTGGAATGGTAACAAAACAGCAAACATGAAACCATCAACCAGCCAGTTTGCTGGCTACGATTGAAGTCTTTCTTTGAGGCAGGTCCTGAGGTGTTGGGATGTGCCCCCCTGTGATCTCCGTCTTCTCCGTCGGGGCTGATGGCAACTGCTTGTTCTTCATTTTTGCCTTGGCCATGTTGTAGTCACCAGAGTCAAAATACTTTGGCTGGACAAACAAGAAAAATATAAAGTGAGAATATTGAAAGACTGGATTTTATTAAATAAGATAAGATGAACCTTTATTAATCCCCGGGGGGGAATTCAGGTGTCAAAGCAGCAAAGCGCAGATACAGAGGTGTACAAAAAGATTATAAAACAATAAATAGAAATACAGAATATACATAGTGAATGAACATAGTGAATGGACATAGCATGTACCGCCCGTCAAAAAAAAAATCTAGTGTACAATAAATAGATGTAATATGTGCAGTCTATAAAATGGTATATGGAATGAGAAGCAAGCCAAGTTTAAGGTATGAAACGCACCCCCTTCTGGAGTCTTTTCCTGAGAAAGTCTGAGCCTCCAGGCTTGGCTCCTAGGTTAGGAAACCTGGCCTTCAGTTTGGCCTCCTCTGCTTTCTCTGGACTGATTACTTTATCCTCCATTTCCTGCAAAAAGAAAGAGCACAGAGTGTATGGATGGCAAATGCTCCACTCAGTGGACTTAAATGGGAGAAAAACGTCATTAAAAGTACATCAAGTGATTAATGAAACTGCAATATATATATATATATGCTGACATCAGCAGCTGGTACAGCTAGTATGGCTACAATATGTCAAATCAAATTTATTTCTATAGCACATTTAAAACATGAGCTGACCAAAGTGCTTTACAGACATAGTGCAGAATAAAAACAGGTCAACAGAGCAGACAACAAAATCTCACACATCCACAGACAGAGACCAAGATACAATCCATGAGCAATATGTCACAATAATGCAGACGCCATGAGGGACAACTGGTGTTTGCATTAGCATTTATCCTGCCAATTAACTTAGCATGTTTAGCTATAGCATTAATCCAATTTATCAATCAATTTACAAGAGATTGCGGCAAACTAAGCTACACATCGGCCCCTTAAAGCAGCAGGGGTTTTGTTTTGCTTTGTCATAACAGCTAGGAGCTAATTAGCTAATCACTTGGCGGTAGCATCGTTGATGACATTAGCAAAGGGTAGCTACATGCTAACTAGCTTGCTGCTAGCCGAATGCTAATTTAGCAGCAACTGGCTGACTCGTTAAATCAGCATTTCGTCGACTAGTTATGTGTTTACCTGCTGTTCCTCTGCAGGCCTCGTCTCGTCAACCTCCTCAGACATAGCTGTATTGGATCCTGTACGGTTTTGCCGTTCAAGCAGCTCTTTTCTTCTGGAGGATAAAAGGTGCAGCTGGGAGCGACTCACTAGGCGGGCTGAGCAGCAGCAGCCTGTCATGCAGCCTGACCAGCAACAGGCCGGGGAGTCGATGCCAGATAGGGATGTGCCGGTCACGAACGAGTCGGTTCAAAGAGCCGGCTCTTTTAAGTGAACGATAAGTCCGAGAGCCGTTTTAAAAAAAATAAAAATTTAATTCAAGGCAGAATGATAGGATGATCTTCTCCACGCCACGGCGGGCACTCTAACAGCCTGTTCTCGCTCCTGGCCTCTGGTAGAAGATACAGGACCCCCCGGACTCTCACCAGCAGACTGAGGAACAGTTTTTCCCCCAGGCCATCAGACTTTTAAATAGATAATTCATACGACACCTTCTCACACAAAAATATATCTTATACTGTATATACTGTATATGTTCTTAATATATATGTTCTTAATATGCCTGTATTTATTCTTAATATGCCCTTGTACAAAGTATTTCTTCTTTATAATTGTAATGTAAATGTAATTGTAATGTTAATGTAATATAACTTATTATTTTAATGGAGCTTCCCAGCAAAAAGCATTTCACACGTTTGTACCTGTATAACCGACGTGACAATAAACATCTTGAATCTTGAATCCATGCACTGACTGTGACTGAATGTTGTGTTAATGATGTCCGTGCGACCATCAGATGATTAAAGACAAGGATCATACCATCAAGCAGGGAGGGGCGGAGGTGCGCGGCGCAGAGCAGGTACAGAGCAGGAGGAAGAGGAGGAGAGAAAGAGAGAGGAGTGCGGTGCGTGAATAACAGACAAGATGATTGACAGTCGGAAACAAAGCAGCATGTAAAATTATGATATTCTGGAAATTATAAGGTTTAGTATAATTAAATTGAATAATTTAAGTGATATATGTGCACACATACTAATCATATGTCAAAACAGCGCTAAATGGCTGAATTATAAAAGGCAGAAGTGGTAAAACGAAGAGCTGTTTGGGAGCCGAAAGAGTCGACTCTTCTTGGTGAGCTGAACCAAATGATCTGGCTCACTAAAAAGAGCCGTAATTCCCATCACTAATGCCAGAGATGCAGGATGGGAGACAGAGCAACATTTCCTGCTACAATGTATAGCATGAAGAAATTAGGAAAAAATTCTTTACAAAAATTAAATGTAAACTCCCAAGAATTTGATTCCCTCTCTGACCAAAATAAAATACAACATCTAGAAAATAGTGTCATCAGCATAAAAGCTGCAGGATATGTCAGTGCATGTCACAGCCTGAGAGACAACCACAATAACAACAGATAATAGATGTATTTGGTAGGCATACTTACATAAATTAGTAAAGAGTGGTGGTTTATAGTGCCAGTCACTTATAGGTGTTTAGAGAACAGCTTTTGGGTTTTTAAAATCTTAATGTATTGCCTTTTTATGTCTGTCACTTAAAATAATACCCCATATCCATCCACATTATACGCATGACTGCTGTCTGCTGACTTCAAGTTAGCTATCCTGCCATTTCCCTACATGAGGTACATGTCACTATACTGTGGTTTTGTAAAAGACTGTGTTACTGTAAGTGCATAGAAGCTGCAGGATATGTCAGTGCATGTCAGTCTAGAGACAACCACAACAACAAATAATAGATGTAACTCACACTCTGCCTTTTATTTACTTTTTGTTTTTTTACATTTATCCTTTGATATTGCAATATATTGTAATTAATTGTTTTTTATTTGTTTGTTTGTTTTATTGACACAACAAACATTAATTACTTCTTTATTGTTTTCTTCCATTTACATGCATGTTCTTTTTAAATATCTACATATTGTAATTTGCTTAATGAATTGTATATATGTATATATATGTTTTTGTTTTTATTTTTATTCAATTTTTTTTTATAAATGTTACCTTATCAAGTGATGTACTGTACAAACATTTTACAATTTTGTGTAAAAATTGCCTCGGGGCACAAGTGATGCCATTACATGTTCTTTTATAACATATTTGCATAATATATGGAGATTATTTCGTTATTAATTCATGTCATTGTGCAGCATGGACACCAAATCTTAATCTGTAAAACATCTTTGATATTGTTGAAAAAAGAAATTCCTATTGGAGGCTTTCAACAGATTCATCAATGCCTCAGAAATGTCTTTAAGAAGACATTAAAGAGGGACACAAATACCCCACACCTCACCTCCATACCATTATTGACACACAGTACAACTGAACTGAATGGACTGAAATGCTGTGCAATATGCTGCCTCCCACTGTGTAATTCTCTGTAATATATTTATTATTTTTTTTAAATATTTTTATGAGCTACAAGTTCTTTTAATATGGTCATGGAGCATATATACTGTATATTTGTATTCTGGGGGTATCGTTCCTATGCAGAGGGTAGTTTGGTTTATTTATTGACTACACTGAGGGCGTTTTATATTTTAATTATTTATGTATTTATTGTGTTGAGTTGAATGTGCTACTTATTTTGTACTGTAATTACCTTGTGCCTTTTCTACCTTTTCTTTTCTTCAAGCTGACTCGGTGTAAACTGCTCAGAATTCCAATGTACTTGTGCAAATGGCAAATAATAGTCTTGAATCTTGAAAAACACAATATAATCTGAGTTATTTGCAGATTTATTCGTAGGAATCTTAAAAAAATAAAAATGTATTTGGGCCTGAATGATAAGATTATTTTTTGTTATTTCTCATAGTATTTCTTGTCAATAGTGAGTTTTATTGCAGCCCTCATCTATCAATTGTAAGTTAGTTCACCTGCTGTCATAAGTGGAAAAGGCCAATCAGACCACGATCACAATATTAGTCAAAGCTTCTTAATCCATATTTCTGGATGAAAACAATTGCATTGGGAAAAAAAGACCTCTACTTTCAAATATATCATTTGTAAACCGTTACACCACACTGGTATAGAATGGGAGGTAAAATGTAATAAATTAGCTTTTAAATGCATCTTTAATTTTGTCTCCTATTGATAATTTGTGGTTGAATGAGTGACAGATATGCAAATGATGAATATAGGTCAATTTTTTTTTTTGCTGTTACCATACATTAAACTTACACTATATGTTAGATGAGTCCAATTCAATGAAGTGCTTATATTATACAAATAATTTGTGTGCAGCCAGACTTCTCTTCCTCCATAATGGTCTTCAAACTAACACAATGTCCATCAGCAAAAATCCACATGTAACACAAAAGTAAAATGTCTTATGGTTTCTCATACTACTGACAAAGATATTTTATATATTCATTTGGCACCAACTTAGGTTTTAATTTAACTCTGGTTATAGTTGGGTCAATGTCACAGAAAATAAGAAACAAAACAAGTACATTACCCAAAAAAACATGTTTATTAAATTTGTTGTTGTTTACCTTTTAATATTTTTTGCATTACTGAAATACATTTTACTATGCAACAGGATAGAGTAAATTCTTTACAGCTCCGACTATCACAGGAAAAGAAATAACTGGGAGATACGTGGTTAATCGCTGCTGCTCTGGATGCAAATCTTTGTTGGATCAATGCTTTCAGTCCTCGTACAGCTATTTAAAACTGAACGCATTATTGTGTCCACCATCAACCATTTGGAAATTTTAATTCCAAAACAGAAGTTTAATATAATACAAGGTCAACTTGCTCACGAGAGTCATCACACAAGCAAAACCCCTTGGGTATAAGATTAGAGATCTTCATCCCCCATGTCCACGTCTTCTTGTAACTTCTGCACCATTTTGGCTTCCATTTGTTTGGCCTTTCCTGTAAAAACCAAACAGAGACAAATTTTTAATAAGGGATAATGTACAGCGAGCCGGTCATTGTTGTGAAAGAATCCCCGACAGGGCGATGCTGCACCCCGACGCGGAGCCTTCATGATGGAATGACAACCAATACACCTTTAGAAGATCTTCAGCTTTCCATTGGTGTATTAATCTTTTCATTAGCGGTAAAATTTACAGAGATAATGCTGGATACATTTGTGAGTCACCAGTAACCTCTAATCACAGTTAAAGCGATACTGAACTTTGGTAGAACTTTTGGTTGTGTTCCTAACTGGCCATGATATATGCCTAACTAGTTCAAGCAAGATCTTCAGCTTTCCATCGGTGCATTTATCTATTCATTAGCAGTAAAATTGAGAGATATATCACTGGATAAAGTTCAGGAATGCTGGTAACCTCTAGTCACAGGTCACATGAGAACTGTTGTTAGGGTAGGCAATTCAGGTTTATACGACAATGTTTTATTTTTTGCAATGGCCTTCAAATCTGAGCATGGGAGCTGATATTTGTCTGGTCTTTAACCTGTGACCAAGCCGACTCAGTTGAACCTATAAGGAAACTAAGATCAGTCTCCTGTCGGAATAGCTCACAGATTCAAAGAGACACACAAGCTAATCTACCACAGCAAGGTGCTCCAAAAGGATTCAATCTTTTGTTTTATCTTTTTGATATGCAATAGCGCATTTTTAAAAAAAAGTTTTTTTTTTTTTTTTAAAACCATGTATATACTGTAGTTGTATAATGTATAACACATAATACATTTTCATTAATATGTATGGATTGTCTGTTCTGTGTATTAAGCTTCATTGTGTTCTTTGTACTAAAAAGGTGAAGTGCTGTGCAGTGTGCAAAATCAATGGCACCAATTCAAATTCCTTGTACATGATAACAAGTTTCCTGTGTATAACGTGGTATAATTTGGTGAAACATTTTACCTGCATGTGGTGCTTTGATAAGGTGAATATTCTTCTTCACTTCGGTGATGGCCTCTTCCTTCTCCAATTGTTTGCCCTTCTTTAGTCTATAAAGTGGAGAGAAAAACAATAAAGTTGAGGCAAACATTGTTTTCCAAATCCTGTCATAATGCATTTGTTATATAAAAACTGTTTAACATAAGATTGAAAAAGATAAACTCAAGAGATGTGCCCAAAAATGAAGGACTTGCTCACCTGTTCATGATAAATCTCGCCTGTCGTTTCGTTTTTATTACTTCCACCCTCTTCATTGCTTCCACTGTAGAAATTAAAAGTGACACATGATTCATCATTTCAAAAATCAAATGACAATATTTCCACAGCAAGTACATGCGAGAAAAACATTTCTACATTACCTGTCTTGTCCCACAGACCCCTGTTATATTTAACAGGGAGATTTCTCCTCTTCTCAAACTCCAGGGCGTTATCCTGAAAGAGAGGATGTTTGTTAGATAAGACACAGTAAAACACATTTATGACAGAGTTAGTGCTCTATAGATAACCTAACTCACCACTGTCAATTCCTTTCCTGTTGCCTTTCTGAATGCTTTGGTCCATCTTGTCTTTCTTGGGTTACGCTTCTTCTTGAAGTTCTTGTGGCATTTTGACTTGCAGAATCTGAATGACTACATACAGAAAAACAAATAATTAGAGGTCAAGAAGAAACCACAGGACTTTGAATGGATATGGTTAGGTAGACCTGTAAGCAGTTTTCTTGCCAGGAAGAAGGGCTCAAACTAACGATTATTATCATAATGTCGATTAATCTGTCGATTATTTTCTCAATTAATCAATTAGTTGTTTTGGTCTATACAATGTCAGGAAATGGTGAAAAATGTCGATCAGTGTTTCCCGAAGCCCAAGATGACGTCCTCAAATGTCTTGTTTTGTCCAAAACTCAAAAGATAGTCATAGAGGAGTAAAGAAACCAGAAAATATTCACATTTAAGATGGAATCAGAGAATTTTTACTTTTTCTTAAAAATTACTCAAACCGATTAATCGATTATCAAATAGTTGGCTATTAATTAAATACTTGACAAATATTCAATTCATAGTTGCAGCTCTACCAGGAGGATAACAGGAGTTTGGTATTGTTGAATTACAAAGTTGTATAGACTTGAAATTCAGCATTAAAGATTTGACACTAGATTTGTAACAGTCCACATGCGCTCTGTCTTTATTGGTTACATATTTATTAATATCGGCCGGTATATCATACGATATTGGCTTATTACAGATACACCAGTGTTGCCATTCATGTTGTCTGGTAAGTAACAGGAAACTGCAGAATAGAAATGGAAAAGGTATGTTTGAGGTAGTTTAGAAAACACAGAGAGAGAGAGAGAG
This sequence comes from Sebastes fasciatus, assembly GCF_043250625.1. Taxonomy (NCBI): domain Eukaryota; kingdom Metazoa; phylum Chordata; class Actinopteri; order Perciformes; family Sebastidae; genus Sebastes; species Sebastes fasciatus. The sequence goes on along the minus strand of NC_133798.1, from coordinate 20,423,022 downwards.
AGAGTTTATTTTCCAACTGTAGAAAGTCTCACTCAGTAGCCTATAACTGTCACAAATGTTTACGTAATGAGCTTATGTTTAAGATGATTTTTTTTGTGTAAATGGATTATAAAAAGCTATAATGTTTGTCCTATAGCTCCGTTTTCAGTAACATCATACACATTTCAGATCTATGACTGTGGGGTGTTTATGATTTGAGTTACCGTCAGAGGGCGACACTACTCCACCAGCCAACCAGAGGCCCTGCTGCTGGTTAAATGTCTGGCTCTCTTCATCAACTTGATTTATATCAACAGAATGAATCTAACATTTCAGAAAGTATTAACGTTATGTGCCTCGACTCCCACGTTGTAATATAGCTGAACACGGAGGTAAACCATCATTAAGTTATTCACTGTTAGAAACTATAACAGCGTGTCTTGATCCCACGTGAGTGAGGACAGCACGTTTTGTTAGCAGCTAATGTTAGCCAGACAGTCTGACAGTGAAACCAGAGCTTGTGTTAGAGTTAAAGGTAAATAGATAGTACTCTACCTTGCAGTCGTTCCTTACAAACATCACCCCATGCCCGGGGTACACTGGCCCCGAGCAGAAATAACACTTTTCGATGCGCATTTTCGCAGCAGAGACGCTGCGTGCGACAACGATAAAAACAAGACCGACCCGACTCCTCCTCTTCCTCTTCTAACTCCTCTTCTTCCTCTTTGGTGTTTATTGGTGTTTGGCAAACCAGCTTAGAGGTGCATTACCACCACTTACTGGACTGGAGTGTGGAGCAGCAGATTGGCAGGAAAATAATAATAATAATAAAATAAATAAAAATAAAATAAAATAAATAATTATTAATAATAATAACAATAATAATAATATTAATAATAATTAAATTCTCTCCATTATTCCTGTTGCCCTTAAGTAATTAATTAGAAAATTGTGTACTTTCTTAGATGTCTTTCCTAGCAGATTGTAATATCTCCATCATCTACTTTTTTATTGAAGAAAATTAATTTACAAACATTAAGACATTGTAATCTAAACTCAATACTTCTAACATACAAGGCACAAATGGATAAGAAAGATAACTTAAATTATAAAAATAATATAATAATATAAGAAATGCAATGAAAGAAATGCATAAATAAATAAATAAATAAATAATAAGACTGCACTCTTCCATAGAGGCTCTAGGGGTCATCATCATATATGTTCAGTTCTTCATAAGCTCTGAGGAGAGACTTTGCATGTTGTCCATTCATTAGTCTTAAAGCACTGAGATTATTGTCCACAGGTCCCCAAGTGGGTAAAAAAGAGTTATACAAACACAGAACAGAAACTGAACATATGCCACAACCAAAAAAAATGCAGTTTTAAAGGGACTGTTTGTAAGAATCAGAAATTGATTGTAACAGCAACTACTGTGGCCGTTAAGTCAACGAAAGTCAGCGTCCTGTTGCTCACGTTCGCCTGTGTGCACGCGCTAACTGAATGTGAGCGAGCATCCGTCAAAACAGTGAGGCGACACACGTCAGCTAAAACCACAATATCACTCTATATTTCACCTGCCTGACAGTAATGTTAGCTGACCAGACGGAGGTCTCTCCATGAATCAATGCTGATCCTAGTGTTGGCATTTCCTGCCTCAGCCTCCCGACCGCGGCCGGAGGGAACAGGGGAGACACCGGAGTTTTGGTCAGAGACAATAACGTTACTCGCTGCGGAGCCCCGTCACTTCACAAGACACGGGAAACCTCTGTTGGTCTGGAGGAGCTGCAGCATTTATTTCTGCAAAAACGTCCACTGTACATTCACTAGATATTCTCAGAGCTAAACTAACTCTTCTGCAGTGTGTAGTGTGCGCGCATGCACATGTGGAGGTAACGCACGCGGTGTGTGAGTGAAGGCAAGCAGGCAGGCAGGCAGAGGAGCAGAGTACAGCAGAGACTTCGGCCCTGGAGACATAAATGTTTGAAATATTTTGGCACTTCTGCTAATAGCAGAATAAACTAAATTTGAATATCTAACAAGGAAACACAACAATAAAACAAACAAAACAAACCAAATTAAAAAAAAATCAATAAAACCAGAAGTGCACTCGGAGAGCGCAGACCTGGATTTTGTGAACTGCTTGTGTGTAATTTGATCTGATAGTATATCTGTATGTTGCTATGTGTTGCTGTGTGTACCTGTGTGTTTCTCTGTACTGGCTATGGAAACAAATATCCCTCTGGGACAAATAAATCTAAATCTAAATCATAAATATGCACTTTTTAAAAACTTTTTTATTTCACGATAGTATTTTTCACAAATCCCTGCCACTTCACCTCAATCATACAGAGATGGATAGTAGAAAATATATGAAACAAATAGTTATTAAATTAATAATTTATGTAATTTGTAGAATTTTTTGGGGTTCTTTTATATATTTGACTTATATTTTATTCATATGATTATTTATATAATAATGTCTTATTTACTCATTTAATATTGATTATTTCTATAACACTTAACGGCACCATATTTTCCCACCTAATATTCACAAACCCTTAAAGTGTGTCTTACAGCTGTATTTCTTACTCTCCCTGCATACAGCTGGTGACCATGGTGTTCACACTTCATGACTTTATACTGATTATGGAGTCAAACATAGCTCTACATATTTACACACAGTGAATGAGCCGACACAGCAGAAATACTGTAGATTTCTCTTCAGTGTGAAAAGGCTTAAAAAGTGTGAGAATACTATATGTTCCTAAATAGCTGTACATGTAATATGTAATTGAATATAGTATACACTGTTATTCAAAATATTCCTTATCATCTTAACTTTTCATTAAATATTTCAGTCTCACACATAATCCCAAGAAGACAAAGTGCAACACAAAAGGCATTTTTCCAAGAACAATTTTATTATCTAGTATTTGCGATCATCTTGAGAGTATCAAAAAAGTCTGTTGCAACAATTCAACACTTAAAACAATTCGTTCTGTTGCTCACTTTGGATTAAAAGATGTTTTTTGGTATTCAAAAGCAGAAATATAAAAAAAAAAAACATAACTTAAATATAAACATTTAAGTCTACACTCTAAATCTACATTTGGCACCTGAGTTAAGTCAGCAAAAATAATCTGCGGCTTTCAAATTAACCCTTTATATCAACGCATTACACAGACAAACTATGAACTTAGAACCAGTCTTATTAATTTAGTAAAATGTCACATTTAAATTGGGAAATGTTTTAGTTTACGACATCATGCTAGAAAGACAAATCTAAATTCAAATTTCCAACGTAACCTACGTAGGTATCATTCAGGTGAAATCTCATGGTGATAAAAAGACAGCAGAACAATTTGACATCTCAAGCTTTAAAATAAAAAACTATGTAAAAATGCCTTTCTAGCAATCAAAACCATTGTAAATTATATCACATTTAAATGCAAATAATGTAAATGAAAACCAAAGAAAATCACTAAATAACAGACACATTTCTTTGGTTAGGATTATTTGTATTATAAAGATATAAAAATTGATTATGTTGCTCTTCACACATAGGGTTTCCATTTTGATAGTCAGAATCCTTCATTGTCACACCTTGGACAGGAAATATTATGGAGAAAGAAAGAGAACTCTTCGCCATACAGCAATATTGGTGATAGGTAACAGATGATTCTCTTAACAAGGAATAAATATCATCATCTATCACTGGCAGGACAAACTGGATCTTTGGTCTGGTGTCAAATATTTCCACCTCACAGTACCAAAGATCAACTGAATGAAAAGCCATACCCATCTGAGGAAGGAGACAACTCTTTGGATAATAGCATCGGCATCACCGCTGCGTTTAGCAATGGTCTAGAAGGCAAACGGAGCACAAGCCGGGGAGACTTGTGCTAAAGCTTTCACCAGAATAAAGCATCAAGAAAATGTACACTGAGAAAAGCATTCAAACCACCATTCTAAGGGAAATTTACATCATTGGTAAGAACAATATTTTTGGCAAACGCATATATCGCGTATATCCTCTCTATTTTTGGTTGCCTTAGAATATCTTTTGTATTATCAAAAACTCTTTGGGTACAATTTTTCCCATCTTTGGATTTCATCTTCTTTAGTATGCAAAGCCCTTTCGATATTAAGGCCATGTTAAAGCTTTGAGTTCAATGCACTGGAAATGACAAACCATATTGTATGATAAAGCTCAAACAGTTTGACGATATCTAATGCACTTGTTATTTTCACAACATACATCATTCAAAGACAAAAAAGCTCTTTCAACCGTGAAAATAAAAGTTCAGTGGATTTAAAAAATGAGGACCTCCAGTTAATGACGCCCCAACAGAGGTAACAAGACATGGCAAAGAAATGTTTTCACCTTGTCCCCTGAGTCTGAGATAATACTGCACAATATATGGTGAAAAGGAGGTAGTAATGTATACACAAGAACAGAACACGGAGGTAGATAATCAGTCAAAAGGGCCCAACTACTGTACACCCTCTGCTCCAGTGGAAAGTAATTAAATATAATGAAAATGTATCACAGTACATTTTTGACATTCTTTTTAACATTCATCATGGGTGAGCTTTGGTTTAGGACAGACAACGCCAAACAGGTAAAAAAAAAATGGAAATAAAATGTTATAACAAACATTCATACAAAATCCTGAGGTAGATCCGAAGCAAAAGCACATTTCGTCCGTCGCAGCAGCTGGCTTCCTGATCCCTTGTGCCTCAGGAAATAACCGAAGGGGCTCAACTCAGGAAGCAAACGAGGTAGAAGTGGCGCAGCTTCGGCTGCTGGAGAGCAGATCTGGGCCGGGGTGATGTCAGGATCCGACTGCTTGGGCAGGACGAGAGCCCTCTGAGGTGCAGCAGAAGCGGGTAGCATCAGGGGCGGAGTGATGGAGGGGATGGTGCTCCTCATTTTCCACTTCAAAAGACTGCTTCAGCTCAGTGACGGCACCCTCGTCCGGCCCAAAAGATTCAGGTCTGGAGCTTTGGCAGGTCGAAGGGTTGCTCATCTCTTCATTGCTTCCTTCGTTGGAGTAGTGTCCAGAGTCTCCCGTCTCTTGGCTGCCCTCGCTGGTGTGAGAGCTCTCTGAGTGATAAGGTCCGTAGATTATCTCCCGGGACGAAGGTGGCAGGGGCGCTGAACCTAAATGCTCCTCGTACCTCAGAACAGTTTTGCCAGCCTCGTACAAGCTGGCTCTCCTCTCAGCCTAATGAGGTAGAGAAAATAGAAATTAAGAAATCTGACTGAAAAGAAAGCTGATTGAGCAGAATAATGTTGCACCACTTACATCACTTAGAGCTGGATTCCTGGTCTCCCTCTTGAAGAGCAGCCACCTCTTGCTTTGATTCTTGCTGCTGATTGGACCGGCACTATTTATGACCATATTAGCTCCACTCTGGAACAAATGAGAAAATATATGAGAAATACTGATTTTTTATGGTCCATCGAACATGTACCTGTCAAACGTACATTTCTATTTCTGAAACCAGAAGATCAATAACTCAGTTTTCAGTTTGTCTTACCTTGGTATCTAGAAAGTGCTGACTTATCATGGGTATAAGGGCCTCCACATTCTCCCTATGGTGTTCTCTGGGCAGGGCCAAACCAGTATGTGGACCTTCAGCAGCTCCCACAGCAATGACTTTGTGACTGGACGATTTTCTATTAGTCATACAAAGATAATAATGTAAAGAAATGTCAGAAAAACCTAATTGTTTATGTTTTATAATATAATTATAAACAGTTTTAAATGGTTAGAATCAGTACCTTGGTCTGCCCTTACTGATGAGGATTACGGCACACATAACAATGCAGGCCAAGGCGATGCTCACGCCAACAATGATCCCCGTCATAGACCGCTGGTCTATGTGGTAGAGACCATCGGAGAAGACTGGAAGATAAACAACAGGGTTTCAGATGGGAAATGATTAAACATTAGTTACAATTATTTAGAGAAAATTAATATACAGAGGAGATAACGCTGAAGGAAAACAGAGGTTAATACTCTCCGCCTTCTCACCTAGAAACCGAAGGTTTAACAAACCTTCACATACATCTATTGTTGTTTGCAGTTCATGATCAACACTGTGTGCAGGACTGATGTGTATTAAAAAGTACACCAAGGTTTTATCAGAAAAAAACTCAACTTTTACAACTTTAAACCTGAAATATGAAAATACCATAAATAATTAAACAAAATTTGAAAAATACATAAAAATAATATTAATTACAAACATACAACTTTATGCTTTATTATGCCTATACTGAACCACTGTTCTGGTTATTAATTAATAGGGTTACCAAATGTTGCTGACCTACGCCTCCTAGTGGTTTGTTTCCTACCAGAGAGGAACTTTCATTCACTCTCCATTATCAATCCATACTGGTGTCAAAGTGCATCATGATTTAATAAAGCTGGACTCAAATTAAGCCTAAGTGGCATCACAACCCTAATATAACATTATAGCCAGAGAGAAATTCAAACCATTTAATTTCAAGCTAAGAACACTAACACCAGAGTATAGCTTTACTTTCATATGGACATAAATTTATATAATAAATGGAACAAACTATCATGTATTCTCCAGTGTTCCCTGGTGTTTACCTGTTGTATCGGTATCGGGGAAGCTTTCAGAGTGCCTGGGGTTCTTGCTGCGGTGGGTGTTTCCATGCTTCAGTGGCAGCTCCACAGTGTTAGAGAAAGGCCCGTCACCGACCAGGTTGGAGGCAGAGATTTTCACCAGGTAGACGTTCCCTGCCTCCAGCTTCTCCAGCAAGGCCATCGTGTGGCTTCCTGTAAACAAAAGCAGAAACACACAGCAATGATTAGAAACAAAGAACAGTGATACTGGTGCACTTAATGTTGCATAAATAGCTGTATACAGAATGTGTGATATATTTACAGCTCCCTATGACAGGTACAACTGAAGCTGGAGAGTTTACATTACCTTAGGTATTCTACATGAGTAACATTAAAAAAAGTAAGATATATTTGTGGTTTGTTTCCTGGAAACAAAATGTTCCTATATGTTACCGGGATGTGCTTTTGGTATATATTCAGTGATTAGTTTATTGTGCTTAATGGACTTTTATAAATCTCATTTATGGCATTACTTCATTCTTTTCACTATTTATCTATGTAATGTTCTGATATCTTTCTAAAATTGCTACATGATCACTGACTTTACAGATAACTTGATCCAGCCCACTACTCACCCTCTCTCTGCAGTATTTGCCAGCGTCCAGACAACCAAGCTTTCTGGGAGGCGTACAGGATGGTGTAGCGTGTAACCACCACATTGGGCTCCGTGGGCTCCCTCCAGGACACCAGAGCAGTGTCGTCCTCGATCAGAGTCACTCGCACTCCTGTAGGTGGTAGGCTAGGTGCTGCACAAAGAGAAATCACATTCACAATAAACAACACTTGCTGTGAAATATACTGAGAAATATGCAATTATCTGATTTGAATCCGGACAATAGAGGAATGGTGGGATACACAAACAGCTAAGGCTGCCCCCTCATAGTCGATTAATCAACTAATCGGTCATTTTGGTCTTAGTCGGACTAAGATTTCTTTAGTGGATTAGTCTTTTTTTATGCATTTTTCATGCTAAATGACTTATTTCCAAGAAATTTATGAGCACATCTCTTGTAAAAACAAAATTTAAAGTGGTGCTTTTGAGTGATTGTTTGTGGAGAAACTCACTTTCACAGATTTGTTGATTAAATTCACTTATCGATTAGTAAACAAAATCGTATTAGTGTTAGTCGACAAAGAACTTCTTTGGTCGAGGACCGCCCTACTAACAGCAACATAGTCATGACAAAATGATGTTACAGTAATTTACAGTAATGTATTACCTGCTGGCAAAGTCCGATGGTAAACAACAGAACTCCAGGGACTCGACATCTGGTCCACATGGAGACGCACAACAAACTCATAACGAGTGTTTGGATCCAAATTCTGAACCACCACACTCTGTTTGGTACTGTGAACAGACAACAAGCATACATTATGGGCATTTTGCAGACAATAATCCAGAGCCATTTACTGTATCAAATGTGAAACTGTGAGGTTAAATTTCTGTTACATCAATACAAACAGCCAATGATAAAAGTACAAGGGCCATATCCACCCATTCACAAACATGCAGTGTAATGTAAATATGTATGCAACCAAACCAAAAGAACTTTTTGAGGCATTATTAATCACGCCAGACGTAAAACACTACATTTTTGGGGGTTGTCAGCTTACGTTTGTAGGTAGCGTATAGCAGAGGCGTTGTGGGTGCCCACAGGTGTACAACGGACTGTATAGCCGACAGCCTTTCCCGAGGCAAAAGCAGGACGGCTCCAGCGCAGAGACACTGAAGATGAATTGTTGGCGAAGATAGTCACATGATCTGGAGGCGGAGGGGCTGCTGCCAGTTGGTCTCTAGCCGCTGAATGATGCAAACAAAATGCATATTTTCATCACATTTGAGAAAAGGTTTGAATTACATTTTAAATTGTAGGACTTTTTGTAAACAACAGAGAAATGTACTTACACACACATCCTGGAGTGCTAACTGTTTGGTCTGTCTGATAGCCATCTCCAGCTTGACTGACAGCCAGAATCTTGACATGATACTTTCTCCTTGGATCTAAAAGACAAACAATACATTTTCAGCCAAGGTTGGTCAAACTGACATTATAATACTTGCACAGAACATCTTTCTTCAAATTAATAGTCCAATAGGGGCCAAATATTTGGTTAATATTGCCAAACTCTGAAACAATCTCTATTAAAATACCAGAAGTGATTGTTTAAAAAATAGATTAACATCATTTTTCTTTTTTCTTAAAAAGGCAGACACTTGGACAATTAGCTGCAGGAGGGGGACGTTTGTAGGTCATAAATGGCCGCTCCCCACACATGGACAATGCATGGTCTCCTGAGTCACCCCAAACTCTCATTTATCATGTGTTGTCATGTGTAAGGAGCATGAGAAAGATCAACCAGCCCCCAGGCCCGGTAAATATGGCGACATGATCAATAAGCTCTACGAAAATTATCACAAAGAGATATATTTCTACTTTTTGAAAGCCTATAAAGATTTTACAACTATGAACCCCTATCAGCACTAGAACACAATACAAACAAGTCACAAAATTGGAGGGGAAAAACAGAGGTGAGATGAGGAAACTTAAAAAAATAAAGTAATTATGGGACATACAAGGCTGTTTCAAATACTGGCTTTACAAGGCTTTTAGGTGGAGGAAGCTCGGGGTGGGAAGCTTTGAAAATAAGCAATCAAATTTTGTTAAAACACAAAATAACTTGCAGAAAAGCTACCATTGCATTAGCTCCTAAATCAGACATTTTTAGGGAGTGTTAAGATTTGTTTTATGCCTCCAGAGTTAAAGGTCAGCCTATGGGTATTGACCAGTGAAGGCGTTGTGTCCAGGCCTGCTGTGGGGGCTGGGCCAGTGTTCAGCTGCTGGGAGCCTAGGCCCATGGGACTGGGGGGGTTTGACTGGGGTCACCAGGTCAGGCCAAGATAGAACAGAAGGAATCTGGGCTCAGGACTGTGGGAGAGGAGCTGGGCCCCTTTTGTTCCCCCTTTCACGTCCTTCCTACTGGCCTTGTGTTATAGCCTTAAACTTGGAGCGACGCAGAAAGAAACATGGCTCTAAAACAGTCAGTGATGTTATGGAATATGAAACCAATGACAGCAGCTTGTGTGATTATCAATATAGAATCAAACTGAAGTTTTTTTTTATATATCTAGCAAGTTATTACTACAAAAACATAAAAAAAAAAAACATTTTACTAAGAATCTACTATTGCTATTTCAACTTTTTGGGTATGAATTGCATAAGAACCACACTGTGCTTAAAGACTCCCATCAGTCAAAATGATATCAACAGTTTTGGTCATTATGGCTCTGGTTCATACTGCATATAGATTGCTCTGGGTCATTTGCATGGACAGCACAGATGACCAGTGGGGGCAGGGTCCTAATCCAGGACTGCTGTCTCACGGCTAGAGGTCAGTGGCTCGGTCCAGTTTCAGCCAATCCCAGGGGTCTTTGTTTGTGTGCTTCGGTGTCCAGCTAAAGGGGGTAGTGGCCAGGGTCTTACAGGGCAGGTCTGGCCCTGGGTAGAACACAATGGCCAGGGGTAATTATGCAAGCCGCGGGATGGGAAACGGTGGTGGGAGGGACATCTGGATCCTGACCTCTAACCCTGGGAGCCTGCTCTCACACAATACCGCAACCAGACTTGAGGGGGCTACTGGTTAGGCAAGAGGGGTCAGCCCATATTGATCAGGGCAGAGGGTGAAAATGCAAATATAGGTTCCAACTGCCCACTGAATTAAAGTGGGACCCATTTGAATGAGAACCAATCGGTCACTCTCTGTTGTTACTACGCCAATTTAACAGGTCTATATGGTAGAAATGCACTAACACAGTGAAATATAAATGTTTTTTTCATCCACTCCACTATCCCATCATCTCACAACTAGACAACTGGCAACAAGAGGGCTTCACTCACCAAGGCCACTGATGGTGTAGGTATAGTTTTGAGCCTGCAGCTGGATGACGGGCTGCTCTGGATGGCCTTCCTCGTGGTAACACAGCTGGTAACCCTGGACAATCACAGACTGTGGGGAGGTTTGCCAGCGAGCCACAATGGAGGTGCAGTTAAGCGGCTCAAGTTGAAGAGTAGGGGCTGAAGGCACTGTGGGGCAGAGATGGTAGACATGAGATCAATAAACATTCATCTTCAAAATTATTGCTGAGCACAAAGGAAGACTAAACAAAAAAACAACAAGACACTGGGTATAGAAAAAGGATGGATGGATGGAAGATCATCTCATTAACATAATGGTTTGGGTGTGACAGAGTTATAATTTAAGCTTCATATTGGAAGAAAATGCACCAATATACACAGCATTTTGTTAGATTACTAGTTGATCAAGGTCTAGATCATCATGCTCTAGACCTTGATCTCAATTAAAAAAGTAGAATTCTTTCGGCTGTGCTGCTCTACATCACCTAAATATATAACCAAACTTTTGAAAACAAGAAGTCCAGCTCTAGTGGACAAACAGCCACCCCCAACACACCAGGCCATGAAAAGCTATTCTTTCCCCCCACATAGACGCCTAAGGCCCTCTCTTTATGACCCGTGACTGAGGCCACTCTAACATCACTGACAGCGAAGGGCAAAGGTTCCTGGGTAACCAACACAAAGACTGTGGGACAATGCTACAAGAGCAAACCCTACTCATAAGCCAGGCCACTCTGCATGAGCTCTAGTGATCCTCCCGGTATTCTCAGAGCAGCAAAACAGGGATGTAACAAAAGTTTGGCACCACGTGATTCCATTAGTCTATAGCATGAACTCGTTATTTGCTTCTTGCCCTGCTGAAGATTTCTGATTTTGACCATGAGCATAAATTCAATAATGCATGAAAACTTAGTCACATTAAGAGAGCAAAACTGCTCTCTACACCATGTGATGAGATTGCATAGATAAGAAAAACACCCAGCTCTCAAAACACTGTGACAACATTTTCCTTTTCAGCCTTCTGCAGGTTTACCTTTGCTGTTGGAGGTCTTAGGTGTGCGGTGCGACGTCCACGCAGAAGGCTCACACCAGCCCACGCGGGTTGCTGCAGCTATGCGGAGCAGGTAGATGGTGTCCGGCTGCAGGCCATCCAGCAGATATTCGGTGCTGTTCTGAGGTATCTCCACAGAGGTGACAGTGCTGTCCGCAGCTGTGCGATAGGATAGTCTGTATGCAGACAACCGACCGCGGCTCAACTTGGCGGGCAGCGGCTGCCAGCTCACCTGAATATCTGTGGAGCTCTGGCTGGTCAGACTTAGCTCCGGGGTACGTAAAGGCACTGTGGAAAGACATGGATATCAATATACTTGACTCTGATGACTTCTTCAGAACACAAACATGATGGCAAAGCTGTCATATGTCTATCTATTATTCACATAAATTTGCTGTTAGTGTGTAGAAAATTGTGCTACCACCAGAATGCCGATCCCCCTTATTTCCACTCAAAATGTGCTCTGTGCACACATCACTTGCATGCATTTTAGCTTAACTACCAAAGTGATTTATTGCAAGGAATGCTGGGAGTCTCAATGCTCTGTGCTTACCATCCTCCAGGGTATGTTGACTGACTTGGTCTGACATACGACTGGCTCCCATTGGCATATAGGCCACGATGTAAAAGCTGTAGTTTCGAGCTGGCTCAAGGTCATCGATGATATAACTGGTCGTGTCGTTGCCAATGACAACCTGATATTCTTCGTTGTTTAGACCTGACATGGAACACATCGTAAAGTAGGTTAGGAAATAGGTTACGTTTATCCAAAGAAGAGACTTCTCTGAAAGGTTGTCAGACATGTACCATGTAAACAGTCAGTGTTTTGAGAGGCTCAATGCTGGCAGTTTCTGAATGTCACTCATCTTTTCTATAAACATGTGTAACTCAAGGCACAGCCACATAACTGCCTCCAGGCCTCTTAAAGCAAACCTAATTAAACATCTAAAACGTGTTTACAACGAAGGCAGATTTGACTTAATAGAGTTACCTAACTGTCACGTCAATGGTTGGAGTTGAATTTCTCCTGACGCTACTGGTTTGCATGGCTGTGAGGCTTTAAAAAGATACCCTGTCCCTTTAACTGCAAGCAGAATGAGCTGGGGAGTGGACAATGGGCTGGCTAAGCCTGTTGTTATTTCAGTGAAGTTGCCATTCTGAGTCCGCCTTGACCTCTGCTCTGTGCAGCAACAACAGATGGCCTTTGCCAAAGAAAGTTGATCACATGTGAGAGTGAGATAGCGTACTGTGGTTGAATGTCATCTTTTCATACCTTCATCCCTCCCGGTTCACAACAGCCCACATGAAAAACCTTAAACAGAATGAACTGGTTCTATGGTCTCACCTTCAGCCTTCATATAGTGGATGGAGTAGGCGATGACTTTGTCTGCATTGTAGAGAGGTCTCTGCCAGGCCAGTAAGATAGCAGAGCTTGAGATGGTCTCAGCATGGATATCTCTTGGTGCACTGGGCCTGTCCTCGGACATGACTACAATAAGGCGAGCCAAGGACAGCACAGAACCCTGCTCGCTCTCTGCCATACACTGATAGATTGCATCATCCTCGGGGATGATCTGGGTAATCACCAATTTACTGTGAAACAATAAGCAAAATATTAGCAATCAGTCAAGAAATTCAATCATATTTGATTAAGGCAGGTTTTTTTTCCACGGTACTTAGTTATGTTTGATTGCAATACCTGTTGTACATCTTAATCCTCCCATTTAAGTGAACCTCTTCTCCATTCTTTAGCCAGCTGATGCGTGGCGGGGGCACTCCCTCTGCTTGGCACATAAACCGGGCAGTGCCTGCTCTTGGACGGGTCTGGCTCTCGGGCCTTTCCACAATGGATGGTGGCACTGAAACAGAGGTGCAAGAGAAAAGTGATGAAAACGCAGTCTATTTAACCCACAAAACACAAATTGTGTGGCATCTTGTACCTGAGTTCACATCTGCAAAAGCTTTTGTTGTGTTATGGCATATGGAATATAAGAAGCAATGACAACAAATGCTGTGTAACTACTCAAGAGTTTACTGTACCTAGAACTGTGAGGTTGGCTGCAGCAATAGTGTAGTTGCGGGTCCCAGGGGTGGTGGCCCTGCAGAGGTAGACTCCATTGTGCTTGGAATTGACATCAGTAATAACCAGGTTCCCGTTGCCCAGCACTTTGGCGTTGTACACATCAATGGGTTTACTGTCAGCACGGCTCCAGGAAATGATGGGCCAGGGGTTGCCTGTGGCCACACACTCCAGCACCACAGTTTGGCGAAGAGAAACTGTGACATTCTGAGGTCCAGCAATGATTCTGGGTCTCTGACGGGGTTTAGGGCCTACACCTTCACAAGAAAAGGAAAATGTTAAAAATCAATTCCTTAAATAATATGATGCTTGTTCATAAAATCCAGTTAATGCGGTCTCTGTACCTTGGTTGACTGTCAGTGTGGCCTCTCTACTCTTCGAACGGCTACCGATGTTAGTTGCCACACATCGATATTGTCCAGCATCTTCTAGTTGTACATTGTGGATCTGAAGGACTCCATTGGGCAAAACCGTTATTCTGGAAACATACAACGGTAACATTAGGGTCAAACTGGAGGGTATATGTGGACAGCAACAGAATTTGAGAGCTGCTACTAGATTACAAATGCATGATGTCCACAAAAGTATATAGGGAATGTATGATGGCGTGTCTGCAGGTACCTGTCTGTTCGTAGTGGTAATGTGCTTTGGTTGAGCTCCCAGGTGATAGTGGCTGGAGGGCTGGAGGTGACAGAACAGGAGAATCGTGCCACTGAGCCCTCAGTCACCACAAAAGGCACAGGATGCAACACAAACTCTGAGATACCTGTGGAAAAAAAAATTATCAATCAAGGCCGAAATATCAGCAGTAGAATATTATAACTAAAACCCAATGTATTAGCTTATTATGAAATCAATGAGTATTTGTTTTAGTGGTGGGCGACTGAATTAAATATTTTTAATTTTAATTCAGTTTGTCATTTTCTTTCAATATTTGGTAAAACATTATACATTATACATGCAAAGTCCTGACTTTGATGGATGTTAACTGATTGTATGAAAGGAATTGATCTTTGTGAGAGACCATGATCTTGCTTGTGTGCACTGTGCAGATGAGCTATCAGGTCCCATACTGACCAGCTGGTCCAATCAATGGATCAATGGAAGAATGACACTGAATGATGCATTGTTATAGATAAAAACTGATCAATTCACTTTGCATAATAAGGATTGCCACTGGGGATATAAAAAAAATATATCAAAAAACAATGTTGAAATATAAAAGAAAACCCATTTTTTGCAGAAGTCAGGGATGACCCACTACATATAGGCAAAAAACACCATTTTGTCAGATTTATGTTGCACATATTTTACAGCTATACATATGTAAATGCTTTTCTTAGACCCTGCTATGTAGACACTGATTATAAGTATTACAAGTATAAAAATACTTGCTTTAAAATGACTAAAGCAACTGTGATCAAGTTGCTGAGTCACATTCTGTTTATGTGTTCAAAAGGTCTTTCAATAATCACCACAAACAAGCAAACCTCAATCTGCATGTGTCTCCAGAATACTCTGTAAGATATGACAATTGACCTTCATTCATTAAGGTGTAGACACTGATTAAGTATAAATGTACTTGCTTTAAAATGACTAAAACACCTGTGATCAAGTTGCTGAGTCACATTCTGTTTGTGTGTGTTCAAAAGGTCTTTCAATAATCACCACAAATAAGCAAACCTTAATCTGCATTTGTCTCCAGAATACTCTGTAAGATATGACCAATGACCTTCATTCATTAAGGCGATAACTCTCTCCCTTCCCCCTCACTCACAGGAAGGAAGTCAATATCATGTTAAAGAAAATCAATACCCTGTTCTCCCACTGAAGCTCCGCATTTAAATCCTTGAGCTTTGGGGACTTCCAAATTAAAGAGCAATCCTTTAATTCAAGACCTAATGTCATCAATATTACACAAATAAAACTGGACTACCTGCTAATGTGATATACATTAGGGGGTTAGCCTAAACCAGTGTGAATGATCCTTCAGGGTTTGTTTGTGAATTATTCCTCTGGATTATCAGTAGGTTTTACTTTAGTGTTAGTACATGACAACAGAACCCCATCCCAAAATACATGTAATATCTTCCAATGGCTAGTATTATCACGAAGTCTGGAATGATCCACCTATTCTGTCTCCAGACAACATGGCTGGCTGGTGAGCATCATGAAAAGCACCTGGTAAGAAGTTAAAAATAACATGTTGTTTACTCTCCACTGGGAGATAACAGACCGTCTTCACTCGTACTGGGATCAGTGATGTAGATGGTGGGTGTGGCCTGCACAGACTGATCCGCTAATATGGTCACCTCTGTTGTAAAGAACAAATCAATGTCTAGGTCAAACAGCACAAAGGTTTCTCTGGAGAGGTCAAAGTTCGCTTCAACCCCCTGTCCATTCAATTTTAGCCCAAACTGGGAGCCAGATCGAAGCTAGTTTACCACTAGTCTAAAAAAGAGAGCCCTGTGATTTGTATGTTGTTTATATCAAATGCTACAGTACTATTCAATTATAATAAAGCATACTATTTTGCAGATATTGTGAGAAATATATGACAGATATGTGACACCCTCTGTGAATCCAAGATGTGCTGAAACTAGTGATGTAGTCCCAGAACAACAACGAAACTACCTCCTGAATGTAAACACGTTTTGAAAAGATCATCACTATTTACTGGAATATCAGCGCCCGTTCAATCACATGACAAACTGGCCTTTCTTTAACAAAAGGGGCTCTGGTTGACGGGGCAACAGAGGGACAGATCCAGTGAAAGGGATTGTGGGCCGGGAGAAAGAACAGCAGGGCAGCCCAGCCAGAGCCGGCCTGTGACATCACAAAGGCTTTCCCTGCTGACCCCTGACCCCCAGGACCTCTGGACAGAAGGGGAGCACAGAGGAGGCCCATCCTCCACTCCCCCGCCTACAGCTGACCGAAAACCTTTAACCCTTTCACTGACAAAGGCTGGACGACAGGTCAAACTTGACTTTTGAAGGTTTTTATGTGGTCATCTTATAGAAAACGGAATTTGTTTGTTGCCCTTTAACTAAAAAACAACAAAAATCATCAGAGCAAAGTTGCTGTGTCTATAAACCTATAACATTTGTGTTCCTGTTTGTATTTCTATATTTATGAAGCTCTTCCTGTGTGATATTTGTATTTAGGTCTTCATAGTTTTGTACTGTTCAGTATTGAAACATATTGCCCCAAACTTTCTATCCTCAATGTCAGTGTCAAAATCAGTATATTTCAGAAGGCCATGCTAGTTTCCATGACACTAGTCATGGGATATCCCTTCTTAAGACCTGTGAAAAGTGTCCATGGTAGACCAGATCCATTGAATAGACACAGCTGTCCTGTCCACTGATATGTGGACAAACAAATGCCCTGAAAACCTCGCCTTTTCTTCTGGGGCGGTCAGGGTTACTCCAAACAAAGGCTAAAAGGCAAACGGCCTTTCAGAGATTCCTCTGTGTAGCAGACCATTCAGCAATTACACAGAGCCACAGTCTGCAGTGACAATGAAATCCCACTAACATTAGAAGAAAAGAGAGAAGGCTAATTTCTGACTTTTCGCGAATGTTTCCCGAGTACTTTCATAAGTGTTACTTTTCCTAAAACAGGGAACAGGCAGTGTACTCAGACTCAGGGCTGCCTGTTGTGTTTATGGAGTATTTATGAGCTTTTAGATTGACTCTCCATCTACATTTAACTGTCTATTAAAATGCTCCTATAACTGGAGTGACAGCTTTAAACTCAAGCATGACCAAGTCTGAATAACATCCAATAACATGGAAACCCAGACTTTAGAGGTTTTTCCTCAGTGAAGAGAAAAAAAGAGCTGGGTGGGTGTACATCTGCTTCCCATCTCCAGGTTAATAAACCATGAACTTGCCATTCTGATGCCTGCATGTTGACACCACAAAGTAGATATCACCAACAAGTTTAACCCATCCTCATCTTGGTCCCAACCATGTTGGCTTCACTCTGAGCTCCATACTTACTTGCGATAGTCAGACGTGATCTTTGGCTTAGGATAGCTCCATATTTGTTCTGTGAGAGGCACTGGTAGAATCCTTCATCTGAATCCTCCTTGGTATGTTTTATCTTTGGTATGTACAAGGAGCCGTTGGGCAGAAACTGTGTGTGCTCACTTTCTGCCAACCGAACTCCATTCTTCAGCCACTTGATGGTGACTGGAGGCAGCCCGTGGGCCTGACAGTCCAAGACTGCAGGGTCCTTTGGTAGTAAGGTAACATCACTGGGCTCTGTGATGAAGGACAACTCGCTGAAACATAAAACACCTGGAGGGAAAGAAGGGGAACATTAGTAAAGATATGTTCCTGAGCAGTGAAAGACTACAACCAGAGTTGGAAATGAACTGTCTACCTGCCACTGTGGCTGGTGGAAATGTTACCAGCCACTCAATACATTATTGTTTTTTGTCTGGTGAAGCAAATCTAAGCAGCCACTTGCATATTTTACCAGCATTTGGCTGGTGGCTGGTGCTAATTTCCAACCCTGACTACAGTTGCACAACAATAACTCTATAGACCATACATATATCATGTAAAATTACAAGAAAACTACATTGTTATTACAGAAAAATTACCAAAAAAACCATACAGAATGGTGTTGTTGACATTCATTTCTCAGTATGACAGACACACTATGTTTAAAGCAGCTGTATCAGGGAGTATCAGGGAGTATTACCATATATGTTGATGTATAATGTGCTATCCTATTAAAACAACAACAAAAAAACACCATTTATCTTTCAGGAACAGTGATGTATGGTGTATGGTGTTTTAATATTTGCTATCATAAATTCTAGACATGAAGTTTGTCAGAGAAACACAGGACTAATAGAAAATATATATAGTATAAAGTTAAACAAACTGTGTAGTTATGACCTCTTAGTCAATGTGGTTCAGAAAACAACAGTTTTTTATCATAATAGTGAGCTACATGAGTCTGTTTTAGAGAGGAGCAGTAACGCCACCGTTATTATGCCAGTCCGTCCACATAATATCAGGTCAGCACAGTTATTGACAACATTAGTAGCAAAAAACAACAACACTTACTTGATAAAGGAAGAAACAAAACAAAAAACAACCAGTGCTGATAGACTTTCATCTTAAACTTCGCCATTTATCCGGATTTGTGTGTCATATTTCCCCCACACCGTGCACCGCCGCTCTCCTGCGTGCTGCTCCGTTAGATCCTCAATCACTACTGACTACTGGAGCAGCAGCAGCAGGAGGACCAGCAGCAGGAGGACCAGCGACCAGCGGCTATAGAGGGGCCCCACACACCGCCTCCTCACGCATGCGCAGGAGGGCACAGGCCAGAAGCAAAGTGTGTTTCAGAATAAAGTGAGGTCTGGGGACCCCAGGGGCCTCCAGGAGGAACTGACACAACACAGGTAACTGGACAATTTCATTCAGTGCACCTAGGACAGGGGTCTGCAACCTGCAGCTCTGGAGCCTCTGGCTCTTTTGCCCCTCTCCTGTGGCTCCCTGTGGATTTTTAAAAAATATTAGTGGAAATGAATAACTGTTTTTTTGTTTACATTTTCATTTTTATTCATCATTGTTGTAGGTCGATGGTACAACAGAGTACTAGGGCCACATTGAGGAAAAAAATACATTTGAGATTTCGAGAATAAAGTCAGACATTTACGAGAAATAAAGTCGTAGTATCATGAGAATAAAGTAGGAATTTTAAGTGTTATTTTCTTTTTCTCGTAAACTTCTGACTTTATTCTTGTAATATAAAGACTTTTTTTCTCGTAAAGTTATGACTTTTTTCTGGAAATCTCAGATGTTTTTTCCCTCAATGTGGCCCTAATACTCTGTAGTACATTTGCACTGTGACCCTCACTGCATTATACTTATATACTATATACTTAGACTATAAACTGTGTTACCTTCATCCCAATGATCAAATGTTTTGCGGCTCCAGACAGATTTTCTTTTGATGTCGTTTGCCTAAAATGGCTCTTTTGATTGTAAAGGTTGCTGACCCCTGACCTAGGATGATTACATGTGAAGATCAGAGATAGGGATTTATTCCCTACTAGATCCTTACTTGGAGTTGAAACTGGAAGCAAAGATCTCCAAGAGGGTCATATGTAGGCTATAACACTACACTATAACCAAACAGGGTCTGTGTTGGATAATAACATGAAAAGATTATGATTTTGAAATGTGTCAGAATGTGTCTCTGTATAATATTTAGGAGCATCCTGACTGGGACACTGCTCCTAAAACCTAAATGAAGAGCTCACACACCTCAGCCATGCATGTATACCTACCTGCCTGTCTGGCTGCTGTTGATTCCATACTAATAGACATCCTATATTATAGAGTGATGCTGTAGGCTACAAATAACACAGGGAAACACTTCAACTATTAACACTACAAACACACCACCGTAACCCTGTAATGTTCCAGTTGGAGTATTTTAGGCATACCATAGGAGATGCATAGCCCAAGTATCTATAGCAATAAACTCACAACTGATTATGACTGACACAGTATAACATGCTTAAAGAAATAATGAATGAAAAGGAATAAGTCGACCGGCCGATACACACGAATGTCACCCTGTTTTCAACTAGAAATCAACGTTGAAATCCAGGTTGGTGCTCACTGGGTATAGTTTCTCCCTTTGGTATCCTTGAGTTTTGCCTCTTCTCTGTGTCCTCCTTCTTACTAATATTTTGAATAATACTTCCAATAATCCATATTTTCCAAATGCTCACACTATATTTATAATATTGTCATTCTGTTTCTACATGATGTTATTTCACTATTGCTTTTTCTGTCTAATTTATCTTTAAGATATCTATTGTCATGTATGCCCTGAAAGCGGGATCCCTCCTCTGTTGATTTCTGTTCCTGAGGTTTTTCTTTTTTTCCTGTTACACACTTTAATAGGCTACTCTATCAAAAAGTAAGCACAACTACAAGCCAAGTATACCTTTCTGTAGGCCTATAAGGCAAGAATACGTAGACTTTTCTGTATACTTGTCAGTATAAGCCAAGTATACTTTTGTTAAGTATATTGCTGATAAGTAAAGGGTAAACTGAAAGTATACTCTCTTCTTTTAAGTTTAAAAGAAGAATACTAATAGCACACTTGAATAAATTTCTTTTTGGTAAGGGAATGGTTTTGAGTGGAGTTTTTCCTTATCCAAAAGGAGGGTCTAAGGATGGAGGAGAAGGTAAGTTATATAGGCATAGTTTGTAAAATCCTTCTGAGAGAAATGTGTGATTTTGAGCTTTATATAATATTGACTTTACTTGAGTTGAGAGTTTGTATTTCTTTCAGTCAGACTGTGGACAAACTATATAAAGCTGAAATGCATGAATTTCAATCTCTGATAAAGTCCATAGACTATACATCCCTACATGTACATTTCAAACTACAAATTGATCAATAATCAATTATACTTATTTCCCATGCAACTTATGAGATCTTCTTTTCTGTGTATCAGATATTTAAAACAACAAAAATAAGATGAACATAGTGAATTATCAGTTACCAAAAGCCACTGGTAATGAGGTCACCCTGAACAGCATCTGCTTCCAACATAAAACCTGGTAATTATGAGGAGATATCGATGGCTGCAAGTCAGCTGCCTAATGAATTCAGATATTGATCCAGTGACCGTGCCTTTTGACAATGACCCTCCTCCCGTCTCCGGCCCTCATTCAGTAGCAATACAATGGGCTCCAGCTGTGAGATCAGCCATGCTGTATCAGCAAAACACCCATCACATTGGTAGCCTTCAGGTAAATGCAGTCATCACATTCAGAACGGGAACGGCGTTCAAAAAGATATTATATGACTCGTATTCTCAACAATATTTATGAATCGTTGGGAAATGATTTAAAGGGATTAGTGCCATAAACCTGCACCTCCACACTTCAATAACCAGTCAAATGAGGAGAGCAGTAATTATGTATTGATTACAACTAACTATTGATTTAATCATCTAAAGCCTTATAGTTATAATTCAAGGCTCTAAACCAATGGTTAGGAGCATCCTATGTGTTTACTCAGTGGTTAGATTTTCTACTTATTTTATTAATGATTCTATTTGTATTTAATTATACCTTTTCTTCATTAGGAACCTCACTTATGTTTGAGATTATTAGTCATTCAACCTTTATTTTAACTCGGAAATACATGGAGGTAACGACCTCATTTACAATATAGCCAAGTTAAAAAGAGTTTGACTCTGTATTTTTTCGTCATCATTGCAAATGAGGGAAACCTCATTGTATTTCAAGACTTAAATAAAGATTTTTAATTGAAAAAATAATAAATAAACAATCATAGGCACCAAGAAACACAAATAAGAAACTTAATAATAAATTAAAAAATCATAATTTAAGGCAAATTAAGTCAACTAAAACAAGGACAACTACAAGCAAAATGGGATGAAATAAAAAAATTAAATTGCCCTACTGATTAGAGTGATGTAAGCTTTAGATTGTTCTGCACGTGCACAAAGGGAAAACTGGATCTTCTAAGTTCAGTAAAAACATCCAGTGTACAGAGTTTTGTGAATATATCTTTAAATTGAAAAATATTAAAATCCATTTATGTTTTTTAACAATTTAGTTTACTGTCACATACTTGCCTCATTTATTATACAGGTACAGAAGGGTAACATTTTCTGACAACAGCTGTCAGAAATGGTGACCTCATATGTTGCTGGCTCTCTGCGGTCACAGATTTCGGTGTAACGCTGCACTTGCAACATAATCCAAACATTTGAGCGTGTTCAATAAAAGACAACAAGGAATCAATGTAAGGGGGTAAAAAAACAGTAATGGCCTTATAGATAAACAAAACTCAGTGTCTATCAAGCCTTACAGAGAGAGAGAGAGGGCCATGGATGGTTATTAACTAGTTCACTTATTAAGTGTGTCACTGTGTTCAGACTCACTTATTGACATGCATTAGTTGGCATACATGAAAACAAATGCTAATATTTTGTTTCTCTGGACACAAAGCATGTTTCTTCCTCTCAAAACCTCCACTGATGTTAGTTGTAAAAAGGAGGGCAAGATGTCAGTGCCTAACATAAACAAAACATGAGTTATCTGTATTTATAGCTTTACATTCTCTGGTTACTGACATGTTGTATACAAACAGGAAACATGATCCTGCATTGCTTGTGAAATCTGTCAACTCACGTTGCCAAATGTTGTGGTGGTGTGGGTGTGGAGGTTACCGCTGGGCTCCACATGGCTAAAGGTTAGGCTGTTTGGCTATGATCAATAGGGTTAAGGTCATTAACATGTTATGAATATCATGAGGCCCTGGGAAAGCAGAGCAGAGGACCAACGAACTGGGCTCTGATTGGCTGCAGCGTGTCTCTAGGAAAGGCCACCCCCCGCTGACCCGAGAGGTCATTTGAAGAGCCGATGACCTCTGACCTCATGCCAGGAGGGTGATGGAAAGGTTTGCATAGACTTGACTGCTAAAATATTAAAAGTGTGTGGTGTTTGACCAAAAGCAAATAAACATCAGTATCAGCAGCACGTTTGAAGAAATCAATACCATCACGTCATAAGCTGGGTCAGTCCAATCAAAACTTTGTTTTTGTCTTCTTTGTATTGGAGACAGATGCCAGATCTCTTTCCAAAAATCTAGTCATTACCCAGAGACACTTAAACAGTACAATGACAGTTAAGCTAGTAAATTAACCCATTCAACTATTAATTAGGAGTATGTTTAAACTACAATGAGTCCTGTAATGCTACTTTCTCTCATATTTTGAGGCATCTTTTTATTTACCGCAATAAAAAAGAAAATCATCTAGGGCTGGAACTGACAATTATTTTTATTGTTGATTAATCGCTTGATTATTTTCTCGATTAATCAATTAGTTGTTTGGCCTATAATATGTCAGAAAATGGTGGAAAATGTCAACTAGTGTTTCCCAAAGCCCAAGATGACATCTTCAAATGTCTTGTTTTGTCCACAACTCAAAGATATTCAGTTTACTGTCATAGAGGAGTAAAGAAACCAGAAAATATTCACATTTAAGAAGCTGGAATCAGAGAATTTTGTCCTTTTTTTCTTAAAAAAAGGACTCAAACCGATTATCTAAATACTCTAGTTGGCAATTAATTAAATACAACTTATTATCAACAATGAATTAATCTTTGCAGCTCTAGGCCAAATACTTGAACTTGCTGTTTTGGTATCCTTGAAAACCCATATAGTATTTGTATATGTCCTTAGGTGCGACCATATTTTAAGGGGCGACGGGTTTCAGTGAACGCTGAACCAAAGCAAAATGTTCTGCCCCTCTACTAAAATAATCATGTTCATTTAGTATTGTTTGAGCTCACCAAAGAAGGTATGCAAACACTTGAATCAGAGAATTTTGTCATTTTTTTCTTCTTAAAAAATTAGTCAAACTGATTAATCTATTATCAAAATAGATGGCGATTAATGTAACAGTTGACAACTAATCGATTCATAGTTGCAGCTCCAACATAAACACACAAAAGCATTCTTTAAAAAAGTTTATTGGCTTTTAAAACCACTTTAAAAATCTCACCAGTGAGTACTTTCCATTGAAAAAAGAAACAACGCGTTTGCAATATTAACAAGCTACTGTACATTAAGCAGTACACCAGACAACACCACAGAGGAGGGTTTTTTTTTTCTACTGGTAGAAATGGACAAGATAGTCAAACAGAGTTGGTTCTGGGTCAGTCAAAGGTAAAGAATCAGAGTCACTGCTTGATGGAGCTCCTGTACTCATAAAGAGGTGCATTTCCTTCATTAAAATTCAAATATCAGTGCCTTATTGTTAAAAGAAATGAGAAAATGTTAAATTTCTTCACAAATGCATTTTTTTGCAAAATAAGAATATGTAAAAATCAACAGAAAACAGTCATCATCAACATAACATGTAGAACAACATTAACTTAGTAAACAGCACACAACAAAAGTAATCAATTCATGAAACTAGCACTGCCAGTCTGGTTAACAGAACCTGCCCAAATCACAGAAGACAGTGATTACCGAGAATACAAAGTACAACAGAAGTCATCACACATGCGTGCGTACAATCATTTATCAACATAATGAGCACGTAGGTTTTTAAAAGGTTTGTTGAACTTTTTTTCCCCCTCGATGCTTTATATTCTCATGTATGAGAATGAGTAAGAAATGTGTATCTCACTGAGATTAATGCACATTTTTGCTACAAGACAATTAGTCATTTTTCTGACAGTTAATTTCCCTACTCATCTTGTCATAAAAAATATTTTTTTTCTTTTTTTTTGTGTGGGCACCCATCATTACATTTGTCCATAAAGATGTGGCAAAGCCGTGTGTCGTAAAAATTTAGTGCAATAATGTGAACCTCCAAAGTTTTGTTGAAACATGAGTAATTTTTTTTTTCCAGTGTCTGCTGAAAAGGCTTTGAGCACAACGTCTGTCACAGAGATGTTTGCAACCAGCTAACAGTATCACAACTTTTTTTTTTCTCAATATACCATGCTATTGATCCTGCTCAAAGCACACATCACTTCTGCAACCGCAGAGACCTATTTATCTTTGAATAGAAAAAAAGTAAAAAGAAAAATCAGCAAGCGAGACCAGACAGCATTACTTTTACGACACATTGAGCCAGAAATGTAACACACAACATACAGTATCTTGCCGACTATAGATCTGTTAAGCTTTTTTTTCTCTTTTGAATGGCACATACTTAGCTAGAATAATGGCCATAATATAGTGTCTTGATACATCAAATCTCTATGTATCTATCCTATTTACAGATGGAGCTTAAACATGACTTATACAACATTGACAATAGCCAAAAACTCAAGCAAGCATCCTACTGTATCACATAGCCTACCTGGCTAGCAGTGATGGTTTCAACATGCTTTCAGGTCCATGGTTACCTATAAAACATAGGACAGCGACCATTTCACAAATTTACATACTGTACATAAGATTTACGCAACTTAACCCTTTTTCCTCAAATGCAATAAAACTCTTTTTAATATCTCCAGGCGGCCCGTTTCTAGTTGTTGTTAATGTCTACTAGGAGTGTCTCTATGTGTAATAATCTCTTAATGTTATTCAAACAGATCATCTTTGGTATGGAAATAAGGCTGGATTCTCCACAAACATTATTTAATTTCCTCTTGATCCCAAGATGACATCAAAACATAAATGTTAGCCTCTAGCTTTTTCTATGTAACTAAGCCTTCTCCATACCATTGATATTCTTATCCAAGCTGGGAGTATAGCATGCCAAAACAAAAGAAAAGAAATCTCATGACTGAAAGTGTGCCTGCCATTGTTTACCGACATCAAATTCCTCTAAATCCATCACTGATAAGGGCACACACAGTGTAGTCGTTAGCCTATACAATACGCATCTATATTTTAACACTGCAAAACAAAAAACAATAAGAAATAGTACTGAAAATATCAGAGTTAACAGCTGCCTTGATATGATGAAGCTCTGGATGGTTCCGAAGAGTCTTAACATTATACTATATACAGTCTTTCTACAGATGGCGTAAGGCCTTGGACTTTGGGAATAAGGCAGCCAGTTGTTGATTCCTTTCCATTTATAAGTCCACAAAGTGGCCTGAATTCCCATCTTCTCCCCACTGATTCATCTACTCCCTTTATAAGATATTAAACAGTACAAGAAGTATAGGCTTTGAGAAAAATTTCACTCTTGGACAATGCTCAGATGTGAATCAGCTTTCCACTGATTTGGTATATGATAAAGTATAAAGATTATGTCATAAATTCAGCACCTGGCAGCATAAGATGCCACCCTTTTTTTAATATTCAGATATGGCAGGCAAATGTACTACAACTATTATGTGCATATACTACAATCCCAATATTGTCTCCATTTGGTTGAACTTGATCACGCTGAAAATAGAACACAACGGCATACGTTTTTTGGTCTTTTGTGCCAAATTTCCATCTCTTTCTTTCTTTCTTTCATTAAGTGTCCGTTAAATACAAATATTGCATTATTGATTGGTTATAACATGGAAGATTATGTTAATGTTCATACCGTACGAACCTGCTCTTTGTTAAGTGCATGCTGCCACCAAGTTCTCACACTTTTTTTTTTACTTGAAATGCTTTTACATTTCTAATTTCAGATGAGGGAGAAAAAAGTGGTTAAGTACTGAAAACTCTGGGTGACAAGTGAAAAAGGAGAGAAGTAACTAAACGTCAGTAGGAGAGATTTTCTGGTAAGCCTGGCACTTTTAACAGAACGAATGGCAAAGTCCAGACAAATCCCGACAAACTATAGTTTAAAAAACAGATAAACTACATACGCACCAAACAAACGACAGAGAACAGAAAATCATACGAGAGTAAAAGATAACATTAGCCCAGCATCTCTACTGTAGTAGGCTGGTCTTTGCTTTCTAGCCAGTCAAAACCAGAGTTCACAGTATCACTGCATATCTGCTGAAAAAGCGGGTCGTTCTTCAGTTCTTCCAGTGTCGAGTCTTCATATTGTTCCTGCTGTTGATTGGGATCAAACAGCAGGTTGGTGTCCAACGTGTTAAGGTCAGTGATGCTACTGGACAGATCTGAGGTCAGTCTGATGTCGTTTGAGAAGTCAGACGCCACAGCGTTGAGCTCGGACGCTACCTGACCCACCAACTGGGAGCTGGGGTTGAGGCCGTCATCCCCCAGCAAGTCCTTGACAGTGTTGTTGAAATCCAGCTGTTGCTGCTCGTCCTCCGCCTCCTGCTGCTGTGTGCTCTGGAGGAGGAGCTGTGGTTGTGTCTGCGCAGGATTCTCCTGCTGCTGCTGGTCTTGCTCACCCGGACCCGCTTGTGCTTGGCTGTCCCCAGCAGAGAAACTCACCTGTTCTCCAGTGCCGGTGGTGAGGTAGCCGTGCTGCTGGAGCTCAAAGGCAGCAGGGCTGGAGCTAACAGGCAGCTGAGTCTGGTGAGACGTCCCCCCGGCGAAGCCAGGAGTGGTCTCCAGGATCTGCGTGAGGTTCATGCGGGCCGTGTAGTTAGAGGGGAGGTTGTTTATACCCAGGCCACGGACAGAATCGTCCCCGTCAGCGTCCATCTTGCTGAGGAGAACGTTGGTGATTTTGGCGGTGTTGCTCTGACCCTGCACGGGCATCAT
This sequence comes from Sebastes fasciatus, assembly GCF_043250625.1. Classification (NCBI taxonomy): domain Eukaryota; kingdom Metazoa; phylum Chordata; class Actinopteri; order Perciformes; family Sebastidae; genus Sebastes; species Sebastes fasciatus. The sequence goes on along the minus strand of NC_133798.1, from coordinate 20,395,161 downwards.
CTCGCTCTGCATCATGATGTTCAGGGGCACCGACTGGCTACGCTGGACCATGCTGTGGACGGAGCCGACCGTCTGGCTGTTGGACAGGATGCTGAGCACCTCGGAGGTGATGGGGGAGTTGAAGGGTGAAACGACGGCTCGGGTGGTGGTGGTGGTGTTGGTGGTGGCGGTCAGAGGGTTGGTGTTGCCGCTGAAGTTTCTCTGGCGCACTAAGGGGCTGACACTGCGGCAACGGAAAGTACTGGACGCAGATGAGGTTGACGCCTTGTTGTCTAACGGTGCAGGCACAGCAAAACTCTCCTGTTTAGTGGGAGTGGTTACACCTGTTACCAGCTGTTGTTGTTGTTGTTGTTGTTGCTGCACTGGGGAAATGGGGGTCAAACGGCCAAAGTGAGCACCATCCTGTCTCGTCTGAGCCTGAAATGACTGGCCGGGAATTGCAAAGGCGTGTGGCTTACGAAACTGGTCATCAACCAGGTCTTGGTAGCTGGGCAGAATGCCAATGCTGTGGTTGGGCAAAGGACCTGCAGAGTTGCTGTTGTAGCGGTTGTTGATCCACTCCAGTTTGGCCTTGTCAGGGTGCGTCGCCATCGGCCGCTGCATGGGCTTAACGGGGCTGCTGGAGACAATACTGGCGTCATGGTAACCTGTGATGCTTGAGTTAATAGGAGTGAACGCAAAAGGGTTCCTGCACTCCACTGGGCTCGGGGGTACGCTGCTGCTGCAGTTGGACAGTGGCGTGCTGATGGGGGTGTGGCGACCCATGGCTCCGTCCACAGGGGTGATGGTAGCCATGCGGGAGCAGGGGCTCTCCCTCGTCATGCTGTGCCCGAGCATCATCTCGGAGGTGGGGGTGGGCGTCGGAGTTGGAGTCGGCGTCGGAGTGGGGGTTTGGACAGGAGTGGTGCTGCTGTGGGCAGAGTGGAAGAAAGTAGTGCCGGCCTGGTGAGCGTTTAGCATGGAGCTTTGACCGCTGGCTGACTGGCCTTGTAAAGACACGTCGACGCAGCTACCAAACAGACCCTTCAGCTTCATCTGCTCCTCCATTTGGACCAGCTCCTCCACGATGCTGTCCTGGGTCATGTCGTCATCATTGAACGGGAAGTAGTCCATGTTGGGCTGGGAACCTGCAAAGTCGACCATCTCCTGCGTGAGGGTGAGCTGGCCCGAGGCCTCGGGGGGTGGAGCTATAATGGAAAGTTGGTCAGTGGGGGCTTGTTTGTGTTCTGCTGGTATCTGCTGTGCAAATGCCTGCTTCCGAAGCTCGTCAAGCTGCCCCTCCTCCCATATTGTGCTCTTTAAATCGCTCATCACAGAGGCTTCGTGTGCTCCTGAGTTGGCTGGTATGGCGTGAGGGTTCCCGGTGATCTGCCGCAGCAACGCCTGATCCGACGTCCTGCTTCCAGCCGCTGCGGTGCTGGCATCAGTGCTGAGAGAATGGTCTTCGCGTTTCAACACCAAGGCCTGGGGTTTGACAACAGTCCGGGAGCCCTCGGTGTGTGTGATGGGCGAGTCGGAGAGTGCGAGGATCTGTGTGGGCCCTATGGAGGTGTGTTTCACAGTCACTTTGCAGGGGGCACTCTCTGGTCTGGCGGGGGTTCCCGGTCTGGGGATCCTCTTCAATGCAGCACTGACTCCAGGTTTGGGATTGTCGATTACAGCCAGTGGCTGCTGGGAGATAAACACCCTCTTCACAGGAATCACATGGGATTCCCCGCCCGGGCCTGTGCGCTTCCTGGGGCTCTTGGCGTCTAGGCAGGGATCCTTCGATGTTGAAGTAACAGCGGAGGAGCCATTGGATGATGTGTTGCCATTGGAGTTCTGATTATCAACAGTCAAGTACAAAGTACCGTCATGGCAGTTACTGTTATTGCTGTCCTGAGTCCCAGCTACCGAAGTGAAATGGGATGTGGGGTCACATTTTATCCTTGCCCCCCTGTCTGGTCCGGGAGAACACTTGATCAGGAAGCTTGGCTCGCTGGCAGCCCTGAACTTAGCCATTCTCTCCTCTTTGGCCCCAACAGCAGTTCTGTCTGTGCCATGGGCGGAGTTACTGTCATGTCCAGCTTCAGACATTGCTCTGGCGTCAGTGAAGAGGACCGGGGTGCAGATTGGTCTGATTGCAGAAGACTGAGGGGCAAACGAGTGCGGCTGCTGGGAATCGTCCAAAGTAGCTATGGTGTTCACACCCGCCGAGGCGGGACGCACGGTTGTGCTGGTGCTGCTGGGAGCCAGAGCAATGGCCGTCATCTTCACCACGTTGACCGAGCTGACGTGGGGGGTTGGCATCACAGTTTTTATGGGGCTGTTGGTGATGAGCAGGGTGGGGGGCGAGCGCAGCGTGATGGCACTGGTGGCAGAGGGCTTGGGCAGGATTTGTGCGTACCGCGTACCGTGTCGTGCCATCCGGTCACCCACAGGACTAGCGGAGATATTCTGGGGATGTTTGGGAGACTGTTTAAGAGACTGAGTGACCACTTGGAAGTTCACAGGCATCACTTTCCCCTCTGCTGTCCCCACAGGGCTGGGTGAGGTCATCAACTGCCTGCCTCTCTGTACCTGGGAGAAGAAAAGTGAGAATATCAAATTACATTGAGGCACATTTCTTAATAACATAAGTAGTTGGAAAATTCAGCCACATACCGTGACTGGGCTGGGGACAGCTGCTACCACGATGCCTATGGTGGGCTGAGAGGAGAGCATAGCAGGGCTACCACAGGGGATGGTGGGACCGGGGGTGCTGACCTCCGTTCTCTTGACCTGTGCCTCGCTGGGCAAGGGGGAGTGGAGCTTCTGCTCCTGCTGCTTCTTCTGGATCTTACGCTGCAGTTGCTGCTTTGCATCGACAGAGGGAGAGGGCAGGGTCTTCACCTGGGGCTGGAACGAGTTGGCCTCAGCTGTTGGCACAAACGCAGAGGCTGGAGTTGGCGTCTTCATTCCTGCCAAGAGAAGAAAAAACAACAGCAAAGAATTATGATTAGCGAGGATACAGCGTGGCCAGGCACGGACAATAGCGACAGCGTCAATAGTTCTGGACTTGCAGTACCACATATAAGCAAGAAAAGTATTCTGCACAGTATTATCAAGTATTTCAAACTGCGGAATGGTTCTTACACCGTGTCCTAACCGGATGCGATGAGAGCGAGCGTAAGCGACAAAATCAGCAATGGAGATACATGTGACTATCGCTTAGCTGTTGTTTCAGGACAGCGCTGTTTGTTGTGTGTAGGTGTGGCACAGTCCATAGTACTGAAACGGAGTGGAGATCCTGATTTGACAAGAAATGTCAAAATCAGCAGCGCTAGCGTTCTGATAGTGATACGTTCTTATGTGAGAGCTTTAATTAACACATTTTTATTTTATGATTTTGAAACATTAGCCTTACGTAGTTGTTATTTAGTTTTTCTGAGGCCAAGATGCTTCGATGGTCCCGCAAATTGGATCATTATACAATATTGTATAATGATGAATTGAATAGAAATGGGTTTGTCAGACTGGTGGGTTTCAATATGAGATATGATAACATAGTGCAACTTAGTCTACACGCACACTAAGGAGATTGATTGAAAGCACGAGTTATTTTCAATTCTTTATTAACAGTATTATTAATAGACCGACATCGATACCAAAAGAGGCTATATATGATTAATTGGAAGAAACCAAACAATTCTATGTCAAATCAGTCATTCAACACCCCCATATAGCCAGAATGGAACGATCCTTTGTTTAATAACCACATTTTACTGCCACTGCGACAATTCGAAATTGAGATTAACAGTTGAGTCATGCTCCTTAGACCGAATCGTCGACTTTTCAGGGTCACCCCTAGTTTAATCTTTTAGTTTCCATACCTTTGTTTAGTGGGAGTGGGCAGTTTTAACCAGGTTATTATTATCGTACTTTCCTACCAGTCTAGGTTCATCATCGCAAAAATGTTTTGTCTAAAATGCCATCATGAGGGTGGTTAACATCAGACGTGGTTCACCGGCAGCTAAATTGCATTTTCAGCACCACGGACAGCTGACAACTGTGTGCATGAACTGTTTTGAGAGACACGTTAAGCATCAAACAAGAAAAACCACGATGTCCACTAGTGATCATCGTGAGGCACATAATCACAAATGTAAACTACAAATTACATTTTTCCAACCCTAACATATCCCTCCAAAAACACTGCAATATAATGCTGTCAACTATGATGTAGACACACACACACAGACGGACAACAGCAGATCAGAGGACATTATTCTTTACCTGTGGGTGTTCCCGTCATAACAGTGAGTGCAGCCATGGACTTAGTACCAATGTAGTGGCTATTGAGCAGGAAGCGGGCCAGGTCCTCCACGTTGTCAAACTGACGACTCAGGACCTTTTGGGCCCACTCACACACCAGTCCACAGGCTGCAGATCTCATCTCATCCTCAGCGCTCGGGGACTGGCCCGTCGACTCCATCAGCTCACACTACAGAGGAGAGCAGCAGGTGGATGGGCATCAGACCGTTTTAAAAGTCTATCTAGATATTTACTGAATGTGTTTCTGCACTGTAACTTACCCCATCACCAGATTTCTGCAGATCCAGGTTGGGTAAGGACGGCATGTGAACAAAAGCTTTCTTCCTTAACCCGCTATAACAGTATGTGAGAAGGAGTTAAGGTGTCTGAAACATAAAGACTCTGGATATAGAAATGGTAAATGGACTTGCATTTGTATATAGCGCCTTTCTAGTCTTTTGACCACTCAAAGCGTGAACGTACGTGGTAATTGGCCAATTGAAGACATAATTTGAAGACTATGTAAGCAGAATAAAGCGAAGCGCAGACAACTAAAAGCAGAGGAAGACTTTGTTGACAGGTTCATCCGTTTTTAAAGGATATTTGGATTTGCCCCTCATGCCCAGTCGACGTGCCTTCATGTTAGGAAAGACATTCTTCATGATCTTTCCAAAGTCTGCTGCACTCAGTGGATTGTAGCCAAGATTGTCACAATAGCTCCTGCAAGAGAAGAGAATCCTCCGTAAGACTAAAAGCGAAATACATACTGTTTGTTAGTCCCCTCAGCGAGGTCCACACACTCACTTGTATTCATCATACACCTCTTGCTTTGGGAGGGAAGTCTCTGGGTGCTCTTCTAGGTGATTCCGTATCCAGTTGAACGCGTACATCTGTTGAGTACGGCTTGACGACATGGAACTCTGATCACTGAAATGGGTACAGAAGAAACATAAATATGGTGAGGCAGTGTCCTCGATTTGTATGCCTCATTTCTTGTTAAATCAGAAACTTTAATACCATAATCCAGGAGTGGAGGACCCCCTCTCATTCTCAGTCCAAATGGGCAGAATTGGGGGGTGATGAATAGATATGGGGAAACAAATGAAACACAGACAGCTAGGTATAGCAAGAATCTACATAGATCAGTGGTTTGCTTCATAATGATAATCAATCATACAGCTGGAAAATGAATGATAATTTTTGCATTACAAAAACTCACCAGTGACGAACAAACCCCCAAAAATGTCAACAACTTGAAATTCAACTTCACTTTTAGCAGCCTAAATTGTGTCTGCGACGTAGCCAGCGGATAGGGACTTGAATTTTTGACAAGCAATGAGACAACAGTGCCAATAATGTAATGAGAGCCACAATAGAGCAGCCATGTGTGTGTGTGAGACAAAAAAAAAAAGCCAAAGTGGAAAACTTGAGCGAAGTGTGTGTGTGTGTCTGCGACATACCTTTTGTCATTGCCACTGCTGGGACCAGAAGGCAACTTCAGGTAGAGGTAGAGTTTTTCGATGTCTGTAAACTTCTCAACATCTTGCTGTAAAAATGTAATTAGAGAAAAAAAAAAAGTAAAAACATTAGGGCTGTCAATCCATTAAAATATTGAATTGCGATCAATTGCATGATTGTCCATAGTTAATCACAAATTAAAAATGTTTTATCTGTTCAAAATGTACCTTAAAGGGAGATTTGCCAAGTATTTAATACTCTTATCAACATGGGAGTGGCTAAATATACTTGCTTTATGCAAATGTATGTATATATTTATTATTATAAATCAATTAACAACACAAAACAATCTCAAATATTGTCCAGAAACCCTCACAGGTATTGCATTTAGCATAAAAATATGCTCAAATCATAACATGGCAAACTGCAGCCCAACAGGCAACAACAGCTGTCAGTGTGTCAGTGTGCTGACTTGACTATGACTTGCCCCAAACTGCATGTGATTATCATAAAGTGGTCATGTCTGTAAAGAGGAGACTCGTGGGTACCCATAGAACCCATTTTCATTCACATATCTTGAGGTCAGAGGTCAAGGGAGCCCTTTGAAAATGTCCTCGCCAAAATTTTGCGCAAGTTTGGAGCATTATTTAGACTCCTTTGTACAACCTAGTATGACATGGTTGGTACCAAAGGATTCCTTAGATTTCCTAGTTTCACATGATAGCGGTATCTTCACTTTAAAACTGAGTCCACTATAACCTCCGGAAGATAGATTACATTGATTAATGTGTTAACGCGTTACTATCGCATAAACCTTGACAGCCCTAAAAAAAAATTTCCCATGCAGAATCTATAAATGTTTGATTCACGAGAGTAATATGGAATAGAGAATGAACACAGAAGGTGACGTTGATCTTATTTCAGGCGTTATTGTGAGCTCTTCACTACTGGACAAATAGATATGTGTACGCTGAATATTAAGGCTATCTGGTTCAGAATTTAGAGCCAATTTAAAATACGGTTGGGTGATAACTCAATATGAAAATCTGTCATCATATCGTGATGAAATCATATATATGGAGATATCCAATCCTGTCGTCTAAATTGATAATAACAAGCACATACTAACTAAACTTTCTCAGAAAATCTGATATCTGAAATCTTTGAGGGAATATCATCTGAAGATGTGTGGTTTACATAATTGTGATATATTGTCTTAATGGTATTACTCTGTGTTTGCGTGCCTGCATGTAAACATATTCAGTGTATAGCTGGAAATATATATATTTTTTATCTGCATTTTTTCTCTATAACTTCACTTGAAACTGTTGCGTTCATTTTGCACTAAGGTTCTTAATTAAATGAGAAAATACTTTTTATTTGTCAATATTTAATTTACACAGGAGTATACAAAATAAAGCTTTACCATGCGGTTATTCCATATAGATTATTTATTTATTAAATTACCGGAAAACATGCTGCATCGTGATATATATCGTTATCAAGATATGAAAGGACCCATATCGAGACAGAAGATTTTGACCAAATCGCCCAGCCCTTATTTAAATTGCCACAGTTGCTCACAACCTCCTCCTTACTATTGATTCCACCTTGACTGCTTTTCAAACTGGTTTCTAAGAACGGACTCATCTTACCTCTTTCCTTTTCTATTAGCCTCTTTGTTGCTAGGGGAACCAATACTTGAATGAATGAGGTGAGAGCCGTCAGCCAATGAGCAGTGAATGAAAACGCCATTTACTACACAACATTGCTACGAACACAGAGTGAATTAGTCCTGCTCTGCTTATATTATACAAACAATGGTCGGATCTTTTAGCATCAGGCATCAGAACGTATACCAGTAACTTAGGCAGGTTTGATTTACATAATTAGATTTTCATTTACAAAATCACGTCTCAGATACGGGAGTCACCCAACGATGAAAGCACCACCTGTATATCACAGGTTCCATTGCAATAAATGTATGTAATACATGTTCAAACAACCGTAATACAAACAGACCTAACGTTTAAATCCCAGTGTCCTAGGCTATAATATTGTACCACTTAATGTGGTTTGAATTGTTGAACTGCATTTTATATTGAGAAGAATGGAGTCAATCATCAAGTATCAATTATCAAGTTTTTTATTTTTTATTTAGGCCATATATTAATGGACAATTGAAAATTGATACTTTTTTTCCGGTTCATTTTCTATTTAGTCTGGTTTGATTTCACAGTGCACAAATTAAAGCGGACCAAATTTTAAAAATAATTTGCAGAGGGGCGTGTATGAAGTAGCGAATTTATGTTTTTTGTCCAGAGAGCTGCCACTTCTTTGCAGGGAATCACAGACTTTGAAATATTGCTGTCAACGTTATTTTAACTTTGGCTCTGCACTGTGCTCACGAATCCCTTCTCCTCCAATTTATCTCCAATGACTTTATAAACATCACTATTTTTGTGGACTTTATTTAGCGTATTCTGTATGTTCTCTTCGGCCCAGATGTCAAACAAACATCTGTCTGTCCTCTCCCACTTATGTTATTGTTTACCCGTGTCCATCTCAACAAATGCCCACACAGGCAGCCTACGTTTTGGTTCACTTGGAAATGGTCCGAGACCACCTCTCAGAAACGGCCTGGGACTAGTTGTTTCGGTCCACACCAAAGTATGATTACTGCGTTCACAACCCTGCACCAGGGGTTGAACCGCACCAGATTAAAACTGAATAAATGTTGGCTTGTGAAAGCGCCCTAAAAGATGTTTCTGAAAACATTTGAGAAGAGAAATAGGCATTACAGTAACAGAATCTTGATTCATATTTGATCAGCGCTGCCTAGTTTGACAATTTGTTCGGAGTTAACGTGTTTCACAAGCAGTGATTGAGAGCTGCTGTAGAGACTCCTCGACTCTAATTGGTTGTTTTTCTTTCGGGCGCGGTGAAATCCTCCAAATGCCATTAGCTAGATAGATGTACTTTATTGATCCTAAATTGGGAAATTATTGCTTTAAATCTTGTGTTTACCAAAGATGTGCTCATAAGTTTCTTAGAAAAAAATCATTCAGCATGAAAAAAAGCATAAAACCTGACTAATCGACTACAGAAATCTTAGTCAACTAAGACCAAAACCACCAAATAGTCGACTAATTGATTAAGAGGGGGCAGTCTTATAAATATTATTACTGCAAGTGTTCGTACAATTTTGTCTCCTTATCTTTATATTCTATAACATATTATTGTACGGTAAGGTGCGGTGCTCCAGATATTTACCCCACAACACTATTTAGACGCAATCCACATTATAGACACATATTATTATTATTATTATTACTAAGGCAGGTGTAAAGGATGTCTTTAATTTGCCCCAGTCTGACGTGCTGTGTCCAACAGTGTCATGTGTAAGCATCTGAAGTGCTTACACACTAGGGACTAAACATGCCAGCCAAAATCTGTCAAATACCAGACAGACTTGTTGAAATTAAAATAGAAACTGTTAACAGTCTGTATTTTCTATTGGTAACAAAAAATGGACAAAGCTTTTCATGTAGCTTTGATGTCACTGATGTTGCTTTGTTGTTGCTGAATACAAGGTGTGGGACACGGCAGCTCAGATATATCCAAAACAAAATGTGCATAAAGAGAGAGCTTTTACATAATACACATGTGGTAGAGATAAATACCTCCCATTTTTTTGTAAATGCCAGAAAAATTGTTCCTTTATATATTGCAAAAACTGTTACTATGATAATAAAAAACCTATTATCGTAAACTCCTTTTTTGTATCTGTTGCTGTGATGTAAATATCATGTAAGCATGGATCCAGTTGAGTCTTAGGACAACTAACCATGAAACATACATTTATATTTTTTTTCTTAAAGGTACAGTGTGTAGGATTTTGTGGCTTCTAGTGATGTGGTTGCAGATTGCAACCAACTGAGTACCCCTCCACTCACTCCCCCCTTTCCAAGATTACGGTAACGTGAGCTGGCGAGTGTAAAACCGTGGCAATGCCATTCGCCTCGCTCAGAGGCCATCCTTACCGTACTACTTTAGGAGCAATGGAAGTCAGACTGCGGCTGGCGGTACCACGGTTTTGCACTCTGCGGCTCACGTTACCGCAGTTTCACAAGCGTGTTAAGAGAACAACGGTGGCCTTCAGGTAACGTAAATACGTGAAAGGCTCTCTCTAGAGCCAGTGTTTGGTTTGTCCATTCTGGGCTACTGTAGAAACATGGCGGAGCAACATGTTGGACTCCATGAAGAGGACCTGCTCCCAATGTAGATAAGAAGGGCTCATTCTAAGCTAACAAAAACACAATTCTTAGTTTCAGGTGATTATACACTAATGAAAACATAGTTATGAATATTATATTCCACTTCTGCTAATAGATCCTCCAAAATGTTACACACTGTTCCTTTAAATAAAGCTAAGATGCACACCTGTTCTTATGATCCACCAATAAACAGTTGAATGTAACTTTCTGGTAATAAGGGGATGGGAGAGTGTTAGGTAACGAATAAAAAAGACTTGGTCTGTACTCACCAATATGCTGTCCACTTTTGATTGTACAGATTTGCTACAATGAGAAAGAGAGCAAAAGGCAGAAACGTGAATAAATATGACTTGGATTAAAATAACATTGATACAAGCAGAATTTTATTATTTCAACAAAATTCGTTTTTCTTGTATGGTATAAACTATAAGAAACTAGAGCAGAATGAGTCTTTACATGAACAATCGGGTCTGACAATGTATTGATATCTATTGATATTTCTCATCTACTACTGTAGTTTTTGAATATAATTTTCTAAATATCCTAAATTGTGATACACAATCGCATGTGCTGAAAACTGTGCTGCACCACCACGCAGCAAAGAGCCTGAAATCAAGGAAATCTGACATTTTTGTTCCCTATATCTACTCAGATATCATGATATGCTTTGGCTTTGGAAAGTATTACTCTATTGTGTTACAGATTTAATTAAAAATGGATTTAATGTACTTTTTCGGCCACCAATCTACAGATAAGCAAGACAATAAGCAATATGAAAACAGCGAAAACATCTTTCGGTTTTGCATATTTATTTAAAATCTCAATATCTCATTTGCATAAGAATTCTTCGAGCTTCAAGTCTTCTTCCTGGCAGATTTCTTGACAATTCAGCGGGGAGTGTAAGAGCTGCCATCTTCAGGTCTCTCCACAGATGTTTTTTGGGCTTCAAGTCCAGGCTTCAGTTGGGTCATTCAAGGACATTCAGAAACTCTTCCCACTCCAGCGTTGTCTGGGCTGTCTGCTTCAGGTTGTTCTCCTGCTGAATGGTAAACCTTCACCTTCGTCCTCAGTCTGAGGCTGTGTGCACTCTGGTGAGGGTTTACTTCAACGTCCTTTTTGTATTTGGCTGCATTCATTCTTCTCTCGCTTCTGACAAGTCTCCCTGACCATGACACTTCTCGCCTTGAGTTGGATGACCAGCTCTAGAAGAATCCTGGTGGTTCCACACTTCTTCCATCTCACAATGATGGAGCCCACTGTGCTCCTGGGGACACTCAGAGCTTTAGAAATGGTTTCATACCCTCGCCCACATCTATGCCTCGACACAAACAGATCGCGGAGGACCAGGACGAGTTCCTAGGACATTGTGACTTGGTCTGAAAAGCCCTGTGAATTGTGGGACCTTATATACACTGGTGTGTGTGCCTTTTTAAATCGTGTCCACTCATTTGAATTTGCCACAGAAGGACTCCAATCAAGTTCTAGGCTGTGTCCTCATTCATTACTCCCAATAGAGTGCTGCAGCGATGACGGATTTTTGTAGGCCAAGCAGGAAGTTAGCATCCCTCTGGTTTTTCCATTGGGCATTGACGTATTATATATCGTAGAGCAAAACGTTAAAATCTCTTTAGCCACAGACCTTATTTCAGGCATCTAACTAAAAAAACATTAAAAAAAAAACATTGACTTCCAGACGAGGGAACCTGAAGTGCTAAAATGCTAACTCATTTCCGGGTGTTAGGACTCATTCCTGTAGCACTCTATGGACCCTCAAAAGTTTATTGTAGTGTGAGCAGTAAATTTAAATTGTTGACACTTTGATCAGTTATCATCATTTTGCGTCATCATTGTCAGGTTTAGTGTCGCACCATTGCATCTGTAAAATGCAGTGAGTTGCATCGAGGGATCCGTGCAAAGACACTACTTTTTTGTACATCGGCCTTTTTCACATCACACATTATATTTTAGGAAAACTGTCACAGTATGAAGAGCACACCACCATACAGTATGCATAAACAATCATAACAGTGGGATCTGCATTTGCATTCATCACAGTCCCTGTAACATGCAACATCATAGCACTACTGTGAGATGGCAGATACACTGAGAGGGCACATCTCTTTGCAAATGAAATAAAGTATTGACTGAGTTAATCTTTGCATGTAAACTATTAACAAAAAATGTATAGTGTTTTTAAGAATGGATACAGTATCACAAAACATAAAATTGCGATATTCAATATTTTCTTACATCCCTAGTGTGGACAGTAAATACAGTTGTTTGGAGTTAATAGGGATTTCAGACACACCCCTCAGGGATAAACAGGTGCACCAAAGGATGCACAGCAAAGACTATTATGTAAATGAGCAATTTCATTTTTAGAAATGTTCAATAAATTAGCACAAAAAAACAAAAAACATCTAATACATGTTTTCACTTTGTCATTGTGGATTATTGTGCAAGTACAGTTAATCAATTTTAAATGACATCTATAAAGTGTGCAAAATGTGAATGAGGTTTGAATTCTTCCCAAAGCCACTGTACATAACATCTGGGTAAATAAAGATGATAAAATGTCACATTATTTAGTTGATTTTAATCACAATTTACTGCATGGTGATAGGGAATCAAACATAAATATTTTTTGGTTTTAATTATTTCCATAGCCACTGTACAGTATGTCATAACATCTGAGTAGATATAGATAATATAATGTGATTTAGTTGATTTTAATCTGAATTTACTGCATGGTGATGGCAAATTCAACAGAAATATTTTTTTGTTTGAATTATTTCCGAATCCACTGTAGAGCGTGTCATAAAATCTATTTAGATATAGATATTAACATTTTATTTAGTTGATTTTAATCACAATTTACTGCATGGTGATGGGGAATCAGACATAAATATTTGTTGAGTTTTCATTATTTCCAAAGCCACTGTAGAACATGTCATAACATCTGAGTAGATATAGATAATATAATGTTATTTAGTTGATTTTAATCACAATTTACTGCATGGTGACATAAACATAAATATTTTTGAGTTTTAATAATGTCCAAAGCCACTGTAGAGTATATCATAACATATGATTAAATATAGATATTAAACTTTTATTTAGTTGATTTTAATCACAATTTACTGCATGGAGATGTGGAATCAAACATAAATGTTTTTTTAGTTTTAATTATATACAAAGCCACTGCTGAGCATTTATTTAGTAGATTTTAATCACAATTTACTGCATGGTGATGGGGAATCAAACAGATATATTTAATTATTTCCAAAGCCACTGTAGAGCATGTCATAACATCTGAGTAAATATAGATAATAACATGTTATTTAGTTGATTTTAATCACAATTCACTGCATGGTGATGGGGAATCAAACAATTATTTTTTGAGTTTTAATTATTTCCAAAGCCACTGTACAGCATGTCATAACATCTGAGTAGATATAGATAATAAAATGTTATTTATGTGATTTTGAATCACAATTTACTGCATGGTGATGGGGAATCAAACATAAATATTTTTGAGTTTTAATAATGTCCAAAGTCACTGTAGAGCATGTCATAACATCTGAGTATATATAGATAATAACATGTTATTTAGTTGATTTTAATCACAATTTACTGCATGGTGATGGGGAATCAGACATAAATATTTTTTGTGTTTTAATTATTACCAAAGCCACTGTAGAGCATGTCATAACATCTGAGTATATATATATATATATATATATATATATATATATATATATATATATATATATATGTGTGTATAATTTTAAATGACATCATAAATACATCATATACATCTATAAAGTGTGCAAAATGTGAATGAGGTTTGAATTCTTCCCAAAGCCACTGTACATAACATCTGGGTAAATATAGATGATAAAATGTCCCATTATTTAGTTGATTTTAATCACAATTCACTGCATAGTGATGGAGAATCAAACATAAATATTTGTTGAGTTTTAATAATATCCAAAACCACTGCAGAAACTAACCATGTAACCCATTATTAGCAGAGCACCTTGTATTATTATCAGCATCATTAAATCAGTGTGTATCTCTCAGTGTGGTTTGACACCTGTCATCCTGAGCATCATCAGCAGCACCACTGGGTGGGTTTATATTAGGTGTCATCTATCACACATGGCCTCCTCCTATATGGCTCGATGCTAATGATTACAGCTACTACAGCTGTGCATACCCAGATGTTAACATGTTATTAACGCATAAAGCAGGTAACAGGACCGCGCTGTTATTGTTATTGAGGGTTAAAGATGCCCGGTTGTCATGGGAGCGCTGGTGTTATTTAGAGGCGCTTTGTGCAGCAGCAGCTAGAGACGCTAAGTATGAGCTAGCGAAGAGAAGAGAAGAGGAGGACAGTAGTATTGCTGGTTGATTTGCATCCTTACCAGATTGAATTCTTGATCTTGAACTGTAACGCGTTGGCCTCGGGGCCCTGGAGACCTGGTACCAGAGCTGGAAGAGATCCTAGTCCCGAGGCTGCAGGCTTCAGACCAGGTTGTTGTTGATCCTCAGCCATCACGATGGAGCAGAGAGGAGGTGGTGGAGGAGGAGGTGGTGTAGGAGAGAGAGGAGCTTTAACAAGTAGGCCTCATCCCCGGCTGCACTGCACCGGACCCACCGCTGCTGGAGCGGCTCAGTCAGCTAGGACAGCCCGCTGAAGCTGGATCCTCCACAGAGCATCATGGCTACTAAACACACTGAGATCTGAGCCTGGAGGAACACACGCTACTGAACTACACACAGCAAATAATAACAACAACACGCACACGGGGAATACAAAAGGCATTTCGCTAAAAGGGGGTCTCTCTCTCTCCGCTGCCGCAAATAGCACGCCTGCAGCAGCCAGCAGCAGCTACAGACGAGCTGCCTGCAGTCAAGCTACAGACAGAAGCACCGACCACAGCGGGGGTGCGCCTTCACAATAAAAGCATGAGATTTGTTTAAGTTTAAAGGGTATAGTTTCACATTTTGTCTGACGGTACGTGTCCACAGGCTCCGTGCTTTCCACGCTCCCCATTCATTGTCTATGTAAGCAGCCGCGCAATGCATTCTGGTAGTGTGGCGTCGCGATTCGAGAGACTAGGCGTCACGACGCCCGCTCCTTATTTGCATAAAGTTGAGGTCCTGGCTACTTTATGCAAATCACGGGCGTCCGACGCGACTCGCCGCCTCTCGAAACTCCCGATAATCTTTTAAACTAAACGTTGTCGATCCAAAATAAAGACAGATTCAGCAACTGCATTGGTTATTTCTCGCCTCAAATGTTTTCAGAAACACATTTCAGTGAACTATTTACTTGAAATAAGAGAAGAAAGTTTCCAAACGAGCCTCCATACTGGTTCCAGTTTGAAAGCTGGGAGCAGCAGCCAATGGAGGGAAAGCGTTCGTCCAATCAGGAGCTGAGTGCCTTGTTTCAGGACAGCACACCAAGCGTCCAATGTTGGGAAGCGTCGCGTCCCCTCGCGATAAAAAACGCCCCTGTGGACACGTACCATTAAAGGGACTGTTTGTAACTTCTTACACGTATAAATCAATCCGGGTCGGTGTTCCATGCGCGCTTGCGTGTGGCTACGCTGTTCAGACTCAGACTCCCAACACAAACTACACAGAAGCACCAAAACTGCAAAGTTATATCTAGTGAAGCCCGTCTGTTAAACAGTGTTGGCCGCGGTTGGAGGACGCGGGGGAGACCGTAGCTTTGGTCTCCAGGACCGGAGTCTCTGCTGTACTCTGCTCCTCTGCTCCTCTGCCTGCCTGCTTGCCTTCACTCACACGCCGCGCTCGTTCTCGCTATGAACCTATCCTTTAAAAAATACAGAGTGATGCAGTATCAGGGTGTGCACCAGGTCAATCTATTAATCAATTTAGGTTCTTTTTAAGGCAAAATGCCAAACATTTGCTGGGTCCAGCTTTTGAATATAAACTGAATATCTTTGTGTTTTGGACTGTTGGTTGGACAGAACAACAAGTTTCTGACATTTTATCGACAAAATGATTATATATTTACATAATATCTATATATACACCTTTTTTTTCACTACTTGTATACATAACAGTCCTGTCTATTCCTCACCTTTACTTGTCCAGCTTTGTTGTCCTTGTTCCTAGCTGTTATCAGGGCTGGCTTAAGGCACAGGCCATATAGGCAGTCGCCTAGGACGCCACCTGCTGGGGGGCACTGATCGCCCTCTAAAATAAAATAAAATAAAATAAAATAAAATAAAATAATAAAATAAAATAAAATAAAATAAAATAAAATAAAATAAAATAAAATAAAATAAAATAAAATAAAATAAAATAAATAAAATTAAATAAAATAAAATAAAATAAAATAAAATAAAATAAAATAAAATAAAATAAAATTAAATAAAACAAAATAAAATATATTTAAAAAACATGCTGGCAGGCATCTTTCCTTATTTTCTGCATTGGGGTAACAAATGAACAAACAAATATATAAAGAAAGAGACATACACTATTTACTCCTATAAACTGAAAAATACTTTGTTGATAAAAAAAATGCAACCTTCCTTGCTGTTAAAATAAAATAAATAAAATAAATAAAATAAATAAAATAAATAAAATAAATAAAATAAATAAAATAAATAAATAAAACATAGACAACACCCTAACGTACTCTGATTCTGATCATTTAAAAAAAAAAAATTGTCATATTAAACAATACAAAGATAATCACTGATTGCAGCCCTATTTGAAAGTATATACTTGTGTTTTATTTTCACTATTTACTCCTATCAAATTAAAAATACTTTGTTGATAAAAAAAAATGCAACCTTCCTTACTGTTGTGTTATTTTTAATGTTGTTGTGCATGTATATTTTGAACAGAGTTTTAATTTAAAAACCCTGACGGGGATTTCAGTTCTCCACTGTGTTTCCTGTAACTTGACGCTGGTCTGTGTGCTGCAGTTCCGCTGTCAGCCTGCGGAGGCGCTGCTGCAGGAAGCTGGCTGATCAGATAGTGACAATGACGAGTAAACAGCCAGGATGATATCACCTCAACATGTAAAACCCTCCATTTACCAGCACCTGTATTAATCAAATGATCCACCAATATGTTCCTATCGATTGATAATCTGATCAGACTGCTGGTGTGGAAATGCTGAAACAACCAAACAGATTGTTGAGAGAGATTTCTCTTTGCTCATCACACAGCTACTATTTTCTCCTTCAGCTGAAATCTGAGACACAGCTGGAGGAAAAAAATAACCTGAGAGGATGAATTAGATTGAGACTGTGTGTACCAGATATAAATATAACGTTTCCTTATGTCTCAGCAGTAAAACCTGCTGTAAAAATAACATTTATTACACACACATGTCCAGGTAATTGATCGGCTAATTACTTGTTTTTAACCTACTAATAATTAGTATGTTTTTATATCTATATCTTTAATATAAATGTGGAAATTCAGAGGAATGAAGCCACCAGGTCAAGAAAAACAAGACCTAAATAAATTCTTTCATCATGACTTATTTTATGCTGCCATCTGTTGATGGAAACAGGTAATGTTACTCCTCTGACACCATGGTTGAGAAATATAATGCAAGACAGCAATAGACTCACACACACACACACACACATGGGGAAGGCATGTATAGACAAGTTCACAGTGACTCTTAAAATAAGAATAACAGAAGGAATTGAGGGAATAATATAAATGTCGCTGCTTGGTTTCTGTTTGTTTGCAGGGCGTGAAGTTGCTCTGCTCCAGTTGTGTTTAATTAATAATGTCTCTCAGCACATTATGTGACTGCTTTTCTGTTTGTCCTCTGCGCTGACTCGGCCTTTATTCAGTGCACAGAAGTTGATGATGAGTCTTTGACATGAACTGAAGAGTCACAGCAGGTCCAGGTCACACATCCAGGTATGCAAACATAAACTCATTTACTCACTGTATATACATTTTCTGCTGCTTTAATGTTATTGTACTTTTTATTCCATTACATTTAGGCTATTTGATGAATTTAGTTACTTTGCAGATTCAGATAATTACAGTAATACAAAATATAATCAACTAATAATGCATGATGTATTATTAAAAATACCAGTAATCAGCTGAAATCAGTCCCACCTTTGCAAGTTGCAACATTACAGTCATGCTTACAGACAATGCATCACAATTTCTAATAATAATATAACATACACTATTCTGAAATGGGACATTGCGTACTTTTACATTTGGCATTTTAAAGGGACAGCATGTAGGATTTGGTGGCATCTAGTGGTGTGAGTGCAGATTGCGACCAACTGAGTACCCCTCCACTCACTCCTCCCTTTTCCGCCATGTTTCTACAGTAGCCCAGACACACTGGCTATAGAGAGAACCTTTCACGTTTTTACGTTACCTGAATGCCACCGTAGTTCTCCAACACGCTTGTGCAACTGTGGTAACGTGAGCCGCAGAGTGTAAAACCTCGCTCTCACTTTAGGAGCAACGGCAGTCAGACGGCAGCTGGTGGTTCCACAGTTTTCCACTCTGCAGCTCACGTTACCGCAGTTTCACAAGCGTGTCGGAGAACTACGGTGGCCT
Source organism: Sebastes fasciatus (assembly GCF_043250625.1). Lineage (NCBI taxonomy): Eukaryota > Metazoa > Chordata > Actinopteri > Perciformes > Sebastidae > Sebastes > Sebastes fasciatus. The sequence continues at coordinate 20,376,559 of NC_133798.1, read as the reverse complement.
TCAGGTAACGTAAACACGCAAAAGGCTCTCTCTATAGCCAGTGTTTGGTTTGAGTAACATAGTGGACTCCGTGAAGAGGACCCGCTCACTTTGTAGATCCGAAGGGCTCATTCTAAGATAATGAAAACACGATTCTTAGTTTCAGGTGATTATACACTAATGAAAACATAGTTATGAATATTATATTCCATTTCCGCTAATAAATCCCCTGAAATGTTACACACTGTTCCTTTAAGTATTATGATGCTAATGCGAATTTTTACATTGTGGTATTGCTACTTTTACTTAAGTAAAAGATCAGAGTACTTCTTCCACTAGCCGCCGGCTCAATTGTCGCCAGGTTGAGACTCGTGCGTTAGGCAATCAAAATGCTCCCAATCTCGCATTTAGCACCTTTAAAGGATGAACGTGTACAGGTTAATGATCATAGAACATGTTTGTTTCCAACATCATTTATAGTGATGCAGGGCGATGTGCTTAAATAATGAATTCAAATTTTAAATAAAATATATAAAAAATGAATTACTGATGGTTGCTAAGAGAATTCGAGCCCCTAATCTTAGTTATTGCTCACTATGCTGATGATATTGTTCTTGTAGCTGAGGCACACAAAAAGACATTCATGTTTCTCGACTCTGGCCATCACTCCCTCATCCACGCCTTCATCACCTCCCTTCTGGACTATTATAACAGAGTCCTGTCTGGAGTACCCAGCAAAGCCCTGGACAGGCTCCAGTATGTCTCCGACACTGGTTTGCTCTCCACCCCCCACACCAGGCTGCAAACTTTCGGCGACAGAGCCTTCAGCGTCACGTCCCCCTCCCTCTGGAACTCTCTCCCTCCTGAAATCAGAAATGCTTCATCCCTGGACACTTTCCTATGACCTCAGCTAACTCTTCCTACCCATCACTCGTGTTCATTACCTAGCTACAGTTTTTCCTTTGTTTTATTTATTAGTATGATGCCCCAATGAGTGCCCTCTTTGTAAAGCGTCCTTAGGTTTTTTTGAAAGACACTATATAAGTCTAATTTATTCTTCTTCTTCTTCTTCTTATTATTATTATTAAGCATTGTTTTATATTGGTGTTGTGGTCATACACTTTCTCCTAAAAGTCATATATTTTAGGAAAAAGTTGATGACAAGTTTTTTTGGGGGGGATTGTAAACAAGTAAGGAGAGATGATGTGCAAAAAACAGAGCTGTGAATTAGAGGACATATGAGGAGGGAGCCATGTGAGGTGAGGCATAAGGTTGGCATAGAGCAGCTATAAATATTGCATATTAAGTATATTCAGTGGTATGATATCATATTCTACTCTTCTACGCAGTATGTTGGGTGTTGTAGGTGAGCATTGCACCCTCTGGTGTACGACATTAAAATAAAACTTTAATTCATCATACTAAAGGTCAATAGAAATTACATTGTACTTATAGAAATATAAATATTTACTATGGCATGTTTAGCCTTTCTTTTTTAATCTTTTTTTAAACACAAAAACTATAAAACTGGCTTTAATTATGATCGGATTGCCAAAATGTCAATTTTATTATTGTAATTTGATGAAATAGATCTTTGCTTCAACAGTTAAACATTCTTGACAATTCCTCCTTCTCTCCGTAACATATCACACACACATCCATCAAACCTCGTCATTTGCTGGCTTGTTAACAACACCGGAGGTGTGGAACAGTGACACTTCGTCTAAATCTCAAGAAAATGTTGTTTCCTTGTTAGTCATTGTTTTCTCACTCTATTTTTGACCTTGGGTTGCTGGCTATTCTGGACTGATTTATTTTACTGTCAATCTCCTGTCACTTCTGATTTGGGCTGGAAGGTCTCATCTCAGCAGTCTTTGCCCTTGCTCATTCCTCCGAATGTTAAGATTTACACAACACTGCACAAAGTTGTTGCCATTTATGGGACCATGTGGACTCGGACACAATTTACAATATCTCCTCAACAGTTCGGAGTCACGTGTCGGCTTACATTGCTTGATTATTCCAATTTTACACAAAATATAAGTTTTTATGTGTCATATTTACCAAACACGTGCAGGATATGTTAAAGGAAAAGTCCTACTTAAATATACTTAAAATATAAAGACACATTAATATAAAAAGAAATATATAAAGACCAAGCTGACGAGGACTATCCAGTCTGGATGATCAATGTTTTATTTTTTTCAGATAATTTAGTTACATGTATGAGAAATGCAATTAAAGCTAACATTCTCTACCTTTTGCTGTATATTATACAGAATATGTTGGCACACTTAAATACATGTTTTGCTCTCAAACACCATTTATTATGTTTGTTGTAGATGTCGTGACTTGCACCCTGGAAATCAAGTAGGTCATGCATTAGACTGGCAGTGACCTAACGCCACCCGTCTATATGTTCTGGTGAATGTGGGACAGTGAGGTCACTGTGGCACAGAGGTCGGTGAGTCTGAAATCACACGTGCACCGTGAAGCCACGGCAACTCCAATCCTCTTACAACCCCCACATCTTCCAGCACTCAGACTAGAAGATCAGCTTGCCGTGCTCAGGTCTTATCCCGAACATACAGCAGATCCTCAGCACAGAGTCACGCCAGCAGGTATCAAACACCACGGCCAACACGCTTCCCTCTGTGTGCGTATCGTAGGCCTTTTAAGATGCATTCACTGACATGTCCTATAAAGGAAAAGCAAAATACTGTTTAAGAAAATCATATAGTTAATGTACAGTGTAAACAAAACTATTTGTATTTGTCTGGTGAAATCAGCATTACTGTTGATGGTAACCTACTTCTAATTCAAGAGCTCAAGAGCTCACCCAAAGAATTTAGAGCTGAAAGGATTAGTTAATTAACAGAAAATTAATTGGCAACTATTTTGATAACAGATCAATTGTTTCAATCAAGCAAAAAAGGCAAACAATTGATGGTTCCAGCGGTTAAATCGTGAGGATTTGCTTTTTGTGCCAAAAAACAATTTGAATACATCACCTTGGTTTATGGTAAATGATTATATATCAATCAATCAATCAGTTTTATTTAAAGTGAAGAATCACCATGCAGCATGGTCCCAATACACTTTACATTTTAAAAAGAATACATAGAACACAACAAGCACAAAAAATAATAAACATGTAGAACAAGTAAAACAACCCCACAGTAAGAACGGGGAAGTTAAAAGGGGTGAAAGAGTTCAGGGCTAGGCTGCAATAAATACAAGAGACAGAACACACGGCAAGCAAATGTAGTAAAGTGAATAAAAAGGTATACTGTATGTTTTCAGTATTGATTTAAAGATTTCAACTGTACTTGCTTTCAACTTGAACTTTTATCATATATGAGCTTTTATGTATTTTCTACTTTATAGACAAAACATTTTATTGATTAATTGAAAAAAAAAAAAATCTGCAGATTAATGAATGATACAAAATAATGGTTAGTTACAGCCCTAAAAGTGACCCACGGTATTGCTATCTTTTTATAAAAACCAAACCTAAATATTAGGATGGGGTCCTGTAAAGCAGTGATTCTCAAAGTGGGGTCCAGGGACCACCAGGGGTCCGTGGCATTCTGCCAGGGGGTCCGTGATAAGGTTTCAGATTCATTCATTTAAATTAACATGATGTAAAATGTTCTCTTTTTCTTTTCCTCATTGGTATCTTTCAAAATGAAAAGGCGTAAACAGTCCTTTACACAAATGAGCCAGTCCAGCGCAACGCGTCTGGCTCACAAAACTTGGACCAAGCTGTCAAACGAGGCGATCTAGTTCTAAAATGAAATGAGATTCAGCAGTGGCATCGCCTATTTCTCGATTAAAATGTTTTCAGATGTAGATTTTGGTGAATTGTTTAGACAAAATAACAGAAAGTTTATGAGCCGCCGTGTTGTTTCCTGTTTGAAACGGTGAGCAGAAAACCGGGGACCAATCAGGTGTATTCCACGATAGGATACGTCACCGCTTGAACGTCCAGTTGAGTGGAGCAGCGCGTCCCCTAGTGTCCTCGCCGCACCTGGTGGACATGCACCGCTGGATTTAACATTATAGACATGACCACTGACTATCTGTGTAACAATTTAGCCACAAATTCACAGACTGACCATACACGGTCCAGACATATATTCTGTTTTGACCAAATCTTGTTAAATCTATAATAGTTCATAGATCATGTTATAATCTAACAAATCGATAACTATTAGAATCTGCAAATATCTTTAAAACATGTCTTTCTAATACATCTCCCTGGTGTTGTTCTTTCATATAACTAAGACTTTAAAGTAAAGTATATAGTGTGTGCCTGCAGTAAGGAAGACAGTTTTGTCATAGTACCCCTCAAATGCTTTTATCACATCCCAAAAATAACATTGTTAATTTTCAAAATGTGCAGGTACTATTGTCCACAGTTCGGTAGCAGGGTGAACATGGGAGTCCCTGGCTTTGACGTCACTTACACAACCTATCCCAGGCCGGCCTGTTATTGCAGATTGTATACAGCCATTTTTTTCCCTCCTCCTTTTCTTGGCGTCCTGTGGAAGAGCGGATGGGAAATTCTGATGTCATCAACCTTGGCACAGCGGGACGGAGGAGCATGCAGACCCTCAGGGTGCCACGATTGGTGCCCATGTGTTTGTGCCCCGTAGATGGTGAAATAGATGGTGTGGTGCTGCCCGCCTGTGCTGCACCTGCGTCCCAGCATGCTGATTGATCAGTTTGGTCATGTGGAATGTCACCATCTGCTCCCCCGGTCCCACTCACCCCTTCTTGTGTGAATGCCAATCACTGGCAGGAAGATAGTTATTTAAGCCATGTCAAATCAGGCGCATGACGATGAGCAATATGCCAGCAACACTTGAAACGTGTGTTGCAGGCGTAGTATGCACAACAGCATATCTTACAGTAAAAGCACAACCATGACTTCAGACTGCAAACGGGTATGTGTTTTAGTTTGTTTTTTATTGGTTGGTCACATCAATGTAGATTTTTTTTTTCCTTTACAGAATATAATCAGATTTTATGCCCCTCACTAACATAATCTGCAAATTGAATTTGATAACCGAGGGCTGCAATGATGTGTTTTTATTTGTTTTGCATATAAAAGTCTTCATTTCCTTTTCTTTTCTTTCCAGCACGGCTCCTTATTTATTGCTCCTCCTCCATCCCCTCCAGTTGCTCTTTTTTGGCCTCTTAATGGCCGACAACGTATCAGGGGGCCATCAGGAGTGACATTCTTCATTGTAGAGCGTCATAACCGATGACATTTCAACCATGGGAAAGTAAAGATATGCAAATTTGAGCTCATTAACATTTGCATTACCTGTTTGAATAATCGCACTCATGACAAGACTGCAATTAACTAAGATTGATGCAAAGTTCAGGGTTAGGAGACTGTATACATTTGCTCTTGGATCATTTACCCAAGGTGTGTGTGTGTGTGCGTGTGTGTGTGTCAGATAGGAGAACTGATCTCTGTCAGAGGAAAAGGTCATTCAGTAGCCACTGTTGTTCCTGGATTATTATTTGTAAAAGAAAATCCTGAACTTTGTTATTTATTTTTGGCTTAAAATACTTGCATTAAGAACATTTCCTCTTTATAACCTGTAAAAAAATAATCTTAGGACAGACGCTATTCCTAGAAAAAGGAGAGGTTTACAAATGATTGTTGTGATGAAGATTGAGAGGCTGACCTGCTAACCCAGTTAACACTAGCATGGATAGTCGGGATTAGACTTTGACTTTAAGGACGCTGCGCGGTCTGCACAGCTCACCTTCAGACAGATTGAAACCAGCAATAGCTAGTTTTTCTGCTCTCAGATCAGTTTGTTTGCCGTTTATTCTCCCAGTAAACACTGGTCTCTTTATTATGGCCCTGCTGCTTAAATAGTTTCCTTATTATTTAGGGATGGAAACCTTCCTTAACACTATTAGTGCTTTAAATAATAAAAAAACTAAACATTTTTACAAATAATTTGACTCTTTTTTAACTCTATTAACTGTGCATTAAAAGGCATACATCGGGAAACCACAACACACATTTAACTGACTTAAAGGTCCCATATCATGCTCATTTTCAGGTTTCAGGCAGCCGGTTGGAGACGTGTAACCATGGTAACCCGTGCCAACCTCATGTGACCAAAATGACGATTTGTGAGAATCAAAATCTGAATTAGTTTAAAAGTGTCCAGCGTTGCTTACTGTAATATTTTACTGGAAATAGTATGCAATTCATGCACATTTTATACTATGGTTTCAGACAAACTAAATATCTTACATACCGTTTTAGCGTACTAAATAGCATGTTAGTATAAAAATTTAGACGCAACATGAAATAAACTGGGACACATTTAGAATGTTTACGTTTAAAACTGAAATGGTCTATATATTGTACATTTGTGACATCACAAATTTATTGAAATCCTGACGACTCGTTTTAAGGCAGAGTTTCTGAATACGGGCTGTGCGTATTTCGCCATGGATTGAGCCTTTTGATACTTTCACAGTATTTATATAGCACTTAAACCTGCTTTCTAATTAAAAAAAGAAAATCTCACTTTTTACAATTTGGGACCTTTAAATAGAAATATATGCAATGGAAATATTCCACATTACACACAGTCCCATGTGGCTTAAACACTGGAGGGTTAGTAAGACAATGAGTTCACGATCAAGACTGTGCTGCTGTCTCAGTGGGAATTATTTGATTGGATTCTTGTGAGGTCTCTCTGGGACAAAATGCCGTGCCAGGACAGTGTGGCACGCTGCAGGTCTAAGCATCACGCCAACTGCAACTGTGTTTTTTTTCCTCTCTGCCGAATCGTATTTATGTAACACACAGAGAATACTGCACAAAGTATAGCAGGTTAGCTCCTTGTACTTTTACATGTTTACAAACCCTCTATACAGGCTGTTTAAAGTATTTTTTGCTTGAGCAGTTTAGGCAGTTGACTTCCTAATTGTTTTTATATGCACACATAAAACATAAAACAAAATCAAGATAGTGAAAAAAAGAAAAAGAGAGGTCGAGAAGCCACAGGCTAATACAACGGACATCCACTCAACATAAGGAGAAAAACAAAAAATAACAAAAAAAGAAAATTAAGCTAACATAATTTAGAAAAATACAATGAAAAAATAAAAGAACAAAAAGCACACAAAATAAGCTGACCAATCAGAAAACAATAATCCAATAAAAACATTAAAATTACTTTTAAAACAGTTAATCGTGATTAATCGCAAATTAATCGAACATTTTTTTATCTGTTCAAAATGTACCTTAAAGGGAGATTTGTCAAGTAATTAATACTTATCAACATGGGAGTGGGCAAATATGCTTGCCTCACGCAAATGTATGTATATATTTATTATTGGAAATCATTTAACAACACAAAACAATGACAGATATTGTCCAGAAACCCTCACAGGTTCTGCATTTAGCATAAAAAATATGCTCCAATCATAACATGGCAAACTGCAGCCCAACAGGCAACAACAGCTGTCAGTGTGTCAGTGTGCTGACTTGACTATGACCTGCACCAAACTGCATGTGATTATCATAAAGTGGGCATGTCTGTAAAGGGGAGACTCGTGGGTACCCATAGAACCCATTTTTCATTCACATATCTTGAGGTCAGAAGTCAAGGGACCCCTTTGAAAATGGCCATGCCAGTTTTTCCTTGAGTTCATGCGTTAAAGAAATTAGTGGCGTTAAAACGAATTTGCATTAACGTCTTATTATCATGTTAATTTTAAGTATTGAGAGTTTTCTGAAGAAAGTACTCAGAAAACAAATGGTTGCAGTAGGTCACTGTTAGTTTCAGCACCAGGGCAGCAGACAGTGGATTTAATCTCAAACACAGGAAGTCTGACTGTTAAAGAGTTTTACATCAACATCACCCAGACAGACTACCTTATAAATAACTTCTAACCCAGCCGCTGGAGGAGCTCACCGTGCCGCACGTGCCTACAAACTAAAGATTTGGATCTATTTGTACATGTAGGTCAGACAGGCCTGTGTTTACTAAAAACCTCTCTACCTGTCTAACAGGAGATTATCTGCATGGCGTCATCACTGCTTACAGGGGGGGGGGGGGGGAGGCTGAGCTTGCTTGCATTTGATTTAACACCAACATATAGGATGTCATACAGTAGGATGACAGCTGAACAACACACACACACACACTGGCGGTGGCTGTTTTTTCTTCTTCTCTCAAGGTGTTTGATCATGCGTGGGTGGTGGGGAATTCCCTGATTATTACATGTTATTCTCATGATGCCATTTTGCACAAACACACTCCTTAATAGTCCACACACACCCAACACTAAACACTACAGCTTGGCTATGTTTATCCTTATGCTTTTCTTTAATAAAATACTAAAAAAGACTGCTTCTAGTATTGTGGACCAGGCTCGTCTAGTACAGTTACAGCATCAAGGCTTTGCCACCCCTCTCTGCTGCCTGCAATGGTCCAGCCCTGATTTGCATAAGTTGTCTGCGGGTAGCTGCATGACCAGCAGGGGTAGGTTAGTGCATGTGGACTACACACACACACACACACTAGTAAAGACAAGGACAGACGAGCTGCTTGTGGACTGTACTCAGAGCCTGGAGTCTTTGCACTGAACCAGACGGAGTTATGTACTGTGCTCATCCTGTCTCTGGCACAGGCAACAACAACTCATTGATGTATTGCTACAACATGAAACCAGTGAGTACATTTATTCATATATATGTTTCTGTTTTATTTCCTAGAGGATGCATGTCTGTGTGTTTTTTTGTGATGATGCTGTTGCACTCTTTAATTGAAATGTTCTGCATGTTTGTTGACTTGAATAATGAAACACTGGTTTCCAGCTTTATTTGTTAGTAGTGGTTGAAGAGAGTTGTTTTCTTTTTGCATCAGTAAGAAAAGCATCCATGTGCAACCTGTATACAAGTTAAAAGTATTATAACTTAACATGTTCTCATTTGCTTGTACACCTTTTAGTGAAGCATTTCAGAATTGGTTAGGATGTTTTTTCTACTCTGCACAGAGTGTTTGTTGGGATATAAGATGTATGTGTGTGTGTGTTTGCATGAATGGGAAACAGAGGGAAAGAGTTTTTTTGTGTTTTTGGAGAGGTCATGTTTATAGTTTTTGCTGAATGTGTCATTGTCACTTCCTTGAATTGAGTTGTGTACACGTTATGAATCCGTTTAAACTTCAGTGGTTGCAATTTGCCAGAGTTAATGCAAAAACTAAGAATTTGTTGTAAGGCAAAAAACATCTGTGTTGCCCATTTGGTTCCCCATTAACAGCAACAAAGTTCACATTCAAATCGAATTTTATGACACTAAAAATCATGATAACCCACAAAATCCCACAATTTACAGCATTACACATCACCTAAAATAATGTTCAGTAACACCTCACTGACTTGTGCTTGTAACAAACTCATGTTAAAATGCATTGGGTGAGACTTCCTGTCTGCTAAGCACCATGCAGTCAAGCCTGGCAGCAGCAAACATCTTGACATGAAGCAGATTGCTGCTATTTCTATTTGATTTAACCCCGCTATGTCGGAGCAGTGCAGTCCCTCCACCGCTGCTGCCATTATCAAAGGCAGCTTTGATCTCTGTGAGACTAACCATATCCAGACATCGTGGATCACAGAGGCAGAAAATTGGTTGCATGTGGCTGGAGTTGGCCATGGTGGAGCACAGCATAGGGCCTGAATAGCAAGTTGATGTTTCACTCATCTAGCAGGATAATGCTGTGTGCATTTACAATGGGGAAAACAGCCTTTTTGTTCTTTTTGTACAACATATTTTTTGATTAAAAGAACTTTGGAAATGCAACAAATAGAAAAAGGGCTCATGTTCAAAATGATTCGAGCGAATATGAAGGTTTTTATAGTATTTCAATTCTTAATTGTAGTCTTTATTTGCTGAAAAAAGGGCCCCTTATCATGTGTGATGCCGTGATTGATGGTTCCTAAATCAATGCAATGCTAAAAGAGGATGCCATGGTGACGGCCCCTCTCTAGTGGGGGCCACAGAGGGCGTGCTGGGGCGGGGGTGTGACCATTATTAACGGGTCGCCTGCTATGCTGATGGTAAGGAGGACAATTGGCTTTATCCTCCGCCATATGCTGCCCATGGCGGCTCAGACGGGCCCAGTGTCGGCAGGGGCTCCTCTGTTTGGCCTAGCCCACAATCACCATGGGACTCATGCCAGCCAGGGTCACGGCTGCGTGTGTGTGTGTGTGTGTACTTAAGAGTGTGTGTGTGTGTGTGTGCTTGCACAAGCATACTCAAGAGTCTTTAATAGCCTGCTTTACAGAACTTGTCGTCCGGGTAACTGACACCCCATTGATGCTGTGCAGGGAGGTTTATTTTCATTTCCTGGGGCACATCAAAGCAATCGAGGGAGGTGCAGGTGCAGCCCAGACCTCTTGGTGGGTTTGAGCGAGCGAGCATGTGTTGGTGTGTTTCGTGCGCATACGTGTGGTTTCTAGCCGTGTGTTTTACAATAAAAACATCTTTAGTTAAATTCTTAGATTCATGTGCTATCTACAATATGTTGTGGATCACCAGGGTGAGACTCAGTTCTCTGTTTGGTTTCTTTCTGGAGGACAAAATATGAGAAGGCCTGTAAATTCAATTTCATTTGGGAGGGAATCGTATCCCAGTCTTGTGAAGCCAGCCGAACCTGATCATGATTAGGGCAGGGATTTCTCATGGTGAATGGCTCCTAAATCCGGATGAGGAGGTGCATGGATCTGCAGTTTATGGATTATCGCAATAGCTCTAAGTGTGCATCAGCTCTCTGCTTTGTTTTTATAATACTGTTGCTTCAGCTCACGCTCACAGTATTCATGCGGTTATGTCTGTAAGGCTGGTTTGAGTGTTATCAGACACATAGAGAGTCATTGTTTGTGTACATTATGTTATGCTTCAAAGTGGACAATGCCTTAAACAAGCTCTTCTCTTTAGGTTTACGGGCAGTCTCCCACTAATGACGACATCAACCAGAACCCATCTTCACATCCGTCCAGCAAGGCCCACAGCAATGTGTTTGCAAGCACCTTCTTTGGTGAGCTCAAACAATCCTGAATGAACATGATTGTTGTAGTGGAGAGGCAACATTTTGCTGTGGTTTCAGTGTTCACTCAAACCTATTGTCCCTTTAGTATGGTGGTGCCTAAGGACTTATACAAATACTACATGGGTTTTCAAGGATACCAAAACAGCCATCAAGTTCAAGTTTGTTGTATTAAATTAATCGCCTACTATTTTGATAATCTATTAATTGTTTGAGTAATTTTTTAAGTAAAAAAAAGTCTAAATTCTCTGATTCCAGCTTCTTAAATGTGAATATTTTCTGGTTTCTTTACTCCTCTATGACAGTAAACTGAATATCTTTGAGTTGTGGACAAAACAAGACATTTGAGGACGTCATCTTGGGCTTTGGGAAACACTGACATTTTTCACTATTTTCTGACATTTTATAGACCAAGCAACTAATAGATTAATCGAGAAAATAATCGACATGTAAAATAATTGTTAGTTGCAGCCCTAACCAAAGCAATTGAGATTTTGACCCGATGATGGCGCTACATAAAAAGTCAGAGGATAAACAAAATTATTAATCTTTGGGGTACATCCATGTTTGTACCGAATTTTACTGCAATACATCGAACAGCTTTTGAGACATTTCACTTAAAACCACAAAAGTCAATCTCATGGTGGCGCGACGAGTCAGAGGATCACCAAAGTCAGTCAAATTCATGAATGTCTGGACAACGTAGGGCTGGGCGATAATTCAATATGATAATTTATCATCCTTCAATGGAAAAAAAAACATTCAAACAATGGCATACAAATCTAGAATTAAGATTATATTGAAATTAGAGTATCATATTTAAAGAGCCTGTATGATTTTCAGAGCTCAGACAGAGATTGTCACGTCAGATATATAAACTAGTATTGACTGACAGGGCTTCATAGAGCTTCATGACTTGACTGGCTGCTTGAGATGCTGTTCAAGTGCAGGCTATAACATATTGTTATACCCATTTTAGAGGGGACGAGCAATTCGCCTGACATCTGGAACGCTGTAAATGGGCTGAACCAGCAGGGCTATGAAGGTGCACTGGGAGCAGCCACGAACCACCAAACACAGCCGGGGAGCTACAGCAGCAGCCTGCAGCCGCCACAACACAGTCACATGGTAAGATTTACCTCCAGGACCTTGCATGTTGACAGCACAGCACTTTATTTAACCCTTCCTGATTATAATAATGTGTGTTTGCTTACTGTTCAGGACTACTCTCCACATTCAGTGATGACTGCCGACGTTAACAGGGGTCTCCCACCAATGTCCACTTTTCACCGCAACAACACAGCACCACGCAACAACACCTCAGAGAGTCCAACAGGTGAGGAAATGGAAAAAATAATCTTATTTTAGCTCAAGTTTGTCTGCTCTTTATTGTAGTATTTTATAATAGGTGTTTTTTTTTTCCGTCTCAGGAAGCAAGATGCATTTGTCTGGAGGGTCACAGACGGGCGATACGTTAGCCAAAGCTCTGGCCTCTGTAAGTATGCACCACCTCAATCCCATTAGACCAGCTCATTTATGCCATGTTATGTTCAAACAGTCAGATCAGAGCATAAAACCGAACCCTGAGAGCCCCAGCGGTGTAATGCAAAAGGAAAATAGTGGTTTGCCCCTGCCTGTAACAGACTAGTGCATATTAACGAAGGGCTACTCTCATGCTGCTGGACTTTTTATTGGCTGCTGACTAGTAAAATGACCAGAATTGATGAGTTTAGTTCAGGTTACGAGCCTGCTCCAAAGGCTGTGGCAGCAGCTGTAAAACCTTACGCAGAAATGACAAGTTGTGCTTTTAAAATGATCCATGCCTTACTCCCCCTATCCTCCCCCTCCTCCTCTCTTTCTCTCCCTGTCTGCTGACAGATTTACTCCCCCGATCACACCAGCAGCAGCTTCCCCTCCAGCTCGTCCACACCGGTGAGGTCTCCGTCCCCGCTGCAGAACGCAGCTGAACCTGCAGGTAAACTGGAGTGAACACATGCTGCTGCCCAGAGGGAAATATTATTATTTATACTCAGTGTTTTTCAACCCTTTCATGGTCTAAATTTGGTTGTCTTCTTCCTCTCAGGTACCAACATGTGGCCCCGGAGTTCAGTTCAGGGACCAGTCTCACCACACTATGAGTCTTCACTCATATCATTGGTAAAGATCTCATTTGATAGGCCTGAAGTTTAAATTATCATTGTGTCATATAGAGATAATGAATGAATGCATATATAAATATAAGAATTTCATGAGAGCACTGCAGAAAGATAATAATAATAATAATAAAATACCTAAAGTATATAATGATAATAGTAGGCTAATATTTACTTAATATACCAGTTCAAGGCTCGCAGCAGAAGAGAATATCTTAGCAGCAAAGAAGAGACGGCAAACAGCTACAAATGAGGGAAAAATTAAAAAAGCAGACCGTACACTTCATCGCCCCCTGGTGGCTGGCTGCAGTGTAGCTCATAAATCCCGCCTCTTCCATGTTAGCGGATGGGACATGAGTCAAACTAAAAAGTCAAAGTACACGTCAAATACATTTTTCACAAAAATGGTTTCTGTCATTTTAGGTAGTCACACTGATTCATGTTCAAGTGTTAATTTTTCTGATAAGTTTGGTTTTATTCAGTTATTCGATGCTATAAAAATGGGGTGAGACGTCATGATTGACAGAATGTGAAAAATGCTAGTTTCCAAATAGTTAACTATTCCTTTAAGATCTATGATTCATATTAAAACTGGCCTTTTTTAGACGACTTTGTGACTGACTTGTCTGTTTTTGTCACAACTGAGCACAAAGAATTTTTAAAGAATTAATTTTAGAGCTGAAATTTGTTAAAACAAAATGCCTCATCTTTATTTAAAGGTCTTATTCATAAATTTTTTATGTAGACGAATACTTTTAAATAAATAATACATCAACAAAGCTTCAGCAAGGGTGCCAAATAAATATATGGCTTTTCCTAAAAACTTTGACGGGTCCAAAATGAATGTTTTGTTTATCTCTGTGGAAGATATGACGTCTTTTTCCCACTTCTAACAAGGTGTGACATCTAGTGGCTGAATATTATCAGTGTTAACTCAGAGGATTTTAAAAACGGTGTCCTGATTGGAAAATGCCACAAAAATAATGTTTTGTCTCTTGGTGTTTGCAGTCTCAGGTGGAGGACCGACTGGACAGACTGGACGATGTGATCCATGTCCTGAGGAACCACGCTGTGGGCCCGCAACCCGGCATGCCCTCTGACATCCACGGCCTGCTAAACCAGAACCTCCACGGCCACCTGGGACCTGCCAGCCATCTACCGCTCACCTGCCACGCTTCAGCCATGGTTAGTAACAGTTTCTTTGAAGTATTTAAGGAAGGACAGGGCATGCGTGCATGGAAATCCCATGTTGTGAGAGTGTGTGTGTGCCGGTATTCAGTTTCAGGAATTTTCCACCAGCCATGTCTGCATGTTTTCCTCATGTAAAGGTTGTTGTCCTTGAAATAGGAAACTGAGCACAATGGGAGAGCGCTGTGACGCGTCGCCCTTGTGTGGAGAGCGTACAGTATGTGCGGACTCTAATTCCACTGTGGGGTGATGGGGGATGCCTGCATCGTGCAATTCCCATTCCAGCATGTTTTCAGCAGACCAGGGGATTTTGGCCCAGCTGGAGTGGAAGTAGATGCAGAGGAAAGGGTTTTTTAGTCTAATCCTTTGGGGGGAGGGTGGTATTAAATTCTCTCACTTTTATTTTTTCCAAATGATTTGTCCGTTAGAAGTGAATCATCATTCCTGAAGAGAATTAGTGGTATGCATAGGGAGTATATCGTAGTTTTAAGGGAAGGATTAAGATGGTCTGAGATTAAATTAATTCTGTAGAGCGAGAGATCTACTCAGCGTTACGCTGGAAATGAGGAGGCAGATGTTGGTTTTATTTGTCATTGGTTGGATCTAAAAGTTGAGCGCAGGCTTGCTGTCTTATGAACACACGGATATTATTGCCCTAACCTCATCCCTGTCTTTGTGTGTCATAAAGGTTGAAGCTGTCAATATGAACAACAACCACTCAGCCTTCCAGAGCCGCACACAAAATGGCCACCCGTACCCAGCCAGACAGAGGGCCACGCTGCAGCCCATGCAAAGTGGAGGTAAAGACCGCTGCAGTCATATATCTCACCTCCTTTATCTGAACTTTTGAACCCTTGAGCTATTAGGATTTAAGAGATCTCACAGCTTTAATATGTATATATATATATTTAATTTTGTGTGATCTCCAACAGGAGGTCTGCAGAGTAATCTGGAGCTGAAGATGGAAAGCCGGGAAAGGGAAGAGATGATGCACAGCTCTGACAGCCAGAGATCAGATGAGGAGAGCGAACTCAAAACACAGGGAGAAAACAGCGGATGTAACAGGTAAATAGTCCCACTTAAAATAAACAGCATTCACCTGGAGAACTGTAATATTTAAAAATGAAATATGGATATAATGTTAATGATACACATATGATGATATATACAGTTATGGTTACAGACTCTCTCCACCTTCCTACACTCGTATTTTTAAGTGTAATTGGCCGATCCTAAGTCCCGCCCCCCTTAGTTACTGTTGCTAGGGTGGACAAGCTTTACTAAGAGCCAGTAAAACAACAAAACGCACAATAAACAAAGTTAAAGATGAATTTGACTGATAGCATTATTATAATTTTTTTTCAAAATTTCTATAGATACTGCGATAAGATCGTTATCGAGAATTATTTTGGTCACGATAATCGTGTAGTTAAAATCTGATATGGTGGTAGCCCTTGAGCCCTTCAATTGAGATGAAAAACAGAATGTATTTTGTGACGGTGAAGTAGTACAGCAGATTTCTAAAAGACAAGTATCAGAGGCTTCTTTCACTAATTTAAAACAGTCAGACCTCCTGCTGTGAAGGGCAGCTGTGTCCAGGCCAGTCTATTCAGCTCAGCCTCATATTTCTTCTTCATGTTGCGTTAAAGTTGCAGTGAATTAAATGAGGAAAAAAGAGGAGCTTCTACCGGGAAAGTAGGGAGCGGTGGGGTGGCAAAATAAGTGTTTTACAGTATCCTACCACTGTCTTCAGTAAATACAGTAGGCCTATAGTGTGAGTACTGCACACAGTACTTCACTGCACTTAGTTGTAGACTATTATTAAAGCTAGGGTTGGTAATCTTAAGAAACTAACAAAAGTACGCTAGATTTTTAATTCATCCAACCTAAAAACCAAGCCTAGTGTTGCCAACTCTTTTGCAATGAAAGTAGCAGCACTAGTTCCAAATGTCCCTACATCTAACGAGAAAGTCGGCAACATTTCATTCAATCATTACATTCGGTCCGAATTAACTGATTGGAGAACACTACGAACTCTAGCTTTAATTAGAGCTGAAACGGTTATTTTCATATTTTTTTTAATTAATCATTTTGTCCATAAAATAAAGAAAAATATCTGTTTCAAGTTCCCAGAGGGTGATATCAACAAATTGCTATTATATATTACATAAATATAAAACTGAGAAAGGCAGCACATCCTTACGTCCTTACAAAGTTAGGCATTATTTTGCTTTATAAATTAATTAAATGATTGATGAGCCAGTGATTTAAAACCAGACTGCACATCTTGAACGTCTCTCAGATTAATCTGAGTGTACGTTCTGGCGTCTCTAGTTTCAGGGGTCACTTCAGGACAAACCTCTTCATGACACCAGCTCTGAGGCCTCAGAGTGTTTTCTTTTTATTTAGATCTATAATCTAGTTGAGGGAAATCGATGTTGACATATTTCGACGATCCTCCAGCAACAATTTTTCTACTGGACGTTTTTCTAACTAACTGATACAATAATAGAAGAGAAAACTTGAAAAAACATTTTTAAAAGTGACTAAAAGTTCATCTCTTGACTAGCTGTTATTGACTAGGTAGGGATTTACTAAAAAAAAAATGCTCTCATCGATTAATTATTAATAAACGTGCGCCTGATCACATGAGAATGTTGTCAATAAACTATGTAATGGGTATCCGATGACCTCAGGAGACTCAAAAACATGAAGTCAGCTCAGTGACCAGCAGAGGGCAGACACATCCACAGTATAACTCAACTCTTATGTATGATCCACTGAAGCTTTCACTTAGATCCACTGTATCAGTTCTAAAAACATACTTACCAGCGTCTTCTCATTGATGTTGTAGCATCCACGAGGATGGGGATGAGGATCTGAGCCCGGAGCAGAAAGCCGAGCGTGAGAAAGACAGGAGGATGGCCAACAACGCCCGGGAGCGTCTGCGTGTGCGGGACATCAACGAGGCCTTCAAGGAGCTGGGTCACATGTGTCAGCTGCACCTGAAAAGCGAGAAGCCGCAGACCAAGCTGCTGGTGCTGCACCAAGCCGTGGGGGTGATCCTCAGCCTGGAACAACAAGTCAGAGGTCAGTGTTTCTCTGAGATTATGAGGCCTGACAGAGTGAAAATAAGATGGAAACCTACAAATAGGGGGAGTTAGTATAGGAGATCAACCAGCTGGTTACAGACTCTAAACATGTTTTGAGCCGTAGTTTATCCAGAGTGAAATACTGTATCTACTTACCCATATTGATATTTTTTGCTTCTATTTTTGCCAAAGTTGATTGGTTTTATTAATTTATTAATTATTAATTAACACTTAGTTAGGTTTAGGAAAAAAACAACATGTTTGGCTTAAACCTACGTTTGTACAGTGAAAATGACACTGAACGTTGTGAACACGGGACATGAACGAACAGCTGACTGTAATGTGGTATTTTCCAACAGCTTCCCCAGAAACTAAAATAAGCTAACCCATTGTTTGTTGAATCCCACAGAGAGGAACCTGAACCCGAAAGCAGCGTGTCTGCGGAGGAGAGAGGAAGAGAAGGCGTCTGCAGCCATGACGGATCCACAGTCCATGCATCTCGCTTTCCATCCCAGTCTGACGGACCCAACAAATCCCATGGGCCATCTCTGAGCATCTGATTACAACTACATCAAACCCAGCATCAAAGTAATTAACATTAACTTACAGTTACAGTTCTGTGATAAACTTTAATCGTTTCCCAAAATAATACATGCATGTTATATTGTCTTTTAGCAAACATAAAAATATAAGTTTCTTTTAAGGATATTGTTATTGACAAAATGTTAAAAGGAACAGTGTGTAACATTTCGGGGGATCTATTTGTAGAAATGGAATATAATATTCATAAATATGTTTTCATTAGTGTATAATCACTTGAAACTAAGAATTGTTGTGTTGCCGTTAGCTTAGAATGAGCCCTTCATATCTACATAGGGAGCGGGTCCTTCTCCACTCGCTTGTGAAACTGCGGTAACGTGAGCCGCACAGTGCAAAACCGTGGTACCGCCAGCCACCGTCTGACTTCCGTTGCTCCTAAAGTAGTGTTGTTATGATAAGGATGGCCTCTGAGCGAGGTGAACGGCGTTACTACGGTTTAGCACTCGGCAGCTCACGTTACCGCAGTCTCAGAAAGGGAGGAGTGAGTGGAGGGGTAATCCGTTGGTTGCAATCTGCAATCACACCACTAGATGCCGCGCCAAATCCTACACACTTTACCTTTAATGCTACCAAACCATATTTGGAAAGAGCTCAACATTAATAATGTCTATAGAAAAGGTCTAATTTTGTCATATCTCTGTTTTTGTCATGTCCAGATGTTGAGTGAACAGCATCCCAGGAAGCATCCAGCTGTTTTGGATGTCCAGCGTTTCTTCTGAATTCGGACCAGAGCGGAGAACAATCATCTCCTCGCTTCCCAAACGGACTTCTAACTTTGTGCCTAAACTTTACTTGTATCAGACAAAATGCATTGTAAGCTGCAGATGTTTTGTATATATTTTGTATATTTATTGATTATCTCTCTGTTTTGAATATATCTGAGAGAATGAGACCCGCTAGTGACAAGATGTCATCGGCAGTTTTTGATTTTTGGCAGAACCAGATTATGTTTCTGACTGACTTTTACAGTGTATCACTATTAACCACGTACACTCCTGATTCCCATCGAGCTCAGAGGACCGACATTCCCACATTTGTACGTTCAGACAACAGATTTCATTTGTCCTGTGGTGTGAGTGGGTGTGTGAACTGTTGTGTGCGTGCGTGTGTGTGTATGTTGCAGGAGTTTGACCATTCTGTGAATGAACAGATCTCCGAGAATGTTCTTTAACACGGCGGCATCATCTGTTATTTGTATATTTGTGTTATAGCACTGTTAAAAGGATAACACTTAATGATACACTGGTATCTTCTTCTCAGTGTAATTAACGCTCTTCAGACGTAGTCGAAGCTCTTTGCATGTTTGAGTTTTTAATAGAACATTAATTTTTCTAAGTTATGTAACTTATCTTTTATACAAATATTGTGAGTTTCATAATGTCTCTCTATTTACTTTTACACAGAAAAACCCTTCCTTTTTTGTGCAGTTTTACTAGATGTAGCCACAATGTCATGCTCTGAGCAATACAGTATTACAGAATAATTGATGTCTTGTTTGCTTATCACATTACGGAACAAATAATAATCACAAATAATCTCCTATCATAACATGTACAGTATGTGTACAGTTTGAAGTAGCCCACAGGCATGTGTTGAAATGATAAAGTAGCAATAAATGTCTTTTTTCAAATAGTTTGTGTCTGTATGTCCTTTAGTATAGTAGAGTACACAAGCACACACACCTACTGTATACAGCATAGTACAGTGTTGGAATAACTACCTTTATTTAAGTGAAAGTACCAATATTACAATGTAAAATGACTCCATTACAAGTGCATTCAAAAGTGTACTTATAAGTACATAAATGTTATCTGCAAAATGCACTAAAAATATCAAAAGCACTTGGCTCCTGTTATCATACATTATATTATTAGATGGTTGTAGTCATTGTTAGATTGTTATGTAACTGTTGTAGCTGGTGCAGCTAGTTTCAGCTACTTTATATTTATATATATATTATATATATATTATATTTGGTAGTTTAATCCAGTGGTTCCCAACCTAGGGATTGGGCCCCTCCAAAGGGTCACAAGATAAAGTTATCAAAGTGATGAATGTGAAGTGACAAAGTTCCAAAAGAGGCCAAATAGTTGGTAGTTACTGATCACAAAAACATAAAATAGCGTCAACACATTTAGCAAAGCCTGAGCTCTATGAAAGCAAAGACCAAACATTACAAACTACATCAGCAAAAAGAAACTGTTCTCACAAACTTGCTGTTAAATGCTACAAAATTACAATCTAGAAAATTGCCCAGAATCAAGGTCACCCTACAGCATACTAGTGAGAATCAAGGTCACCCTACAGCATACTAGTGGCCTAGAGAGGTTTAAGGGGCTGACCATGTAATCCTATAACGTTCCAGGTTTGACTCTGGTTCTACCTGTCAGGCTATTCAGCAGGCGTCATCAGTCGCTATAAGCCCCATAGATGTGGGTCAATAGGGGCCTACTACACCAACAAGGTTAAAGAACACGACAGCGACCTCTAGAGACCGTAGTAATTATGACAGGAGCAGAATTAGAAGTCAGGTTTTGTAGCACAGACAGTGTGAAACAGGACTTTCACCCAGGAGACTGGAGTTTGCATCCTGAGTGAAACCAACGATGTGTAGTTTTGTGTGTAGTTATTTTAATATGCTGAAAGGTTATTATGGAATTTTTGTCCAACGATGCCAAAAATATTTAGTAGATAGTAAATAGTCTAAGTAACATTTTGAAAGTAGGACTTTTACTATTAACAGAGGACTCCTACACTGTGGTAACCTACTGCTACTTTTACTTCAGTAAAACATCCGAGTATAAGTTCTTCCACCACTGGCTACTAAACAACACACATCTGTATGTCCTTAAACTGTTTATGGGAACTTTAAACAGTCTTTGTTAATCATATTTCACAATATTACATTGTGATAAATAAAGATCCTTTTGTTCGCATCATTATAAGTTTACTATAAATTAATATATTTCATCATAGCAGCAGAAAGTCATCTGGTTTGAATATGTGACACAGAGCTGGCAGTGAACGCCCCTTAGAGCAGGATGGTGAGGAGGAGGAGGAGGAGGAGGAAGAGGAAGAGGAGGAGGAGGCTGTTCAGCACTCAGACGGGACACACAGGCAGCGGGTAGGTTTCAGCTCTGATATCTTTATAACGCATGTTTCCTTAAAATAACAACTCAATATTGCTTCTCCAGAGACTCTTGGTGCGTCTGCAGGGCTCAGTGGTGAGTTCAGGGACCTTCATGTACTTTATTTTGTCATGTTTCTTTCTTAATCTGTCAGTATGAAGCTATGGTTGTTTTGTGATAGACTTGTTGATTGATGTTCCTGGTTGGCTAGCCTATTATGTTTTCGCAAACTTTGTTTATTGTTAAAAGTTTAAAAAGTGAAGTTCATCAAGTAGAAACCGGATAAACGCAGATCTACCTGTAGCTTTTATTATGGGATTCACTCATAAATAACACGCTTATTAGGTTCACGTATAAGTTGAAAAGTGTGATGCCAAAATAAAAATAATAATAAATATTTAGGGTATTATATTGGAGAAATACATAGAAACTTGATTTGGAGTATTTTTCTTAAATCACACTTTATATATGTATAAGCTGTAAATAGTGGCGTTATTAATGGCTAATAAATAATTTACTAATGTTTCATGGAAGAGTAAGCTATTAATAAGAACATCATTCGGGTTGCCAGGTTGTACAAAATCCTCCTCCAGCATGACACTGGTGTTAGGGCTGCAAGTAACGATAGTATTTTCTCAATTAATCGATTAGTTGTTTGCTCTATAAAATGTCAGAAAATGGTGAAAAATGTTTCCCAAAGCCCAAGATGACGTCCTCAGATGTCTTGTTTTGTCCATAACTCAAATATATTCAGTTTACTGTCATAGAGTAAAGAAACCAGAAAATATTCACATTTAAGAAGCTGGAATCAGGAAAATTTGACTTTTATTTCTTTAAAAAATACTCAATCTGATTAATCAATTATCAAAATAGTTGGCTATTATTTTAATTGTTGACAACTAATCGATTAATCGTTGCAGCTCTACATGGTATAGCTCCTAAATTGACTGTTCGACTGTTAAGTAGCCAATGTTGATAACTTTAAGTAGGCAAACAGTCCATTTGAGGGGACTACAACCTGGCAACCCAAAAGTTGTGCTTGTTAATGGCTTAGAACTGATCTATAAAGTATTCATAAATCATGTGTTAACATTATTAAAGCAATTATAGAACCCTTTGTAAAGGGTGCCTCAATAGAAACTGGTACCAGTAGGCTATTTTTTTCTGAACATACTTATTATTATAAATGACCTGTTGTGTTATTAAATAGGGCTGCAACTAACGAATATTTTCATTGTCGATTAATCTGTTGATTATTTTCTCGATTAATCGATTAGTTGTTTGGTCTATAAAATGTCAGAAAATGGTGAAAAATGTCGATCAGTGTTTCCCAAAGCCCAAGATGACGTCCTCAAATGTTCTTGTTTTGTCCACAACTAAAATATATTCAGTTTACTGTCATAGAGGAGTAAAGAAACCAGAACATATTCACATTTAAGAAGCTGGAATCAGAGAAATTACTTTTTTTTCTTAAAAAAAATACTCAATCTGATTAATCAATTATCAAAATAGTTGGAGATTAATTTAATAATTGACAACTAATCGATTAATCATTGCAGCTTTAAAGGGAACTAGATTTGGACAAATATTTCCGTCTTAAAGCACATTTCATAAGCTGTAATTAGTGGCATTATTAATGGCTAATAAATAATTTACTAATGTTTCATGGAACAGTTATAAGCTATTAATAAGAACATAATTTGGTTTGCCAGGTTGTACAAAACCCTCGTGCGACGCATGAAACATGGAATAGCTCTTTAATTGACTGTATGACTGTTGTCAAGTAGTCAATGTTAATAACTTAAAGTTAAATGGATGTTGGAGGTGAAACAGTCCATTTGAGGGGACTTCCTGATTAATTTAAGAGTTTGCTTCAAGGACAAAGCAACTATCATGCTGGAGGAGGATTTCCTACAACCTGGCAAACCAAAAGTTGCTCTTGTTCATGGCTTACAACTGATCTATTAAACATTAGTAAGTTATCTATTAACTATTAATAACGCCAATAATTACAGTTTATAAACCTTTTATAACGTGTGCTTTAAGAAGAAAAATATTTGTCCAAATCAATCAAGTTCTTATGCATTTGTCTAATATATTAAATATGTTTTTCTTATATTATTTGTATTTATATTATCTATATCTATATCTATCTATATATCTATCTATAAAGCTTTCGTAAATCATGTATTAACATTATTAAAGCAATTAAAGAACCCTTTGTAAAGTGAACCCTTTAGAAAGTGGTAGCCTACTAACATATTTTTTCAGAATTGACTTATTATAATTGAGCTGTTGTGTTATTAATCAATTAAAGCGACCACCATACTCAGGACGGTGCTCTTAAGAAGACACCGTTTTGTCTGCTGCACAACGCCTCCTGTGTTCTTGCGTTTCAGCCTCACAGTAACATATTTGTTGACAAACACTTTCCTCGAGTGTCATACCATGAAGTGGGTGACGACACCTCGGAGACCCCGGCCAGTTGTGGTCGTCATGCGCTCGTACAATAGTACCCTGTCATGAGCACACAGAAGGAGCTGTTTTCATTGCACAGCAATATCAGGCTCTCGTCAGTGTCCATTTATTGTGTCTTTATGTCGGCCGAGTGCAGCTGTGTGGAGGAGCTCCCTGGTTGTCTGTCCCAGTGTGGCTCTGAGCCTGCTCCAATGTTGTGTAAACACCAACCTCAGTCTCCAGTTCCCATGCAGGGTCAGTGTCATTTTTAACATGCCGGTTTCTTCGTCTGTTGCATCCAGCAGAGTCACGATGGAGTCCCACAGACTGAGCGGCTCTCCGGACGTCAGGATACAGAGGAGCTACCTGCACAGTCCCAGAGGAGGCCAGGACAACCATTTTGGAGTCCGGGTGCAGATCCAAGGGATTAAAGGTCAACCCTATGTGGTTCTGAACAGTTCTGGCCAGGAGATCCACCAGGACGTCTCAGTCATCACTCACCAGGCGGGGTACAATCCCGGCATGGTGAGGAGGTCTGTGGACGAAAGACACCCTCCCTCTGAGTCCACCTCCTCCGCGCTTCATTATCAGAAACACCCAGAGATCCTGAGACCTTACGACCCTGAAAGTAATAACCTAAACGTAGTCCTTCCTTCAACGGCTTCAGTCGCCCGATCCAGACAGCTAAACACCAGCCCTCTTCCTGAGACTGTGAACAAACCTAGGATCCCTCTGCCTGCCGAGGGCCCAGTGGGAGACCAGGGTGAGGTGACACCTCCCTCAGGTAGACAAGTCCCTGCAAGGTCCCCAAACTCAGTGGAAACAGACTCCTTCATATCTGTCGGGAAGCTAATAAGCCAGTTCAACACCACTCAGCGGAGAGGACGGGGAGGCCCGAGGAACCGGTTGGACCCAGAGCAGTGTCGAAGGTCCCGCAGCGTGGACAGCGGCCGAACCTCAGACTCCTCATCCTCCTCCTCTTCCTCCAGCAGAGCCTCGTCTCTGAAGGGTGTCAGGGGCGAGACCCCGGGTGAGATGTATCCTCCGGGGTCAGCCAGGGCTCGACTCCTCGGCGGAGAGGCCTCTTTGGCGAGGGAGGAGAACAAGCCTGTCACGCCGCTTATAGGACATCATGGAAAAGAGACGATGTCTCCACATTCTGCTAAACACCTTCACAGAGCAGAGAAACCATGTAGTGACCAGACTGACGATGAAAGAGACGCACAGGTAAAGTGATTTGTGCCAGGGCACCATTGTCATTTTAAAGGGTGTATTTATTTGCTGTATATTCTCTAACCAGGTCACTCCTGATCTTCTGAAAGGACAGCAAGAGGTCTCAGTAGACCCACTTGAAGACACAACCAAACAAATACTGTTCACCTACCTCAAGGATGGGTAAGTGCCCCTCAGCACTCAGCACTGAGTTAGTATAGTTTGACATTTTGGGGAAATATGGTTATTTGCTTTCTTGCTGATCGTTAGATGAGAGGATTGATACCACTCTCATGTCTGTACCAAAAATATGAAGCTACAGCCAGCATAGCATATAAGAGCAAGGCCACTTTATTTGCATTGCACCTTTTAAACCCAGAACAAAGTGGTTTACACAAGATGAAGCGAAAAAATTAAACACGCTTTAACAAAATGCTGAATAAAATCAGTTAAAATATAATATAATTCGATTTTTAAAAAGACTAATGGTTACAAAATCCACTTACCAGCACTGGGGCTGCACAATATATCATTTTTTAATCATCATCACAATGTCAGCTTGAAGCAGAGATAGTGATATTGCACTCAGGGATTTTTTTTGAGTCAGTTGAAAGAGTATCAGTAGAAAACTGCACTTTAAAATGTAGCTATTATTTTTTTTTTGTGCCTTTTGTGCTCAGTGCAATGTTCAATTTGTTCAATAAAAGAATGTTGGAAACAAATTTTAATTCAACAAGCAATTTATATTTCAGCGGTATACTGAAAGCAGCAGAAAGGCAGGCAACTGAGTACACTTTAATATCGCAAGTAATATCCTCATCACGATATTCAACAATGTTTTCGCATATCGCATATTTTCCTCCTATCATGCAACCATTAACCAGCACCTCTAAAAGGTCACCAGTTAACTCGTATAATAAACGAAGGGTAGAAATGAAAAGCTGTAGTTTTACAAGACATGTAAGTAGTATCAATCTTCTCTTCTAACTCTCGGCAAAAAAGTGAATAAACGTAATACCAAAAACTTTTAAAACAGCCTAATAAATGAGTTTACACTTTCACTTTCATCTGAAGTTGAAAGCTGAGATTAGTTTTCTTTAACACCGTCTCTTTTTTAACCCCACAGCGACCTTTTGGTGGTTGTGATCATGTAATGCAGTCAGATAAGGGGCTTCTGCTCCAGCTGTGTGAGCTCACGCAGCAGTCAGGAATGCAGAGCATGTACTGGTTTCCACTGATAAAATAAATTCTCCACATGGAAAGTTTTTACGATTCATCGGTGGCATTTTGAAAATATGTGCTGGAGTAGAGCTATTATTCATTAAATGCTATGTACCTGGATTAGGCAGGTTGAGCTGAGACGTCCTGCACTGCCATGTCTTTGTTTAACAACTGACTCAATTGTATTTTACATTACCCCCGGCCAGTACTGTTTGTGAACTATTTGTCTTGCTTCTCAGGACGACTGATGACGACTCCACCACTGAGAAGAAAGTCACCCTGCTGCTTGAAAGGGTCAACAAGGTCAAGTGGAAGACTGCTGAAAATGTGGAGGAGGAGGAAGTGTGTGTTGGGATGAGATGTTTGCCAGCGCTGATCACTGTTGAGCATCATTTAATGTCTTTGTCTGAAACTAACGATGATTTTGGGCGTCTCCTTTTTTAGGATTATTCAGCCGAGGTGAAGTTTTTGCAGGAGAAGCAGACAGAGCTGGAGGAGGAAGTGTCTGAATTAAAGCAAAAACTGGAAACAGAGATTAAGGTGTAGTGAAATCCCATCCTGCTGATTCACCTCTAAAACACTTCCTGTTCCTGTGGTCTGATGTCGTTTGTTTTGCGCAGAATGAGAAGACTCTAGCCAAGGCTTGTGAAAAGGCCAGGACAGAGAAGAAAAAACTTCAGGAAGAGTTGGCCAGAAGTCAGGAGGAGCTTTGCAAACTCAGCGACAGACTGGCTGAGGTCGAGGCCGAACTTCAGTCCACCAAACGGGAGTAAGAATCTGACCTCTGAGTCATTCTACAGAGTTTACAATGAAAAATATGCTATGTAAAAATATATAAATCTTATCAGATAAATGAGGGCTTCCACTGAGCAAGGTGTCTAATTTCTGGTCAAAAAGTCCAGCACATGTCTTTTGTGTGGATTAAACACTGAGATACAACCTGTAAATTAGTGAGCTTTAGATGTGCTGGTAGTAGGGCTGGACGATATGTCGATATTGTGATATGAGACTCGATATCATCTTGGATTTTGGATATTGTAATATCGCATAAGTGTCTTTTCCTGGTTTTACAGGCTGCATTACAGTAGAGTGATGTCATTTTCTGAACTTAGCTGTTCTATTATTTGCCGTTACCCACTTTGTCATTATGTCCACATTACTGATGATTATTTTCCAAAATCTCATCATGTAAATATTTTGTGGAAGCACCAATAGTCAACCCTACAATATCGTTGCAATATTGATATCAAGGTATTTGGTTAAAAATATCGTGATATTTGATTTTCTCCGTAACACCCAGCCCTAGCTGGATTTTGTTATTGTTGAACAGAGCTAGGCCAGCTGTTTCCACCTGTATCCAGCCTTTATGCTAAGCTAACTGGCTGCAGCTTCATATTTAACGGACAGATATGAGTGGTATCTAGCTTCTCTTCTAACTCTCTGCAAGAAAGCGAATAAACGTACTCCCCAAAATGTCAAACACTTCCTTTAATTAATTCTTGCGTCGCAAAACAAAGTGTATCAAACAAAGTTCAGTGTTCAGTTCAGAACTAAATCAAATGCCTCAATGCTTTGTTCCACTTTCTTTAACTAAGCTTCTGCTCATACTCTTAGGTCATTCAAGTGAACTGTGATGTGTGATCTGATGAAGGTCATTTGACTGAGAGCAGGGTCAAATACCAGTGGGATTAAGTGTGCAGATATCCTTTTTTGTTATCTAGCTCTATCAAACCCTTTTTTAAAAACGCTTTTTTGCAAAGCACAGTAAACAGGCTTCTTTCCTTAATCTAAAATATGAAACTAAAATATGTCCGTCTGTCCTGCCTGTATGTTGTCAGGCTGACACAGATGAAGGCAGAGAGAGACAGATCCAAGACGGAGATGAAGGACCTTCAGCAGCAGCTCTCTGAGATGCACGATGAGCTGGACCAAGCCAAGAGGGCCGAGGTGATAAACACAGAGAAAGAAGTCCTTCTGGAGGTAAATGAAACCACATGAACAAGATACACTAAAGCTCCTTTACTGGACTCGAGGTAGTGGCGTTAATATTTTGATGGATGTCTGTCAGGAAATGGCGCAGCTGCGTGAGGACTTTCAGGAGATGCTGCAGGTGAAGGAGGAGCAGGAAGAGGTGGTGCACCGCAGGGAGAGGGAGCTCAACGCCCTGAAAGGGGCGCTCAAAGAGGAGGTGGAGACCCACGATACATACATGGCCGCTCTGAAGGATGAATTTGAAACTGAGCTTGAAAAGCTGCTCAGGGAGTTAGAGCTGGCTAAAGAGGTAAAGACGTGCATCTCTACTGTTTCTACAAGCCAAAACATGGTTTCATGGTTTATTATTGCGTCCTGTCTCCCAGAGCAGTGCTCTGCTGGGTCAAGAGAAGGTTGAAGCAGAGGAGGAGAGAGGTCTAGCGAATGAGCAGCTGGAGGACCTGAGCCAGGACAGAGATCAGCTGAGATGGAAGGTGCAGGAGCTGAACAACAAGGTGGATCAGCTGAGTCAAACCATCCAGGAGTCTAAAGCCACGGAGAGACTGCTGGAGCAGAGAGCAAAGCAGCTGGAGGTTGGACAACTGATTAGTTTATTTCTAAATGTTTTTAATAGGGCTGTCAATCGATTAAAATAGTAAATTGCACAGTTTTTATCTGTTCAAAATGTACCTTAAAGAGGAGATTTGTCAAGTATTTAATACTCTTATTAACATGGGAGTGGACAAATATTCTTGCTTTATGCAAATGTATGTATATATTTATTATTGGAAATCAATTAACAAAACAATGACAAATATTGTCCAGAAACCCTCACAGGTACTGCATTCAACATAAAAAATATGCTCAAATCATAACATGGAAAACAAGCTCAACAGGCAACAACAGCTGTCAGTGTGTCAGTGTGCTGACGGACTCGTGGGTACCCATAGAACCCATTTTCATTCACATATCTCGAGGTCAAAGGTCAAGGGACCCCTTTGAAAACTAATGGTACTAATGGACACCTTAGGTTTTCTAGTTTCATATGATACCAGTACCTTCACTCTAGCTTTAAAACTGAGCCAGCTACAACCTCTGAAAGATCGATTGTGTTAATGCGTTGAAGACATTAGTGGCGTTATCGTGTTAACGTTGACAGCCCTAGTTTTTAAATCAACATTTATCTTCCTGATGTGGTCTACTCAGCTATGTATATCCCGATGTTTTCCTTGTTCCCCAGAGAGAAAGGCAGCAGGTTGAGGAAGTGCTGACAGACGTGAGGAGGAACGAGGAAGAGATGGGTCAGTCTAACCAGTCGCTGCTCACTCGCTTGGAGGACGTGCAGGTAAAGAGAGGTCGCCGTTAGCTTTGATTGCTATAGGGCTTTAAATCACAAGTTGCATTGATTCTTTGGACAACGATACGATATTTGCTGATATCACAACGTCTGCCACGATACGATTTACGATTCAATTCAGGGGCTGTGATCGGTATTAGACAATATCCTATTTAACACACAGTTACATTTCTATAAACTCACAAAAGGCAACTAAAATATGATTTGGCAATTTTATTACTGGGTTCTGTAGGAATGAGGTGCGGTTGGACAGAAATCTTGTCACAGATGTGCCATGGGAATTTGAAAATAAAGGCGTATCTCATAGATGATAGGTATCGGTGTTTTCACTATGCATATATTGATCCAGATCGTTACACCCCTATCGGTTGCACTGTGGTGGTCTAGTGGTCTAAGATGCATACCATGTAACTGCAACGTAATTTGCTGCATGCCATCCTCTCTCTCTTCATGTTTCTTGCCTTTTTATCCATGCTCGGAAGCTCACGGTCATCCCGTTTCCTTTGGTTTTTCCTTCCCAGGGTAAGCTGACCCGGCTAAATCATGAGCACAGGGAGCTGAAGGAGAAGCTCAAGGAGGAGAGGAGACAAATAGAGGACCTGTGGAGGACAAAAACTGAGCTGGAGGACGAGAGGAGGCTGCAGGATCGGAATGTGGAGCAACTGCAGAGGAAGGTGAGAGCTGGACTATTTATTGGGCCCTATGGCAACATGAAAATCTGTTATCTTAACCCATGAGATCAGCAGAAACAGCTGATATTTCTTGTGCTTGGATAGCCTTGTCCACATTCCCAAAGAGGTCCACTTATCTGACTGTAGCAGCTCTTTGTTTATCTCAGATGAACAGCATTATGGAGGAGTGCGAGGCGTCTACAGATGTACTTCAGAACGAGGTCGACGAGGCTAGAGAGAAGAGCCAGAGGGAGTTGGACGAGCTGCGGAGACAGCTGCAGGAAAAGGGAGTAGAGCTGGAGAAATCCCGACAGGCAGCCAAAAAACTTCAGGAAGAGGTGTGGTACTCATTGTCTCTCTGATTCATCCGCATGTGAGTCACCAATAAAATGAAATGTAAACTCACCACCCGGATGGAAAAGGAGTTGTGTCCCTTTGTTTGAGTATTTTTCTTCTTAGTAGTCTAATAATTCTGCTTTTGTTTAATAAAGTAGGACTGATTGACCATGACCTAATAGCAGACGTTGCATGTTACCTTATCTTACGGTGTGTGTTTACTCTGTGTTCTGTTATGTGTTCAGCTGCTTCCTCTGGAGGAGGATCTGCGTCGGTGTCGCCGGGAGCAGCAGGAGGCCCAGCTGAGGGCTCGGCAGCTGGAGCAGAGGGCGGAGGAGCTGGAGGAGAAAAACGTAGCCACGGCGGGAGAGCGAGAGCGCCAGCTCAAACTCATGGAGGTAAATGTCTCGGCAACTTTAACTTTGGAAACTTTTAGAAAGAATGGTAACAATTGATCCAGCAGAGACAGAGATACCCTGACTTTTAGTCTCTAGTATGCTCAAAACACTGGATCCTAAATTTCATCTTTCATTAGACGTTCTCTGACTGGTCTTCCCTAGTTTGCAATGCAAGGTTTCTGTTATCAATCTGTGTCGCCACGCCAAAAACGACTTCTCAGACTTTGGAAACCTCCCTCCAGAGTCACAGATGTTCCACAGTTGTTAGTGCTGCTAACCTGAACATGTGCCCCTTTGAGATGCTGTAACAAGATAAACATGCATCCAAATATATAACAGTATATAGGTATACTTTGTCACAGTGCAGGATGTAGAAAAATAACATTTCCATCAACATGAATATTAATCAATGGTTTATGGATGAAAAGAGAAATAAAAAGAAGAAAAACTAGATCATCTTGCGACAGCACAGCGATCTGACCACTTTAAAAGTCTTGTAGTGTGAACCCGGCTTTAGATGACAACAGCAATGTTCCCTGCATAATAATATACTGTGTTTATGTTAGGGCTGCACAATTAATCAAAATACTAGCCTGCTGCAATTTTCAAATCACAATATTTGTCGAAATGTGTCAAAATACCATTTTAAATTAAATATTGTGGTGCTGCAGATATGTCTTGGCCTACACATTTAATTCTACAGACTAGATTCTACACACCGTGATCATGTTTTTCAATGAAAATGAGTATAATGATGTAAAAATGATCATCCCCTCTAATATCTCAAAACATAACGCAATTGCAATATCAGTCAAAATATTTTTTTCAAAATTGTGCAGCCCTAATATATGTTCTACTTGTAAACTGATGATTATCTCGAGCTGTACTTCCTCTCATTCGATTCCTCACAGTCCAACACGCTTCACTTTATCACCTTCTTAATCTGTTCAGGTGCCAGTATTTGCACTCATTTGTTCCTGTGAACGATGAGGTTGCTTAAAAGAGCCACAGCAACAACATCTCATAACTCAGCATTGTTTGTCCTGCTGATGACAAAACATGTGACACCAGTGTGATCACTGTTGACACTGCCTATCGACCGAGGAAGCTCCTGTTTACTGTACAAAGTTATCAAACCTGTCTGGGTGTTCTCTTCTTTCACTCTTCTTACACTGTCAAACACTCTCGTCCATTCAGCAGTGAACAAATGTACAAAATCTTAACATAATCACAGGTTTTTCATTATTATCTTTGTCTTACTGCATTTATTCCCACAGCTTTCTTCATATATTATTAAAAATCAGTTTTCTAACCACAGCTTCTAGGGATAAGTTCATCATGTCCTCTGTGCTTGTAAACATTACAGATTAATGCAATATATATATTAACTAGATGATGGTTTGTTCATGTGTTCCTCTCCTCTCAGGGACGTATCAGTCAACTAGAAGAGGATCTTAATGATGAGCGCAGCAGTGCCGACCGCCTGATGGAGCGATTCGATAAAACCAAAGAGCAGGCAGGTTCACTCCCTCACTCTATATTAGCTATGAAGAGACAACCTATACGCCCCCTGTCTTCAGTTTGAGCACCCAGCCCTACATCTGTTTTTATCAGAAACAGATTTTTGGGCCAAGTACTCAGATTTCCCCTCAAGACACTTTTTGTTTTGTTTCTGTAACGTTCACTTTGTAACAGTGCTGAAACACGACAGAACCGCACCGACTTCATACATGTTTCTTCATCTCTGACGTCGTCAAAAAGAGCCTCACGTCCTCAGTGCGCCTGTAAAAGTAGGCCACCATTCATGGGAGCAAAGCGGCGCAGACTAATTGACACAAAACACATTGCAAAGACAAAAAAACAGCAACCTATTGTGAGCAGCTATTCACACACTCCCTTCACTGGGCCTCTGGATGTTATTAGAGAGAGAGCCTTTAGATCTAATGTGGCGGCTCAGACTAGCATTTCCTCTCATTTCAGGAATTCAGCTGAAAAGTTCTCATTTAACCTGAAAGTGCTTGTCAACAGATGCTGCTCTTTTTAATAAGGTACGGCTGTGTTTTCAGTCAATACATATAAAGTGCAAGCCCATATTTAGCTCTACGGTTACAAATTGGCATAAAGAATTAGTGGTTCAGTGCCCACATGTTTTACACTTACTAACTTACTAAACATTTACGTTATGCTATATATCAGGCCTATTCAATTGGCGGCCCGTTGGACGAATCTGGACCTTTAACAACCTCAAAACAGCCTTTTAATCATTTATAAATATGAAAAAGGTATTTTAAAAAAAGTTATAATAATGTCTTCCAATAAAAGAGTTTATTCCGGTTCATCAACGTTACCACTCACTTGACGCTGCTAAAAGCAATATCCTTGTGTTTTTATTTAAATAACCTGCTTACATTCTGGGTTTTTGAGTGATTACATTGTTTGCTTATTCATTTTATCATCATTTTATTAGTAGGCTAATTAGCCCATTACTTGGTTATGTTAATAGTTATGTTAGTCTCTAATAGTTAGTTATGTTAGTCTTGTTAAGCACAGAAATACTTATTTTGTTTAACCCAGGCTGTTTAAGCAGGGGGAATTTAGGAGAGTCAAACTGGATCAAAAAGATGATGAATGCAACATTTTGTTTATTCAAACAATAATCTACTAAGATTAAAAAGGTGTATTGTTTCCACATATAAATTCCTAGTTTTGCAGATCACATAGGAAATGTAAATGTCTGGCCTCTTTGCACATCACTGTTTTTTGTTTTTTGTTTTATTTAGCCCTCCGAAAAGAGCAATTGAACAGGCCTGCTTTATATTATGACTGAATGCCAGAGTTGGAAGAAGTATCAGATACTTTGCCAATAAAATACCAATAAAGCAATGTGAAAATACTTAATTTAAAAGTCCTGCATGAAAGATCCTACTGGAGTAAAAAGTATTTTCAGCAAAATGTACTTAAAGTATAAAAAGTAAACCCCTGTGAGTGACATTATTAAGATCAAGATTCAAGATTCCTTTATTTGTCATTTTTATGCTCCACATAAAAACGAAATTGTGTTTCTTCCATCCACCACTCAGAAATTCAGTGCAAAACAATTGGTGAAAACTATAAGGTAATTAAGTAATAATTAAGAGTACTAATAAATAAGCTAAAAGTATGCTAAAAATATAATAGAATAAATAGTTAATTTTAAAAAAAAATAAAATAAAAAAAAAAAAAATTAATGATATTAGATTTTCAATACTGATGCATTAATG
This sequence comes from Sebastes fasciatus, assembly GCF_043250625.1. Taxonomy (NCBI): domain Eukaryota; kingdom Metazoa; phylum Chordata; class Actinopteri; order Perciformes; family Sebastidae; genus Sebastes; species Sebastes fasciatus. The sequence goes on along the minus strand of NC_133798.1, from coordinate 20,342,440 downwards.
TGTAAGCAGAATTTTACTGTTGTACTTTATTTACGTGCGTATATACGTTTATAGTTGGATAGTTTAGTCGAGTGATTCCCGAAAAAAACAAGATGCATTTATGTTGATATTTATGAAATACTGAATAATTCATCCTCTTTGACTCTCAAACACTTGTGGAAATGAACCCATGTGAGACATTTAGAGGGTAAATGTCTCTTTGGTTGATCTGCTAACAAGTCATAGACATCTGAAACATGACAAGAGGCTCCAACCAGACTGTTTTGTAAGATGTCTGTTACAGGAATAGCAGGTTTAGACCCAAACACAGATGAAGAGATGAGGAGAGTTTCAATGATGTAGCTAATGACAAAAAACACTTACTTACAGCTTGAGTCCAAAGCTTGATGCAGGTAACAGAAGTTAATCCAACACAAACTAGGAATACTGAAGAAAACGAAACACTAGGAACACGACTGGGACGTAGAAACAAGCACCTAAGGCAGGCTACCGGACAAGTGAAACCACACGGTCTAAACACACTAATTAACTAATGAAACACAGGTGAGACAGAAAACAGGCAGGAAAAACACAAAGGCAGGAAGTAAACAAGACATGAGGAGAGTGACTATCAAAATAAAACAGGAAACAGAACTACAAACAAACCATGGGACCGTGACGGGGTCACGAGGTCAAAACGGTTTGGAAACAGGTTTAATCTTTAAGAATGTGTTAAATTGTTCAGAAACTACACTTGTCAGATAAAAGTAGTGGAGTAGAAGTATTCATCTCATAAAATGGAAATACTTGTAAAGTACAACTGTCTCAAACTTGAGTAAATGTATGTAGTTACTTTCCACCAATGCTGAATGTTAAAAACTGTTTCCCCCATCTCAGATGGATCAGATGAGGAGCGAGCTGATGACGGAGAGAGCCGTCAGGCAGGACCTGGAGTGTGACAAGATGAGCCTGGAGAGACAGGTACTCTGACCTCTGACCTCTGACCCCGCACAACCTGGACAACAAACCAGACTTCATATTTTTTTTCAGTCCGCCAACTGACAACAGAGACCATCCTCGATCAGAGACCATACTTGTCAACTCTCACGATTTTCCCGGGAGACTCACGTCTTTCATGTCCCTCTCCCGGTTTCCTCCCGGGGAAACAATTTTCCTGTATTTCTCCCGATTTTCACACCTTTTTTTCTTTTTCGTTATACTCTATTTTGAGCTTCTATCCTAGCTTTTATTTTTAGCTTGTTTTTATTTTCTAATCTTTAAAAAAAATTATGTTTTTATAACTGTTTTAATTATGTCTTAATGTTCTTTTGAACTTTGTCGCAATGTTCTTGAATGTTTATATAAAGCACTTTGAATTGCCCTGTTGCTGATATGTGCTCTACAAATAAAGCTGCCTTGCCTTGCCTTACATTTGGCCTAATTTATGACATTCTTCTGTTTCATTTTGTCCGTCAGAATAAAGACCTGAGGAGCAGAGTGACTCATCTGGAAGGATCACAGAGGACCAGCCAGGATTCACTCGTCTCCAAACTCAACAGCCGCATCCAGGAGCTTGAGGAAAGGTTGCAAGGAGAGGAGAGGTGATTGCCTGCACATTAAATAATGAGCTCTTAACAAAAATAAGTTTGAATTCACCAGTGCAGAATAACACTTTGGAAAATGGCTCCATCAGATACTTGATGGTAGCTGTCGAGCGGTGAACCCACTGGTATCACTTTCACTGTGGTTGTAAGAGTGAGAGTATCTCTGGTCCCAAACACACGAAGAAGGTGTTGAGTTACAGGAAGCTGCAGCAGCGATGTGATCTCTTGGTGCTCTGTGCTCTCAGGGACAACAACAGCCTGCAACAAGCAAATCGCAAGCTGGAGCGCAAGGTGAAGGAGATGAAGATGCAGACGGATGAGGAGCACATCAACCTGCAGAGCCAGAGAGACCAGGTAAAGAAAATATAAACTTATCAAGTAGTCAGCAAAACTTCAGACTTGTGACTCAATATCTGGCTTTTGTGAACTCTGCAGCTGACTCAGAGACTGAAGACGGCGAAGAGGCAGATGGATGAGGCGGAGGAGGAGATTGAGCGTCTGGAACACGCCAAGAAGAAGGTGCAGAGAGAACTGGACGAGCAGATCGAGTCCAACGAGCAGCTTCACGGCCAACTGAGCACACTGCGGAACGAGATGAGGTGACCACTCACCTTCTGCCACAGCGTTTAATATACAGCGGTACATTAAGTCATGTCGTTCTTTAACTTTATTTTTTTTTCACTAACAGGCGTAAGAGGAAATCACCTCCTCTCATTAAGGTCATGGAGGGCGACGGGAATGACGTGGATGACTTTGGATCTGATTGACTGGCGTATGATAAAAACGAAATGCCGTCCAACAGTCATTTCTGGACTTTATTAAGAAATGTTGGACTTGACTGAAAAATCCTTGATTTCATAATTCAACATATTAACAAACTCAGGTGTGATTTCATGATGTTTCCAGTTGTGAATATAGTGGCACCCACAGTCTATGTTGGCACCTTGCCAAGGCTGACCTCTTGTGGCAACATGTATAACTGCAACACCTGACAAACTTATATTTTACAATGCAACTGGCTTATTTACCTGTACTCAAAGTGATTAATTTGTTCCCTAAGTTATTGCTTTCCGGTGTGAGTTTATTTTGCAAACTGCAAAACTAATGAATAAATGTGTGAAAGATACGTTCCCAAAATGTACTCATGTTTATACACCTACAGAAACTCTTAAAAGAAATAAATCCTGCTGAATGTTTGACGACACACACAACTAAAATCCAATTTGAAGTTGCGTTTAATGAGAGTTACAATACTTAAAAAAAAAAAAAAAAAATTGTATTTATTGACTTACTTAGACCATACATGTTACTCTCTTCCCCAAGATTCAGAATCTTTTCATCATACAATATCAATGAACAAGACAGAGAACATGCCATAACAAAATCATAAATCCCAAACTAATATTTTTATGTGAGGGGAAAGAAAATAAATAAATAATAAATAAAAAAGGAAGAGAAAATAAATAAAATAAAATAAAAGCAAGAAGAAACAACCAAACAGACAAAACATAATAATAATAACAATAATGCTAATAATAATAATTATTATTATTATTATTATTGTTATTATTATTATTTGAATGAATTTCAATTTATTTTCCACTCACTTACTTATCTTTTTTATTGTTATTATTATTTTTGTTATTATTATTAGTGATGATAATAATAATAATCCTGATCATAAAAAATGCATAGTATTATAATAAAATAAATACTAACAAATGAATAGGTATATGAAAGCTGATTGCGAGACAGAAATAGTTCCCGCTATTATTCCGCTTAATAATAAAGACATATTTCCCCACAGGCCAAATAGGAGAGAAGAATAGGAAAACAGCATAAAAGAAAACAAAACATGATCAGTGAATGAGCCATCCTAGGGAGAAAAAAGAAAAACATGATCAGGACTTTGGCCCTTAAAAATGTATTTTAGTTCATACGGTTTTCATCCCGTATTCTCCATTTAGACACAATACAAATCACACCTTGTGAAACTGTGTATGTTGACGAGGCTGATGAGAGGAGTGTGATGGTTTCACCAGTGGATCAATGGTGTGTGCTGAATGGCTTTGGTCGGGTAGAGGTGGAGATCTGACAGCTCCAGAGGTTCACACTGCTGCACATCTGGTAGTTTTAACAGCAGTTGGCACAAGGATACATGGAAACACAACAAAAGAGAAGCATGAGGCAACACTGTGCTCTCAAACATGGAATACTCAAGGAATTCCTGGCAGAATTCCTGGGAACGTTTGTCTTGGTTGTAAGTAGCATTTTGTATTATACATTTAGTGCACTTGCTTTAGAAGTTTTCAAGTCTGAGATCTTGTTTAAATGCTTATTTCAGTTTAAGTGTTGAGCTCCAGATGTTCAGAAATCTTCATGTCCCTTTATGATGTTAGTGACACAATCTGCTCTTCTCTTCCTCTCTTGTTGGTCAGCTGTTTGGCTGTGGCTCCGTCGCTCAGAGCGTCCTCAGTCGAAACACACTGGGTGAGCCTCTCACCGTCCACATCGGCTTCTCCGTGGGACTGATGATGGCAGCGTACGTGGCCGGTGGAGTGTCAGGTAAATGTAGGAACTTATGCACCTAATTGTTTATTTCACACGAGCCACAACACCCCACTAGTTTGATACAGTGCTTTGAATTTAATGCACATGTAGGGCTGTCACGATATCAGAGTTTTACTTCTTGATTATCGTGGCAAAAATAATTCACGATAACGATATTATCGCGATATCTATCGGAAAATTTGAAAAAGACAAAATAACGCAATCAGTAAAATTCATCATCTTTAACTTTGCTTATTGTGCGTTTTGTCTCTTTTTGGCAAATTCATTTCTCTCAAAATACAAGTAGGGAGGTATAGAAAGAGTCTGTAACCGTTAAAGAGGCGCTGGATTATTTACATGATATTATCATATGTGTTTTAACAACATGATATACATTTTTCATTTTTAAATATCACGGTTATTGTCAATACTGTATATCGCAATATGCCTATGTATGTTAAATAATATTACAATAATTGTGAGTGGTGGTTGCAGAGATCATACTCTGCTGGGTGTTGGCATCCTGTCAATGTAATGAGTTTTAACAATATAGTTTGTTGTTTGCATATTCAGTTGCATTTAATCTACTATTTAGCGCTACAGACTGCATTAAAATAATTTATAGTTAATACAAACAACCTGCCACAGCTCGCATGTATGTGTTGTAATGAAAACATTGTTACTCACAAGGCTTGTGATAATGTAACTTTATGACTTCCTCTCCAGCCGTGTGCCACCTCCCGTGTCAGCGGGGTCGTGCCAGTTCTCTTCTCACATCCAATGAATGCGTACTGATCATTGATTTGTTAGCGCTAGTGCACACAGCCTCTCTGGGGTCATACATAACCCTGGGCGCTAAATGTCCTGCAAACGCCATTGATCACAGGCTACGTTCATCGGTCCAAACGAGACCGCTCGACTCATCTGAGCAGCAGCTACTTCCAGTTTTACATCAGAAGGACCAAACAGAGTTCATGAAGACAGATCACTGATATGTGACAGATGTTGTTAAAATGCCAGGATTTGAGCACAGCTTTATAAAAGGAACCAGATAATGCTCCCTTTGTTTTTATTTAACTCATAGCTTGAATTTCTAATATGTGACCATTATTCTGCCTCTTTGCCTGTGAGCATATATAACAAAACCCGGCACCGCCCCGGGGGCCTCTCCCATACTGCCGCCTCTCGTAAATGTGACGGCCTCGCTAATGATGGAGAGGATATCATGCCAGACACCCCCATCCGCTGCACCCCTTTCTCAATCTGTGCTTTGTCTCCCGTCCCAGGGGGCCACGTGAACCCTGCTGTGTCCCTGGCCATGGTGATCCTGGGCAAACTGAAGATCTGGAAGTTTCCCTTCTACGTCATCGCTCAGTTTCTTGGTGCTTTTGCTGGAGCTGCTGCAGTCTTTGGATTATACCACGGTGACTACACCTGCACTTCATTCCCTTATACATATTCAAATAGTTCAGCTACATGTTCACACTAACTGTGCACAGTTAACATCTATTTACACGTCCTCTTCACAGATGCTTTCATGGACTTCACCAGTGGGATTCTGTCCGTGACGGGAATCAATGCAACAGGTCACATTTTTGCTTCCTACCCTGCGAGACACCTGTCAGTCCTCGGCGGCTTCGTTGACCAGGTGAGCTCCGGTCGCCGTGACCTTATGACCTCCCCTCTCTATTGTGCATCGCTGGCGCTCCCATTCAAGCTCTAAAATCCTGTGAAGTAGCTAATGCACAAATTGATTGGCCCATTTAGTCTGAGAACACCCCCCTCTTTTGCTTCAGTTTTGGGTCCTAATGACCCATTTCCTGGCATTTCCTGGCATTCACTGGAAGGTCAAATCTATACTTAACACCATTTTCCGGTGTTTTAGTGGGCGCAGCGATGCAAAAATAACACGTCTACCAGCTTAAAACCACTGAGATATGTCTAAGCAGAGGGATTGTGCTCATGTTAATGTTTCTGTGTAACAGCGGTGCTGTACAGGGTGAACTCCTTAAATATTAAATAATTAATAGCAGTTAAAACCTAGATTTGAACCATTAAAGGGACATTGTGTGTGTTAGTGGGATCTACTGGCAGAAAAGGAATATTAATAAGTATGTTTTCTCTAGCGTATAATCACCTGAAAATAAGAATTGTCTTGTTTTCATTACATTACAATGAGCCATTTATATCTATATTCGTCCATTTGCGTTTTCACGTTTTTGCGTTGGCCATCGTAGATAAGTTGGTTGCAATCTGCAACATCACCGCTAAATACCGCCAAATTCTACACACTGCACCTTTAAGAATAAACTTGTTTCAGTGATACATATTACACAGTTAGGAGGAATCATATGCTGTGAAAATGTTGCAAATGTAGTTTATACACGTTAACATTTAAAAAAAAATACCATTATTATAAAAGACATGATATGTACACAAAGACATTCACATATATACAGACTCAGATATACATGAATGTAAAGTTAAAAAAAACAACCCTGTCTAGGAGAAATAGGAAGCTGAAAGCTAATAATACAGAGACCTCTCAGGTCAAGATAAACAGGATTACATGAAGTACTGGTACTGTGTTGCCTAAACTCTAAATGAATGGCGTCCCCCTCCTGCAGGTGGTGGGGACGGGTATGCTGGTCCTGTGTATCCTGGCTATTATTGATGGTGAAAACACCGGCACTCCCAAAGGCGTGCAGCCGCTGGCTATTGGTCTGATCATCATGGCCATCGGCGTCTCCATGGGACTGAACTGTGGCTACCCGCTGAACCCGGCCAGAGACCTGGGACCCCGACTGTTCACAGCTGTGGCGGGCTGGGGGATGGAGGTCTTCAGGTAACCATCGCAGAGGAAAACACATCAGGATGTTTAGTTTAATGTGTGATTTTTCTCATGTACCTGAGGTGAATCAAATACAGGCAATTATACTACCCGTTAAAGGGACGTTTTTTTCTTGCCACTGTCGCACTGACTGCATGCTTATAGAGTACGGTCTTCATCTGCTCTATATGAAAAGTGTCTTGAGATAACTTCTGTTATGATTTGACGCTATATAAAAATAAATCAAATTGAATTGAATATACTATGTATGTTCAAATATTATTAAGGGGAGACACCCTAGTTTGGAAAAAGAACTAACTAATAGATATCACCATGAAACTTCCCCAGTTAATGACTTACATTAAGCTTTTAAGTTTTCAGAAATGTTGTGTTTAAATATGCAAATGAGACATTCTTATTAAATATGTGCTAATTGCATACATTTCCAGAACAGAAATCTGAAATTGGATAAAACCAGATTAAAAATTCTTGTTTCATTTTGTTGACAGAGTCAAAGGTTTTTACAGAGGGAATTTTGGATATCTCTCTTTATTGCTCAATACATCAGAAAATACTGTTAACAGAACATAAAAAAACAAACACTATATAATTATATTAACTCAATTCCTTTTGAATTAGCCTTTGGATTGTATGCATACAATGTTAGATGATGACTTTTCTTTATAGAACAAATTAAAATCATGTCCATAATGGCATGTTGTGAATTGCTATTTTTGAGAGAGAACAAAAAGAGATGTTCTTGCTTTTGTTTGTTTGTTTGTCTTGTTGGTTTGTTTGTCTAACTTAATGTAGATGTTATTTAATGTAATTGTAATAAGTGATTTTTGGTCATTTAAAGAAATACATCTTTATTAACTAATTAATTTAGTCCAATAATAAATCGAGCGATTGTTACAGTTCAATGTAGGCAGTTGATCATTTCTATATAGTTTAGGGCTGTCACAATATCAGATTTTCACTACATGATTATTGTGGCTAAAAGAATTCACGATAACAATATAATCGCAATATCTATAGAAAATTCGAAAAAATAATGCAATCAGTCAAATTCATCTTTAAGGTTTTGGGCTTTTTTTGGCAAATGAATTTGACTCTCTACATGAGTGTAGGGAGGTGGAGAGAGAGTCTGTAACCACACCTGTATTTATAAAATGATTTAAGAGGCGCTTGATTATTCACATGATATGATCATATGTGTATTATTAACGTGATGTCATTATTTCTTTTTTAGATATCATGGTTATCGTCAATACCGGTTTATCACAACGCCCCTAATATAGTTTATTATCAACTGCTGACATGAAGCACAGTGTTACATAAGGTCACGTGCTCTCGACAGATGCAGTCGATGCTTGTGAATGATCCAGTGATGCACCGGTCACTACAGTGGCCTCAGTGGCCTCTGTGTCGGCTGCCAGAGATTTCTTTAACTCTTTCTGCTTGTGTGTTTTTATACTTACAGTACTGCAAACTACTGGTGGTGGATCCCCGTGGCAGGGCCCATGGTGGGGGGCGTGGTCGCCGCCGTCATCTACTATCTGTTCATCGAGCTGCACCACCACCGCGAGGAGCCCGAGAAGCCCCACGAGGAGGAGGAAGAGGAGGAGGAAGACGAGGATGACGAGGACAGCAGCCTGAAGGACAAATATGAGATGATCACCATGAGCTAAAAAAAAAAAAAAGACATTAACCTCCATCTGTAAGGACAGACATCCTCTGTCAGCGTCCACGTCAATGTTGGACTGTCTCCCTAACTTTTTATGTTTCATAAACACATGACAAGCTCAGTCCTGTGTGCTTCACATTGTTATGACTTTTCATATATATGTTGTAAATACTGTATAATAGATATTAGACCCTTTATTTGGCTTTATTCACTTGGAAACATTTGGTACTGGACTTTTAGTTTCACATGCCTGCCAGACTCCTTTTAGGTTTACTCCCATTTTCTTCAGTGGTTGTGATGATATTCTCTGTATATTCACTTTTGTTTTTGTTTTAACTTATAATTCTTTTCTTCTTTTGCAAACCACGAGGAAATCGTCCGACCCTGTTATTTATTATTAATATTTGTATTTTCTCTGTGTTGTTTTGTCTACATTAAAGTTTCTACAAATATCGATTTCATAAGAGATATTTCACTTCATCTACTATATCTTTATCACTGAAAACTGACGTTAATCTGACAGTTTGTTCATGTCATTTCCATCTCAGCGTTTACACCATTACCCCATATATCCACACACATCCCTTTAATTGTTGTGTGATTAAGTGAAAGAAGACAGTAATGGCAGACATGAATCTTTGCAGTAAACCTCACCAGCAGACAAATACATCTATTAGTCTAAGATTGAACACCTTCAGCTATAATTGGACCAACACAAGAGATGGATCATTTGTTTTTAACTGTTATGATTGCAGAGGATGATTACACCTCTCAGTGTCAGCTCAGTGCATTATGCTGTGAAATATCTCCTCTATGAGCTGATTGCTCTAGTTAATGTCCTTGTACATATCAAAGAGTCACAGCAAGACGTCTGATCTGAACCTCAGGCGGTCTAAGAGTGTAAGGAAATCGATGCATTGTCAGGAGCCCCCTTGGCCTTCACCTACAAAATGTCACTCAAAAAGACACATACCAACCAGGAAGAGACTCAAAATGATCAAAAAGAAAGAAAAAATGACTACAAAGAGACGCAAAACAGCTGTAACGAGACTCACAATGACTACAAAGGAACGCAAAACAATCACAAAGAGACACAAAACAGCTGCAAAGACACAAAATGACTACAAAAAGACTCAAAACAACCACAAAGATACACAAACTGACCACAAAGAGACACACAGCAACTACAAAGAGACACAAATTGACCGCAAAGAGGCACACAATGACCACAATGACACACAAAACAACTACAAAGAGACACAAAACAACCACAAAGAAATGCAAAACAACTACAAAAAGGGGCAAAACAACCACAGAAAAAAAAATAACTACAAAAAGACCAAAACATCTGTGTGTCTTGCTCCTATGTAGGAGAGGTGTCCCCAGGGGCTCATGTATGAGGGAGCCTTCCTGTCATCCTGTGGAGACTCCTCACACATTTAGGTAACGTCCTCCTGCTGCTAAACAAGACTGGAGGAGGAAACAGCATCGGTACAAGAAATACTCAGCGCTGAGTGGAGGAGAGGCATCTGAGAGCTGCAGGACGAGTTTATCTGACACCAGCCTGAGGGCCAAAGTAATCACATTATTGTTCATTGCATGATTGCATACATGGAGCAGACAGGAAAATCAGTTTGTATAGAGTCTATACACGTCTATACTATAGACTGACTGGCAGCTCAATAACGCTTCATGTGCAGGTCAGGTGCATGTGATTCTCCCCTCTTGTCTCTCACCTATAGGCCGAGGCTTTAAATGATGTAGGAAGACATTCTCCAAAGCAGTTGTACCTTCAACTAGACTGACATACCCGGTATATTCATTTGTTTTAATAGACCCTAGGTGTAATTGATAACATTAATTATGACCCTGACCCTTTGAGGTGTGCCAGGGCTCTGGTATTGTGCATGCTGGCTCACTGGAATGGCCGTAACACACTAAATACAACAGGACCATAATCAAATGTATCAATTAGACCTGTGTTTATCCTGCGATGCCATGTCAAAATTGCTTGTTGTCTGTAGATTGAATTAAAAGACACAGCAAGATTCAGTCTTGGAATGTAATTAAGTACATTTATATTTACAAGTACCTCTTGTCCTTCGTTCCACTTTATACTTCTATTCTACTTCAATGCAGAAGGAACTGATTGTGTTTTTTACTCCACTACAATTATTGACAGCTTTAGTTACTTTACAAATTAAGATCGTTGAATACAAAACAAATGAAAAATGTACAAGTACAGCTATTAGTCAAGTCATCGATTGACAGAAAATTAATTGTCAACGATTTTGATAATCGTTTAAGTAAATTTTCATGTAAAATCATTTCATGGTTGCAGCTTCACAAACGTGAGGATTTGCTGGCATTTCTTACTGAATTTTTTACCAAACTATCAATTCATTAATCAATAAAAAAAATCTGCAGATTATTCCTTAAGTTCAATAATCATAATTAGTTGCAGTCCTATAGAAAAATTGTTTAAATAATTGCTCTGCCTCAACCAGCTATAACAGTAAAATCAATAAAATAAAAAAATAAATAAAAATGTATTTAAAATCCTGCTTTTACATTAATGCAAGAGTAGGAAATGATCTAATGATATAATATATAATAGAACTCACAGGGGGCATTTTTACTTTTACTTTTTATACTTTAAGTACACTTGAAAGTGTGATATTAGTCATTTGACTTAAGTAAAGGATCTATATACTTCCTCTACCACTGGCAAGATTTGATAGGAACAGATGGGGAACTGGCAGCATATTATAACGATCAGTCACTCTAGTTCTTGCAGCATCCAATGTTTTCATGAGACATACAAAGGAAATCTAGTGGCCACTATCTGATAGGTCTACTGGACAATGAACTGGGAGTTATATTGTATTTCCATTCCCTTGTTTTGCATTGTTCAGGGTCAGCTGTCTCTCTCTTCAGTCTGGGTGCCACTCAACAGGCCGGTGCCACTTTTACAATCATGCTCTGTCACTACAAGGAGAGACAAAAGGTGCTGCTCGCTCATCGGCTGTGGCGTCAGCTCCTCGCACAGAGCTGAAACTCTAAGTGCAGAATATTGACCAGTGACATTGTCCTCTCTGCTGGGACACTGTTTAAAGACAGAGTGACATCAGCTTGAAGAGAGCTGTGAGGAAATGCACCACAGCATCGCTCATAACATAAACCTGCTGCGATACAACTCACCGCCTGCAACATCTGGAAAACATTGAACCTCATCTTGTTGTGGGTGACTGTGCTCGTTCATGTCACAACCAGCGACTCTGCAGCTGAGGATCCACATTGAAAATCAATAGCGGGCCACATTCCACTGCGTGTGCAAATGCGTGCCTCCACATACACTTTCCTATAGTTGTTACATCATCACTCATGAGGAAAAAGTCATCAATAAGTTTAGGCAATGAGTAAATAAAGTGTGTAACGAGCACATGGATTATTCTGTGAATAAGCAGCTTACTTGTGGCTAAGGAAAATAAAAGTGTCTGCACACTTTACTCAAATAAATAGAGCATCACTGAGCTCAAAACAATATTTGATTTCCTCAGATGAAGTTTTCTGATTGCTGAAGTACTACTGATGGAAACAGATGGAATGAGAATGTGATTTTGTGGTGCTGATGTTGGTGACTCACAGGATGCAAAACCTCTGGTCGCAACACCTCACAGCATGTGACCAAGCAGCTGCTCCCTCTGCTGTGGACGCCCCTCTACTGCATTCAGCTGAGTGAGCAGCTTTACTTTACAGGAACTTAACAATAAGGAGGAATTTACCAAATTCAGGAGCCACTAGAGGAGAGGCAGATCAACAAGCAAATATTACATTTTTGAGATTTCTCTGTCATATCAGTTCGTCTGAATATTATATAACTCATGCTAAAATCTCTTGTTTTTTAACCTCACACTCCTTTATCATGCAGAATTTAAAGGATAAAAGAACATAAAACAAACATGAGGATGCTATAAATCGGACCCATCCCATCCTTAGTATTAACAACATCTGATGCATTTTTGTTTAGTAATTTTGCAAAAAGATTTTCAGCTGTAATCATTCATACACTAATGTAACGTTTTTAGGTCTCTAGCTCAATCTGAAACAACTCTATTGACATCAGAAGCCCCAGAAAACATTATACAGCCGTTTCACAAGCTGAGTGGCAATCCTTCTGATGAATAAACTGATCTCCATATATAAAATGTGTGCCCTTTTAAATTCCTCCACATTAAAGAGGACCTACTATGCTTTTGTGCTTTTCCCCTTTCCTTTAGTGTGTTTTTTTTAATGTATTTTATGCATGTGTTACGTGGTGATGTCACCAAGTAACACATTTGCATAATACCAGACTAGCGGCTAGTTTGGCACGCCCTCAAACAAAGCTAGTTAGAGCGGAGCTGGAGCGGAGTCTGAAGAGTTTGGTTCGGTTAACCAATCAGAGCAGATTCTAAATGTTGTAGTAGAAACCCAAAACACAAGTATGCGCCTGAAAATGAGCATAATAAGTCCTCTTTAAACGTCTGTATATACACAACTAAAACTGCACCAAATGAACAGAAAAAGAGAGCACGCATTACAGACAGTAAACAGGGGTCTATTTTATTTTGAACGAGTCTTTTAATTAATGCATTTCAAGTACTCCAAAAATTACATCTCTTTGCACAATACAATTTGAAATTTTTTTTTTTAGTAAAAATGTTCAAAGTGAACAAAAATTTCCGATACTGTATAAAACACAGTGAACATTAAAATCAGACAGTAGTATTACTTTTTAATCTTGTGTTCTTTCGGCCTACATCACCTACAACATTTCAACTCAATTTGGACATTTTTCAGTGCACGTTTATCTAAAAACTTTTTTTTTACCAAGACTACGAAATTAAAAAGAAAGTAAATTTACAGGCATTATTCTTCTGCTCTTCTACCCAAACCATGCCACAGGAGAACGAAGACAAAAATGAGAATGTAACATTAACTCCATCACCCTGAATTGTTTTTACCATTGATGATGGTGGAGGAAAGTATCAGAAGCAAAACTCCAGTTCAACTAGCACATATAATAACATAAATAACTTAGAGGAGAGGAAAGTTTGTCACATGTGAACATCTTTGAACGACTGGAATTAGAATACAAAAAATTAAAACGGATGTATCAAAATGTAATTTTTCATTTTCAAATGAAATGCAAATTTTCGAAGTACTGTACAAGTTTACATGTAAATCCGTCCAGGCTTAAAACAGGCGTGATCCAGCCTAGAAGATGAAATTTAAAAAGAGCTCCATTTTTGTACAGACATGAGAAGTTATAGCGACCGCCGACCTGCCTAATTCATCTGCCATGTGAAATAAACTATTGACTGTGAGACACATAATGTCCCCTCCAGAGCACACGTGTGACTATAACAACCATCAGGACAGTGTTGTAAGATATTAGTTGTGATTAGTATTGCATGCGTTTTAAAAATAATAATGCCAGGATAAAATAAAGTCAGAGCACAAAACGTCCTTTGCTGAATATATAATGCAAAATACCCAAGCTTTTTTTTTTTGTCTGTGCCAACTTTTCACCCACTTGTCAACTCCTATCTGTGGAGGAAATGTTTGCACAGTGAATAAATCATGAGATTTTGCACGACATATCACAACCAGATAATCAAATCCTTTTGGTTAGTGTCATCATGTTATTTACCAAAATGCCCCTCATGCTGTGCTGCAGCGAGGGGGGGGGGAGGAAGAAAAACACCTGAGGTCAAACAATCCAACAAAAAACAATCACCTTCATTTCTTCCATTTAAAGTGGCTCCAGGATCTTTACAGGTGCTTCCTGTACTTGCACAAAGATCAGCTGTATAAAGTGTTATGGCACGCTGACGTTAACTCAACACTGACGCCGGCACTCATGAGCTCTTAAGGGGATTCAGTCCGTGATGAAATCTGACCGGGAGATAAACTGCAGGTGAGTTTTTAAAAAAATAAAACAGCAGCTTGTGAAACTAGTGAACACACTGAGGAAACGTGTGAGTAGTGCGACAATACTGCTGCTCCTTCCGCTTGTTTTTAAGACTAACATTAATAGCTGTCAAAGTAAATAGTGTTGCGTGACATACAAACATTACAGACCTTGGTCAATTAATAGTCACATTTAATAAATGTGTCTGCATGCCCACATTGAAAAGTTCTTAGATTCGCTATCTGAAGAATAATAGAATGATTTTAATCTTACAATTTTTTTTGTACATCCACACCGGAGTCATTTTTAAATTTATTTCCACACTCATGTAAACTAACTCTGTAACATGATACACTCTCACTTCTAAACTACGCCACAGCAGCCTTCGCGTTGCCTCGTCTTCATATCTGAATCAGCTTCAGTTAGTGGTTATTCATTCTTCATCATCAAAAACAAATCGGTAAAGACAATAAAAGGTGTATCAAACTAAGTGACCTTCCCTTTCTGTTCCCATGACTCTTGAACCTCATCTAGCTTGTTACACAACATGAGCAAAACATGATGTTAGCAAGACAATTAAAAAAAAAAAAAAAAGATGAAAAAAGGGACCTTGAACAAAGAAGGCCTGAAAAAGTGGGATATGGTGAACTTGTTCAAATTCTAGCAACCTAACTAAAGTGAAAGAGATCCACCTGATTGGACGACCGCGACGAGAACTTGATGGCGCCAAATCCTCCACAGCAACGTCCAAGGAACTCATCACAACCAACATCACTCCTTCAATTATGTGTTAAAAGAGTCCTGAGAGCACTAACCGAAAAAATTAAAAGAAAGAAAGTGAAGAATTACACATTTACAGTAGAAGAAATAGTTTGTTTTCACTTATGATACACTAAATATGTACAGTCACATGCAGAAGACGGTCTGCACGAAGAGACCGGAGCCTGTGTCTTTTGCCGTTTTGACATGTGTAAATCACAAAAGTGCCGCAAAATCCCCACTGAGTGTGTCTCTCATTCCTGGCTAGAATGGCGAAAGAAAAAAAATCACGGAACAATTCACCAGCAGCCACGGGCGTGTCACTCAAGAAGACTTTGCAATAGAACAAAAAAAAAAACACATCACAGAATGTACTAAAGCTACACATGATTCCTTAACTCCTTGGCACTCCTTCAAAAAGAAAAAAAAAAAGGTGGAAAAGGATGCTAGATCGCACTGCATTGGAAATGGCTGATGGTCGAGTCCACTCCACAAAGAGCCAATCGAGTTGCTAGATAGTGTTTTCTCTTTTTCACGTGTCTGTCTTGTCTGTAAATGGAGGATATGACGATGACTAACAACCATGTCAGGCTTTTCTTTGGATGGAGTGACGCTTTTTGTTTCCCACTGTAGGCACAAGGAAGAGCCAAGGCATTGAGGGGAGGGGGACGGGATGCAGGGTCTCAGCGTCTCATCTGGCCCATCTGATAGTTCTCTCTGGGCTGACGGTGGTGCCTCTGGGGCTGTGCCTGCCGCTGAGGCTGCCTCTGGGGTTGCCGCTGGCCGCCGTGTCCGTGCTGGTGGGCGTGCGGGTGCTGAGACTGGTGCTGCACCTGGGAGTTAGCCTGCTGCTGCGCTCGCCGCCTCTTCAGAGTGCCTGTCGGGATAAAAGGCGGTTATTTGAGCTTGTTAAAGGACAGACTGCGGGTTTACTCCGAACTAAATTGCACCTACTGACACTGCTACTGATGCCTGCACTGCAATAACAACAATACTGCAAGTTCACCGCATGTCACACTGTGAGAGATGAGTCTAATAAAACTGTGGACACAGTCTGTACGATATCAATTTGGAGGCATGTCAGATGATGTGATGAAAGCATGGTGAATCGTAGAACTACAACAACAGAAAAACAGTTTCAACCATGATTATGGTTATTTAAATGTTTTTTCAAATCACTCATTTACTTTTATTATTTTATTTATTACAATTATTATTATTATTATTGTTTGGTATGTTTGTTTGGGTGCTTCTCCTTGATATTATTTTATATTTTTTATATTCTTCTTTTATTTTTCAAAAGAAATATTTATTTATTATTTATTTTTTCCCTTGCATAAAAATATTGCTTTTGGATTTACATATGATGATTATGTTATGGCATGTTCTTTGTCTTATTCATTGATATTGTATGATGCAATGATGTTGTATCTTGTAGAACAAAGTACACGTATGGTTTAATTGAGTCAATAAATAAAAAGTTTAAAAAATAAAACAGTTTCAAGCACACACGTAAACAACTTGCGTCATTCCTCTGCACCGCTCTCAAGTTTTGGCCATGGTGCTGCCACTTAACATTGAAACACCTCAAAAGAGGAGAGTGTGGACCCATTCCTGGTGGGTGAAATGCAATTCTGCACAGCAGCAGTCACATTGTGGGATTTTGGTCCTAAATATCCAACACTTTCAGAAGACTTTTTTGATTGTTGAAGCTCTAAATCATCCGGTATTCTTGTCTCACAGTGATCCAGGACCACTGATTTCACCAGGTTTCTCTCACTCTTGTCATCTTTTCCTCTGTGGCAGCCCAAACAGTGTATGATTGTCCCATGTTAACCAGTACGGCAATAAAGAAGATTCAATAAAGAGACTCGAGGTCCGTTCATTTAGGGCGTTCAGAATTTAAGTTGCAACAGGAAAAGATCCAGTAAGAGTTTATGAAAGAAAGAATAAATCAATCATTCATTTATGGGCGAGGGGTTAACACGGAACACAGTGAGGCGATAAAAGCCACTTCATTGTAGTCACAAAGCTGCCTTTCAGCCTGTGCAAACATGCCAGATTCAGTTTCTTCTGGAGTATAGTTTGGGTCTTATTTAAAAAGATTAAGTTCAATGCTGAAATTTGAAACCTACAACTGCTGTCAGGAAAGAGTTTCACCAACACTGAGACCATTGAATCCTGACTGCTTGTAATTGAATATGTACAAATTTAAGCTTATTGCACTGCAACGATCATCATATTTAGGGTTGTATCAGTATAGCGGTATTAAAATTGACAGTTATCATACTTTGTACATTTACTTATTTACAGTATTGAAAAAAAATTAAAACGTAGCTATGAATATTATATCCCATTTCTGCCGATAGATCCCCTGAAATGTTACACACTGTTCCTTTTAAAAGGTACAGACAGGAGCGGTCTGGCTGTGCTGTCACGCACCTACAGTATATTCATTGTTTATAATCATAGGACATTATTTTAAAAGCTCACAGCTGATGTTATTTTAGATTTATTGTTTAATTTAACATGCTATAGTACCACTAACATGTAAGCTATCATGCTTTAGTTGCATAACATATTATAGTTACATGCTATTTTTTTTTTTAAATCAGGTTTATAATTATATTTATTATAATTCTGTTTTCATTCCTTTAAGGGTCATTGTAACCGATGATATTGATAATATTAATAATGTAATACTGTATACCGTGATATTTTCTGAAATGGTTATGGTTGAAAATCTCATGTCTCCTCATTTCAGTATTTGGTGTAAAACCAAACATACCTGTAATTCTGCCTAATGTTTTTATTTATTGAGGCATATAAACATCTTAAAACAGATTATCTTTTGCTTTTTTCATACTATGCATGTGGCTTAACAGATGCAAAAACCAGAACATGTTATTTTTAGGGGATGGACACAATATCACAAACACCTTCAATACAGCATCCCTGCAACTACAAATGAACATGTTTCAGTGCAGTGGGGTGGCAGGTGGTACGTCCGTGTAAACAGGTTAACTGTTCGCAGACAACTTCAAAGATGACGTCGAACCATGCGTAACCATGTGTAACTATGTAAACAATATTTATAAATAAATAGATAAAAGTTACATTTCCTCTGGTGTGATTTATTTTCTTTGTAAATCTGTGGACTCACCTGGAAGTGGTTTGGGAGGGGGAAGTTTGGGGTTACTGCTTGGTGTATGCACACTACAGATCTTAATGAAGCCAGCCATGAGCATGATGAGGGCAATACCCATCAATAACACTGCCCACCAATGTGCCTAGAAAAGAGAATCAAGCACAAATCAAGCACAACCAACACATAATAATAGTAATAACAACTAATCATCCAATCCGAATCCAGAAGTTGATACGTACCACAATCCACTCTGCGATGTTTTCATAGAGCTCTGGGTTGAAGATGGCCTTCTTCAGCCTGGCCAGCGGTCCGTCTGCATCCACCAGACGGCACTTCATGAACACGTCACAGTAGCCCTTGAAGTCGTTGCACGGCGAGCCGGCGGGCAGCGTGGTCACTTTCTTATTGAAGAAACGAGTCAGACGCTCTGATCCTGTGCTGCTGCACGTGTTGGGATTCACTGTGGAGATGAATCACAGACAGTCAACACAATTCAAATGACAAAGATAAAATCTCAAGCATGTTTTATTAAAAAAAAAAACACACTAGTTATCATGGCAGGAAAAGGAAAGGGAAAGGAAAGGGTAAATGACTCACTTTTCTCCATGCAGCACACGTGGCATAGCTCAGTCTCGTCCTTGCCATCTTGGCTGGCACAGGTGCACGCCTCGAGCCCATACTTCTCACAGATGGAGCCGGAGCAACCCTGCGGGGGAGGAGCATGACGACAGGCGAGATCAGACGCTGACTGGTATGAATATAAAGTTGCTATGACGACCAGTTCTTCCAGGTGTAAAGTCTTCAGCCACTTACCCCGTTGAGGCAGACTTGAGTCTCTCCGTGGCAGGCGGTGAAGTTGGCCTTGGGCTCAGATGTGGGGCACGAGGAGCCGACTCCGTTACACATGCCCTGGTGAGCGCACTCTGACTCCTCTCGGCACTTCTCATTACGACCCTTGTACGAGCATTCGGCAGTACAACAAGGACCCTGGCTGGGACTGGTGGGAAACAGAAGAGATTGGTCAAGAATAGAGTTGTCACAATACCAGTAATTTAGCAGTGGATACCAATACCAGTGAAAGTCCACGATTCTCAATACCAATTTGATACCACGGTAAAAAAACAAAAGTAAAACTCTTGTCCTGCCGATTTCAACACAGATTTGTTGTTCACAATGTAGCATTATCAGGGGAAACATTTTGTACGTTCCCTGGATGTGTCGATAGAGAGTTTACTACGTCCCAAACACATTTTCTATCATCCCGGGGATGATGGGATGCCGTTAGTCTTGAGTCCTGATGGTACCTTCGGTACTGTAGAAAAATGAGTACCGAGTAGCTTCAGAATTTTGGCATCGACTTGGTACCAAAGTATCGGTTCTCATGACATCCCTAGTCAAGAATGATCACAAATGAGCTGCCAGATCTTCCTTATGAAACATCAAAATGGTCAGGCAAAAACAAAAAACACAAAAATAACATCTACATCTACCTGCAAACTTTGTTGGGCTTTAATTTGCACTTCTTGTTGTCAGGCTGGTTGGCGTCATAGCAGCACTGGTCCTTGCACTGATCGCTGTAGCCACAGTCACACTCCTCTCCAGGCTCCACCAGGCCGTTACCACAGATGGGCTGGCCAGACTCTGTTTGGGGAAGGACAAATAAACATTGAGTTCCCAAAAATTGGAACATGTTTCATATTTTGACTTATTGTACTGCAGGCTAAAAGTGTATGGGAAATCAGACAAAGACTATGAAAACAGTCTCATTACAAAACAAAACCAAACAAGTATTGTTCTGTGTTGCTGCAATAAACAGGAAAACAAAATCAAAGTCTTCAAACAGAATCGGAGCCTTGAGAGAGTCCGATGCAACATTAAACTCAAACAGACATTCATCGTTAGTTTGTTTGAGGAAAGGCAAAAACATAATGCAGTACGGGTGTACCAAGAAGAAGATCAAAATCTAATATTTTCCCAGTCATACCAGCCAAGATGGATATGCATAAGACGTCAAACAACAGCATATGCAACATAGATTAAGCTTTTAAATATATATTACATGCTTTTTTAATGCTTCTGATTTGACAGTTGTATTAAGAGACACTTGCAAAAAGAAAAAAAAAGATCACAAGGAAAAATCCCACGATATGCCAAATACTGTCAGTAAAAATAACACTGGGCTAAAGCCAAGATTGCCTTTCCAAGCTGATACCAGCCAATATGTTGGTGCCTCTCCAGTTGCCTGAATTAAATCACTAATTGGGGCACTGGGGTTAAAATCTCCCATACTCAAAGCAGAATCAGAATAACACTGTGGTTTGAATTTACAAAAGCTCAAGTCTGACATTTAAGATGAAAACAGTAAAACGTACCGACAAAACAGTTGCCTCTCTTCTTCTCCAGCACCTGGCTAATGTTGCGTACGCTGCATACGGAGAACTTATTATTGTTGAGCTTGTCTCCTGACGTTGCTCTTGCATACATGATATAATTGCCCTTCTCCTTCTTGTCTTGGCTCTTGGATTCTCCTGGGGTGCACTCGGATCCAGAGTCATGCTGAGAATGAGAAAAAGAAAAAAAAATCGCAGGTTAAAAGAAGTGTGAGAGCCTAATAAATTCCTTCTCACCGCGCATAAATGTGGCACATCCAAGTAACTCACCGGGGAGCCAAAGTTGTGTCCTACTTCATGTGCAAACGTGATATGGGAGACTTTTGGAGGAACGTGGGAGGCATAGTTCTGTACAGTGATTATACCGGTGTTGAGAGACTTCTTTTTTCCGTCTGAGTACAGCTTGCTTTTTTCACAGATTCCTCCGGAGCTCCCTGCGAAAGAAAAACACACTTTAGAAACAAACTTTCTTCCAAAACACAGCTACAAACAGGATGGATTTTGCTCATTAAAAGAGGGATAACCTGCTTAATGTAATGACAATCTTTCAATGAATGTCCAGATGACATAATGCCGTACTTCAAAGAATAATGAGCGTGATTCATCAACATGTTTACAGAACAGGTTAAATTCAAATTGTGTCATCGTCAGCAAGAGACACATAACCACCCATAGTTAATTAAGAATGTAGCACAGAAAACATCTCAGTTACTATTTCACTAGTAACAGAGTGCCACCAATATGTGGCTACTAGAGCCATAATGAAAATCATTGGGAATCATCCCATCTGCATATTGTCTGAGTTGATACTTGAAGCTGCAGTTGGTTCTCAACAGTCTGAATCAGCATTTGCAATCCCAAACACCACTGACACTACAGTATAGGGTTGGGAATCACCAGAGGCGTCAAGACACAATATTATCACGATACTAACGTCAAATCCGATCTTATTGCGATTTTAAACATTTTGTGATATGCCGAGTGTTGCGATAAGATATATTGTTATTCAACTGTAAATTATGCAGTTTGTCAACATCTGTTTTATCTAATAAGATAAAGTTTTCACTCTGTTCATGTCAGAGTTTTCATTCACATATCTTGAGGTCAGAGGTCAAGGGACCCTTTGAAAGCGTAACTTTGGAGCGTTATTTACCGTTCTTCCCGACAAGCTAACATGACATGGTTGGTACTAATCGATACCTTAGATTTTCTAGTTTCATATGATACCAGGATCTTCACTCTAGCTTTAAGACTGACTGACATTACAACCTCTGAAAGACAGAATAGCGGCCGGTTAATAGTGTACTGTATATAATAAAAGATCGATACTTGACGTCAGTCTATCGATACAATATTGCCACGCAAAATATCTATGATATGATATCGACCACTATGCTGTATACATTTTTTCCCCCACCTTTACTAGGGCCATAATGAAAACCTCTGGGAATCATCCCATCTGTATATTGTCTGAGTTGATATTTGAAGCTGCAGTTGGTTCTCATAACAGTCTGAATTAGCATTTTCAATCCCAAACACCACTGACACTTTTCCTTGTTGGAGCTGCAGTGTGAAATAAGTCACAATTAAAACTGTAAATCACGATTCTTCCCAAGAATAACCTCATATTCACAAAGACTGTGTGTCCCTAATGATAATGTGCATACAACCCAATACAATGAATATTATACATTGCGTTATACGTTAAAAATAGGACTGATTATTTGCAGTTTCTTATCACTGATGACTGTGTTTCAGTACCTGAAGGGGCTCCCACCCAGGCCAAACCCAACACCCCGTCATCAAAGTCTCTGTCGGTGAAAACGTAAGCCAAGCAGTAGTCGTCGTGGTTCTGCTCCGAGTTCAGCTCCAGGAACTTCTCCACGCCGATGTTGGCAAAGCGGAACGGGTTGGACCGGTCCCTCTCATCACTGGTGGTGTTTATCTACACAAGAGGATGATTATGATGAAGAGTTCAGAGGGAAGAAGTGACCAAATCTAAAAATCAACACAAGACTTAAAATCAGACTTACTCTGATCCTTTTCACCATGAAGCTGATGTTGCGAATGCCCATGAAGTCTGTGCCCTGATAGATAGCATCGATGGCCTTGACATGACTGGAGATCTGAAAGAGTAAGACATAACAAAAAAAGCTTCAACTACAAGTTTACTGTACTCTACTACTCTACTGTGTTTTGTCCACCTCAGCCTGCTAATGTTGCAGCGTGGTTTCCCACAGCCGGCTTCTCTAGAGTACGAGTGAAAATTGGAATGTGTGAATGATATCATTCCAATAATAATTAGCCTTTATACTCTGGTGTATGATGTTAACGTTGGTTAAAAATGTGCCTCTCCACCAACGTCAGACAAAAATCCTACATACTGACGGTGTAAATCTAAGTCTAACAGCACCACAGTAGCGTGTGTTAAGTGAGTGACAGTGAGTGTTTATTACCTGAGCAATGACCGCCTCTCGGGTCTTGTAGTATTTGAAGAAGAGGTGGTCAGTCTGAATGAAAAGCTGGCAGGTGTTCTTCTCAACCTGGGCCATCCTCTTCTTCCTCAGCAGCACGGGGTCATTAAAGCCCGCCTCGGTGTTGAGCTCCTGGTGTAAGGAGATGGAGAGGAGGAAAGACACAGTTAAATAAAACATATATATAACACTTTCAACCAAACAGTGGCTAAATGAATAATGTCCGGTATTTTTAGGCTGTGGTTATGCAGCTGCAGTATGTTCATGATCTGCAACTCTATTGCTATGGAACATGTGCTGTAAATATCACAAGAAATAATAAGAGCAAAAGCACACTAACTGTCCAATTAAAGGAATTGGGAAACATATATAAGAAAGAAACATCAATATATATTTATATAACTAATAATAATATTATAATTCCTGGTTCATGTGGTATAAATTGAACAAGGTCATATCGGGCTACCATCTTTGTTTGGATTAGAAAAAAAGAGGTTAAAAATCTTTTTTGTCGGGCAGTAGACTGAATATTTATTCATAGAGATGTTCAGAAGTCTATGACGTTTCTGGGATTATATTCAGAACAGCAGTAAGTGTTGTTAAATGGCCTTCAGGGTTTTTCAAAGGTTGATAGACAGTGACATTAATCTAGCTTTCCTTGATGCACGGAGACCAAAGAGATCCGCATCAGCTCCTCTCAAATGAAAAGAAATGTGAAACTTCTTATGAAGACTGGCTCGTCTAACTAAACCACATGCTATTATATATTCATTCACGTAATTTCACAATATACCAAGAAGGTTTTTATTAGAGAAAGTAGTTCCAAATGTAAGTAGTTACTATTATACATGTCTTGCATTGTATTTATATATGAAAGTGTTTGATGAGAAACAAATATAAGGCCAACAAGTGTGGCCAACCCACTGACTATGCAGACAATACAGAAAACCCAGCAAAGTCACAATTAACTAATGTTTGAGTAGTAGGGCTGTCAACTGATTAAAATATTTAATCGTGATTAATTGCAAATGAATCGCATATTTTTTATCTGTTCAAAATGTACCTTAAAGGGAGATTTGTCAAGTATTTAATACTCT
Organism: Sebastes fasciatus; assembly: GCF_043250625.1. NCBI lineage: Eukaryota > Metazoa > Chordata > Actinopteri > Perciformes > Sebastidae > Sebastes > Sebastes fasciatus. Next base: position 20,317,966 of record NC_133798.1, on the reverse strand, counting down.
TATCAACATGGGAGTGGACAAATATGCTGCTTTATGCAAATGTATGTATATATGTATTATTTAAATCAATTAACAACACAAAACAATGACACATATGGTCCAGAAACCCTCACAGGTACTGCATTTAGCATAAAAAATATACTCAAATCATAACATGGCAAACTGAAGCCCAACAGGCAACAACAGCTGTCAGTGTGTCAGTGTGCTGACTTGACTATGACTTGCCTCAAACTGCATGTGATTATCATAAAGTGGGCATGTCTGTAAAGGGGAGACTCGTGGGTACCCATAGAACCCATTTTCATTTACATATCTTGAGGTCAGAGGTCACGGGACCCCTTTGAAAATGGCCATGCCAGTTTTTCCTTTGCCAAGATTTAGCGTAAGTTTGGAGCGTTATTTAACCTCCTACATGACAAGCTGGTATGACATGACTGATACCAATGGATTCCTCAGGTTTTCTTATTTTATATGATGCCAGTATCTTCACTTTAGCTTACTGAGCCCGCTACAACCTAAATGTCACATGTTACAATATACAATATTTCCTGGGGAATTATATTTTTATGGACATTTGCTGTTTGTTGCGTATTTCAGGTTCTGAGTTTTAAGATTATAACAAGAAACAAGACATTACTTCATACATCCGTAATTTAGACAAAAAAGTACAAAACCTTTAACAAAATAACAACTTTTTCCTGCTATTGTGATGAGCTACTAATTAACCGTGTAGACATCCATTAATTGAGCTGAGCTAGGCTACTCTCACCACTAAACATAACCTCAAAGGGCACACAGAGACTGAAAAAAGGCATCCATGGGTATCTCTGACCCTGACTAAGAAAGAAAAAAAACCGATTCCTTTAATAGACACTGTGAGGGTTTACTGTGGTGTGTGGTGAAGTTCACCTTGGGTGGCTCCACCACGGCTGAGGCTTGGAACTTCTTCATCTTTTCAAACACGGAGCTATCAGCGCAGCCTCCCTCTGGGCCGTACTTGTGCGGGTAGTCTGAGTGAGAGAGGCAGACACAACACAGTTAGGATTATGGGAGACAATGTCAGCTACTTAACCCCCTGAGTCTCTCTCTATTTCTGGCGCTATTCATGATCAGCTAATGGATGTACTTACACGCCACTTGAGCCTAGCTTTGCTATGTGAGCTGTTACTTTTTTTGTCGCTCTCATTAGCGATTCCTCTCACATTCCTGTTTGATTTGCCCCTCAGCCACATGCTATATGTACACAGATGATTTGAAATTAGGGGGTGGCAGTGTATGCTCGGTGCTCACTATCAGTAACAACATTGTAAAGACTGCTAAAATGAGCCTGTAGCCTGGGAGAAAGATCATGTTACTCAGCTAATGAGCACCGCGGGTATCTCTGCTCCCCGGGGGGCGATCACACCAGTCTGCCTCCTTCAGCTGAGCCGCCCTAACCTTGCACTTCCCCGATCACACATTTACATATGCGTGCATCTAATTACACATACTCAATGATTACGTCCTGTCAAAGTGTTTGTGTAGGTGAAGTTGCTGGGGACTCACGTATGTCGTCTTCGTGATAGATGACCGAGTGGAAGGGCACGTCTTTGCCCTCCAGGTATCTCTCAATAGGCTCCACGTAGTAGGTGCCCTGGTAGCTCTGAATGAAGCCCTCAAACTTACCGTCCACAATGGAGCCATGAGTCAGGGTGCCTTTCTCACCTGGGAACCAAATTACAGAGGTATAGGTGTCAGAGGATTCACACAAGATCACTGCAGCGGTACAATAAAACTAGGGCTGTCAAAGCTAACACGTTAATGAAAACTTGTGAAAACGGCACTAATTTCTTTAACGCATTATCACAATTTGCGTTACCAACCATGTCATACTAGCTTGTCGTGAAGGACACTAAATAAATGCTCCAAACTTCCGCTAAATTTTGGTGAGGCAAAACTGGCATGGCCATTTTCAAAGGGGTCCCTTGACCTCTGACCTCAAGATATGTGAATGAAAATGGGTTCTATGGGTACCCACGAGCCTCCCCTTTACAGACATGCCCACTTTATGATAATCACATGCAGTTTGGGGCAAGTCATAGTCAAGGCAGCACACTGACACACTGACAGCTGTTGTTGCCTGTTGGGCTTGAATTTGCAATGTTATGATTTGAGCATATTTTTTATGCTAAATGCAGTACCTGTGAGGGTTTCTGGACAATATTTGTCATTGTTTTGTGTTGTTAATTGATTTCCAATAATAAATATATACATACATGTTGATAAGAGTATTAAATACTTGACAAATCTCCCTTTATGGTACATTTTGAACAGATAAAATGTGTGATTAATTTGCAATTAATTATGGAAAATCATGCGATTAATCGCGATTAAATATTTTAATATATTGACAGCCGTAATTAAAACAATTAAATTAAAATGAGAAGGATGGTGTTACCGTAGATTTCTCCAGTGTAGATATGAGAGGTATCAAATGGAATCTCGTCTCCTGAAACATCCACCTTGAAGTCTTGGGCAAACAAGGTGGTGTCCCTTTTCATTCGTAAATTAAAATGCCTGAAAACAAAGAAATGACACAATAGGCAATAGAAAAAAATACAAGACATTTGAATGTGATGAGAGGTTACAACAAGTTTGTTTCTGAAACGGTCTGCTGATATTATTCAGGTCACAGAGTGTGAGCCTATAGATTTGAGTGTGGATCTGAATTTGGCCTCACTTTGGGAGGTAAGCACTATTCAAGAAAAAGGAAAATGCAAATGAGCGGGGGAAAAAAGGTGACAGGAAGGGCCAGGTTTGGCAGAGAAAAAACATTGTTGTTTTCTGTTGCGGAAGGGAAAATGCAGTCTTATCTTGTAAGAGAGGCAACAGAAAATTAGGACATCTTGAAACAATGCTGTTTTTTTGTTAATCAAACATATGGCAGGGAAACAAAGATGCTACAGTAAATCTTGGGTTTCATGTAACACCTACACAGTGCTCTTATTGTTTGCTGTTCTGTAGGTCAGACAGCAGTTAAAGTAATTGCAAGAAAACAGGGGTCTTTGTAGAATTTAGATCAGAAAATGATGGTAAAACTCAACATGATGTCACATAAATCTGGTGTAGAGAACATATTGTACCACAATTATTTTCTGTTGAGACTTATTCTCCGGGGGGAAAATGTAAGGTACAAACACGTTCATACACAATACCAGCAAGCAGAAGCTGGATGGCGTGCTGCAAATTAAACGTAAGAATTTGAGTTGTGTCTCGAGCTTTGCTGTGAATTCAAAGGAAAAGAAGCTGACGCATTCCTGCTTTTCAAAAGGAACAGACATCTTCCTTCTGTGTGTTTGTTTGCACAGCTCTTATTGTTCTCTTCCCTATTAAGCAGCTTCAGAGTTTGGGAACAGCAGGCCCTGCTACAGGCAGGACGATAAACAGCCTTTGCCAAGCTCCCAGCCAGATGGTCTTGACTTTGTCATGGAGAGTGTGGACACTTTCCATCAAACAACACCACCTCTTCAAAATGCTGGATGAAGAACCACAACAAAGACTACATGTCTCCAACCATCCATCCATCCATCTTCTTTAGCTTGAAGGGGTTCCCACCCAGGTATCAAGTGTACAGAAACACCCGATACATCACAGGGCTAACTAACATACACACCAACATATTAACTGTTTCTATTTCACCTGACCTGCATGTGTTTAGATTGTGGCAGGAAATCAGAACAAACCCACACCAGGGCTGCGACTAACAATCATTTTTATTATCGATTCAGCTGCTGATTAACCTTCTGAATGAATTGATTAAATGTTTGGAAAAAAATTAAATTTTCAAATAGCTTGTTTTGTCCAACTAACAGTCCAAAGCCCCAAAATGATCAGTTTACTATACTGTGACATAAGTCAAAGAAAAGCAGGAAATCCTCACAAATGAGAAGCTGTAACGAATGTCTGGCATTTTGCATTATCAAAAATAGTTGCGAGTTAATTTCCTGACAATCAACCAGTTGATTCATAATTTTTGCTCTAATGGAGACTATAGAAACGGCCAAGAAAGAACCGAGGCTGAGATTTAAAATCCATCCTCACCACACAGCCAAGGTGATAACCCTGACTACGATTTCATAAAACAGGATTAAATGTAAACAACTGTCAATCACACTGCAAATCTCTGCTACGGCTGACCTCCGCCTTTAATCATAAACAATGTAGGCAAGCATAGGGGATGAGTTTTGCAAATAAATAAGACAGACAGGCAAATAAAGATATAGATGAGAAGACCTAAAAATAGACAGAGATCCAGACAGAATTTCCCTTCAGGTTAATATCTGGAAAACTGACAAACCTTCCATGGGCGTGAAAATCTAAATGAAGGAACTTGTCTTCATGAGAGAGCGCCCTCTTGGCCCGCTGATGGTTGCTGTGCAGAAGCTCCGTGTCGTAGGACAGGCCTTCATAGTGACGGATGTACTTGTTCAGGGGATTTCTATAGTGTCCTGTGGGAAAAGAACAGAGGAACTCAGCAAAAACAAGGAAAATACATCCAAGTCCATGAGTTTGTAATTTGGTACCACAGTGTGTCTGTCACTATTTTTAGTAAATGGCAGAGAAACTGAAACTCTAGCATTTTATGTTAGGCGATATATTTCAAGCATTAGTTACTCTGATTTCAGTCTTTACCGTGCCATGTTTTAGAGTAAGTAACTGAGGTATGGCACATATTAGGGATATTTTAGGTGCCCAAAAAAACAGATGATCAGGCAGATGTTTGACAGAGAGGATTAAAATGAGGGAAACCGACAGCAAATGTTTTAAAATTCAGCTAAATATGTTTAAGTCAAACGGATGCCAGTTTTAGAGCTCTGCTTAACAACATCCCCCAGTGTCACAGCATAATTATTTCGCCACCAGAAGAGTGGGTGGTGGGCTCGAAAAAAAAAAAAAAAAAAATCCCACCCATTTCACCAACTGCTTCACGCTCAAAAGCAGTCTGACAAGCTCCATTTCAAGAAAACATAGTAATTTTGTTCAGGCTTTCTAAGTCCTTCTGAAAGTGACTTTGTTGTTGATGTTAAGACAGTAAACTGAACATACTGGTGAGTCTGTAAGATCAAATCTTTGCCCCATAACATATAAACCAAGAGAAAATATTTCCAGTAAATACAGTATATGTAATTAGTACTGTCTGACAGGTAATTATGCCTGACTAAGTGAGCCATAAATTATAGGATTCAGTGTAAGAAACATCTGTAAGTAGACGCGGCTTCAGCTACTTCTCTGTTCATGTAAAGTATGAAATATTTAAATGTCACATTGAATTTTTCATTGAGGTTACTATGAGAAGGGAAAGCCACCACTATTCTGAAATAGATTAATTTCTCAAAGCCTACAATAAATAGGATGATAATACACATTTCTGTGATATACAAATCATCCTGAAATATTCCAAAACCTATACACAACAACATAAGATTGATAACATGACATGTTAAAGCACATAAAATAGATCTTTTGATGTTTATTTTACCACACGAGGTGGCCCTATTAAGTGGAAAAAGTTATGTATGCTACTTTGACAGTTTGACAAAGGAAACCACTCGAGATTTAAAATATTTCTGATTGTCAAATATAAATATGGACCCTACAACTGAAATACTTTTACAGAAGTACATTTAAATCAGCTTATTTTATTTTACTAGTAAACGATTTAAAAGCACAGTATAGCAGGTATATGATGCCATAACAAGGTACATAACAAGTCAATACAGCATTTTACAGAAGGGCAAAAAAAAAAATAATACAAACTATTTACAATATAAGTTACTGAATCCAAACAGTAGCTACATTAATTAAGAGATAATACCAGTAAAACACAGCATTAACACAAGTCCCAATACAGAAAATGATGCCAGCAAACCTGAAAACATGTGTCATAGAGATAATAAACCCTGACATGGGTGTACCAAGATATGGCCTACAATAAATAGGACGATAATACACATTTCTGTGATATACAAATCATCCGAAATATTCCAAAACCTATACAAAAGATTGATAACATGACATAGTGAAGCAGTTAATTTTACCACAAGAGGTGGCCCTATTAAGTTAAAAAAGTTATGACTGCTACTTTGACAGTTTGACAAAAGAAACCAGCTAAAATATTTCTGATTGTCAAATATAAATATGGACCCTACAACTGACACACTTTTATAGAAGTACATTTGAGTCAGCTTATTTTACTAGTAAACGATTTAAAAGCACAGTATAGCAGGTATATGATGCCATAACAAGGTACATAACAAATCATTTTTACAGAAGGGCAATTTTGTTCACAAAAAAATCATACAAACTATTTTCAATATAACTTACTGAATCCAAACAGTAGCTATGTTAATTTAGAGATATTCGAGTAAAACACAATAAATAGGATGATAATACACATTTCAGTGATATACAAATCATCTGAAATATTCCAAAACCTATACAAAAGATTGATAACATGACGTGGTGAAGCACATAATATATATATTTTGATGTTAATTTCACCACTAGAGGTGGCCCTATTAAGTGAAAAAAGTTATGACTGCTACTTTGACAGTTTGACAAAAGGAAACCAGCTTTGAGATTTAAAATATTTATGATGTCAAATATAAATATGGAGCCTACAACTAACATACTTTTATAGAAGTACATTTGAATCAGCTTATTTTATTTTAGGCCAGGCAGCTTTATTTGTAAAGCACATTTCAGCAACAGGGCAATTCAAAGTGCTTTACTAAGACATAATTAAAACAGCTATAAAAACATGAAAACATTAAAGATTAGAAAATAAAAACAAGCTAAAAATAAAAGCTAGGATAGAAACTAAAATAGAGTATAACACACAAGAGTAAAAGCTCTAGTTCAGTATAAGATCATTATCTGGTTTAATAAAAGGCAGCAGCAGCAAACATGAAAGTTTTAAGCTTTGATTTAAAAGAACTAAGAGTGAGGTTTCTGGGAGCTTGTTCCAGATATTTGGTGAATAAAAACTGGGGAAAAAAACTGAAGAACTGCTTCTGCATGTTTAGTTTTAGTTTGAAGTCACAGTAGCCATATATAGCAGGTATATGATGCCATAACAAAGGTACCAAACAAGTCAATACAGCATTTTACAGAAGGGCAATTTCACTCACAAAAAAATCCTACAAACCATTTACAATATAACTTACTGAATCCAAACAGTAGCAACATGAATTGAGTTAATTGATTAATAGAGATAAAACCAGCATTAACACCAGTCCCAACACAGAACATGATGCCAGCAAACCTGAGAACTTGTCATAGAGAGGATAAACCCTGACACATGTTACCCTGCAGGTAACTTAACAACAGTTGCTATGGTGATTATATGATAAAGGCTAGCGGCTACAGAGCTGTATAGCTAACACAAAGCTCTCGGTGCGTTAACCCAGTCGGCATCTCCATCTTCTCATAACAATGGCTGTCGGCGCTGTTCACACGATAACAACAAAAACCAGACTCAAACCTGACAATAAAAACGGTGACAACACGCAGAAATAACTCCTCAATATGGAGTTAATTCAATCCACCGCACGAATCCAAGTCATCTTTTCCTCTACATGTGATCCGTTAGGTTGGAGGAAGACGGTAAAAAGGGTGCAGTCCTCTTCATAACAAGCAGGCCCTGCTGCTAGCTGCTGCTCGCTAACGGTAGCTACCACCAGCTAGTCTTTCTGCTCCTCAGCTTCATGCATTCAACACAACTTGTCTCTATTAAAAACAGCCGCACTCACCTTGGGTGCAGTTTAGGAAGTAGCCGACAAGGAAAACTTTAAGAAGAAGCATGTCTGGTAGATCCATTGTTAGAACATTTGATAGCGTTTGTACTTTATTGTCCTACTTAGATTAGAGAGGCGCAGCCGCCCTGTGTGTTTATTGCACCTTCCTCTCTCTCTCATCGCCTCCTCTCTCTCTCTCGCTCTACAGCGTCATGACGTCAGACGCACGGGTATCCCTTCCCCCAAATGCATCCATGATCCATCCAGGCCCTGCATTCATTACAGCATCACACTATGGGCCTGCTGGGTGTAATGTAATGTCTGCAATATATATATATACATCTTTTCTCCACCATTATAGACACATTAGAAAACAGGAAAATAATACCAAAGTTATCTTTTAATATATCAGTTTAGTTTAGTTTATTAGTTTATTATATCGTGGACAATCCCAATTTATTGACTGTAGCAATAACAGTAAAAAGGGCAGCTTTAGCCAACATGGCTAATATCCAGCTGTAGTCCCCGGCCCGATGACAATAGGCACCCTAAAAAGAACAATACATTACAGCACATTGATTAAAAGGAAAGAGTTAAGACAGGGAAGAAACAAGATAGAACATAAAGATAATAGAACAGTAAAACATCAGTACAATCATCGAAACATACAATAAACATCAGTACAATCACATTCAGGGATGCAGACAGACAGCACGTATAGACAGGCAGCATCCATGATCATGACGCAAATAACACACAGCCATATGTTAGTGTATGCAGGTGTAATTGTCGGCAAACCATGTTTTTAACTTGGATGTAAAAGTGGAGTATGTATGTATATCTTTAATATGGGTGGGAAGTGAGTTCCAATTGTGTAGTGCTCTAACAGAGAATGATAACTGACCAAATGTGCTTTTCCTGAATGGGACCGATAAGTCACCACGTGTGGTGCTTCTAGTGATCTGACCAGTATTATTGCGTTGGTTTATGAATGAATTAAGTGGAGGAGGAGCTAAATTATGCAGGATTTTAAAGACCAGACAGATGTTCCTGTATTTTATTACATCTTCCCAGCTCAGAAGTTTGTGTTTGCGTAGGATGGTACAATGATGTGAGCTGTTCGGTTTCTGGTCCAAAACTTTAAGGGTTTGCTTGTACAGGGTTTCCAATGGCTTCAGTGTTGAGCCATTGGTTTGTCCCCAGCTTGTGAGGCAGTATGTTAGATGCGACACGATCATGGCATTCACATATAATTTGGCGGCATTAAAAGTCATTGTGTTTCTTATATATTTAAAATTCGCTAAACTAAACTTTGTGTCTTTGCATTTTAGATATCAAGACAGTTCATTCATTACAGCATCACACTATGTGCCTGGGTGTAATGTAATGTCTGCAATATATATTTATATACATCTTTTCCCCACTATTACAGACACATTAGAAAAATAATACCAAAGTTGTCATATGTTGTTTTTGTCAGGGTTTATAATCTCTGACACACAAGTTTGCAGGTTTGCTGGCATAATTTTCTGTGTTGGGACTTGTCAATGCTGTGTTTTTACTGGTATTATCTCTAAATTAACTTATTTTGTAAATAGTTTGTATGGGGATTTTTTTGTGAGTGAAATTGCCCTTCTGTAAAATGCTGTATTGACTTGTTATGTACCTTGTTATGTCATCATATACCTGCTATATATACTACTGTGCTTTTAATAAAATAAGCTGACTCAAATGTACTTCTATGAAAGTATGTCAGTTGAAGGGTCCATATTTATCCATATTAATCCATTTATACCATTACAGACACATTAGAAAACAAGAAAATAATACCAAAGTTGTCTTTTAATATATCAGTGTCCTTACATTTTAGATATCAAGACAGTTCAGTGACAGATCTCATAAATACCATAACATATTATTTATGTATTATTTATTAAAACATAATAATTGGCAACTGGCTTGATAATAAATTTATAATTTAAGCCCTTTTTTTTTTTTTTAAAGAAATGCTAAAACACTCCCAAATTCCAGCTTCTCAATTGTGAGGATGTGCTGCCTTTCTTTGTCTAATGTGATGGCTGTTGTAGTAAGTAAGCTGAATAATTTGGGTTTTGGACTGTCGTTTCGGACCAAACAAGCAATGTGATGATGAAAACTTGGGCTCTAGGAAATTGTAATACTCACCATTTTCTGAAATTAAACGATTAATCAATTAATAGAGAAAACAAAAACCTGTAGTAGGCAGAATATTTTTGGCATCATTGGGCAAAAATTCCATAATAACCTTTCAGCATATTGTAATTCAAGTGATCTGAGAGAAAACTAGACTTCTGCACCTCCTCATGGCTCTGTTATCAGGCTTAAACTATGCCTGGGTGTAATGTAATGTCTGCAATATATAGACATCTTTTCCCCCACCATTAGACACATTAGAAAAATAATACCAAAGTTGTCTTTTAATATATCATTACGTTTTAGATATCAAGACAGATCTCTTAAATACCATTACATATTATTTATTAAAACATAATAACTGGCAACAAATATGAATCAATATTCTGTTACTGTAATGCCTATTTCAAGCCTCAAATGTTTTCAGAAACATCTTGTAGTGTACTGTTTAGCTGTAAAATGAGAAAGTTTGCTCCAGCTGGTGGGCGGTGCTTGGTATTTCCTCAACTGATCTCAACATGGCTGCCTGGTCACAAACTTTCTCATTTTACAGCTAAACAGTTTAAACAGTTTGCGAGTGATTGACAGCTGCTCAGAAACGGCAGGCTCCAGATCGGCTCTGATTGGTTGTTTTCCTCCGGTCTGTGAAATCTTGCAGATGCCATTAGGAGCACCGGAGGACACCGGAGGAAACTTGATTACGTGTCTCATACTCTACTGTCAGGATATAGTGACCGTTTTATAAAAACAACTTTTTTAAAATCATATTTGCTCCATTTCTACCCAGTGCTGCTTTGATCTATAATGAAAATAATCATTAATTGCGGCCCTATTATTTCTCTGGTAGAGTAGTGGCAAAACAGCATATTTTTAGGCATATTATCACAGTCATTACTTGCATAACAAACTCGTAGAGCTGTCATACAATTTATAAGCAGCCAACTAAATGTGAGTTTTCGTTGCTTGGCAACCCGAGATCCTGAGAATGTAGTGTGTTGCCAAAGAAAAGGAAACACCATCAGTTTGGCGTGGTTGTTGGATGCATTTCCCCGTCATGCATCAGCAGCATGTAGGCAAGCTATTTATGATCCTCGCAGTTCTCAGTGATGATCTTCATCTCATGATGCACCCTCTTCCTGTTGAAGGCAGTGGTATCCCTGATGTTAATGCCACATGTCACAGGGCACACTCCCTCCCTTTACTCAAATAGGATTTTGTGATACATGGAAGATAAATGGAGATGGATGACCAGAATCAGAAAAAGCTCCCAGATATATTTTTTCAGAGTTATTAATCAGCAGCAAAGTCTTATCAGTCAGTTCTTCTGTGTCTGTTCATTCCAGACGAGCTCCTCTGGCTCCAGTAGCCGTCACATGACACACCTCCACGTCAGCGCCCAGCTTCTGCAGCTCATCCAGCCAGATCTGCTGCTTCTGGGACAGCCGGTCGTTGGGCCCCTTCACCTCCACCAGCTACAACAACAAAACACCCCCACGTCACATTGCACGCTGCGGTATACTCCATGTGACCAGACTTAAAAGAATGAGGTATCACAGAGTGTCTGAATCCACACACAAAGATAAAAATACAATTCAAAGAGCCAGGATGTGATGTGATGTGATCTCACCTTGGAGCTGTTGTTTGAGGTGTTCCACACCACCAGATCAGGCAAACCTCCACGGCAGTGTCTGTAGTCTTTTGACATTCGTGTTATTACCCCTCCTAAGAAGGCTCCACCCAGGCATGACACGAGAGACTGCAAATAGAGTACATAGTAGAGTATATAAGTGGTTATGTTAATGCCATGTTAGTACCTACAGATGTAACATTTATATAAAGTATAATCAGGGTTCCTACACTTTTCTAAAGATCATTTTAAAGGATATTTTGTGATGATATACTGTAGCTGGTATGACAGACAGGGATCAGTCTGATTTCAAAGACGTCTAACTAATTAACTAACTAACTACTAACTACTAATTAACTACGTTAAACCACTTAAACGTTAATATGATCTTGAACATAACTTCAGCCTTTCATATGGCGATGTTATTCGTTTTGGGGAGCAGTAGTTCATTCTCAGTAAAGGAAAATAGGAGAATGTTGAAATCATTTTCCAGGACATTTGACTTTTTCTCTCATTTTGTGTTTTCAATGACTGGAAATTGGTCACCCGTTTTCCAGGATGTGTGGAAACCCTGATAATGTGATGTAATGTTTATTACTGAGGTCGTAGATAGTGGTGGTGTTGTACCGGGATGCATTATATTGAAATATGTTTCTAATATTCATTCCCCCTCATGTTTCTAAATGGAAAATGCAAACTATAACCTCAATATAATAAACATAGAGTAAAATGAATGCCTCGCTAACAGTGTCAATCAAAACTGAACATTATTATCTTTATGAAGGTAGAATTTATGGCCGAGCTGTTGCATTGAATTGCATTACATTTTACAGGTGTGCCTTGTAAAGTGGCCACTGATTGTATGTTTACAAGAGTGACAGTAGATACCTGGGCCTGTTGAAGGGATGAGAAACGCTCCCAGTTGACCAGTGAACACGATTTACCCTCCTGAGTGGTCCAGACATCTTCCAACATGTCGTGCAGAGTCTCGACGGATGACTCACTGAGTAGCTCCACGCGAGAATCAATCGCCTCCTTTCTGTTCTCATAGAAACAGTCAGTGTAAAGATCCAGCGGACACGTCTGCGAGATAAGAAGAAGATGAGCTAAATTGGTGTTCAGCAGACGCACAGATATCCTGCAAATATTATGTACACAGAGGAGCTTAATCTACCTGGTAGGGATTTCTGAAAACATCTGGAATTCCCTCCATAAAAATGATGTCCCATAGCAGAAGAGCAAACAGCGTTGAGAATGTTGAGCCCTCTCCATGGATCCCTATGACATTAACAATGGCAATACAAAGTTAAAGGGATAGTTTGGTTGTATTTAAGTGGGGTTGTATGAAGTACTCATCCATAGTCAGTGTATTACCTACAGTAGATGACGGTCAACACGCCCCCAGTTTGGAGAAGCAGACAGGAGTTACCGCATGGAAGCAAATCAATACAATGCTGTGGACGGGGCCGGCAGCAAAACGTATTTTAGCCACCTCAGTTTAAGTGTACGCTATTTTTAGAATATTTTCCGATGGCGAACTGAACTGAATGTGAAACTTATCTATATTCTATTCAAAGCCTCTAGACTCCATTGACAAAAACAGATTTCTGATTTAGATTTTTTAGATGTTTTGCTGCCAGCCCCGTCCATAGCAGTACATTGCTTTGCTTCCATGCTGGTACTCCTGTCTGCTTCTCCAAGCTAGGGGCGTGCCGACCGCCATCTACTGTAGGTAGAACACTGACTATGGATAAGTACCTCATACAACCCCACTTCAAAACACCCAAACTATCCCTGTAAGGTAATAAATGGATAAAAGGATACCGAAATATTTTCAATATGTGAAGCAAAGCTGCCTACCTTGGTCAAAGCCTTGTTGGCGGTAATGTGCTAAAGACAGCTCTTCCACAGAGCATATTACAGTGGCATCATCACTCTCTCCCCCCTCTCCATTTGTTGGTAAAAGAAACCTGGATTTCCCCATACCCCCCTCATGAGGGAACAGCTGTCCCCGGATGGTCACCTACAGACAAAAGCACAAACATTAATTCATAAATCTACTATTTTATATGCACCCAACACTTACCCAAATACTGACAAATTGTGCTAAACTCACATGTGTGACATCTCGGACTTGGATAGTGGGCAGGTCTTTTAGTTGCAGGCGATACTTCTTCAAGCTGGCAGACTCTTTCATCCTAACAGCTCTCTGATGGAGAGAAAGTTTATGTCCAGTCCGCACCAGAGGGTCCGACAGCCCATCTCTGATAGCACAAATAGCCTGGGAGCAACGGGAAAAGACCACGTCAAACAGCTGTTACTGAGCACATAATCATACAAAGAGATAAATGATGAAACATTCTTAAAGGGGTGAATGGAACCACAGATACTGGTGCTCACTTGCTCAGGTTTTTTTAGGTACTTCTGAAGGTTTAGTGCAAGTCTGTCCCACCATCGCCCTCGACTGTCAGGACAGCAAACGGACTGCAGCAGTAAAGACTGCAGCTCCTCTACTGCTTCCTGTAAGACAAAAGCAGACCCATAATGCCTTTAACTACTGTTTACATACTTTTAACTTTCCATAAATACGTGTGTGAGAATGTATTAGGTCAGAAAACCTCATAACGACGTAGCCTCTGCAAGATCTCCACCCCTCTGGATAAGATCCGAGTGTAAGCCCACCCTGCAGTGAAGCTGCGCAGGAACACAGGCAGCTCCTCCTGGTGACTATCCAACACAATGATGATGTTAACATTAAACAATATCCAGGACTCTATGTCTCTGTTTCAGACAGGAGCAAATAAATAGATTCATGTCACCTGAGGTCATGGTTTTCTCTCAGCTCCTGCCAGGTACTTTTGGCAGCAGCGTAAAGCTCCATGGCCTCTTCCCACTGACCTCCCTGCATAGCTGAGACGACCTCTTGCAGGGCTCGCATGGATGCTTCATATCTGTGGAATCATGGGTGTCATGAGTATTTATTCCTGTGTAGATAAAAGACAATAAACTCAATTCAGCCTTTACCTGATAAGATCCTCTCTGTCTTGGAACACCTTGGCTGCACGCTGCACCGTGTAGTCTGGGAAGGCCAGGCGTCCCGAGTTAACCAGCAGGATGGTGTAGAGCTGGCCCTGCCCGCCAGCCGCCATCTCCTCCTCATCCATGGTGTCCGTCAGAGAGAAGAGGAGAAGGATACGAGAAAAGACAGCCCGCGGACCACGACACAGGCGCACACAGGAACTTGCCAGCTGCTTTGCCCTTTAAAAGGTTAATGAGATCAGGGGTGAGGTCATTATTGCAATTCTAGTACATAGTGTGAATGTGTACAGTGTATTTGATCATCTCACCTTTTGAGGACGACAGCCCCGATATTGTTCTGAGCTGGGGTCAGAGAGAAGAGGGACTTTTGCCTGCTAAGACGGAGAAGTCCGTCCACTAGCTGCTGTTTCTGAGTCCCAGAGTTGCCCAGATGGAAGGTCTTAGCCAGAGCTTTGAGTTCAGGAGCAGGCAGGAGATCCAGAGCCTCCCCCAAGTCCTGAAGGTCACTCTCTTTGACATACAAAAACAGCACAGGAGGGCATTAACAAGAGAAAACCAGAACATGTACATGTTTGAGGGTGATGTGGTGCTTCAGCAGGATAAAATATAATCTTTATTATACACTTCTTTTGTATAGCTCTTTTTAAAACAATGTTACAAAGCGCTTCACAAAAAAACAAAAAAAACATGAATATGGCGAAAATGATGGGTGCAATACAAAGTATACTGGAGCACACAGATTTAAGGTAACACACTTTTTTAGAAGACTAGCATCAAAACGTTTGTTTGTTGCCTTAAATCCTTGTGCTCCAGTATACTTTGGACCTAATGTCTGAAGTCTCTCCTGTTACAAGATTGCCCTATTCTAAGAGCACCAGACAGGCCTAGAGGTTTAAAGTGACATGGGCATGGCACATGAAGACTAATTCATGTAGAAATGCAAGTTTATTAAAATGAGTTGTTAGTAGAGATTTAAAGGAGGTCACTGAGGTAGAAAGACGAATTTCAAATGGAAGACTTTCAGTGTTTGGGGGCCTTTGGGAAGCTGGTGTTGCTAGATGTATACCAATTTCATCAATCCATTCATTGTCTAAGCAGTGGAGGGTTTTGTGCAGAATAGCAGGGGATCAGGAACCTATCCCAGCATGCATCTTTTCTATCTCTCCTCACTCTCCCTATGATCTATACCACATTTGAGGAACAGCAGTTATAAATCAGGAGGGATTAAAAAGCATTAGGTAGTAGAGACAGATTTTAATTCAAACATGTTATTAGGGCTGCAACCAACAGTTAATTTCATTGTTGATTAATTCGCCGATTATTTTCTCGATTAATGGATTAGTTGTTTGGTCTATAAAATCAGTGGTTTCCAAAGCCCAAGCTGACGTCCTCAAATGTCTTGTTTTGTCCACAACTCAAAGATATTCAGTTTACTGTCATAGAGGAGTAAAGAAACCAGAAAATATTCACATTTAAGAAGCTGGAACCAGAGGATTTAGACTTTTTTTTTCTTAAAAAAATACTCAAACTGATTATCAAAATAGTGGGCGATTAATTTAATAGTTGACAACTAATCAATTAATCGTTGCAGCTCTACATGTTATTGTGTTTCTTAGCTAAAACTGTAAAGATGTAACCAACACAATCTTCATTAACAGCTCAATTATACATACGCCAATAATTCAAGAGGTTTGAGCGAACTCTCCTAAAGATGCTCCAAAAAAATCAAAATATATAATTGGGGCCTATTTACCTGACTGTAGAAATCCACCTTGAACCAGCTCCTGAGCAACAGGTCCCAGATCACTGCTTATCTCTTCATAATCCAGTTTATTCACCTGGAGCCACTTTAGTTTCCTCTGAAAGAGTCTAACGTACAGCTTCTGCCCCATGACTTTGAGAGGGAAAAACACATGTGAGTGATGAGGCCTTATTTATATTCAATAACAATGACTTGAGTGATATGTCAGCATACCTGAGAGTTTCTCAAATGCATGTACTAGTGACATATCTTCCTGGTTGAACAATGACCTGTCGTCCTCGTTCTCCAAGACTGCCTGTAGTACAGTCCGGAAGTTACGGATGTAGTAGGGAAGCCATGGGGGATGAGAGCTCTCGACAGCCTGGTCACTACTAGTGGTGCTCTCCGGACCAGACTCTACCAGTGAATCACTATTGATTGCTGCAGCACTTTTCTCATATGTTTCCTCTGAACTCAGAGAAATAGTAGTAGAAGGTTCCTCAGTTTCAAGCTGGTCTGTATCAGTCGTCCCTGCTATATTTTCACCAGACAACACCTCCTGTGGCTCCCTGCTGCTCCCCTCATATTTTGCTTTCTTTCTGAAATCAGACACCCTGCCAGTGGACGTGGGTCCCTTCTTTCTCTTTGACTGTTTGGAGGAAGAAGAGCGTAGCTTTGGAGTCTCTGATTTAGATGGTTTGTGTTGAAGATTACGTCCTCTGTCTGAACGTGACGGATCTTCCGCTGCTGCTGGAGTGTCTGCACTAGTTTCTGTAAGGTCAATGACTGTCACACAATTGTTTTCGTCTTCTAAACTCTCTATATTTTCTTTCTGTGAGCTGCTGAGTGTCTCAGAAGAATACATTTCCTTTTCAGGGCACATCGGTGCATGTTTATCCGTACTCTGTGTCCTCTCTGGTACCTCATGACATCTCCTAGATAACTTAGAGGACAGACTTCCCAGGTCAATCATCCTGACCACACTTTTACTTTTAATCTCCCGTGGTGCCTGCTGGGAGATGTTCTTTTTGAAATAAGGGCTGGTCTTGGTCTCTTTGTCCTCATCTCCCTTCTTTGGATCCAGCTCTGGGGACTTTGGGAGATTCCTCCTGGGTGACAGCTGGATGCTTGGCACAACACTATTACTTGCTGAGGCGGCACTGCTGTCTCCTCTCTCAAAGTTCTGACATTGCAAATCAATGTGCTCATTGATCTTGAATCTGGGTACGAACTGGCCACACAGGGGGCAGGCCAGCTTGGGTGGAGGCTGGCAGCTGAAGAACGAGGTGATGGGAGTGGTGGTGACAGCAGCACTGGCAGACATCCCAGCTTTATTATTGCCCTTCTTCTTACTCTTGGACAATGACAAACTTCGCCTGAGTTTGTCTTTGTTGGCTCTCTCGGTCATGATGCAGGCGGGAGGTGGTGCTGCTCGATGAAAACCTTTTTTTTTAGGAGCTTTTCTTTGTTGCATGGAGCATTATCAGTGAGGACAGGGGGTTTATAGGTAATGCTATGGCTCTAGTTAGCTATCTTAGCTCAGAAAGATACATTTCATTTTACATTGTCACACATATGTAGCCTTTGTTGCTTCACATGTGTTAGAAAAACGAGAAAAAATTAATATAAAGTCAAATATTAAAAAAGAACAGGCTGACATACCGGCGAGAAGAGCTGCAGCATGTAACAACAATCCCGCTTCTCAGGCTCCACCAGCCGAGCGCAGAATGCCTTCTAGGGTGTACTAATCGATCCACGACTACATCGATATTTTCTCAACTAGCTATACCTAAACGAAAAAAAAGGTAAAATAAATTATTTTTGATCAAATATTGTTCTACATGTAGAACATTTATTTGTATATACATTTTAAACGAAAATAAATTGTAATATAATGCAACAATATATACCCCTTTTCCATCACTAAATGGCACCTTCAGTACACTATAATAATATTTGTTTTAATAAAAGGTCAAATAAATTGTTTTTTGATCAAGTATTGTTCTACATGTAGAATATTTATTTGTATATACATTTTTAAATGAAAATAAATTGTAATATAATGCAAAAATATACACCCCTTTTACATCACTAAATGGCACCTTCAGTACACTATAATAATATTTGTTTTAAAAAAAAGGTCAAATAAATTATTTTAATCAAATATTGTTCTAAATGTAGAATATTTATTTGTATATACATTTTTTTTTAAATGAAAATAAATTGTAATATAATGCAAAAATATACACCCCTTTAACATCACTAAATGGTACCTTCAGTACACACTATAATAATATTTGTTTTAAAATAAGGCCAAATAAATTATTTTTGATCAAATATTGTTCTACATGTAGACTATTTATTTGTATATACATTTTTAAATGAAAATAAATTGTAATATAATGCAAAAAATATACACGAATCACCCCTTTAACATCACTAAATGGCACCTTCAGTAGACTATAATAATGTTTGTTTTGAAAAAAAGGTCAAATAAATTGTTTTTGATCAAATATTGTTCTACATGTAGAATATTTATTTGTATATACATTTTTAAATGAAAATAAATTGTAATATAATGCAAAAATATATACCCCTTTTCCATCACTAAATGGCACCTTCAGTATACACTATAATAATATTTGTTTTTAAAAATGGTCAAATAAATTATCTTTTATCAAATATTGTTCTACATGTGGAATATTTATTTTTTATACATTTTTAAATGAAAATAAATTGTAATATAATGCAAAAATATACACCACTTTTACATCACTAAATGGCACCTTCAGTGCACACTATATTAATATTTGTTTTAAAAAAAGGTCAAATAAATTATTTTTGATCAAATATTGTTCTACATGTAGAATATTTATTTGTATAAACATTTTTAAATGAAAATAAATTGTAATATAATGCAAAAAATATACACGAATCACCCCTTTTACATCACTAAATGGCACCTTCAGTACCCTATAATAATATTTGTTTTAAAAAAAGGTCAAATAAATTATTTTTGATCAAATATTGTTCTACATGTAGAACATTTATTTGTATATACATTTTAAAATGAAAATAAATTATTATATAATGCAAAAATATACACCCCTTTTCCATCACTAAATGGTACCTTCAGTACACACTATAATATATATTTGTTTTAATTAAAATGAGTTATTTAGGCGTATGTTTGACTGCCTCTAACAGAGCAGTGAGCACATGATGATGATGATGATGATGATGATGGGGGGGTGTATTTTCTAAACAGGTTCCTGGGCTGCTGTGCGGCTTTTATTCAAAAATCACCATTCCGGAGAGCAATCTGATGTGATCAGCACACACACACGGGCATCTTACAAGGAGGGCCTGCGACAGGACTGATGTTGGTAAGTGGCACACGTATATAGGATTGTCTATGTGTATGGATGAGGGGGTGGAAAAATGTAATAGTGATGCATATATAGGCCTATTGCGATAACAAGAGCTGGAGACAAAGCTGGATGATGTGCTCTCCTCTGGTACAACATCAGGCTGCATGTCAGCATGGTGCAGTAGAGCCTCGATGCTTCAAATCAAGGTCGATGTGAATATGCAGCAGCAGCAGGATCATATTTGATGGTGAAACCAGCAGTGTGTGTGTGTGTGTGCATGCTGTATAGCCTATACGCATGAAAACCATATATCCGATTATCGTATCGATATTTAAGCAGATGGGAATGCTGCATCCACTTGTGTGGAGCAACCACAACAACCACTCCTGCAGCTGCGGCAAAAGTTCAGCCTAATGGGTTTATAAAATAGCAGCACAGATAACGTGAAGGGCAGGGCGAGATGCGTTCAATAGGATACAATGAAGCCTATTGTTTATAATTAGCACTTCAGCACCATGGAGAGGTCATGATTAGCTGGTATACTGTATAGGAGGTGATCTGACTGGGGGATTAGGTTTTTTCTACTCATAATAACATAATCTCAGTTGCATTATCACCTTGATCAGCACTGTTTGGGATTTATTGTGTTTTTGGTGTGATAAAACCTAAATCACATCCAAATGCTTTGAGCCCAAACAGGCGCAGTTTTTTTAGCCTGAAGCTTCATGATTCATGTTGAGCTGAGGAGGGTGTTGACATGTTTTAGACTGGGCGGGTATCAGACCACTGTAGCTGTAATTTATATTCAGTGATAACGCCTTTATTATACCAGCCAGAGAGAGAACAGCATGGTCACATTTTAGGGGGCTATTTGGGTATTTTTCTTTTGTTTAAAATCATAATAGCGATGAAAATAGATCTTATTTAGAAAATTAATCATTCTGAAAACACTGTATTGGTCCTCAATATATGTAAAATTGATTGTTATTGGTTTATTTTGTTTTTGCCATTTTTTTAATTGATGAATTCTCTTTAATCCTTTTTGTTGGTGTCAGTGGCTTTTCTTTTGTTTAAAATCATTATAGAAATGAAAATAGATGAAGGTCTTATTTAGAAAATTAGTCATTCTGAAAACACTGTGTTGGTCCTCAATATATGTAAAATTGATTGTTATTGGTTTATTTAGTTTGCCATTTTGAATTGATGAATTCTCTTTAATCCTTTTTGTTGGTGTCATACATACTGTAAGGCTGCAGCTAAACTATTATTTTCATTTATTAGTCAATCTGCCAGTTGTTTTCTTTGGTCTATTGAATGTAATGTATGAAAATAGTTAAGAATGCCCATCACATTTTTCCAGAACCTATAAGGTAACGGCTTTCAATATTATATATTAATATGATAATACTTTATTGTCAGACAGGACTCTGAAATTTGTTTTGCATCACAGCAGCTCCATTTGCAACATCACAGAAAGGACAAAGACAAGAAACAAGGATACGTACATTTAAACATTACAATCACAGAAGACGATATTCAGTGCCCTTCAACGTACATTTGATCTGGGATTAGGCTCCATATTTAGTTTTAGGATTGACTGGTGTACAAAAGAGTGCTTCAGTCTAAACCTTATTAAATCGTGGAACCCTGTGTCTCCGATTTGATGGTAACAATTAATATTCACTGTTCAGAGACGATGGTGTTAGCCAGCCTTAAGATGTTATTATGATAGGCTGATTCATAGAATTTCTCAAGGGGTTGACCTACAATCTTTGAGCAGATTTTCATTTGGGGGAGCAGTTTTGACTTTAAAGTAGTGGACAAATTCTTGTACCATGTAGTATAACAATACTGCAGAACACTCATAATCACAGAAGTAAAAAACAAAAGAAGAATTTGTTTACTCGCCCCAAAAGACCTGAGGCGGCGGAGAAAGTAAATTCTTTGTTTTGTCTTTTCACAGACAAATTCAATGTGGTCTTTCAATTCAAAACATTATATGTTGTCTGACCAACAGTCAAATGATGTTCAAGTGACTGTCATGGAAACCTAAAAATTTGAGAGGCAGGAAGTGAATTTTGGCATTTTTGAAAAATGGTTATCAAAATTGTTGCAAATTAATCTACTTCCAGTCGACTATAGCTGCAACTAACAATTATTTTCATTGTCGATTAATCTGTTGATTATTTTCTCGGTTAATTGATAAATTGTTTGGTAAATAAGAACATGTCAGAACATTCAGTCAAGGTTTCCTTAAGGCCCAAGATGACGTCCTCAAATGTCTTGTTTTGCCCACAACTCAAAGATATTCAGTTTACTGTCATAGAGGAGTAAAGAAACCAGAAAATATTCACATTTATAAAGCTGGAATCAGAGAAATTTTAACTATTTTTCTTACAGAATTACAGAAACAGATGAATTGATTATCAAAATAGTTGGCAATTAATTTAATAGTTGACAACTAATCGACTAATCAGCTATATAGTACTGCATAACTTTCACTTAGAATAACAGTGTTGTGATTGGAATCTTTTGTTGTTGTTGTTTGACTCCTTAAACAACTTAACAATCATAAAAGAGTGCAAAGAAAATCGTTTTTCCAAGAGCTGTGATTTCATTCTTATTAAATCATCTTTTCATTTGCCAATAGATAGGATGTTGTGTGGTGCCTCAGTCCAGGGCAAACATCGATCCAGAGATGCTGTTCAGATGTCAAAATAATGATGTACTATTCCACAAACGGTTTTCCTCAGAGGACACAAGTCGTGGATCATAAATCTGGCACTCACAATAACTACATTATATAAATGTTTCAGGGGTGTGATTGTAAGTGACGGTACACTTTAGTAGAGTAACATTTATTTTACATAAGAAAAACGTCACATGCTGCTGGCCCAAATCACTGTTTTGCTGCATGTTTCTGGTTCTGCAGAGCATCAAGACAAAATTAGAGCAGATGCAACAAAGCAAGATGACAGATAACAAACAACATCCGTGGTAAAAGACAAAAGGACTGAGATGGCTCGTGTGGCTGTTAGATGGTGTAGATGGGTGTACCTTATTATGACTTTAAAAAGCGGTCATGTGAAAGTGTGAAACAGAAACATTTCCTCTGGTATAATCCCATTCTAAATGTAAGTGTGGAAACGAATCTTTAATCATATGTTATTTAAATCTGGTATAGTGTGAAGAGCTGGAGAGATGCTCTGGGAATGTGTTATTGGGTTGTGCTGTTATAGCTTGCAAAGTAAACAAGGGAAGAGGTTGTTCTGCAGCTTAAACAAAACCTTAAAGAGGACCTATTATGCTTTTGTGCTTTTTCCCTTTCCTTTAGTGTGTTATATAATTTTTTGTGCATGTAAAAGATCTGCACAGTTACAAAGTCCACGCCAAAGGTAGTTACTCTCCCTCACAGAAACACTGCTTTTGAACCGCCTGAAACATGTTGCTTGAAGTCCCGCCTTTTCATCTGTAACATGGTGATGTCATCAAGTAACAGATTTGTATCATGCCTGCCTAGCAACTAGTTTGGCACGGCCACAAACAAAGCTAGTTAGAGCCGAGCTGGAGTGGAATCTGAAGTAGGGATGTGACGGTGAAGACATTTTCCCACCAGTTAATAAACTTGTGACAACACCGGTGTTACCGATTACACCGGATATTTTAAAAGAAAAGATGACGGTCAATATGTGTAGCGCGCTTACTTTGATCTTTAACACTGTGCACACCGGCTGTGACCATCTTCCTGACAGCGATTACCTCATTAACGTTATGGTTCCCTTATAGCGTTGGGTTTAAAACCAAAGTATTGCCAAATAGGCTCTTTTGCTTTTCGCTTCGACACCAATTCGTCTTGTCTGTCAACTCTCTCTCGTCCCGTGTGTGAAATCTGACTCCTGCTACTCTGTGCTGAGACTCCATATGGAACAGACACTTTCACTTTTCAGTTTGTAGTATGTATTGATAACACGCCGCTGATACGCATAAATGAGCTGAATGGGTTTTATTTCTATAAAAAAAAGCAAAACGACAGTGGGGGCGGTGGGTACGTAATGTAATCCGTGTGTGCCCGAACACCGACTACCACGGCAAACCTAGTGGAAAGAGTTTGGTTCGGTTGACCCATAACAACAGAGTGGACCAGCTGACCAATCAGAGCAGACTGAGCTTTTGAAGGGAAGAAAAGAGGTGCTGCAGCACAGCCAGTATGAGAAAAGTAAAGAGTTTTTTTTAACATTAAAGCATGTAAACATGTTCTAGTAGAAACCCCAAATAGTATGAAAAGTATGCACCTGATAATGAGCATGATATGTCATCTTTAATGGCTAAATAATTTGTGTATTTATGGACAAGAGAGGCATAACCTGTGGCAGGCAGTTCATTTCTACAGTATGTTGGTTCCAGTGAAGAAATTCAACATGATTTGTTTAAATTCTCTTATACAATTTAGCATTGTTCAATGATTTTTCTGGCCATATGTGAAAAAGCCAATGTGCTGTTATTGAAAATGTACAGAGGGTATAATGCATATTGTGTGTTAATGTCCACAGGGTTGATGGTAGCGGGCTCACAGGGCCGGTTGTGGCTCATGGAAAAAGACCAGGAACCATTACCAAAATATTGGCCCCCAGCCCTCCACGGTGCCCCGGTCCAGGACTCACTAAACACAGCCAAGAAGAGCAGTGAGGTTTGGTGAAGAAACCACTGAATGATGATAACAATGACCAGCTGACTCCTCCTGTCCCCGCAAGCCACTATTACATGAGTTGTGACCCTAGTCCTGAGGACATGGAGGACACCTGCTCCGAGTACGACAATGTAGGCTCTGACGTGGAGCAGGACTACGACGAGGTGCTGCATTTGAACAGAGAGAGCGCTGTGGACACGAGGTACTACAAGCAGTACTCTCCTGAGGACGGTGGCTATATAAAGCATGCAGTAGGTGATAGTACTAATGAGAACAGCACCGCTGTTGACCAGCTCGCTCCAAGGCCTCGTCGTGGCACAGAAATATGTGAGGGATCACAATCAGACACTAAGCCTCACAAGGCGGGCCCTCGCTTTAGGTCGCAATGTGCTCCAGCAGCTGGGGATGAACCAGAGAGGGAGGTGGAGAAGGGCCATGAGAACAGGTTCTTCTTCAGTGATGGAGACGAGATAGAAGAGGTGCTGGATGGGGCCAAATTTATAGAGGATTTAGAGGACACAGAGGTTGAAGGGAACACCAGCCTATATCAGGACAACGAGAATGAAAGAATTAGAAAGGGAGGTGATGAAAGGGAGAGAGAAGATCGAGTCACAAGAAACCATAATATCCCAGGAGCCAGTAAGAAGTGTGAGGAGTCTCACTTGGGTTCAAAGGAGAAGGAGAGGCAGGGTAAAGGACGAGGGAGGAGGGTAACTGGAGAGGACATGGAACATGTTGTTTCTGGGATTAAAGGATGCACGACAAACAACACTGAACAGCGTCCAAAGACTTTGTCAAAGGACTGCAAAAAAGCCGCAGTGCGGACCAAAGCTAGGTCCGGTTCCAGTAAGCAACATCCTCCTCCGCCACCTCGACATTCCCATGCTGACACCCAGAAGGCCCCGCCTCGCAGAGAGATCCCTCCTGTTCCCAGGCCGTCCTCTGCTAACAGCCAGGAGAGCGACCCCAGGGTTATCAAACCATCCGTGGCTCCTCATCACACAGCGGAACCACAGAGGGAGCCTCTTGAGGAGAGGCAGAGACGGCCAGAGAAACCCCAGCAGGTAACCAACACAAATAGGACAGGGCTTTGTCAGATCTCATCCCCTGTGGCTTGTGTTTGTTTCTGCACAATCTACCTTCTCTGTGTCCCAGAGTGCAATAAGTGAGATTTTAATTACATGCTTGGCCACGAATATTTTTTTTTTTCGCCTTTTCCCCATGGGGTTATCATCTATACACAGGACAATAAGAAACCTGCCGAAGTTAAACCAGATTTTTGTATACAACAGGGTGAGAAGCCAAGCACAGCTGTGACACCTGAGGACGTGCCAGAGCAGCCGAGGAGGCCTCCGTGTCCAGAGGTCGTCCCTGCAGAGGAGAGCAACACACCCAAGGTGAATATCTTATTAACACTTTTAATTTACAACTATAGTTTTTGCTAACTGATCTGTCTTTTTCCACCTTTAATTTCACTGGGCCACAATACTCGAACAAATATTTGCCATGATAATTCACATGGCTGATATGCCTTCTCAGGTATTATTAAAGAGGATCTATTATGCTTTTGTGCTGTTTCCCTTTCCTTTAGTGTGTTATATAGTTTTTTTTGTGCATGTAAGAGGTCTGCAAAGTTACAAAGCCCAAAATCCACATCAAAGGGAGTTACTCTCCCCCACAGAAACACTGCTCCTGAACTGCCTGAAACGCCTTGCTTGAAGTCCCGCCTTCTTCATGGTGATGTCACCAAGTAACACATTTGCATAATACCTGCCTAGTAACTAGATTGGCACGCCCTCCAATCACGACAGTGGGCCAGCTGACCAATCAGTGCATGCTGGGAAGAGCACAAACAGAGCGTTTCCAACAGAGGGTGAAAAGAGGTGCTGCAGAGCAGCCGGTATGAGAAAAGTAAAGCGTTTTTTGAACATTAAAGCATGTCAACATGTTCTAGTAGAAACCCTAAATGCAAGTATGCACTTTAACATAAAAATATCCTCTTTAACATAAAAATGTTGTCCATTTAAGTCTAACTTATTGACATGCTGACTTATTTTAAAGAACACACAGGAAGCTGCTTCTTTCCCCAGCTTTGAGGATGGTAAGTATCTCATAACTATTCTTACATTTCGTAATTCTTTGCAGCACATTACAATGTTTTACAATGAGAGCTTTTTGTTTTGCTGCATAGTCCCGGGTCCCTGTGAGCCAGAGGATCTCATTGATGGGATCATCTTTGCTGCTAACTACCTTGGCTGCACTCAGGTGCTGTCTGATAAAAACCCATCCAAGTCCGTCCGCATGTCCCAGGCCCATGAAGCTGTCAGTCGCATCAAGGTAATCTGCCTCTTCAGGGAAACAAGTCGTTAACGTCCATCGATTACTTTATACATATTTAAGTCTGCCAAAGAGGTTGCTGCACGCTTTCTTCCTGTGCTTCACAAATGTAGCAACGCATTTCAAAGAAATCTGGCAGACAGATCTTTGAGCCCTGATCTGCATCTGGGATTTTTGCCATAAGACAAGTTGCCTTTTAAGATTTAGCCATCAAACTAACAGAGAGGCTTGATTCCAAATCCTAAGGGTGTGTTTGCAGGTTTGAGAATCACAATTGATGTCTCTAGGTATAACAAAAAGGTACTTGTTCAGCACTGGCAGAGGCTTCCAAAGTGCCTTTTACTTTGCATTTTAATGGAATTTTTAAGTGTATATACAGTATAATGTATACCTGTACTGCTGACTGAATGCAGCAGAGTCATTTCTTCACCACACGGTGGAGCTGTTGCATTCCTTTTTTGCTCACCTGTGCATGTTAGTGTTATGATGATGAGCTCAAAGTTTGCATTGTGAGACATATATGTTATTTATTTCAAAGAGCCAAGATGAAGACTCTCAAATGATGACAGAAGTGGACCTGTTTATCTCCACTAAAGCTGTCAAAGTGCTGAATGCTGACACACAGGTCGGTAACTCTTTGTGTGTTGATTCAGCTGCCTTTCTGTGCTTAGAAATCTATTTTCACACATAATGAGTAATGATTGTTTTTGCTCCACGTAGGAGACGATGATGGACAGTGCCTTGCGGACCATCTCCTACATTGCCGACATTGGCAGTATAGTGGTCCTGATGGCACGGAGGCGCATGTCTCAGGCCTCATCGGAGGATTTCTCAGAATCTCCTGATTCTGCTGGCGAAGGGAAGAGTCAGTACAGGATGATCTGCTATGTCTTTGAGTCAGAGGATGTGAGTGTTTGCTGCTAAACTTCACATACATGTTTAGTTTGGGGTTTATACTTTTTATAGTTTTCTCCTATGGTGACTAAAACAGTGTGATCTTTCTCACCTCCTTGCTGGGTTAGCCTTTCTGCTGAGTAGTTTCCCCCCAACTCTCCCTTTCCCACAGGCACAGCTCATTGCACAGTCCATCGGTCAGGCCTTTAGCGTGGCCTATAGAGAATTCCTGCGAGCCAACGGCATCAACCCGACCGACTTGAGCCAGAAACAATACAGTGACATCATCAACTCCCAGGAAATGTACCACGATGACCTCGTCCATTTCTCAAACTCAGACAACTGTAAAGAGGTGTGACATTTTTTATCTGGCTGCAGGTGAATTGTGGATGATGAAGGATGGATTTCCCTTAACATAAATCACTGTGCCAGAATCTCACAAATCTAATGTGACATGTGACATTCAAAATGTGCTTGAAGATGATTAAGAAATGCTTTTTTTTCTATGTTCTAGCTGGATGTGGAGAAGCAGAAAGGGGAGAGCCTCGGTGTGGTGATCGTGGAGTCTGGTTGGGGCTCCATTCTGCCCACCGTCATCCTGGCCAGCATGCTGAACAGCGGCCCTGCAGCTCGCTCTGGAAAACTCAGTGTCGGGGACCAGATCATGTCCATCAATGACACCAGCCTGGTGGGGCTGCCACTCGCCACCTGTCAGGGCATCATCAAGGTACGGAGCATCAGGCACCTCCGGTTTACACATATTGAGTGTTCATTCAGTCCTCTAAGGCAGTGGTACCCAACCTTTTTCCTTACGGGACCCCTTCTCTATCATTAAGTAAACTGACTAAGTGACTATTTTATAGATATTTCATATTATATGCAATGCATAACAATAACAGCACAGAACAACTGATAAACTGTACAATTAACCCAAATGGGTGAACACAATAACTGCAGGAAGTTTGTTTAAAATGAGCAACTTGGATGAATTTTGAGCAGATTATTTCCTGAATATTGAATCAGAAATGAGTTTTCCCTGTTATTTTTTAGATACTTTTAAAACAATTCTCTGTCTGTATTATATATATTTTTTCATCTTTAACAATCCTACATACTCTTTTAGGACAAATTCAGTGTTTTCTTCTCCCTGATGCTTGGCCATTGTTCTATTAGCTCTTTGGTTGTTTTAACTGCATACTTTTCTAATGCAGGATCAGGTTGTGTTTAGCAGAGAAAGAAGACTTTTCAATTTGTTTTTAAGTTGTTTTACACCTCTTAAAATCAAGAAGGCCTTGTGACCCCCATGAGGCTTTGGCAACCACTATTGGAGGTCGCGACCCCCCAGGTTGGGAGCCAGTGCACTAAGGAAATATCACATAAGCAATGGCCTCGCTGTAGCAAATGCGACTCAAACAGTAGTAAATAGTGCATTTGTTGCAGTCTATTTTATTATTTAGTATTTAGCAAGAAGATAGTATGAGGGATCAAATCAGAAGTAGCTGCAGCTCCCATGTTTTTAATATTTATTTGGACTAATGGAGGAATAAGCTATATGAGGCTTTGGCTTTGGGTAATACTTAGTAGGATAAATTCATTTTTGGTTTCGGTCTTTTCATGGTTCATCAGACTTATACTTTAAACTGACTGTAACATGAATGTGTTTTTTATGTGTTTTTGGTCCAGGGTCTGAAGAACCAGGTGAAGGTGAAGCTGAGTATTGTGAGCTGCCCTCCTGTCACCACTGTCCTCATCAAGAGGCCCGACCTCAAGTTCCAGCTTGGGTTCAGTGTGCAGAATGGCATCGTGAGTAAGAAGCATGACACTAAACTCTAGGTTGAGGCTCAAACTGAATGGCAGCTTTAAAAAAGTGAGGGTTGTGCTGTATATACTGTGCAGTTACATACAAAGAGTCTTTTTCTCACATCCTCAGATCTGCAGTCTGATGCGAGGTGGCATAGCTGAGCGAGGCGGTGTTCGCGTTGGACATAGAATCATTGAAATAAACGGTCAGAGTGTTGTTGCCATGGCACACGAGAAGATTGTTCAAACCCTGTCTGTCTCAGTGGGTGAGGTAAGAAGACATCATGCCACAAGATGGCAATTTTCACTGATTACTGCGCCACAAAAAATCACTGCACCATACAGGCCTTTTAAAGATACACCTACAGATTAGATCAGGTTTAGATTAGTTCAAGGCACAGACGTTTGTTTACATACATACTGCATGTGTTTAATAGATAAATAAAGTCCTTGGTAGAAAAGGCACAGTTAAATCTTTAAATCTTTATGCAAACACTGACAAAATCAAGTGTAACTGGTGCAGCAGATGATTGTTTGAGAAAACAATATGTGATTCCACTTATTGTACACTGTCAACTTTAGGAAACAAATGTATTTCCTTTATGTCGAATCTGCAAATTAAAGTGCATATCCTTATCTACCCTAATATGGATGCTGTGATCCAAAAGAACAGTTTGACATATGGAACTACACTTATTTGCTTTCTTGCTGAGAGTTAGATAAGAAGATCGATACCACTCTCATAATATAGATCTTCTCATCTAACTCTCGGCAAGAGAGTGAATAAGTGTATTTCCCAAAATGTCAAACTATTCCTTTAATTTGTAGATTCAAGCCCAATGACATACGTCTGTTTCTATAGTGAAAGTTTACTAAAAACTACATTACAAATTGCTTAATTTATGGCCAGCAGAGTTTGCTTTATCAACCATTCTTGGTCTGCTCCATTACTTACACATTTAAAGGACCAGTGTGTGGAATTTGGCAGCATCTAGTGGTGAGGTTGCAGATTGCCACCAACTGAGTACCCTTCCACTCACTCCTCCCTTTCCAAGACTGTGGTAACGTGAGTCGTCAGGTGCAAAACTGTGGTAACTCTGTTCGCCTCGCTCAGAGTGCACCCTTACAGCCCGTTCTCATTCCCAAGCCATTAAATAGCAAAGCTTTGTGGGCTTCGGTACCAAGGCACATGGCACCCTTTAGCGCCGGTAGGAAATGCACTGGGTGTTCCATTAACTATAATGTAAACCATCCGCGGCAAAACCCAACCCAACAAAGACAAGGCTTTCATCCAGGTGACCGCTGTTCTTGTACCGTACGTCACATTACAATCAGCTGTTCGTTCGTGTCCCATGTTCACAATGTTCAGCAAACATAGTAGTTTTAAGCCCAACCAAGTATTTCTTTCCTAAACCTAACTATAGTGGTTTGGTTTTCTAATTCTAAAGTGACGCCAAGGGTAACTGTAGTGGTTTTGATGCTGAAAATAAGTTAATAAGAGTTGTGATGAGAACGTGTTGACCCTTACCATAATAACACTACTTTAGGAGCCATGGAGGTCAGATGGCGGCTGGTGGCACCACGGTTTTGCACTCTGCAGCTCACATTACCGCAGTTTCATGAGCGTATCGGAGAACTACGGTGGCCTTCATGTAACATAAAAACGTGAAAGGCTCTCTCTGGAGCCAGTGTTTGGTTTGTCTGTTCTAATTTGACAGAATTGATTTCTTTGACAGTAATTTTGTTTTTGTGTGTTATTTTTCCCCAAAGTTCTCCCATCATATGTCTCCTTTAAAGCCATAGAAGCTTATTCTTTGTCAGTAATGTATTCAAGGTCTCCTCTGACACTCTGGTGGCAAAGAAGGGAGTAAATTAGGTCTGGATTCAAGTGATGTGATTAGGACTGTGCCTCTATAAACGAGCTCTTGAGTTGACAGTGTAATTGTCGCTGCTCCTCTCATCTCTGCCTCTCTGCCAGATCAACATGAAGACGATGCCTGCCGTGATGTTCAGACTGCTGACAGGACAGGAGACGCCTATCTACATATAGATACCCTGCATGGATCAGCCCGCTGTAGTTCTGCATGTCTGGCTGCGTGGGGGACGCGATGATGGACAGATGACGGACAGGTGGCTCAGTGGGATGAGGAGAATTTATTTTTCTATCATTTTATTTTCTCGGTCTCTTGTTGCAAAGCTGTAAAGAACATCCGGTTCTCATTTTCAGGTTTTATCTTGAATTACATTGTCATAATGGCCTTACAATGTGAATACTCTGTCTGTAGTACTGTACGTGAGTTCCTGGTGTTGAAGAGAAGTAGCTTTAAGGTCATGATTATTTTCTTATGAAGAGATAAATTAGTACATTTATTTTTTATTTAGTCATTTTTATAATGTGTATGGAGTTTAAAAAATGTACTTCTATTGTAAATACTTTGGATTACTCAAGGACTTGGTTGGAAAGGCCATATTACTCCTACAGTATATGCATGTTATTATGAAGAATTACTGACCAGGGATTCATTCTCAATCCGACATGATAATCTATTACAGTAAGTATTAAAAGAAAATAATAATATGCTGTACAAAGGCACTAAACTATGTGTATTATGGTGATGCTGAAGGCCAAAGACACACCTACTTCTCAAAGACACACAGTATGGGTGATCATTACCTTTACCAGAGCGTACAGTACAAGAATGTATCAAAGTATACATTACTGGATGAATGTAATGTTATAACACACTAAGAATACAATCTCACGGATGAATGCTTGTTGTTGTTTTTATTTTATTACTGTAAAAAGAAGTACTTACAAACAGACATGACATAAAGTACATTTGCCTCTATTAGAGATGAATCAATTGTTCTTATCCAAGCAGTTTGGGATTCATTCTTCCTCTGGCGTTTTCACATTTATATGGATCTCACGTGCTGTGAAAGAAGGATGCTTCAACCAATGAGCTCAGGAACTATGCGCAAATTAAACCACATGCTGTCGCCATGGCAACGTGCATGCGTCACAAGAAGTCCTGAAGAGGCTATGAAAAAAGTAATCTATATCAAACTATTAATTATTTTGTCTTTCAATTCTAATGACAAAAAAAAAGAGTTGAACAATGACAGACCTTTAATCCTTATTGATCAGTGTATATATACAGTGTGTATGGATCCCATACATTATTTACAACTACAGCAACATGACAATGAACTTTACAAATACAACTATTTACAGTTCAATCGTTTATAACACTTAACAGGCTGGTATAGATAATTCAAACAGGTGTGAAATTAGACACTCCATCTGTAACACATTCAGCAAAACATATCTTCAAGTATTATTGTCTGGAAAAGCTCCCTGAGGGAAACCAGGACGGCTTCATATATGCTCCTAAAACACAGAAACAAAATCATGTCAGTCAACAACCGGCAAAGGTGGAAATAACTTCCTTAAAGCACCAGTGTGTAAGATTTCGAGGGATCTATTAGCAGAAATGGAATATAATATTCATGTAGTAGTATCGAGTAGTAGTACTCAGTTGGTTACAATCTGCAACCACACCACTAGATGTCGCCAAATCTTACACACTGTACCTTTAAAAGTTACATGAAAATAAAAGCGCAGCATGCAGGATTCAGGACGCATATGCTGTGATGGCCATAATAGCAGTGATTCATTTTATTTTAATCTTGCATCTCTTATTAATACTGCAATGGTGACAGAACTGAATATGTATTTTGTAACAATAAATGCATATCAAAGTCAAGTTTTCCAACAAATCCATAAAAGGACAATGAATAATGCACTGCTTGTGAATGAATCCATTGCTAGATGTGTCAAAAGGAATTATTACCCTCTCAGTGTTGTCAACTTACCGCTTTGACTTTCAATGTCAGTGGTGAAATTGTCACTCCATCAAGAAAAACTGTATTCAGATAGCCCTCCCCGTAAGGAACATCCTCGTCTTCATAACTGTCGACGCCAACGCTGAAAGCCTCGTTCATCTTCTCTGGTATCAGAAAGTTCAACATCACCACCAGAACCCCGATGACGGTGCACAGCACGCCTGGAAATCATTTCAGTTAGTAAAAACCACCACCCTTCAGCAGGCTCTGTGTGTTTACAGTACAAAACACACGTAATGAATGTGCAGCTTCTTATCTTTACCTGTAGCCAGAGCCAGCCAGAATGAATGGCTGTATTCGGTCTCAAAGGAGTCGGCCCCTATGGAGAAAACACACTGCGGCACGTTCATGATGGTGGAGAAGGAGGCCATGGAGAAGAAGATGAAGGCAGCGGTGGCCATCATCATGTATCCGGCATACAGAATGACCGGCATTGAGAAGAGGATGTTGGCGACCATCCAGCAGCAAAACGCCGTCCTGTGAAAGTGGGCAGCCATTTTAATTGTCTGTTACATATACCAACCATGTGCTTAAACTGATATATTAAAGAGGACCCATTATGCTTTTGTGCTTTTTCACTTTCCTTTAGTGTGTTACATAGTTTTCTTTCGCATTTAAAAGGTCTGCAAAGTTACAAAACCCAAAGTCCACGTCAAAGGGAGTTACTCTTCCCCCACAGAAACACTGCTCCTGAACTGCCAGATAACACGTTGCTTGAAGTCCTGCCATTTCTTCTGTAACGTGGTGATGTCACCAAGTAACAGAGTTGCATAATACGTGCCAAGCGGCTAGTTTGGCACGCCCTCAAACAAAGCTAGTTAAAGCGGAGCTGGAGACGAGTCTGAAGAGTTTGATTCTGTCGACCACTCACAACAGTAGACCAGCTGACCAATCAGATCAAAGTAGGAGGGGGAGTCTAGGGGCTCAACCAGAGCGTTTCAGACAGAGGGTGAAAGGCGGTGCTGCAGCACAGCCAGTATGAGTGAAATAAAGCATTTTGTTTTTAACATAAAAGCATGTAAGCATGTTCAAGTATGCACCTGAAAATGAGCATAATAAGTCCTCATTAAGACAACTTTAAACTGTATGCAGTTGTTTATAGTTACCAGAGGGTTGCAGAGGCGTATCGTCCAGAGTATCTGTACTGAAAGATGAGTCCGCATGGGCTGCCCAGGGTGAATTTCTCAGCAATGTACAGGATGGGGTTGGGTAAGCCTTTCTCCAGAGCTTCCTCATACTCATCTTCCATAGTGTCATGCCAGCTGAACATCTCATTGTAGTCAATGGTCTCATTGAACTGCACAACAGGATTCCCTGAGAGCGAAAACATGGGCACATGTATGACAAATGCACCTAAAATACACAAAATCGTGTTGTAGTTTTAACTTTTTATGACAGAATATTTTATCAGACTATTGAAAGAACACCTTAATCAAAGATCTAAGTTGTTCAAAGCACTGAAGCTGCCATAGTAGAAGTGTGTGTGTCTGCACGTAACAGCTGCAGCAGTGACTCACCTCTTAGTGTCACATTAATGCCGTACAGCCCAACATGCAAGCCGATGTCAGCGTTAATCACTGCGTTGCTGAAAGACTTGTAGGTGGCATTTGTGGTCATTCTGGCCTCGGCCCAGTCGTTGGTAAAGTTGAGCGCTGCAAAGAAAGGATGCAAAGGTTGAGTGATGTCGGCAGAAGAAGGAACATCTGTGATTTATTCAACGTTAATGATAAGAACACAAATCTTACCCACTATCACCACGCCTATGAACAAGCTGATAATTATCCGAAACGTCCAGAACAGCCTCTGATAGGAAGGGAAAGAGCAAAATCAAAATTATTTCAGGTTGCATTGAATATTGAATAAAAATGTGACTGAAGGAGAAAACAATTCTGAGGTTTCTGCAGTGTGTAGTTAATCTGATGATTTGCACTCACCGACTTCCCTCGTATCCCAGGCAGAATGAGAAGAAGACTGACTGCTAGCACAAGGAAGACCAAAATAATGGTGAGCAAGCGGCCACTGAAGATGAAGGAGGTCCTTTGTAGAGGGTAGAATGGGTAAATGTCATCGTAGAAAGTCATCTTAGCTCCTTCGCTGAGACTAGACAGTGCAACAGAGAAGACAGTGTTAGTGGCAGGGTTCTCAGTTTCCTCCAGATGCAGAGATAGCAGCTCTTGTTCTTTACAGTAGATACGGGATGGGGCATTATTCCTGCCGTGTAACATGGCACATGATTAAACACAACCATGTCTGGCTCATGTAAAATCATCTAATGCTCCCTGGCAATGTATATCATGACTGCAAAGTAATCTGTATAATGCACAAAAGCATGCAATTCAATTACACCCATGTCACCACTTAAGTCAGTGTCATGTAAATAGGTGCATTTGATTCTAATGCATTCATTTGAAACCTAAATGAAGAGAAAACTTTCAAATAAAACCAATCAATAAAACAGAGAAAATCCAAAAGAGCCTTCTTACCCGAATGCTGACAGAGGAGGACCGAAGAAGATGAAGAAGAGAGTGAAATGTTGAGGGAACGTACACTTCTTTTATAGCCCTGGTCCCCTTTGTGTCACTGAGGAGGAGGATGCATTGACTGGAATGCTGTTGGAAAAGAGGTGTGATCCAGAG
This sequence comes from Sebastes fasciatus, assembly GCF_043250625.1. NCBI lineage: Eukaryota > Metazoa > Chordata > Actinopteri > Perciformes > Sebastidae > Sebastes > Sebastes fasciatus. The sequence goes on along the minus strand of NC_133798.1, from coordinate 20,281,981 downwards.
GTAATGACCATTCCCATTTGGGCAACACAGGTCACATGCAATTTTGTGATAAGCTGTGCAACACAATTTAGTATTGCCCATCCCTTTCCTGCACCTGCACTACTTCTGCACTACATTTCAGCCTCTGCAGTGGGTAAGACTCAACTACTTCATCTTTTCCTATCCCACACAAAGTAATACAGGAAGTAGGACATTGTCTTTGAGTGTCTGCAGCTAACAGACATGAATAAAAGGAACAGTTTGTAACGTTGTGGTGGGTTTTAGCTGTAGAATTAAGACTTTCAGACTTTTTTTTTCTAATCTATGCTAAACCAGCAAAGTATATTACATAGAAATGTGAGATTAAATGTCAGTTACCTTCAGCTTGTCTTCTCTTTTCAGAAGTCCTTCACTCCTCTTGGCTGCAGACTGAACTTGAGGAGCATCTCTCGCATCAATGGATTTGCGTAAATGGGTTTGGAGTATGTGCGCAGTGGTTGGCTTGGTGCTCATAGTCAGTGAAGGTAAGTACACAACACAGTTTGTACTTCATATTCTGCAGGTAACTTACAGAAAAAATGTCTGTTTAAACTCGACATGTCTTGGAACAGATTCACGCTGTGAAATCACCTGGGAGGTTCCTCGCTTTGACGGCTGGTACAACAGTTTGGGATATCCCAGACGCGGAGCTGTAGGTGAGTTATAGAGGTGATAGTGTGCAGCAGCAGCAGCAGCAGCAGGTAAGTTAACTCACAGCCTGCCAACACTCACTGTGTTTGTGCCCGCGCAGGGTCTCACCTGGTGCGCCTCGTGCCCGCGCATTACTGGGACGGAGTCTACCAGCCGGTTCAGGAGCCGCTGCTGCCGAACCCCCGCAGCCTGAGCAGCCTGCTGGCCGGGGGACCCTCCGGTCTGCCCTCAGCACGCAACCAGACCGTGCTCTCTGTGCTTTTTGGTAAATATATCGTTTACTGCGTTTTGTTGCGTTGAAATGCAAAAACTCAAAATGTATTAAATCAGAGGGCAAAATTGATTTACTTCTGTTTTGCACCCATATCTGACCGAAATTCAGGTGCAAAAATGTAAGCTATTACTTTAAATGTTGGGGCTGCACATTGGTGCTGTAGTTAACACTGGCGCCTCACAGCAAGAAGGTTGTAGGTTTGAATCCGGCTTGGGGCACCTTTGTGTGGAGTTTGCATGTTCTCTCTCCGGGTATTCCGGCTTCCTCCCAAAGACAACATGCATGTTAGGTTAAGTGTTGACTTTAAATTGCCCGTAGGTGTGAATGGTTGGAGTTTGCATGTTCTCCCTGTGTTAGCGTGGGTTCTTTCCGGGTACTCCGGCTTCCTCCCACAGTCCAAAGACATGCAGATTAGGTTAATTGTTGACTCTAAATTGCCCTTAGGTTTGAATGTGAGTGTTTTACACCAATATTTTACCGAAATTCAGGTGCAAGATTTTAAGCTAATACTTTCACTGTTGGGTTAGTTAGCACTGGCGCCTCACATCAAGACGGTCGCAGGTTCGAATCCTGCTTGGGGCCCTTCTGTGTGGAGTTTGCATGTTCTCCCTGTGTTAGCCCTGTGGGTTGTCTCCGGGTACTCCGGCTTCCTCCCACAGTCCAAAGACATGCAGGTTAGGTTAATTGTTGACTCTAAATTGCCTGTAGGTGTGAATGTGAGTGTGAATGGTTGTCTGTCTCTATGTGTCAGCCCTGCGATGGACTGGCGACCTGTCCAGGGTGTACCCCGCCTTCGCCCAATGTCAGCTGGGATCGGCTCCAGCCCCTAAGCGTCGTCCATGTTGAGAGCCGTGAGGAGGCAATATATATATGCTCTGAATTTTGAATTTAGAACCGTTAAAGCTGAGATGACTCTCGCGAGACTCGAGACCCTACGACCTATCCTATTCAAGATCAACGCCTAACCTTAACCATCTCGCCAGAGTTTCCCGAACTTGCGGGTTCCCTTCTAGACACTATCGTTATGGTCGAATTAAGTGACCAACTCCTAGACATAAGATTTTAGATATACGTATTACAAATTAAAGCTGATATTAAACCAATAGTATGCTAAGATGCTCATCTGAACATTATTGTGTTTGTGATTCCAAACAAACAAACAAACATTCAGGATCCAGGTAAATGTTCTTTGTAGTAATGGCTTTCAATTATTTTTACTTCTCAGGTTATCATGTCTCTTTTGAAATTTTCGACTCAAGAACTCCTGGGTGTCCACCTGAGTTCATGAACATCCCAGTCCCAAAAGGTGACCCTGTCTTTGACCCCACTGCCACCGGAGAAGTCCTGCTGCCCTTCCAGAGAGGACCGTGGGACAAAGAGTCCGGCCAGAGCCCCAGTAACCCTCGCACGCAGGTATCAGTATGAAATTACATGTTTGTTAGTGTTATCGCCAAAATGCACCGTCCAGAAACAATCAGTAAATGTTGCACAGCAAGTTAAGAAGGGTAGCAGTTCTGGAGCGCACTCTACATTATGTTACCCGACTTTTCCCCTTTTCCTCAAGTGCAATAATTAAAAAAAAAAAAAAATACAACACATGCAGGTTAACTTGGTGACAGCATGGATAGATGGCAGCTCCATCTACGGACCATCCACGTCCTGGTCTGACTCCCTGAGAAGCTTTTCTGGAGGGCTCTTGACTTCAGGCCCTGAGTGGAACATGCCAAATCAGGCAACAGCACGCAGTCTCATGTGGAGCGCCGCTGACCCCTCTACAGGAGATCATGGACCCCAGGGCCTTTGGGGTGAGACATTTCAATTTCATTCAGATCTAACCTGGAACACTGTTTACAAATAATTCATTTGAGTACCAGACAGTGGGGTTTATATCATCAGGGCCATTTTATAAATACTGAATGTTGCAGAAAAGTGCAGTATACTGACTGTTGGTTGTTGATTCACTCAAAATCACAGTCCAAAATAATTTCCTCCATACCTGGAGTGCAGTAGACCCAACCAAATAGTTAAGTGTGATTTATTAAAGACATGTTGGCTGGAGCTCAACCCAAAACAGAGGAGCTCAGTGACATTTAATTTATGGCTGTTAAAGCCCACAAACTCAACAACAACATCTCTTTCCAAATTCACAATAATCCACAGCTACGCCTGTGAAAATTCACACTTACAAACTAGTTGGAATTGCACATAATAGATCTCCAAATCACTCTAAAACTACCTGGATGAATAGATCTGACTCAAGATTAGATTAAATATGTTTTAGTGTGTGTTTGGCTGAACTGTACCTTTTAACAATCTGATATCTGAACTGTTTTTTTACACTGTATGTATGTGGTAATACCCACCCAATCGATACTGCAAGCAGCTGAAAACAAGCGACAAAATATTATTTCGCCAAGGTCTGCTTTGATCAGGGTTGCAGCCCGTGAGGCTTAGTCAAAAGAGGCCCTGCCTGACGTGTGTTATGACTCTTTAATTATTGTGTTAATGGCTTGTCACGCTCACCACAGTAAATCCTTCTCTCTATAGCATAGAGGATGCCATGCAGGTGTCATGAAACCAGTGTTTTGTTGCTTGTGTTGTTAAAGGTGTGTAGTTATTATGTGGGGCGGAGGCGGAGGATCTTCTGCTGTTGTCACCGCTCTGTTGCCACGTCTTTAAAAACAAACAGCCAAATTATCATTCCATTAGTGGTCAGAGATCCTCATCAACCAATGCAATGGGAGTGTGACACTATGCCGAAAGGTTTTCTACAGCATTCTGTGTAAAAACGCGTTACATAAACAGCACATTCTCTGTTTATTGAGTTGTTAATTCACATGATGGAGGAGCAGAATTCACTATAATTTGTGCCATCTTCTGTGTCCAGAGTTGGGAAATGCCTGGGCCAATGAGAACATGTTCACGGCAGCAGAGGGGATTATCTGGTTTCGCTACCACAATTATGTAGCCTCCAAACTGCATGAGGAACACCCAGCGTGGTCAGACGAAAAGCTGTTTCAAAACGCCAGGAAGACCGTTGTGGCCACATTCCAGGTAGAAGGAAAAGTCTCTACGTAATCCTCCCGCTGCTCAGGTGCTGAGTTAATTTGCACTCTGGAGAGAGCGAGGTTGCATCAACAACAGGTGGTCGTGATTTTATGGGTGAAATTGATGGTTTTAGTTTAAGGGTGAATGCATCATCTTTCTCTTGTTTGATTAGTTGAGTCTGTCCTCTGCAAAAACAGTCCTGAACAGCATTACGCACATGTTAATTACTTTTTATTCTTCCATTGAAAACAATAGTTAACAAAGTACAATCAAGCTTTATTTTTGGTCTTATCAAATCCAAAATAGCAAGAGAAACCATACCAAAAAAAGGAAGAAAAAACATATATTATCATCAAACCCCATACAATCATGTTGAGTTTTAGTGTGGATTCAAAAAAGCTGCAGTAACTTTTATTCCTCCTTTTTTTTTCACACAGAAAATTGCTCTGTACGAATGGCTGCCTGGATATCTTGGAAACAAAACGCTTCCTCGTTACCCAGGTGAGACTCAGTCAGAGTGCGTGTGCGTACAAGTGGAGGGGAACAGGTAATGCACTGGTGACCACAAGCCGTGGTGAGGTGAGCTATCGTTGGTGGTGTTTGACAAGTATGTGCTCCGTCAGCAAAGCATCACCCCGAGTCTCCTTTTCCTGCTGAATAAGCACCTGCAGCTGAAGAAAGTTAAATACTCTTAATTTTCGTATTTATGGGGCTTTTGTTGCTTCGCGTTGACTATTTGGATGATGGTAAAGGGTGTTTGCATGCATGAGGATTGTTTATCATTCAGCTTGTAAGTTATTTTGTTCTACTTCTATTGTTTTGTTTAATGTTCTGATTTATCTGTACGCAGGTTACCAGAAGTTTGTTGATCCAGGGATCTCTCCTGAGTTTCAGGCTGCTGCCATACGATTTGGCATCACTATGGCCCCACCTGGTGTTTACATGAGGTATTATTAATTTTTCTCCAGGCACCATGTGAAAAATCAAAGCTCACTGTGTTTAGTGGGCTTTAGTTGAGTGTAATATTGTCAATGGGCTGCTGTGAACATTGTCAGACACCATCTAAAATACAACATGCTATCTACATACTAACTATTAGAAATGAAACCCTGCTTTTCCCTACAGAAACAGAACCTGCCATTTTCAGAAGATTGCCAACAGTGATGGCAGCTTTTCACCAGCAATGCGTCTTTGTAACAGCTTTTGGAAACGCCAGGTATATCATGATTATACTTCTGTATTTGTAAGGAATAATTTTACAGTAAATTGTCTTGTTTGCTCATTTAAACACAACAGACCTTCTCTCCACCACTGCCAGGGCTTACTGTAAGCCAGTTTTCCACAAAGAAGTTCCTGGTAATTTTAGTCCTGGCACTACTTTTCAAGGAACTAAAAGGTTCCTTCAGCCCATTGTTGTCTGCGTTTCCATAGCGGTCTAAAGACCTACAAAGATTAGGCAAATTAACATATGAGAAAGGGTGTGGTTGCAGGGATAAACACTCTGCAGCCTGCAGTTCAGTGTTTCATCTAAAAAACATGTTAGAAAAAAAATCATAGGTTTGTCTCACTCAACTAGTATTTACTGATGCACGTTCGATGTAATGAATGAAATGCAGAGGAGGAAAATGAAACTAAGAGCATCTGTCTCCACAGCAAATCATCTGTTGAGTGTTTGATGTTTATTTATTTGTGCTTTAGAAGGTAACTGCCGTGAAACGATCACAAAATAACTTATTTTTCTCTCATTCACAGAGAGAAAAATAATACACTGTGTTGTCTGTCTTTTCTACCACTCACCCGCTCAGCTCGCCTCTCAGAGCTTAACTTTACTGTTAATATTATCAAACAAAGAGAAATGCTCTCCCCCTCGTCCTAAAATGGTCCTAAATCGAAACTAGAGTACTTCCTTTTTTATGAATGAAGCCATAGAGAAGTTGAAGTAGTGTGGGTTTGACCAATCAGTAACGGTCATCCCTGCAAACTCCACCCCGAAATGTTCTGTATTTTCAGAAAGTACCACCCCTTGACCAGGGGCTTTTTGGGGGGTATATTTAGACCCTGGTCCGTGCAGTTAAAAACGCAATGAGTTCCTCTAAAGGCTCCTTGTTCCTTTTTAATTTCCTTTCTTGGAAGTAGCAGTATAATTATTCTTTTTTTCGTGACAACACCGGTGAAGTTACATTTAGCACAATTATTTATTTATGGAGACAACGGAAAAGTACAGAGGGAGAACAGCAGAGAAGCTCTGGCAGGATTTGACTTGTGATCTTTGTGGCTTCAGAAGCAGGAAAGTAAAACAACGTGCAATGGGGCTTTTTGTAGAAATGTTTTGCCAGTGTTTTAATTACAAATCACTTAACATGTATTCCTGTAGTCTCTCATTGATAAATTGTCAGCTTTGTGTTACATTTTATATGAATGTTAGAGAGAGGAGGTATATTATGTATTATGTGATATATTATATATAAATGCTTTCTTTATTTTATTATTTATTTGTATTTTTTTCATTATATATTATTTGATTCCAGAGAGACGATGTGAAGGCAAGCCAGGACTTAGACAACCTGCTCATGGGCATGGCTTCCCAGATCGCAGAGAGAGAAGACAATATTGTTGTGGAGGACCTGAGAGGTGTTTAATCATTCTTATTAAATGCATGTATCATTTGCTGCAGACAATACAAGTACCACAAAAAGTTGGGAAATCATAAATATAAAATAGAAATTTACAATTCATCTGCATATCAATTAACATGTTTTCTGACAGACTTCATGTACGGACCCATGAGGTTCAGCCGTTCAGATCTGGTGGCCATGACCATCCAAAGAGGAAGAGACTTTGGCCTGCGTAGTTACAATGAGGTCAGAAAAGCTCTGGATATGCAGCCTGTTGAGACATTTGAAGACATAAATCCTGAAATCACCAGCACCAACCCACAGGTAAAAGTCTTTAAACAAACAACGGTCAAACTGCATAAAAAAGTTTAACAGTAATCCTGTGATTTAAAGTGTGTTCTTGTGTCCAACAGTTGCTCCATGATATTGCAGAACTGTACGGCAGAGACATCTCAAAACTGGAGCTCTTCCCTGGAGGACTGTTGGAGTCTCTCGACGGTCCGGGTCTAGTTTTCTCCGCCATAATCTTGGACCAGTTTGAACGCATCAGAAACGGAGACCGCTTCTGGTTTGAGAACAAACAGAATGGGTAAGCTCCTCTCTGAAGAACTTTCAAAACAGAAATAGCTACCATCGTATCTGATCCTACAGTATTATGTGCTGTTTGGGGTGTTTTCCAGTTTGTTCACAGAAAAGGAGTTCCAGATGATCAGCAATGTGACCTTTCATGACGTCCTTATTGCAGTCACAAGTGCAGAAGCCACTGATATACAAAATAATGTGTTCTTCTGGAAGGATGGTAAAATGTTTATCTTATATTTGATTTATAAACAAAGCCATGATTTCATTGGAATGAGTGATATAATATTTAAAGTCTCTCTGTTGCCTCAGGTGACCCTTGTCCTCAGCCCACACAGCTGGATGCATCAATGCTCCATCCCTGCACTAATGCTACCAAACTTAATTACTTTGATGGGAGCAAAGCTGGCTTTGGGATATTTATCATTGTTGTGTTCCTCTTTCCTGTCGGTCAGTATCACACCCACAAATCCATCTCTTTTTGCACAGCAATAATACTGATTCCACTCATCAGCAGTTTTGTTGTGAAACTGATAATCAGTTTTGATTGTTTTACTTTCACAGTTAGTTTCCTGGTGGCCTGTATGGTGGCGCTTCTCCGAAAGTATAGGTACAGGAAGTTCCAGAGAAGAAGAAAAGCTGGTGACAGAACAGAGGAGCCAGCTGTGGGAATCACTGGTACGTAATCCGTGGGATTAAAAAAATCCTTCTAATACGTGTCCAGTGTTAGTAAAACACAATATCTATGAATCAGGTTTTACAATTGACTCAATGTCAATTACTTATAAACACCAGCTGACTATCAGCAGCTATGATTTACTGCTGCACTGGCCTGCAGCAGCCATTATGTCTGTCACATAAATATCACAATATCACAGTTTTACACAATGGTAAAACTGAGCTGATCATATGGTTTTAAGTGTTAATGACCTTTCATGATTTATATTCTGTCAGCTATAAAACCCCATTTATAAACCCAACTAATAATCAGTTATTCACAAGTGACAGTGAAACAGAACTGGTAGTTCCTGTTATTTTACACCTACTGTCCTCATTCTCATTGTCTCATTCTGCTTTTGCTCTCCAGCCCACGAGTGGCAGGGCCATAAAAAACCTCTCCATCCCGTCAGCTTGGAGATGGATGAGAAGAGGAGGCTGCAGGTCTTTGACAGATCTGGGTCTGCTCAGCGCTGCCTCAATCTGGGCAATCAGAACTACCTAGACGTCTTTCTCTCCAATGACCGGCACCACAAAGCTCTGCTGCTCAAAGTATCAAAAGAGTACGACCTGGTGAGCAGCTGGAAATGGGGGTGGAGGGGATTTACACCTTTGGGTTCAGAAAAAGTTGCAGTCTGATTCAAATTGTAGGATAAAGTGGTTTTAAAAAATGTTGCTGCTGCTGCATCTTGTGTAAGCATAAACAATCAAATTCTGTGTTCACATTTAACATTTCTTGCCGTTTAAGCACATCCAGCTTTCTCACTTTCCCACTGAAGTTGCTTCTAATCTTATTTTTCACCTCATCCAATCGTTGATGCAAGCATGATTCTGCAGATGTACCCGATCTAAATCACTTTTAGCTCACCCCAGTCCTGTTTTCCTTCTCCTTGTCTGCACATCCAGGTGCTGTTTTTTGATGACGAGAGCAAACGTGCAGCATTTGTCAAGCATCTGCGCCCGGGGGTGACAGAGGTCGAGCAGGAGATTAGAGTGAAGGAGATGAGAGAGAGGGAGCTGCTGAAGGAGGCTATAACCAAAGAGCAGAGGTCTCAGATTGTGGAAACTTTCATTCGCCACGCTTTCTCTAAGGTACCGTCAGCCTCTGGATGTTTACCTCATCCTCCGCTCTGTTACAGCGCCGGCAGCTTTAAGCTCGGCCACAACATGTCGTCAACTCGTGTTTGAGGTCAAATTAGGTCCGACCTCCAGCCAAAGGAACTAATTGTTGGTCTGGATGGTGACCTCATCTGTGATGGACAGACAGTAACCTCAGTTAACGTCGGTGATATTACTAATGACACTATGGTGGCATATAATGATCTGTCCCTCGCTGTCCCTCTGGTGCACAGGTGTTGGAGATAGAGAAGCGTGACGCCGGGGACATGAGTGGCGTTTCCCACAAGAAAGCCAGAGAGGTTCTGCAGTGCGAGCTGGCGGCGTCTGAGTTTGCTGATGCACTGGGCCTCAAGTCCGACTCTTTATTTGTAGAGTCCATGTTCACGCTAGCTGATAAAGATGGAAACGGTTACCTCTCATTCCAAGAGTTTCTTGATGTGATGGTCATCTTTATGAAAGGTGATATGCACGACACCAAAGTGCTCTAACTGTTTTGTGTATCTAGCTGTCATCTACACACTGCATAACATGTAAATCTAAAAATGCGCAGTTGGAGGATTTTGATTCCAAAGTGATCCACATATATTTACAATGACGATTTCTGCTGCTAAAAGCTGAGAATTTGTGCAAACAATCTTTTTCATACTAAAGAACAATTCAGTGTTTCCAAAAAAATATGATAGAGTGGAAAAGCCTCTGAAACAGCATTTAGACTGTCATGTGAAACTTTATACTAAAACTAATAGGGGTACACTTTTATTTTCATTGATTAATCGATTAGTTGTTTGGTCTATAAAATGTCAGAAAATGATGAAAATGTCTATCAACATTTCCCAAAGCCCAAGATGACGTCCTCTAATGTCTTGTTTTGTCCCCAACTCAAAGTTTACTGTCATAGAGGAGTAAAGAAACCAGAAAATATTCACATTTAAGAAGCTGGAATCAGAGAATTAATCAGAAAATTAATTGTTGCAGCTCTAGAAATGATTAATAACATATCATTGATGATGTTTGTATTTATCCAGGGTCTCCTGAGGAAAAATCCAAACTGATGTTCTCCATGAACGACATTGGTGGAACTGGTTTCTTATCAAAAGAGGAATTTGCCAGGATGCTCAGGTTTGATAGAGTTTTTGTTCATGACTGCACCAAGTCGTTTTTTTTCTGTCTGCTGGTTCATCTTCGCTCTTTTGATGTGCTGCAGGTCTTTCATTGAAATCTCCAATGGTGCACTGTCAAAGAGTCAGGCAGAGGACGGCATCAAGGCCATGATGCAGTCCGCAGGCTTTGATGACAAGGAGAGAATCACATGGGAGGACTTCCATTTCCTCCTGCGGGACCACGAGAAGGAGCTGCAGTTTGCCCAACTCAATGTCAAAGGTGGGAGAAAGTTTTGTCTAAGAAGATTTGTTTTTTTTAATCCTCATTTCTCTGACCTTGTCTGAGAATATTAATGTGTGTGCAGGGATGGAGAAACAGGGGAAGAAGCGGCTGAGTCGAGACCAGAGAGTGTCCTTCATCTGTCCAGGAAACAGGTCAGAGAACAGGACACGCAATCACTCATCCAGATTACAAATGTAACAACTGTTGCTTGTTACTATGGATAGAAAACAATGATCCACTGTAGCTTTGTCACTTACTCATTTCATTTATATCTCCCCAGTGACCATGGTGTCCCAGCTTACTATCTTGTTCATTTTTTGTTTGCAGCAGCAACAAGACAGATGGGCTGGAGATACGCAGAAGGAAAAGGTGTGTCCCTTGTTTTATTTTTCTGCTCCTGAAAATTACTTGAAGGAAGAAATATAAGATATCTGACAATGAACCAAACCAAAAATTAAACACACTAGTATTTACTGAAAACTATCCCCCAGCTTAAAATACCTCTTTAAGTTCCTTTTGCGTGGGCTTTTTTCTAGTATTTATGTTTTGAGGAAACTGTGGTTGTGTGGGGAACCATAGCAGCTTGTGGTTTACCAACATTTTTCGGAATTTCTGAGGTTGCACATATGATGCAACTGTTCCTCGAACTACAAAGGCTTTACAGTAAAAAATTAAGCTCACTATCACACCCTACTTCCTCTGTAATTTGGGTGACCTGGATATGGTCAAAAGCTCCACAGCTAAATGAGAACAAAGCCCCCCTTTACACCTGGCCTTAAAATGTGTCAAGTATCCAGATTGTATCTAGATATGATTTAACCTGATTACATTTACACCGGGTATTAATATATGTCTGCAGCGTCCACATTGAGATCAAATTGAGAGGAAGCTGCACTACGCACGGGCTTGCAGCTCGGTATTGCCAGAGAGGCACTGTTGATTACTACTGAAGCTCCGCAACCCAAAAAATGGTAGTCGGGATTGCCGTATTAGAGGTGGTAGGGCCGATCGGATCACAATGCGTTTTGGGTGCTTCTACATGTGGTCGAGCACTATCCGATCGCAATCCGATCACCAAAAACGCATTTTAATTCCAGGTGTAAAGGGGGTCACAGAGCATCCACTGAATAACAATCTAATGAATTTGAATATTTTCAGGTCAGCTGTCAAAACTCCAAATGTCTATGTGAAGCCCAAGCGTGAGCAGTACATAAGGAACCCAGTCCACCAGAAGATCCAGCACTTCAAACGCTTTATTGAGAATTATCGCCGTCACATCGTCTGCTTCATGGTCGTGTATGGCATTGCAGCTGGCGTGGCACTTGAGAGATGTTACTGTGAGTTCTTCTCCTTGTTCAGCCTCCTCACTATGTTAATGTATTATAGTCTTTCTGGTCAGCATGAGAACTCTTCTGCACTGATTAAATACGTTGTTTTCAGACTACGGTTTACAGTCCGAATCTACAGGCATCCCCGAGACTTCAGTGGTGGGCATCGTCGTCTCCCGTGGCTCCGCCGCCGCCATCTCCTTCCTGTTTCCCTACATGCTCCTCACTGTGTGTCGCAACCTCATCACGCTGTGCCGAGAGACATTCCTCAACCGATACATCCCCTTCGACGCCGCCATCGATTTCCATCGCTTCATGGCCATGACTGCCATTCTTCTTTCAGGTTGGAGTAGATGAAAGCAGGCAGTGATGGAATGATGGAAATTTACCTGTTCGTCACCTGTTTACATTTTACTTGTTTGAGCTCACTCCTGTTTCTGTTCTGACTGTAGTTGTTCATAGTTTGGGCCATGTGGTCAACATCTACATCTTCTCCATCAGCGACCTCAACATCCTGTCTTGTCTGTTCCCCAAAGTCTTATCCAACAACGGGTAACGTTTGAAATATCTGCCTGATTTTAGAGGACATTTGTACACTTTGAGGAGAGTAAACTTACAGATTGTTTTCATTTTAGGTCTGAACTTCCTCTGAAGTGGTATTGGTGGTTCTTCGAAACTGTTCCAGGTATCAAAAGAAACTGACTTTAGACCTTCAGTGGTTCATGGACTGCTTGTTATATTATTAATAACTCTGTTTTTTGCTCCTTTTCCTAGGAATGACTGGTGTCTTGCTCCTTTTTACTTTTGCATTTATGTACGTTTTTGCCTCACACTATTTCCGTCAAATCAGCTTTCGTGGATTCTGGATCACACATTACCTCTACGTTGTCATTTACATTCTAGTAAGTACTTTTCTGACTTTAAAATACCCCAAATGCACTCTGCAGTCAGGTGGCTTTCAAGATGAGGGGCAGTTTTTAACGAATAGTGTGCTGCTGGCTTTGTCAACAGACAGTTGTTCATGGTAGTTTTGCCCTGCTACAAGAGCCCCGTTTCTACATCTACTTGATTCCACCTGCGCTGCTCTTCCTGCTGGACAAACTGATCAGTTTGAGCAGGAAGAAGCAGGAGATCCCGGTGGTCAGAGCTGAGCTGCTGCCTTCAGGTGACACTTCTGTTAAATCTTTAAAATGTCTCGTTATTCTCTGCCTCTTCTTGCTTTTAGTCTTCTAAACTAAATAGCGCTTCATGTAATGTTTGTGTGCACGGTGCATTCAAATTCACTCTTCCCTCGGCTGTTTTACCTGCAGGTGTGACACTTCTGGAGTTCAAGCGACCACAGGGCTTCGTGTACCGTTCAGGCCAGTGGGTTCGTATTGCATGCCTGATGTTGGGCACAGATGAGTACCACCCATTCACACTGACGTCAGCCCCGCACGAAGAGACCCTGAGCCTGCACATCCGAGCCGTGGGGCCCTGGACCAGCCAGCTCCGCGACCTCTACACCGAAGAGAGCCTGCTGGACCTCGGAGCCTATCCAAAGGCAGGTTAAAGCGTTATTTTGTGTGTGTAAATAGTTTGTTTGTCTTTTCATGACACCGATATTCATATTTTATTTCATCCTAAGCTGTACTTGGATGGCCCGTTTGGTGAAGGCCATCAGGAGTGGATTGACTTTGAGGTGTCTGTTCTGGTGGGAGGAGGAATTGGAGTCACCCCGTTCACCTCCATCCTAAAAGACCTGGTGTTCAAGTCTTCCATCAACTCAAAGATTCAGTGCAAAAAGGTGCTACTTAAAAACCTACAGTACATTCTGTCTTGAATCCTTCCCTGAAACATTATTAATTGTGCAAGAAGCTCACTCTTTCTCTATTTCCCATCTCTAACATTCACTGGTTATTTGAAGGTGTACTTCATCTGGGTGACACGAACACAGCGTCAGTTTGAGTGGGTGTCAGACATCATCAGGGAGGTGGAGGAGATGGACACCCAGGAGCTGGTCTCAGTCCACACTTACATCACTCAGGTGGCTGAAAAGTTCGACCTCCGCACCACCATGCTGGTGAGATCTGCAGCTGCCATTTCCAAGAGTAGAAATAGATTTCTAAATATGTGCCTTTTATATTACAGGAATAGTTTAACATTTTGGGAAGTATGCGCCTCTGCTTTCTTGCTGGGAGTTAGATGAGAAGATTGATACCACTTTCATCATACAGAGTGTCACTGATCTTCTTTTAACTCTCAGGAAGAAAGCTAACAGCATCTTTCCCCAAACTGTTCCTTTAATATTAAATAATAATGTAGTCCACTAATGATCCCTCCCTCTTTGTCTGTGTAATGGACAGTATGTGTGTGAGCGCCACTTTCAGAAGGTGTGGAACCGCAGTCTTTTCACCGGCCTGCGGTCCGTCACCCACTTCGGACGGCCGCCCCTGGTGTCCTTTTTCAGCTCACTGCAGGAAGTTCACCCAGAGGTCAGTCCTTCATTCATCTTCATCCACCCCAACTTTGTCTGAAACATCGCCTAAATACACCAGCCTACTTTTCAATTTGTAATATTTTCTGTAGGTGGGTAAAATGGGTGTATTCAGCTGCGGACCACCTGGACTGACCAAGAACGTGGAGAAAGCTTGCCAGCAGATGAACAAGAGGGATCAGGCCCATTTTATCCATCACTATGAGAACTTCTGACGTGTCCTCAGGACGGGACGACGTGGTTACAGAAGGAAAGATGAGCCACTCTACGCTGGAGAATACGTGTTACTGCAGCAGTTAATGACACAATCACAGAGCCAATGTAGGAAGTTTGATTTTATGTCTTGAAGTGAAAGATACTTGTTGCCTACTGATTAAATGTGTCTTCTTCTTTACATCTTTATTCTCTAATCATGAATATCATTGTTACATTAATTGCAATCAGTCAAAGATGAGTAATTTTATTTTATATAGTATAAAAATACATTTTATTTACAAATCATTTTAAATCATCATGCATCATGTGAGTTTTTATTTGCTGTTTGACTCAGAGATGTAACTGGAGTTAGCTTTCATGTCATGTTTTTGAAATCATAATGTACAATTGATTTTATGTCACTGATTTCTTGTGCTTTTGTTTGAAATATCCTGAACAAATAAAATAACATTTTACAACAGATTTGTAAAACTGTCGTGTCTTAAGAACCCAGAAACATTATGAGTGTCACATGCAGCTTTAAATGTTCTGTCTTTGTGCAGCGGAAGTTCTCTAGATTCTGCTGTTGGCTCCTTCTGGTGCTTCTTGCTTTTGGACTAAAATTACACTTGAATTAACGCAAACTCCTAAATTTGATTTGTTGGTTGAGTGATGAGCCAGACAGCTCCTCCACCGAGAAGAAGTCAAAATAAAGAAAAAATGTTGATTTCCCACAGAGGGACACATTTTTCCTTGGTGCCACATGAATATATGAAGTATTATTATTTATCAGTTAAAGCTCTTGGCCATCATTCTCTAACAAACGGCACTTTTGTATTTGATATTTTTACATTACATTGCGTGCTGCTACTGCTGACTCCCAAAACAATGAGCTGCACACGATTGTTTGCTGATCAAATACACTCGAGATAACGTATGAAAGGTGTATGCAGAGATTTGATTGACTGAGTCAATATCATGGTGGCCTAGTGAAATTTCCAGAGGAGGATAAAAGCAGCAAGCTCACAAGACCACAGAAGTTCTTTTTGTATTTGTATATTTTGTTTGAATTGCATGAGTGGCACAAGGAAGAAAAATGCACCTCAGCCTAAGGACATGTGTTCAAGTGTGTATTATCAGGCAAAAACATCCAGTGTATTGGTGAAGTGTCTTTGAGTGAGACATTGAACCACCAGAGGCACCAAAAAAGAAGAAAAAATACAGAAATTTATGACTAATTATAATCATGCCAGTTACAATTACAAGAATCAGCCTGCAAACTGATGTAAACGATGCAGTTTTTTTCTTTTCTTTATTTGCTCAGGGTAGTTTCACTGGAAGCAATGGGATCTTTCTCCGGAACGCCCTGCTCCAGTCGCACAGTTACACACATTTACACCTGGCAGCTGCCCAGTTCCACCACAGTCTGACATGGTGACCACTAAACAGCTGCACAGGGGCAGTTTATGGTCCCTGATCAAGAGCACCTCAGTAATGAGGGAGGGAGAAGCATTACTATTTTAATTTTGTTTTGCCAGTTTGGGGATCGAACTGGTGACCTCGTCACAACCCAGATTAGTTAGATGATGTACTTTCCCATTCTTTACTTTACAAATCATGTGAACACACTGTATAACCACATCAATGCAATTCAGCAACTAAAAGAGTAGCAGCATTACACTCCTATAACATTGTCAGACTCACGATGGACGATGAAAAAAGTTTGTATTATGTTATGATAATAATCTTCCTTGAAAAACATGTGACATTAAAGGGACTGTTTGTAAGATTCAGAAATTGGTTGTAACAGCGACACCTGTGGCCGTTAAGTCAACGAAGGTCAGCGTCCTGTTGCTCGCGCTCGCCTGTGTGCAAGCGCTACCTGAATGTGAGCGAGCATCGGTCAAAACAGTGAGGCGACACACATCAGCTAAAACCACAATATCACTCTATACTTCACCTGCTTGGCAGTAATGTTAGCTGACCAGATGAAGGTCTCTCCATGAATCAATGCTAATCCTAGTGTTGGCTTTTCCTGCTTCAGCCTCCCGACCGCAGTGAACACTGTTTTGCAATACGGGCTTCATAGATATAACTTTGGTGCTTCCGTTTAGTTTGTGTTGGAGTCTGAGTCTGAACAGCGTAGCCACACGCGAGCACGCATGGGACACCGACCCGGATTGATTCATACGTGTAAGAAGTTACAAACCGTCCCTTTAATACAGTAGTACTTCCTTTTACTACCTGCATACTTACTGTAAATGGCCTGCAGACATTTAACAAATGTAAAATCTATAAAGCAATCAGAATTATTGTGCAGAACAAACCACTAAATCTTAATCTTACATGTGGTAATTATTGTATTATCTTCAGTTTGATCTTTTTTATGTTCTTATCTGTATGCAATTCGTTCATGCAATGAAATCATTATACTCTCATTTGCTGTCATCCAATCTAATCTAATCTAATATCCCTTTTAGTTCTCTGGAAAAGAAGTTGTTGCAGTAAATACATAAGGTAATTTGGTCCAAAAATTCCATTAAAAAAAAGAAAAGGGTTAAGACATGTTAGAGAAGCAGACACTTACAGTATATAGTGTGACGTGGCTCGTGCATTACCAATTATTGCCAACACTTGTACAGCTGCCATACAAATGTTCTGACATTGTGCAAGATCAGTAAGTTTTTACTGTGTGACTCAACTTCCAAGAAATAAAACCAAATTGAAACTACAATAGATGTGCATGTGTGCCAGCAGTGAGAAAATTGATAAGAGCAGAAAGATATCAAGAGGTTTACTGTCAGCTGCATAATTGGAGAACAAACAGGACAGCCTTATTCAAACATAAGTATCAAGCCTGAACTTATTACTGATAACTGATAAGCCTTTTCTTTATTTTATCACAGAAGGAAATTTCTTGTTGAAGCTTTAATTTGGAAATCAAAGATAGACAACAAAGGGATTACATCATTCACACTGTATGCCTGTGACTGTACATGCTGAAGGGGCAAAGGCCAAGATTGAGAAAAACAACAATGAGGACGTGTCTGCTGTGAATTGTTGCAGCTCAGATGTGCATAAAGTGTTTTAAAACTGATCCTTGTTTTCTGTCCCTGTTCTATGTCTGTCAGCTCGTTTTTTGTCGTTGTTGTTGTTGTCTGTTTATTTTTTTATATGTCGTCAAGGTGGCCAGCTTATTCGCCCCTTTGTTTTTGTTTTGTTTGTTTTTTTAAAGTAATATGTTTTAACTAAGATTATGATTATTATTAGTTTTATCACTTTTCATTTCCTTCATTGACTATTAATTTGAAAAAGAATGAAAACAAGGTAACTTTAGTCCTCCGAAGAGGGGTGGTGGTGAAGGGCCAAGAAATAAATAAATAAAAAATAAAATAAAACTGATCTTAACTGTACCAGGCCTACATGGCAGGGAGCAGCTACAGAAACGTGTAACAGATATGTAAATTGTAAAACCTGCATTTTTTGCCTTTTTATGCAGATTAACCACTGTCACAAACTTTACTTAATCTAAAGGCCGCGGGGATAAATCGGCTACCATTATAAAACAGGTAGCTCAAATCAAGCAATCTGATTGGTTCATAGCCGTGATATAATACCCACATAGCACTGCTTTGCACTTTCAACAAAGAAGGTATATTGCCAAGAAGTGAAAATCAATTGTTCGTTCCATTACAACATCAGCGCCCAGTTGTAAAGTCACTCTTCCGCCATTTCGGACTGAAAGCGACCACTGTATGCCAGTCAAACGTCCACCTAAAAGTGCTGTACAAAAGTGAAACAAAATCATTTTTATTCTATTGTCATATTCTACTGGTCTGTGTTGAACAATAAAATATTATACATGTAAATGAGCGTTTTCAGTCCAAAATACCAACACTAAAGGCTGCCTTAAGCTTCGGTATCTAATGCCGACGGCTGTGACAAATGTTGGTATTTGATGCCCTGGGAATGGGAACGGGCTGACCATCCACAGCACGGGATGCTTTAAACATGGAGTCAA
Organism: Sebastes fasciatus; assembly: GCF_043250625.1. Classification (NCBI taxonomy): domain Eukaryota; kingdom Metazoa; phylum Chordata; class Actinopteri; order Perciformes; family Sebastidae; genus Sebastes; species Sebastes fasciatus. Next base: position 20,263,557 of record NC_133798.1, on the reverse strand, counting down.
TTATTCAGAAAATGGAAATTCTAATTTAAAGTTCTGCAGTGGTTTGAGACCTTTATTCTCTTTCTATTTGCTGAAACAGCCTCATCCTTGGTCACCTTGACACAGCTCGTGCACTGAGCAGAGGGAGAGGTAGAGAATATGATGTAAAACTGAAACAAGGAACACATTGGTCTTGGATCAATAACGATTTTTCATAGGTTCAGGTTCAGGTTTTTCATAATTACTGTCATAAAAGATAAGCATTTATTCTCAGTTGAATTATACAGGCTCTTAGCAAATAACCAATCAAATCAGCTTTCAGACTTTTGTTGCATCATCTCTGCTGATCTTTGACACACTGAACCAGACAGACACGCACGCCTGATATCTTTCCCAATGTATATCAAACAGCTGTTGTGTAATCCTGCAGCTATATGGAGCATACTATCTTGCTAATCTACTTTGCAATATCTAGGAATGCTTGGGCAATGAGATAAGGAGCTTTGATTAAAATTAACACAGAAGAGGAACACTATCTTTTTTATTTGTATATGGGCTGATAGTAGCACACTTATAGGAAGGAGACAACCACAAATGAGAGAACAACGAATTTTAGGCAACCACAAGAATGTGTTTAAGATAAAGTCCAACTTCTGTGACTCAGCAATACAAGAATAGGTTAAAGATGAAGTTGAACTTCTGTGACTCAGCAATACTAATAAAGGAAATGTGCCTGATGCAATGTGGATTATTAATGATGCAAGCTTCCACTCACTATTACAAATTATTTAACATTCAAACTATGAATAATGTGAAATAATACAGAATAATATTCTTTAATCATTCTTTAATAGCAAAGAAATAACTCTGGGGAAACATAATAGAATTTAATTCTAAAAACACTGTTTAAAAACCTTTAATATGGTTTAGTTCACATGCACGCCCAGTGTCGCCGTGCAGTGGATTGAAGGATGTTCAGGAACACAGTAAAAATACTTAATTATTATATATTACTAAAATATGATCGTATGACTGTAAATTATACACTTTTTGTTTTCTTCTTTTTCAGTATTCAACAATCAACCATTTCAGTTTAAATATGCTTTTTAGAGTGCTACAGGAATGAGTCCTTAAACCTGGAAATGAGTTAGCATTTTAGCACATCTCTCGTCTGGAAGTCGATGGTTTTTTTTAATGGGATTTTAGTTAGAAGCCTGAAATAAGGTCTGTGGTTAACACAAGCTTAAAACATTTTAATGTTTTGTTCTACGATATAAAATACATCAATAAATACCCCACTTGGTTGCTAACAAGTGGCTAAATGAGACTACTAAAGGTCATCGCGCCGACTCGTCCACCTTTACAGCCTCGTTGTGTATACTCGCGTTCACGTGACCTTGGTGTAGTTCGTTTTTAGCCTAACGTTAACTTTTTACTTCTGTTGATTGCATTCACACTTCAAAAATCATAAAAGTGGTGTTCATTTGTGGAGATTATCTTGCTGAACAAAACGTGTACATTTCATAAGCGTGCGTTTGCCACAGAGCTTATTTTCTGTGGAGGGAACCAGAGCGATGCTCACTTCCTGCTTGGCCTACAAAAATAAGTCATCACTGCAGCACGCTATTGGCTTGACATGTGATGGCATTCGTAATAGCCTATAAAGAAAAAGGACAGCGATAGTGATTATGATACACACTGGTTATATGAGCAAATGATTATCAACAGTGTACATTAAAGAAAATCCGTCCTGTAGACCCTGTCTTCATGTGTTATGTTCATAAGATGTACGTCTAGTCTGTACAATACAATCAGGTCAGAAGCTTCATAAAGTACATGTTAATTTCATATTTTATACATTACATACTGATATGTGTATGACATAAAAAAACTGTTGTCAGGGTTGTTGCCATTTTTTCTGTCTTTCCATTAAGACAAGCTTTTCCAAAATTGTATCTCAATGGTTTTATATGTTGGACACATCGAGAGGAAATGCATCTGTTTCAGTTTTCCGGTGATATCAGTTAAAGATATGATCTAATGTTTCCATGATTTCAGATAGTGACCTCTTTTGATTTCCAGCTCACCTTCATTAACTCAGATTTTGCTTTTAATTTTAAGATGTTGTGCCAGTTGAGTTTCTCTGTTGAGGGATTGGTAGCAGCTCTTTCCGCTGTGTGATGTGTTTGCGTCCCTTCATTGTTCACAGTACTCTTCTATTAGGAGTTTTTTAAACACACTCTGTGATGACACTGGTCTGCGGCTCTGAGGCCAACTGGTTGTACTGGTCAGTTGATACACATATAAACTGTCACCACATGACTTACTGTGTATGTGATACTCACTGATCAAATGGCACCCTCTTCTGGTAAAAACTAGGCCATCCTCCATCCCTCCATCCTTTTACACAGCAGCTGGATTAAATGTGATTCAAGGTCACGCTAGTTTGTGCTGCATTACACTTTTTTTTAAATAGATTTTCAGTACAATGCATTAAGCTCCCCTTTAAATGCCCTTGTTCCATTCTATTATATGTTAATGCTTCTCAATGCAAGCCTGACATCTCAATGTAACGGGTCAATGCCTGTAACGAAATGGTTTAATCTGGCTTTAATCAGGTGTCACATTCACAGCAATAACCAGGAAGGTGAGTTGTTGGAGAGCTGGTCAGTGGAGCAGCTGGAGGTTACGGGACTTGCTCAGGGGCATCTTGTTTTTATATGGAGGACAAAACCTGTCTAAATAAAAAATAAATGACTCTAAATATATTAAATTGCCATTAAATGTACCAAAATTAATATTCAAAATAAATGTAGGTATTCTTTTAAATGATAAAATGTGACATAAATAGATATTTCTGTTTTAATTTGCTTTTTTATTTATTTACTTTTGTATTTATTCCCTTATTTATCTACTCTTCTGTTTGATTTTCTGTTTAATTTATTTATTTTATTATAATAATAATTATAATTTATTTTTAAATCTATTTTTATTTATTTATATTATTATATCATCATTAAATTAAAGTTAAATAGATAACAAAGCAAATTAAAGCAGAAATATCAATTTATTGATTTAAAATTAAATTAATTAATTAATTAACTGATAAATGACTTGATAAATAAATAAATATGCCATTAAATGTACCAAAATAATATTAAATATAAATGTTAACATTAATTAATTGATAAAATGTGACACAAATGTATGTTTGTTTTAATTTACACCTTAATTTAATTACCTTTAATTTAAATTTAAATATAAAATAGATAAAAATAGATAAAATAAATAAATGCAAAAATAAATATAAATGTTAATAAGATAAATAAATAAAATGGAAAATTAAATAGAAGAGTAGATAGGGGAATTAATACAAATTAATACAAAAGTAAATAAATAATAAAGCAAATTAAAACAGAAATATCCATTTATGTCACAATTTATCAATTAATTGATGCCTACATTTATATTTAATATTATTTTTGGTACATAAAGTGCCATATTTATTTATTTATCAAGTCATTTATTTATGCATTTATGTATTTTTGATTTTGGCAGGTTACGTCCTCCATACTTTAGTTCACATCGTGCAGTTTCCAAGATGGGGAGCGTATTTGAACCTCACAAGCCTTCTTTTGTAACTCTCTTATGACTTTGAGGCAAGTCAGCATCCCCCAAAATAACTGTGGGGCCTGTGACATGGTTGTTCTAAATTATCTCCAAGGAACTAATAAAAAAGAGAAACTAGTTAGACACATTTTTAATCAAATGGTGATTAAATGACAACTTAAGTAGCTCAAATGTTTGATCTTCCAACAAGACAGGCAAAATAATGTAAAATATGTTTGCGCGGTGATGAGCAGTTTGCATTGGTGTACTTAAGAGGCTAATCTTCTTAGTGTCGGTAAGTAGCCAGCTAGAAATCAGCTCCAGATTGTCTCTTCCTGCCCCAGATAAACGACTCAGACAACAACAAAGCGAGGCTCAAGGAAAATATGTGGCATGGTCGTTTCACTGGCATGAAATATGCACCTCCCCTCCTCCTTTAGGAGCTGTGTTGACAGAACCGTAGTAGAAGTCCTGGTGGGTCTCCTCAACTTGAAGATGTTTGGCAGTGGCACCAAGAGGTGGTTCGTGAAGAGGCAGAAGAGGCAGCAGAGGCCTGGCAGGAGGCCATGTACCAGGAAGAAGAAGAGATGGGCGGCTAAGATCCTCAAACAGCACCGACAAGAGATCCTGAGTGAGCTGGATGTCAGCACGGTGCTCCCCTACCTGGTGTACGATAAGGTTTTCTCACTGGGGGAGTACAAGGAAATACTGGGACACGAGTCCAGCAAGAAGCGGACAGAGGTATTCTTGGACCAGCTGTCCTCGAAGGGACCTGCTGCCTTCTGCTCATTCTGCTCTGTTCTGGAGGAAACATGTCCTCACCTGCTCACCTCCTTTCTGCTGGATGAAAAAGGTACCCACTGATTCACCACTATTGACCGACACATAAGATAAAGGTCACAGAGGGCTGTGTGTGTGCTGATGCTGGAAAACATTTCAGCGTGCATCAGAACGAAACAGCTCATCGATCTGTAGCTGTTTCCACTTATTCCTCCAGTATTTTCACTTATCTTTGGGTTGCATTTAATTTTCTGTGAGAAAATTGAAAACAAAAAAACAATATAAAGGGGAAGAAAACTACTTTGCAGTAAGCCAGCGCCACAGACTAAGAGCCAGCAAAAATAGCTTCTTAAATCTGTATGGCTGAGGGGATTACTGAGCCGCCAGCGTTCCTAAATGGCCTCTGACAACATATGGCCTCAACGTGGCTGCTGTAGTTTGCAGGACACTCCTTGTCTGTGCTGCACTATTCCAAATCAATATGCTTTACTTACATTTACATAAAATACTCTCAAGAAAAATGATCCGCATTCACAGCTCAGTGTTATCTGAGGATAATATCCCACAATTACAAACCTGTGAGTCCTCCTGCTTACTCAGCCACTCAGAGGGGAAAATGTGTGAATTAGCAGAGCCATAAAAAGTGTCTAATATATTAATCTGTCCCCACAGATGGTGCCCCAGGACAGGGCAGGAAAGGGGGCCTCCCTGTGCCCCCTAACCGTCCAGGAGAGCAACCTCTGTGCTCCCCTCCCATGTACACCGACCCTGTGTTTGACTCCAGGTGAGAGCCACTTTACATTTTACTGACGTTTGAGTAAAAAGCATCACACATCTAGAGTGCTTTCATTTCTGCTGGATCACCTTTGTGTTAATAGATGTCACTTTAGATAAACTCAATCTTGATGATGAGGTTAAATCTAAGGCTTCTTACTAAGTGCTGAGGTACAAATATGCTTTCATTTAAATATCAAAAAAGTTTTTTTGAATTGTCTTTGCAATGTTTTGTGATTGATGACAATCACACTTCCTGGGGAAGAAATAGCAGAAGCAGAAATAGCAAATTATTCTTCTGGTGTTGGTTGATTGCGTCTACCAGACAGTGACAGGCAAACTGCCTCTTGTTATTGTCATCACCTCATCTCACACTCAAGGAACGTTGCAATATCAAGTGTTTTTTTCTTGTGAATGGAGCTATTTAGGCATCTGTGTCTGCCCTGCAGATTCCAAACCACAATCTCTGCTCTCTTATTTTCTAATTAATGCCAAATTACTGTGAAGGAAGAACTTGATGGCGTATGGGAGATTTTGGAGCACCTACAGTATGTCTTTTTGCTTTGTGTGGCTAATGTGTGCAAAATGTGGTCGGTAACAGTGTTGCTCATTTGTGTTGTGTTGCTTGATGCTGCTGTGCATGGATCCATATCCAGAATGATGGATGTTGTCGTTGTGTCGAATCATTTCATCGATGTTTTGCTGCATGATTTCTGCACCGTCTTGTGCATGCTGATGTTGTTGCTGATGTTGTTGCTGTTATCATCACATTATTGTCTTATATTCTTTTACCTGTCACTACATTGGTTTTAGAACATTTTGCCAAAGGACTGCAGTTGAAAATTAGCTGCCTGATTAACACATTTACAGAGATATTGATTATTGTGTGTTGTTCTTTTTAAATCCATAAAAAAAATTACAAAACACATGAAAAGATGTGTTGGATGTTTTGGAAGAATGGACTTGAACAATGTACGTATGCTAAGGAGCAATGAAACAATACAAGCAGCTTCTGTTTTCCCAACATCTAAGACGCTTTATGTTGTTTTTTTTCTTTAATTTGTCACTAATCTGTAATTTGACTAATTTGGCAGAAAAAGCTATTGCAGTATTATATTCATGATATGTGTACTTAACTGCGTACTGTCACGGTATTAAATTTTCCCTACGCGATTATCGTGGCCAAAGCATTCACAACAACTAGGGCTGCACAATTAATCGAACTTTTATCGAAATCGCAATATGGCCTACTGCAATTGTCAAATCACATGTGTGTCAAAATACTATTATATAATTAAATATTGTGGTGCTGCAGAGATGTCCTGGCCTACACATCATATTCTTCAGACTTAAGAAAACATCTTTGTTTGGTACAGATCCTTGCAAAAATCACACCATAATCATGTTTTTCAGTGAAAATGAGAATAACGATGTAAACAATATCATTCCCTCTTAAATCGCAAATCATATCGCAATTGCAATATCAGTCAAAATAATTGCAATTAGATATTTTCTCAAAATCATGCAGCCCTAAGGATAACAATATTATCATGATAGCTATGGAAAATTTGAAAAAAATAATTAAAATTCTTAATCTTAAAATGTGTTTATTGTACGTCTCTCTTTTGGCAAATTAATTACACATAGAGAGTCTGTTACCATAACTCTCTATAAAATGATTGAAGAGGCGCTGGATTATTTACACAATATCATCATATGTGTATTACTATGATATCAATATTTCATTTTTAAATATCACGGTTATCATCAATACCGGTATATCGCAATGCCGCTACTGCGTACGTAAATGAAATGACAGAAACGAGGAGCATAAAATGACATCTGCTGAGCTTTTCTTCTGTATATTTTAGAGAGCGTCCGGAGTGGTCCGGTACTCTGGTGCAGAGTCCTGCGAGGCAGCTTTTGTCACCGTGTGTCAGGCCCTGTGAATGCATCATGACTGAGCGTTGGTGTCGTTCTGGGTGTGTGTAGACCCCTGGAGAGTACCCTTGGCCCAGCTAACACAGCAGGGGGGAGGGGAGAAGCAGAGCGCAGTTGACAGTGTGTGTATATGTATGTATGTGTGTGTGTGTGTGAGGTAGAGTGCTTGCTTGGATGTGACGCCTGAAGTGACGGGACAGACAAGCTGATATGCTCCCTAGACCGTTAAGAAGGCCTCTTTAATGTATGACAGCTAAGTCAGCACGGAGACAGCTATCCCAGTGGTCTGGCCCTTGGCGTTGACACACACAGACACACACACACACAGACACACACACACACGCAAACAGGCTGACAGATACAGACCAACACACACAACACAGTATAGCAGCACACACAGCCAGAATAGTCACAGAGCCTCCACAGGAGATGCAGTACGCTAACAAGGAAATGTAAGTCCTCTTGAAATTTCATGTCAGAGTAAATACTTTATTTGAAGGTATGCCAAAGTCTCTTGAGTATGTGATGATGCTAACATCTGGAGGTGTTAAAGGAAAGGTAAAACTTAGGGGAGGATGTTTTTGTTGCTCTTTTGATGTAAACGTGCTTGTGTGTTACCTCTTAATACGGGCTCATTCAGACACAGCGTTGGGCAAGGTTGACTGCATGTATTTGTAGATAAAAACAGCATAATCTTTTGTTTATTCACTCTTAAGGAGAAGTAGGACAGAAACTGCCTCAAGTCATGGATGCTCAGCTTCTGAATTCGTGTGCCAGCATGTGTCCCTGTGTGACAGAGTGAACCATGTCTGCAGCCGTGCTTGTTATAAATGTGCAAACAACCTGGGAGTATCTTCCTCGTGTGTGTAGGTCTTCCACCTTTCTCATCTGCACACTTTCTCTGATCCACAGCAGAAGAGCAGATTGATTGTCAGCTGTGCGGGTTCAAAGAGACACCGTGTTTATTAGTTTGGCTTTCGTCGTCCGCCTCTGGTCAGTATCCTGCTGACTGAGAGCGAACATGCAGCATTTAATCACATCTCTGGGTTTTCTGTCTTTAAAGGGCACAAAGGACCCGTGTAGGAGCAGCGCGGGAACCGGTGTGAGGCAGTTTAAGGGCCGCTGACTGCCATATCGTTTTCACGGGACTGTTGTAGTATTTTTAAACCAGCATATAAAAACATTTAGAGCAATCATCTCGAATCAAAGTGCTGATTTAAGTGCATTAAATGCATGATTATTGATTGGATAGCTTGGCTTTTTTTTAGCCGCAGGATCTATCACCACAGAGGTTGTGTGTGTGTGATTCACCGGGATGCGTTGGCCATGTGTCTGGATCTGTGGCCTTATATGTATATGTGAGGCTGCAGCGATGATGTAAGTCACCGTGCCTTCATCCATAAGTGGAGAAAATGAGATGCTGGCAGGTTGAGGAGGAGGAGGAGGAGGAGGAGGAGGAGGAGAGGAGAGATTAGCTGGAGCTGCGAGGTTATGCTTCTCTGTGCTGATGACTCACCTCACAGCACATAGAGAGAAAGCACTGCGACAGCACTGAGGTGTGACTGTGTGTGTGTGTGTGTGTGTTTCATTACGCTTGTTCTTCTTGCTGCAGTGCATTCATGTGAAGAGGACTTTCTCTGTGAACTTCTCCTCTTTGTTTGGTGCAAAAGTAATAAATCACGGTGTTACAGCGGTAGTGGTTCTCAGGGCGTTCGTCCAGGTTTGTCTCCTCTGGGAGCAGCCTCTGAGTCCTACAAACCAGCTTTGATTTTGCTGTACGGAATAAAGTGGACAAGAGAGTCTAAGGACACGAGAAAGAAGGGCAGCCCCGTCTGTCCTATTTACTTGCTGGAGGAAAAGTGCTTTAGTGTGTTATTACCGCACACGTGTGCCTGTTATCTCCGTGTGAACGTGCTTGTGTCGGTGTGTGTGCAGCGTGCAATAAGAGATGTCAGCAGAGGGATCTCATGTGAGAAGGGTAATGATTGGGCCGGCTGCTCCGAGCCATTACCGTCGAGATGCAGAGGGGGGGGATGCCAATGTGAAATCAAAGTGCTGCAGTGGAGTGTGCATGGGTATGCAGCGGGCTTCAGACTGCAGCACAACCACTGACCCACTGCTGTCTCAATGCTTCCCCACTGACACACTGCTACTGGTTCCCATACTCGCTCCCTGTAATGTGTGTGTGTGTGTGTGTGTGTGTGTGTCTATGAAGGAGAGAGAGGGGAGGCGTGTGTGTGTGTGTGTGTCCACAGCATTTTCCTCGTCCACTAATGACTGCTGTGTCGTCTTACATGCCTGATAATGACGATATGTAGTGTCTGATTAATCAGGAGAGTTATCTGAATGGCGTCCTGGTCAATGGGAGGTGACAGGGTGCGCTGCTGGTAGGTTTGTTGTCGCTCTGATGATTCCATTAGTGGTGTATTAGTTGAGAGGCTACTAAAAGGAAGCAGCGATGCCACCGCCACCGCCAGCGTGCAGCCAAGACTCAATCATTCTACACCTGATCTAAACCTACAGTGAGGTACCATCTTGCTACCTATTTTCTGCTAGTGCCAACTATTTAGTTATTAGGGCTGTGTATTTGCAAGAATCTAGCGATACGATATGTATAAATATACAGGGGTTATGATTCAATATATTGCGATATATTGCTATTTCTTAAATCCAATTTTAGGAAAACTGTCGTAGTATAAAGAACACACCATCATATGTATAATATCTGAGTAAAAAAAGAGTTTACTTTTTTATGCAATCAGAACAGTGGGATCTACATTTATCACAGTCCCTGTAACATCCAACATCATTGCACTGATACACTGAGATGGTGCATCTCTATGCAAATGAAAGTATTGACTGTTAATCTTTGCATGTAAACTATCAATTCAAAATAAATACGGTGTTTTTGAGAACTGATATGTATCGCAAAACATAATATTGCAATACTCGATATTTCTGATATTTTCTTATCTTCCCCTATTTTAAATTACGCATAATTTAGTACCAATACTTTCAAAAGAGGTTTAAATTTTACTGGGATCCAAATCTGATGAACCTACAGAGAATTATCACCAGAATATGAAGCTCCCCTCGGCCTTACCAAGTTTTAAAGTGAGTTTCAGGTCATTGTTTAGCAGTCCGACCTGCAACTTTACTGTTTCAGTAACTCGCACTGCTTTCATAGCGTTGTTTTTGTTTTCGATGAGAAAGCTCTTAAAACTCACTGTAAACTACCTGCTCAGCACCAAACAGCAGACACACACAGTTAGCGACTAGCTGGTGAACATAGTGGAGCACTTAGCAGCTAAAGAGACCGATATTTCCCCCAGGAGTTGGTGGCGACCAAAACAGAGATAAAAAAGAGTGACTATTGGACTTAAATTTATAAGGTGGACACAACCACGACTCCAAATGAATGATAATGTTGCTCCGTAACTGCTGGATGTGTAAATAAGCAACATATCAACTTAAAAGAATATGATGTGTCAATGTTGTTTTTACGACTTGTTTCTGCTGCCTCCAAGTGGCCAAGGAATATCCTCTAGAAATAAAAATTAAAAAAAATTATTAGTCTCAGAACATATTCTGTATTTTCCCTTTTATTAGTACCACGTTGCATAGTTCCTTCCAGATATTTATTAGGAAATCATGGACCTGTAAATTAAAGCATTATCGTTTGATTTCCCAATTTAAATAAAATTCTGGTGCAACACTGAGTCAAAAAATAGCAGCCTAAAAAATAAACAAAAAGGTTGCTAAACCCCCCAAATTCACAGAAAAAACGTGTGTCCTCAGTGGTAGCTGCAGCCTACTGCTGATTACATGACTGGATTTTTGAACTGTACTGATTCTATCCTGTTTCAAACCCAGACATATGTGTAGCACGCTCATTTCATGTGTGTATTACTGTTTATTTTATATGTATATATTCTAATTTCTTCTTGCTACACAGAGAAGCTTTCTCACCAGCAGATACTGCATGGGAGAATGTTTTGGGCATATGAGCACGGGATGAATTTAGGTTCCTGTAATGCCCTGAAGGGTTTTCTGCTTCCAGTCACCCAGAAGTAACTAACTGGCAACCACAAAAAGAGCAGTTTTAAATAACAGAAAAGGCCTGATGTTCATTCTCTGCACATTATATCAGGCTTTGTTGTAAATATCATTTATAAAATACCTATATAAACATAGATGTTTATTTTAGAAATAGAGACTTTAACCATTGATTTCATTATACATAATAACCACACGCTGCGGCGTATTTAAACATGCAGTCCTATATTTTTACCCCTACACTTGCCATAGAGGGGTTTACACTATCTGTACTGTAGTATAGCACACACTATGTGGAGGATACTTTATAGCACTACAGTGTAATGGGTGCATACATTTTTAGCAGCGTGGGCCACAGAGGGACTCACTCCCCTGACGCTGGTGGTGTCAGTGCCATGCTCTGCCTCTTTAGCTGTATGGTGGAAATCTTTTGTAGGTTGCTCAAGTTAATTTTCAGCATGTGCTTCAGTCAGATTTTTCCTAATTAACCCACCAGATAATCCCTTTATCACATAATGCTTATAACAGCTATTGTAGTATTGTATTTCTCACGGTAGATAAATCTAAGATCCTCAGTTTGCATTTATCTGGCCTCCTCAGACCTCTTACTGTCAGCAGCTTTCTTTAAGTCTGTCTGGCGTAGTGAGCGAGTGTGAGAAGTGCACCTCTCTACTCAGGTGAGCACTTCTCTACTCCTCTAAGACTTCAAAGTCTAGACTAATCGACTTACTCTGAAGCTTAGAACGGCACAAAAGTGTCAGTCTATTGACTGAAAAACAACCCACGCCAGCCTCTGTTTGCTGTTAATGACAGGTGGTGTGGGCGCAGTCCACTGAGACCGAGCTGCTGTGTACTGCACCTCTTACAAACACTAAGTCACTGTATAATCTGCAGCGCAACTGAGAAGCAGATTTTCTTTGTCAAGCATCAAAATATGTCACTTTAATTTTAAATTACTTATGGACAAGATAAACTACTATTTAGTTATTTCTGATATGGGGAGAAAAATGTTCAGAATCACCAATAAAACAACTCTTAATTCATATTTTAGGCCCACAACATCAATAGTTCCCAACATGCCCGAGCTCTCTATAAGACAGATAGTGTAAGAAACCTCAGGAGATGTAATTATCTCTCTCAGGTGTGAAATATTGTGCATGTGGGGTTTCCTTTTAATAAATCCATTAAAAGGTTTTCAATAAAATACGTACAAGAGGTGTTTCCAGTGAAAAAAATCCAATAAAATTAGTTCAGTAGAATAAGTCCATTAAAATGTCCAATAGCGGGTGTCAGGTAGGTAGAGGAGGGGAGACATGAACTGGTGATTTTGGCACAATTTTCATCCTTTATCACCCGTCCAACTTCAAGAGAAAGGCCACAGATTTTTCACTTTCTCTGTGTATTCTCATTTCTTGAATTTTAGATGACTCTACAGTAATATTGGACATCAATATTTGCTCTGCTCATGCCTGTGGCAATCTCATTTATTGTAATTGATTGGCAATGTTTGAATTCAGGTTATGGAAAATATACTGAGTGTAACAAATGTCTATGTAACAATGAGAGCCAATTTGTTCAAAATGCACCAGCAGTCTCCAAGCTTTTGCATGCGACAAACAAATGAATAAACCCTGTGGTTCCCTGCTTGGACCAAATGGGATATTTTATAAAAAATGCTGCCTTTCTGTGTGGAGCTCCGGTTCCTGACCACAGACCAAATACATACACAGGTGTAGTAATCTGGCAACTGAAAACTGCCCGTAGGTGTGATTGGGGGAGTGTTAATGGTTGTCCGTCTATGTTAGTAGTTTATCACTTGTTCAATGTGAGCTGAGACTCCATCAAGTCAGTAACCAGCCCAGTCGCACGAAAAGGCATATGAATGACACGTAATTTGCAAAGTATTTAATGTGCAATAAGAACGCCATTCTCGCTTTTGGCGTGTCATTTGTACGCCATGTAGACTGTTATGAGTCCAATGTAAACATATCCGCGTAAACAGGCTACGCTCAGAGCTAGTGATGTAGAATAAAAAGTGAGAAAGTCTGCTTGTGTAACGTTGTTTCCGTACGTATTTTACTCTGTTTACGTGCTTAATTCAAGCCCAACCATGTTGTTTTTCCTAAACCTAACTATGTGGTTTTGTTGCCTAAACCTAACTGCAGACGTTACCTTAGTTTTACCCCCAGTTTGCTCCTAGTTTTGTTGCATGGCGTAAAAATGGCGGCGTACAAATGACACGTGAAAAGCCTAAAATGCGTCCTCATGACAATGTCCTTGTAATGTGTCATACGCCTTCCATGAGATTGGGTTGCAGTAGCACTGTATGTCTCGTGTGTGATGTGCAGAATTAAAAACACCTCTGGCCATATCATTCTGTTATGGCAAGTTTCAGGAAAATGTGACAAATGTTGTGTGAAACACAAAAGTAACCGAAGAATGGTTCCTGAACATTTTCTAGAGTCTGTTCCCCAATTTCATTGTACGAGACATTTAAGTTTAATTAACCAGCAACTGTATCATGTTAACATCTGGCATTATAAAAAGAGCCAACGGAACCTTTCCTATCTGTGAGAGTAGGTGTGCTGACTACTTTGATTTTATATCAGTCAGACATACAGTAACATGAGCAGCAATCCATGATATTTGGTTGCCCTGCTCGTTTACAAGAGAGATAACTGAGTCAGACGTTTAATAATAATAACCTCACTCAGCTGTTCCACTCAGTACTTTTACTTTACATTCACATTGTTTTGGGTGTGACAGAGTAGATTGAGTCCATATGAGCTTGAAGGTTCATTATTGACCTTATTGACCTTGGATCAGTTAAATCTTATGAACTTACAATAATATGGTGAAGGCCATGAGATGCAACAGAAAGCTCCTGAAAAATTCCAGTAATTCAAGCTGTCAGTCTCATTTTATGGCCGTCATCAGCAGATGGGTTTTACTCCAAACACACATAAAATATCTGGGATTAATATTCTGATTTTACTCCATTCCTTGATGAAGTCCACAAGATGTGGCTGAAAGTTCCTGAAAATTTCCATTAAGTTACAACATGTGACTTAAAGGGTTACACCACCTAAATATAGAATTCCAATATGTTATTTCCATGGCCTAGGAAAGCTCAATCAATATGTGTGAACATGAGCTGCTCTTTCTCAAAGCCAGAAAACTCCAGTATAAAGTCTGGAGCTGCTCCGTAGCCAAAGGGAGACTCATTTTGTGGACCCACAGAATGATTGTTTTCTTTTTCAAAATGTACCCATATACTCAGATCATTCCTCTGGGTGCTCTCAGTGTCATCTATAACATCTCTACCAATTCATTGTCTATGGAACAGCTCCACACTTTATACCCAATGACATCACAAATGTGAGTTTTAACACTCTAGTTTTGGGATTTGGGAGAGAGTTCATGTTTACTAGTATTTTTGGGCTGTCTCAGACCATAGGAATAACATATATGAATATTAAAAATTGGCTATTTTCCCCCGTTAAACATCCACTGAAGCTGACAGACCGGAGGAAAACAACCAATCAGAGCCGAGCTGGAGCCTGCCGTCTATAAGCAGCTGTCAATCACTCACAAACTCCGATCAAACAGCAGCGCTGATCAAATATGAATCAATATTCTGTTACTGTAATGCTTATTTCACGTCTCCAGTTTTTTCCGAAACATCCTGTAGTGTACTGTTTAGCTGTACAATGAGAAAGTTTGTGACCCGGCCGGCAGCCATGTTGAGATCAGTTGAACCAGCCGGAGCGCAGCCAATAGGAACGCTCTCTCTCTGAAATTACCTGTGATTGGTCAAAGTCTCCCATCACGGGCTAGATTTCTTTTTTCAATACCAGCGAATTTACACAATTCTCAATACCAATTCGATACCATGGTAAAAAAAACAAAAAAAAACAATGAAGCCCGTGTAATTCAACACGCACTGCTTTATTAAAACATTTGAACATTACAAAAAACAGAGGCACGTAGCCTTTAATTAATAAATAAAAAGAAACGTCTATTAATATTGCAAAACAGAACAGTGGCATGTAGCCTTCAAGTATTTAAAACAAACAATATTGTCTGGATGTCTGTCTTCGAGGTGCTTTGCTAAATTGGAAGTATTTACTCCTTTGGAAAGAAAAGTACGACGGCTTCGTTACTGCACCGCATACTGTTTTTTGCGGATCTATTATTACTCCATGTAAATCCGCCTCGGACGCAAAGTACTTCCATACTCGACTCTTGCTATTTGTTTTCTCAACGAGTTGAGGCGGAGGTAAAGCTGCAGCAGCTGCCATCTTTCACGTTTCGTGTTGTTGTTTTTTTCCGTGCTGTTACGGCGTTCTTCTTCTTCCTTCATTTCACAGCAGATGAGAACACTTGTAAGAGTGTACTGCCCCCATTAGATCCGGAAGAATCGCATCTCAAGTACCTCCGCTCCGGTACCAAATGACCATTACAGGCATCGTTCGGTACCAAAGAAAACGAGTACCGTCACATTTTTAGAATTTTGGTTCCGAGTTGGTACCGAAGTATCGGTTCTCGTGACATCCCTACTGAGAGGTTATTATGGAATTTTTGCCCAATGATGCCAAAAACATTCTGCCTACTGCAGCTTTAGTGCTCTGAATATCGTAAAGAGCAAAATTAGTGCCACAAACTGAAACAGCAAAATGGAATTCAGCCACCATTAATTTTTAATATTTGCACCTGCTACTGTGACATGTCAAAAATGTCTTCTGACTGTGAGACACAGAACAGGAAGTGCCCACTAAAATATCTCCACGTAAAAAAAGGTGTGCAGGGGGCTCATTGTTTGAATCTGCTCCCTCCTCCTCCTCCTCCTCCTCCTCTTCCTCCTCCTCCCCATGATTGAGCCATGAGGAGGTTCAGAAGTCTAGTTATCTCTCAGAACACTTGAGTAACAATATGCTGAAAGGTTATTATGGAATTGTTGCCCAATGATGTTAAAAACGTTCTGCCTACTGCAGCTTTAATGCTCTGAATATCGTAAAGAGCACCTTTAAAACTGAAGCAGCTAAATGGAATTCAACCACCATTCATTTTATTATTTGCACCTGCTACTGTCACATGTCAAAAATGTCTTCTGTGAGACACAGAACAGGAAGTGTCCTCTAAAAATATCTCACCCATCTCCACAAAAAAAAAAAAAAAGGTGTAAAGGGGTTCATTGTTAATATTCATTATAGGCTGCTTGTTCCAGGAGGTATTATTGTGTAACACAAAGATACTCCCTGTTAACAAGTAATTACAGACAAACTGTAGACTTCCTAAACAGATGCTACAATTGAGCCCCTCCAAATGAATCTGCTCCCTCCTCCTCTTCCTCTTCCTCTTCCTCCTCCTCCTCCTCCTCCTCCTCCTCCTCTGACTACACTGTACACACTCGCTCTCCCTCTCTACCTCTCACACACACACAGGACGCCTGGACGCTGCAGCGTTTTTTAAAGAGAGTGTTTCCAGCCCCGGATAGGAGGAGGGAGGAGGCAGCAGGGAGGAGGAAAAGGAAAAAAGGAGTTTATAATGTCCACATCCTGACCAGTATATTTGAAGAAAAAAAAAAAAAAAAGAAACCCACAAATCGGATGGATCGGCGGCGCTAAAACCTCCCCGGTGTCAGAGTGTCATTGCAGGCAGAGAGACATCATGGGTCGCAGCAGCGGTACGGCACCTTCAGCTCAGCTCCTCGAGGAGTGTTTTCACTGTCAGTCCTTCAGCGCTGGAAATGGCGTTGTGATGATGATGCTGAGCATGGAAGAAGACGCAGCAGCAGCGGAGGCGGATGCCAGGGAATAAAAAAGAAATATATGATCACCTGTGCTTTTCTTTGGGTTGGATTTTGTAGTAGCGGTGGACAGTACCATGGTGAATTACCAGAAATACATTACTGTTATGCAGCTGGCTCTGGGGGTGACCGCCTCCAACAAAGAACATTGTCTTCCTCCCAGGAAGCGTATGTGGTGAGTATATGAATCTTGGTTGCGGATGATGATGATGATGATGATGATGCAGGTTGGGAGAGATGAGATAAAAAAAAAAAAAAAAAAAAAGGGTGCGATGGATGAGCCGAGCTGTCGCCTCCCACATCCACCGTCAAATGATGAGCAGGGTCACAGATCTCACTCTCCCAAAATGAAATCCTCACTGCAGCCAGTCTGCACCATGTTTGCAAGCATCTCTAAACCTACACTGTGGTCGTGCATGCTGGGGGAGTTTGTGTGTGCGTGCCTGTGCGCGTGTGTGTGACACCTATAGTCCTATTGTCCTTCCTCTCCATCTCCATCTCCATCATCTCCATCTCCATCACTTTGTAAAGTTGAATGCGTATAGGGATGATGTCATAGCCTCACCACTATTTCTTTGCCTCTATAACTTCATGTGCTTTTTAATGTACTATCCTGGCCTCCACTGCACTGCTGCTGCTGCTGTCACTGGAAAATGTCATCATCAAGCTAACCATGTGGTAAACCATCATCACCCTCTCTTCCTCCTCTCTTCCTCCTCCACTGCTGTGTTGTAACTGATTAATAATAAAATGTAAAGCATGAAAAATCCTCTCCTGTTTTTATTTCCTGTGCTGCTGCTGCAGCCAGGCCTCTCTGTACACCTTCTCCATTGCCATGTCTATTAAAACCATTCTCTGCTCTCAGCATGTGTGTGTTTGTGTCTTGTCTATATCCACCTCTTCCTCGGTGTCCTCATTACTTTGTGTGCTACAGTATATATCGCAGTGACCACATCTCATTGTCTCTCCTGCAGGCCTCGTTCATTTGTTTACTTTACGACGGTCCTGCTTTGATTCCTGTTTTTTCCTCACTGTAAGCAGATTGCTGCCGAGGCTGCAACGCGTGTGTGCGACAAAGTATCCCTAATTACAGCCGGATTACCATCTTGTTTGAAAGCAAAGGCGGTTAATTAGGAGTCAATAGGCTCAATGGCACTCTGATAGCAGTAGTGCCTCACACAAACTCAAAATGTATCAAATGCACGGTGTGGATCATTTCACCACATAATGCAGCTACATCGGTGTGGCTCTATGTGTGTGAGAGGCTTAACTATTATCATCACCTCTTTAAAATTACAAAATAAACCATTTCAAGCAAGGACAAAACACTGACAATCTCTGAGCGTCATATTGTCTTGAAGATTATCACGACCAAAGGAGATTTGCAGACGCCCACACAGCCACAATGTAAAATTACCTCCAAGTTTACATTATGCAAATAGCGTGTACAGTGTGAAGTTATTAATGGTGTAATAACTATAGGGCTGTCAATCGATTAAAATATTAAATCGCAATTAATCGCATGATTGTCCATAGTTAATCGTGATTTATCACACATTTGTTATCTCTTTGAAATGCACCTTAAAGGGAGAATTGTCAAGTATTTAATACTCTTCTCGACATGGGAGAGGGCAAATATGCTTGCTTTATGCAAGTGTGTGTATTTATTACTGGAAATCAATTAATAACACAAAACAATGATGAAAATTGTCCAGAAACCCTCACAGGTACTGCATTTAGCATAAAAAATATGCTCAAATCATAACATGGCAAACGCAAACCCAACAGGCAACAACAGCTGTCAGTGTGTCAGTGTGCTGACTTGACTATGACTTGCCCCAAAACTGCATGTGATTATCATAAAGAGGGCATGTCTGTAAAGGGGAGACTCGTGGGTACCCATAGAACCCATTTTAATTGACATATCTTGAGGTCAGAGGTCAAGGTACCCCTTTGAAAATTGCCATGACCGTTATTCCTTGCCAAAATCTAGCATAAGTTCGGAGCGTTATTTAGCCTCCTTTGCGACAAGCTGGTACAACATGGTTGGTACCGATGGATTCCAGGTTTTCTAGTTTCATATGATGTCATTATCTTCTTTAAAACCGACCCGCAGCTACAATCTCCGAAAGATCGATTGCGTTAATGCGTTATAAAAAATGAGTGGCGTTAAAACGAGTTTGCGTTAACTTTGACAGCCCTAGTAATAAGGTGTTTTACTTGAAACATTTACAAGAGCATGACCACCATCTATAAACCTTAAGAAGTGATGTCACCCAAGTCAAAGTGCTGCTGTGACCTCACCAGAGGTCAGACGCTTATATCACATGCAGCTTCTTCTTTTTTTCTTTTTTTTTTATCTCTTGGTCTCTTTGGTTAATCATATAGCTTAGTCATCCTCTTATTAGCCTAATTGCCCCCATAGGAGAAGATAAGGGATTTCACTGAGACACAGGACTCCTTTCATGTTTCTTCTGTCATTGTTGTTTTGATACTTAACATCTCCAGATTCAAATAGATTTTGGAAGGAGCTCTGCGTGTCTCATTCATCAGCAGTGCGCTGATACAAAAGGCTAACCTTATGTAACTCTTGCAGCGAGCTCTGACCTTGTTAAATTGAATATTTTATTGCAGCTAGAGTGAAAAGCAGCAGCCCCAGCTTTTTGAGAGATGGAGTGAAAATGCTTCATGCACCTCCAATAATCCATTAAAAACACTGACTGATTCACAATTGATGTTTTTGTTTCTAAACTTTTTATCATTATTTGTCATTTAAAGGACCATACCAGGGATTTTGCATGTTTCACTCCATGTACTTCATGTGCGTGTCGGTACAACCAACCATTTTGCAAATCATGTGGCTGCTGATTGGATATTTCAATGTCAAAATGTTTCAAGCAGGTGTTATTTTCCATTAATTCCCACATCGGAATTTACTTGAAGTTTGTATTAGTGGTGTAATTTATCCCACTGAATATCACGTCTGCAAATCACAGTGTTGTTATGAGACAATACAGTGCAGACTTTTCAAATCAATCTGCATTTTAAGTTCATCGCAATATTTTTGTCACTATTATAATATAATATACATATTGACATTAACTGTGATAGATTACCTGCCTGTAGCAAATTTCAAGGGGTCTGCTAATTCGTATTTGTGCTAATTCTGTAATATCATACAGAAACCGTAATGATAATGATTTAGCTGTAATGTAAAAATCATGTAGGCTATTTGAAAAATTGTCACCAGTAAAGTATGTAGACACAGAGATAAAACTGGGGGCGACTGTGGCTCAGAGGTAGAGCGGGTCACCCACCAATCGGAAGGTCGACGGCTCGATCCCTGGCTCCTCCGGTCACATGTTGAAGTGTCCTTGAGCAAGAAACTTAACATAAATTGCTCCCGAAGGCTCATCTGTCATCGGTGTGTGAAAGAGTATTTAGATTAGATCCTGATGGGCAGGTTGGCACCGTGCATGGCTGTCATCAGTGTGTGAATGTGTGAATGGGTGAATTCTGGCATGTAGTGTAAAGTGCTTTGAGTGGTCGGAAGACTAAAGGCACTAAATAAACGCAAGTCCATTTACCATTTACCATAACTGTCAAAAACACTGGTATGGTCTTTTAAACGTATTAATTAGAGCATAAACATCCATAAATGTTGGTAGAACAGGAAAAGCTCTTAATAATATTGCCTAAGAACTAATATTGAAACATAACATAACAGCTTGTCGGCTACATTGAGACGCCAACAGCTGCAGTTTGTTTTACATACCGTTAACCTGATATTACCAAGTACACAACATGTAAAAATACAGAATCTGGGATTAATATTCATGGTAAATGTTTATCCTCGTAGTTATTAATATCATCAGTAAAAGTAGTAGTATTGGTAGTAAAAACAATAGTTTCAGTTGTAACCATCATAACAGTACTAGTGGTAGTAGTACTATTACACTGCCTTCCCTGTGGCTCAAGCTGCCATACACCATTTACGTAAATGTGCGTAAATTTGAGTCATAATTATTTTTCTCCTTTCTCACCCTCCTCTACCATATTATACAAGAAAATGTGACAAAACGCCTAATGAATGTGCAATGTAGTGTGCAGTGTCCCCATTTAATTGTGTTTTCTGTGTAGATACAGACAAAACATGTAGTGTCTGTCCACATGTCTGAAATGCAGCATAGTGACATTGTCGACAACGTTTTAAGGTGAAGTACAGCAGCAGGTTTTGACACCTCATGAATCATAAACACTCAGCGAATCCTGCATTTCTCAAAACCAATAAGCACACAGCAGGTTTCTTTAGACATGAAGCACAAAAAAAATTTTTATAATGATAAATGTGTGGTGTAACTGAAAGCCTTGGGTTGTATACTGTAGTTTTAGTTTTAGTCATTTGTTTTCTTACATAATGCCGGTTATGAAAAAAAAGGTCTCTCTGTCTGGATTTTGGAGAAAGACGCTCTAATGGTTTAACCTTTTTCCACAAATGATATTGAGAACTTGATTAAAGTGACCTTTTAGATCAATACTGCTCTATACTCATTAACCCCGTTGTGTCCAAATGTAAAAAATAAATACTACAGATACACACCGCTGGAGCTGAAGCTATGATTTGAAAATTTATCTATGGCAGTTATGATGAGTGATTAATTCTTATCAAGTAGAAATACCAAACTTTTTCTGGTTAAAGCTTCCAAAATGAGAGGATTAGCTGGTTTCCTCTTCGACGTCATTGTAAATTGTGATACATTTGAAGAAATCTCTTTGAGCTCTGGTAACTTGTGATCACCATTTATCATAATTTTTTACTTTGCAGAATAAACAATTAATTAAACAATAAAAGGTTCAATAAATTAGTAATAATAATATATAAATATATGATAAATTGCCTCAATAAACTGAATTATGATGTTGTATTTGTCAGCTCTGTACACTCCCTATCAAGGATTCAAAAAGGCACTATTCTGTATGTATTTGCAGTTGGATCATATTTCCGTCATTCACAAATACATTTAGCATACAGCCGTACGACAGGATGTGACATCACTGAAAGAATTAAAGGGAGGAAAACGCTTCATTGCATCTGAACACAGAATTTAAGCATCCCGTTTTTAAGGTTGCTCTTTACATAATTGCGGCGTTAACTCTGTCCCATTTCTGGTCAAATGGTCAGAGCTGCTTCCTGTTCTGCTGATCTCCCAGCGTGTGGCGGTGAGATTACACACCGCTCTGCCCCGACACTTACACCATCCACCGAGCACAGACCGTGTGCGCAATGTGCATCATCGCTTTCTCCCAAAATTAGAGGAGGCACAGCTCCGCTTGCCTTTGATAAAGGCTGAATAGCAGCAGCAGCGGTGGTTGTCTAAATTAGGAGTAATCTTTTGCAAACAGATGTTCCTCTTGCCTGCAGTCTTAAAAACCCATTCCCCTCTGCACACAGCCAAAGATTAGCATTAACCTGGCTTAATGAACTTTACACTCTGTTGCAAGCCTGCAGGGATATTACAACAAGTCTATTGTGTTTATGTAATGTTTCCTCTTATTTTTAACCTGCACCGTTTCGCCAAAAAAGAAAACAAAAGCAGACAGATAGTGTGGTTACAGAGTAGAAATAACTTGATTAATGTCGGATTAGATTGTGTGTGTCTTTATGTGTTTTATTGTGTCTGTGTGTGTACCAGACACAGGTCAGGATTGCTCTCCTTGTTAAATGTTATACTAGCAGTGGGCAAGATGGGAGGAATGAAGCGTAACATTGCCTATTGACCTGCTGATTAAGCAGTAGCCGTTATTGCTCGAACTAATCGTACCTGATGGCTCCTCCGGGTAGACAGGGAACAGAGGGACGGCATAAAGTCCTGCAACTGATTAATGTGTGTGTGTTCCTCGTCCTTTCATTGTAATAGCATCAGGCATCTGCTTGACCTTACTTTATCTGTGAACTACATTATCCCACTCTGTGGTGCGGTGTGGGCCGTCAGGGGTCTTTGCATTGATCTATTCCATTTACTTTTGAAGTGGATTTTCTTTGTTCGCTGCAAAGGGTCCAAGACTGAATGCAGCCATCATATCAGGGTCAAGCAGACACTCACTGTATTGTGAACTCGCCACACATCAAGCACTTGACCTGTTTGCTGAAACAAAGCAGCGCATAAAGGCCTGGGGCTCCTATTTAGCACATTACTGATCAAGATAATGTATTCTCAGTCTTTACACTGCCGTCTGAAATCAACAGAGCAGAAAATAAAATCACACAATGCCCTTTTATTGTGTATAATAACAAGCTCAGTCAGAAAGAAGCACAATAATTCCAATTAGCTTTACAATTGTCTTATAGGAACAGTGTGTAGGATTTCGGGGGATCTATAAGCAGAAATAGAATAGAATATTCATAACTATGTTTTCATTACAGTATAATCACCTGAAACTAATAATCTTTGTGTTTTCGTTAGCTTGGAATGAGCCCTTCGTATCTACAGAGCAGGTCCTCTTCATGGAGTGCACGGTTTCTACAGTAGCCCAGAAGGGACAGACCAAGCACTATAGTGCTTGGTTCTAGAGAGAGCCTTTCGCGTTTTTATGTTACCTGAAGGTCACAGTAGTTCTTCGACACGCTTGTGAAACTGCGGTAATGTGAGCCGCCGAGTGCAAAACCGTGGTGCCGCCAGCCGCCGTCTGACTTCCGTTGCTCCTAAAGTAGTGTTATTATGGTAAGGATGGCCTTTGAGCGAGGCGAATGGCGTTACCAAGGTTTTGCACTCGGCGGCTCACGTTACCGCAGTCTTGGAAAGGGAGGAGTGAGCGGAAGGGTACTCAGTTGGTTGCATCTGCATCCATAACACTAAATGTCGCCAAATCCTACACACGTTGTACCTTTAAAGGATTGGTTGACATTTGGGAAAATGCTCTTATTTTCTTACTTGCCTCATGTCAGTCCATTAAATACTGGAAACAGGGGGAGCAGGTAGCCTGGGTGTGTCCAAATGTTAACAAAATCTGCTTACCAACACCTCTAAAGCTAAACAATTAACACATTATATCTTGTTTGTTAAATCCGTACATTAATCAATGATTAAAACTGACAAGTTGTAGTTTTACGGGGCGTAACTGCTGGGATTATTTCTTGGCTGGGAACAGTCACTTTGTTGACATGCACAAAATATTAAGTTGTTTTGCCCATATTCCGAAAAAGAGAATATTCCTACTAAACTGTTTAAATGGCTCATGAAAATGAATATTCCTCTCATATTCGCGTTAACAAGCAGCTGTGCATACTACTAACACAGCCTCCCTCTTTCATTCCTTCAACCACCTTATTGAAAAGGTTTCTGTTGCGATATTTGCGCATATCCAAAAACCTGTTGATATCCAAGTCTTTCATAATGTTTAAAAGTAAGTGTGTTTCTCCTTCCAACCAGAAATGTGGGCTTTTCTTTCGGGCATGCATCTCTGGAAAGTGTCGGCTAGTTAGTTTGTGTACAATGCAAAGAGCTGACTGCAAACAGGCGAGAAACTGTGGGGCTGTGTGTCACAATCTGCCATAAAAATCCCAATTGAGACGCATATTATATATAATAAAGAATGCTCCTAAAACCTGAATAATATCGACATATCCCACGTCTTAAACAGAAAATGCTCCATTCAGAATAAAGCGTAATTCAGTATAGCCAAACCTTTGTTGTCCCTGTGAAACCAAACATGTTGTTTTTACATTTTAGTTAATTGTACAAATTAAACAAACATGGTGTAGTGTGTTAATTAGTGAGCTTTAGAGATGCTGGTAGCTGGAATTTGTTTCCTTTTAGACTAGCTGTTTCCTCATGTTTCCAGTCTTTGTGCTTGAACTAATCATACCCTTCATGTATGTACGCTTAATATGAAGCTACTGTCTCCTGGCTGTAGCTTCATATTTAGCGTACAGACATGAAAGTGGTATCCATTTTCTCATCTAACCTTCGGCAAGAAAGCTAATAATAGTATCCCAAAATGTCAAACTATGCCTTTAAGATTATGTTCATGAAATTGTGTCATAAAAAGTACAAAGGTAAATGCTTTTTTGACTTTCCATAACTCTGGCGGCAGGTTTTGGGGTCATGGCGTTCATCCACATGTAGTTTAAAATGTACCTATTACTATGATAAAGTGAAAAGGAGATGTTAACATTCAAACCTCAAGAGAAACACATTATACCTGCATATTTGATAGGGAAGAAGAATTCATCACAAAAGCGATGTGAAACCGTTCACTGCACATTATATCTGAGTCGGCACAGTTGCTGGCACCGTGTTACATTCTGCCTTCGTGGCCTGAAGTGTTTTTGGCTGAAATCCATTTCAGAATCAACATCCACGAAATGAGTCTCTGAATGCGCAGGACTGCACCGGGCCTGTGATACAGTCCAAGCTGTTTTTCCCATTAGTCATGTTTGCTGTATTGTTTATGGGAACAATCTGAGGTGGCTTGTAATTGACTGCACGTATTGCAGAATGCTCTTTACCTTGCATTTGCAGCCAGTAAGCACCTTACATCGCCTCAGGCAACTATTGACTTAATGCAGAGAGAAAGTGGAAGGTGATGTTCTCTCTCCTCCCATCTTTGTTCATTCCTTTCTCTTGTAATTCCCCCTCACTGAGTCTCCGAACCTCGGGAGCTCCTCTGGGCCCGCCGCTGAGCACGCTAATGGATATCTACTGTGCCTGAGCCGCACTGTGTAGACAGGATTTCTCCTCATTGAATATTGTGTTAGGTAAATCCTCATTAAGAGTGACTGTCCTCCATGACACTGAGAGAAAGGACTGAAGAGAAGACAAGGAGGCAGTAACAATGGCGCCAATTTGAGCTACACTGTGCTGAGTGCTGCATTCATGAGAAACAACTTTTTCTGTGCTATTAGGAGTAAAAAGGAGCTGCCGTTTGGCCAAATAGTGAGAAATGCTCACAACTTCCTTAAGCCCAAGGTTTCATCTTCATTTTGGTGGTTTTGTCCATCCAACAGTCCAAAACCCAAAGATATTCATTTTATAATGATATAAGAAACAGAAAAGCAGATAATCCTTAACAATTGAAAAGCTAGAACCAATACATTTGGGGCATTTTTGATAGAATCGATTATTCGATTATCAAAATAGTTGATGGTCTGTTGATTAATTGTTTCATCTTTACTAACAAGTAATTTCTACTAGGGCACCTTTTATAAAACCTTGGTTAATAACTCATTTATTAACACTTCATTCATTATAAGCCATTTATAAGAATAACCTTTGGGTTCTACCAGATGGTGTGTCTCCTCCTCTAGCAGGACACATATTATGTCTTTTTAATAGTTTTTAGTTAATCAGCTACTGGACCACTTACCTTCTGGAAAAACCTGCAAATATTTGGACCAAAATCAATTTATTAACAACTTTTTAACAGTTATAACTCCAAACGAATTAGAAAGTGTGAAATCCACAAGCATTAATTGATTATATATATATATATATTTATTAATAGATTAACAACATTTATAGTTGCATTATTGCCAAATAAAAAGATAAACATGAGCTAGAGAGATTTTTTCACAATCTGGCACCCCTAAAGTTGCACTTATGAGTGGCTGATCTACAAACATTAGTAATTGATTTATTAATGGTTACTAAAGCAGTTAGTTACAACCTTTAAACCCTTTATAAAGGGCGTGTTATTATAAAGTGGTGCCAATATTATGTATAGGCTTAATGTGTAAGAGAGAGAGATGGTTGGTCTCAAAAGGTAACCCTGCAACGTATACTCATACCACGGTTTCTATGATATCTGACGAAGAGTTATTCCTCATTTTTTGTGCGTTTTCTTCCGAATGTCAAACAACATGTGACGCATGTGTCAATTCAGGCTGGTGTTATACACCGTTCATAGCTATACCTACGAAAAGTAACGCACTATAGTTTGTGTATATCCCACAAAATCAATTTGTGTGTAATTCACGTAATCGTGAACCAGGAAATATAAAGAGCGGTGAACGTCGCGTAGGGAGGAGGTCAGGGTGGATGGGTGGGTCCTGGACTTTCGTCCAGGAGACCAGCGATCGGGACCCGCGTGAAACCAGAAGTCAACGTTGATTTATTTGTCACGTAACTTCCGTACTTAAGTAACATCACTTCCGAAGTCATTTTAAGCCAAACCACCAACTAACACTTTTTATTGCCTAAACCTAAGGAAGTGGTTTCCTGTGAAGACGGAGGTTTATTTTGAAAAGACTGCATGCATGTAACGAGCGGAAATTGACACGTGTTGCTGGACATTCAGGAAAACGAACGAAAAAGGAGGAATAACTTTTTCATAAGATATCACACAAACCATTGCATGAGAATACATTGATCAATTTCCGCTCCAGTCTTTTCAAAATAAACTTCCGTCTTCACAGGAAACAACTTGGTTAGGTACAAATGATGTATGAGAACAGCTTGCCGTGCTGTAGATGGATTGATAATCTAAATTCTCATTCATCCCTACGGGGACAATTAATTTTGTGGCAAACACAGCACATTACACAGCAATTATGCAACGAACATGAAAAACACAAAGGAAATGCGAGGCGGTGGGGTTTTTAATGTGGTCAGCAGGGTTCCAACGGTGCTGCTTAAGTATGTCATTTGTGAAGGGTAAAACATTTCCTGAGAGTGTTGGTGATAGGTCAGCCAAGTGTGCCTCCTCCCCACATCTCACCATGACCCAGCTACGGTCTGGCTGCTGTGGCCCACCGAGCTGCACCGGCTCTCTGTGTTTGAAGCTGCAGTGCTTCCTGAGCTCCAACCAGCTCTCCTACAGGGCCTCTGTGACATTAAATCCAATTATAGATTTCTTTAAATGCCATTTTATCCAGCGGGGTACTGTGGCCTTTTGAAAAGCAGAAACGTGACCACTGTGCTTCCACCTCCTCTTCCTCGGTCTTGCCCGTGGCACTTTGTCCTGCTGTGATACAACTATGCTGGATGTGTACTTTACTTGCCCTGATGTAGTGCTCTTGTTTTTTCTTTGTCCTCCTCCATCCTCCCGCTCCTTCCGTGCTGACCTCAGGATACACCCGAGCCCGACCGCTGGCTCCATCACAGCAGCCTCCTCAGCGAGCACCATTCAGGGCAAACCATCACTCCGCCGCATCAAGGGCCGCATACACAGGAGCAAGAGCCTGGACAGCATCGATCTCCTTGACTCCAATGTAAGTAAACTGACTCAAAGGCCAACGCAGTGCATTAATGAGCTGTATCACCAAACCACAGACACTGTAGTGTATGACCACAATGTACAGAACAAACAAGTCACCATCCTGACAGTAGGCAGAAAAAATGTCCCTCTGGAATAAGGGTCAGTTGTGAGGGAGACATTTAGAACTTATGCAGGTATTGTGAAGGATAATAAATCCTGCAGGACATTTGTACTGTCTAAATGAAACCACAGACAATGCATTGTTTGGGTAACACTTCATTTTACAGGTCTGCAAATTTCATGGTAGGTAGGTGATAATTCACAAGTAATGCATTTGAAATTTCTTTGAAATCACCCCTTTATTTACCTAAAAATTTATCGAAAATTACCCCAACATTATTTAAGAATTATACTCCGCTATTTCCCAAAGCAGGTAATAAACTGTGTCTGGTAAGTCTACGGGTTGTTAACTCCCAGATTCTGTTTGTATTTCTGATTCTGTACTACATTGCCTGGTAAGGACAACTTAAAGCCCCACTCTTGGTGAATATCAAAACTGAGCCCCTCCACATTATGTTCATGTAAAAGAATGCAGGCCTAATTACAATCAATTAAATTAGTAGAATTATATAAAATGCATTACCAGCTAATTATCAACTGCTTATTGGGAAATAGAATACAATTCTACAATTATTTGGATGTAATTTCCAAGAAATTTCCAAGAAGTTACATGCTAATTATCATCTATTTACCAGTAAACAGTGGACCTGAGAATAAAGCGTTTGTAATCATGCCTAGCAATTAACTTATTACTTTTAACAAATTACTTTCCTGGTAATGTATTAAAAAAACGACCAACTATTTATTACTTGCTTTGGGAAATAGCAGAATATAATTATTAAATAATTTTGAGGTAAATATAGGGGTAATTTCAAAGAAATATGAAATGCGTGACTTGCTAATTATTACCTAATTACCATGAAATTTGCGGACCTGTATAATTAAGTGTTACCTATTGTTTTAAATAAATGCAAACATACACCAAAAAAAGGTTGCACAAAGCAAGTTAGGATACATTTGCCTTGGGTAAAAACATAAAAGCAGTGGGATAAACAACACACAGTGCTGCTTACACACAGGTCGCAAGTGGTGGCACATTTCACAACTGATCGTATCTCCTAAATTGCAGATCATTTAGTAAGTCCTCTTGCATTCTCATGCATGGGCTGCAGGTGTGGAGTTTGCTTTGATGAGTGAAATTTGTCAAAATGTAATCAATAGAAAAATAAATGTTGCAAATTTGGTGAAACGGATGATGGCGATGGAGGTAAAGGGTTCGTCCTGGAATGGATTCATTGCACCACACTCTTACTACATTTGGATTATAGGAACTTTAATCTGCATTGCTAGTTGTTCCTATGTCATGTCTATACGTTTCCTTTATTATCTTGATTATTTGATATTAAATGCACTCCACTAAATATGAAGCTGCTGCAGCCAGTGATATGTTGTGGTTTTATGGGGGGTCTGTACTTTTGCACAGATCAAACAAATGAGATATAACGTGTTAATTGGTGGCTTAGAGGTGCTGGAGGGCAGAGCAAAGCTAGCGTTTTCCCCCTGTTTCCAGTCTCTTGTGCTAAGGTAAGATAACTGGCCACTGGCAGTAGCTTCATATTGATCACACAAACATGAGTGGTGTCAATATTCTCATACAAAAATGTGCATTTCCCAAAATGTCGAACCATTCCTTTAATTTGGGACAAAAACGTGTTCGCTTCCACATTTAACTCAAGAAGGAAATCCTGAATTTCACCAAAATCACAGTTTGACATTTAATCTTTTCTCATTTTGACTACTCAGCCGTTTATAATCTGTCCTTAGATTAAAAAAAAGATAAAGAGGCTGATGAAGTTTTATGCCAAATGTGTTAAATTGATAACTGTTCAAAGTCAATATTCATTATACTGGTTTCTAAGAAGAAATTTGGTTTCAGCATCAAGGTTGGTATTTTGTTCACAGACACATCTTTCATCCGTATCCACATTCAGAAAACAGGTGTCTCGATTAGTAGATGGCTCAAAATGTTTCCAAATGCCTGAGGTGAAACTCTTTCATGTCTTTATAGTCGCACTAAATGATCATGAAATATCCTTTGCTGAGTGATTATAGATACAAAAGGCATATCAATTCACAAAGCAGTGTTTTAAGTTCAGAGATCTGATGTGCATAAATCAAAGCAGACACAATTGTGATACACACGTTTGTTGTTTCCAGACCGAGCAGTAGACTGCTGGAGGGCCTCGGCCTCCGGGGAATTATATATCGTGTTGACAGCTCAGATATGACCTGACTGTGAATTCTGCTCACAAACGCTGCATCTTATTAATTAATAACACAAAACCACTGAGCTGGTTGACTTATTGATACAAGTACTTGTCAGCAATGGGAACATATGAGAACATGTGAGTTTTGAATGCATCTAAGACATACTGTATATTTTTCCACGGCTGCTTTTGGTGATTTGCAGCTGCTTAAAACCATGTTGAACTAATATTTTATGTTTTTAAAAACGTTCTTTGAAATACCATTTAGTGTACCTCGAGGGTTTATCTTTAACTCCTGTGTAAATAGCACCTCTCAGCTTAGTGTTGCGGTGTGTCACAGTCACAGAGCTTAAAGCTACTCTCTGACATGTTGATTTATTAACGAGATGAAGAGTCTGCAGACATGCTTGTGGCTCTGCAGAGGATGCATGCAAACATGCTCACATTGGCAATGTTGATGTTAAGCAGATGTTTACCATGTTCATCATCTTAGTTTAGCATGCTTATATTAGCTACTCAGCACTAAGTGCAGCTGAGGCTGATGGGAATATCATTAGTTTTGCAGGTGTTTGCTCATAAACCAAATTATTGGACACATTTTTGACTTGATGATGGCGCTATAGATGAAAAGTCAGAGGAGTTATTATTAAAGTTATTATAATTCATCCTGAAGGTGACATCAATGTCTGAATATAATTTCATGGCAATAGTTGTCAAGACACTCAAAATCAGAAATGTCAACCTCATGGTGGCACAAGAGGAGCGGTTACCAACCTTTTTTCTTAAGGAACCCCTTTTCTATCATTGAGTTAACTGGCTAAGTGACATATTTTATGGATATTGGGAAACAGTGCACTAGAGGAAAGGTCAGGGGATCACATCTTCTGGGCACCACCATGGATATACAGTATTTACCAATTCCTGTGCCAATCCATTCAGCAGATGTTGAGATATTTCACTATCTAGGGGAAAACTTGGACCTGCTGGTAGCGCTAGAAGAAATCACAAAAGTCAGTAGGATTTAACGTCTGGGCGACATGAATGTCGGTATCAAATTGAATGGCAATACATCTATTAGTTGTTGATACAGTATTTCACTAAAAGGCAAACATGTCAACCTGCTGGTGGTGATCTGGAGGGAATCACCACAGTCATTACGGCTGGATTCATCCTCTGGAGACGCTTAAGTCTGTACAAAATTTCATGGCAATCCATCCAATAAATTTGTTGAAATATTTCAGTCTGATTCAGAGTAGTGAACCGACAGACTGACATCCCTGAAGCCACGCAACCAGCAAAGGCTAAAAACTGTGACAATATTACAGCAAAGACAAGTTGCATTGTCATGATTGATTGAACAAAAGACTTATATTTCAAAAGTAATTACAAAATCACCGTTCAGTTCCCGTCTAGTAAACCGGACAGTGGATGCTTTTAGGCTGTAATTGACAGATTAGTGGTGGCCTTGATTTTGAGTCATGCACAGCAATCATAAACCTTCATCTGAATGGGGAAAAAGGCAGTGTATGGCGTCACTGTATTCTCATATCCTCTCCTGCTCAGAGAGTGACTTACCACATCGATGTCATTTGTCTTTATGGCGTGCCACTCTGAGGACGTGTCAAGCTGCTCAAGAGGCCACTATCTCACCAGAGACGGAGAGCCCAGCTAAGGGCTCCTGGCCTTTCCACGGTATATTTCTTTTGTACGGGCTGTGTGTGCACTAGAGGAAAACTTGCTGACTTGCCCAAACTCAAATGCAGCTGATGGAAGTAACGGTCCGCCTTACAGTGAGTGATGAGACTGCAGGATGCTGAGCTGAGGAGCAGTTTCCTTTTGCATCCGACTAAAATGTCACAACAGACACAACGCTGCCTCTGAGCTGCTGGGTGATCTGCGGTCGTTTTCTAACAAAACAATCTCGCCTGATTGGCTGTTTCAACAGAGAACTGAGGATATTAATCAACTGAAGTGTATGAATTTAGGTCCATAACTATCATTGCCCATCAGCGAACAGCTAAATAATCAATAGTAGTTAAGACTTTGTTTATATCGATTGTTTCTTTTGATTGCTTTTCTCTCTTGATAGTCAGGGGAGGACGTTGGCGCCCGGCCCACTCCCGCTGTCATTTGTGTTGGCACGCATCGCACTTGTTCACAGAAAGCTTGAATCAGATTTTAGTGCTAAGGCTGCAGAAAGCACAACAGAGATGGAGAGAGGGGGGGAAACTACAGTCTTTTATGCAGCCCATGCCTTTGTGTATAGCAGGAGTTATTTTTCTCCGTTCATCTACAACACCTCGTCCCATTTCAGAGCAGCGGCGTTTACAGCATTCCTTAATCTTTAGGGAGATGCATTAGTCCATCTGTTCTAGTATTACACAAAATCTTATTGTCTTTAATATCTACAGCACTGATTTCTCATATCCGACCACTTTGTGACTTTTCTCTGTTGTTCTATAAAAAGACAACCTCAGGGATTAACGATTAGAAATAGTAAACTGTCGCCTTTTCCATGTGTGTTTTATATGCATCAGTGTTGAGATTATTCAGAATATGCAGTTTATGTGCATTATATTCCATTGTGTCAATGAGAAAAACATGTTTTACACAAAACCTACATTGTATGCCTGCATGGTGCAGAAGTGTGGATGCTAAACTGAGGTTTCTGTTTCATGTGCCATGATTTGGGGGAAAGATCTTGTTTTTAATGCAGTATTTTTTCCTGCCCTCTCAGCTGTTTTTGGAAAATGTTAAAGGAATGTTTGCTGCAGAGGCTATAACCAGGTGAGTTGCAGAGAAACCAGGAGTGTATCAGCAGGAGCAGATGCACTATAAGCCCAGATGAAAAGCGCAATTAAATTAATTACTCCTTAACAGATCAGGATCAGTCACCAACTGGGCCTTGAGCTCTGCCTTGGTCAGAGGCTTAATCTCTTATTAGTTCTGCTTGCCCCATCCCACTCCTAAAATCCCATCCTTGGCTGCAGTCTGCTGTGGACAGAGGCGCTCCCCCCCCTAACCACCACCACCACCACCAAAAAAAAGCCCCAGCGTAAGCATTTATTCGCTGCTCAGTCTTCGGAAAGTGCTGCAGATGCATTTACGGAGAGAGCAACTGCAGCTGAATTAACCAATCTGCATATTCAGGGCCTGTTAGAGGGAGATTGCTCCCGTGTGTTGAAGGCGTGGAGGTGGGAGCTACGAGGGCAGGACCTGAGTGAGACACACCACAACGGGCTGTGCAAAGAGACGGTGGGAGGGAGGAGCAGAGCGTGGGGGGTGGGCGCAGGAGATTTATCACGACTACTGTAGGAGGCCGTATTGGAAGGAGGGGGAGGGGGGAGTGTGATTGGGGCAGCAGCTGATTTTCTTTTAGGTAAGGCAGGTCTGTTATGTAAGAACAGAGCAGAATGGATGATTTTTCTTTTTTTGTCCGATAGGTGTTAAGCCCTGGGGGATGGTTGGAGGTGATGGAGGGGGTTTGTATGTGACAGTGAGGTGGAGCTGTGTGATGCGTTTGAAGGTTGCGTGTGTGATCCCAGATGCTGGCAGATGTTGGATACGTTTCTGGAGGCTGTGACTCAGGAGCAACGCCTGCCTGTGTGTCCTCCGATGGGACATATGGCAGGTCACTGTAGGCACTGTGTGCATGTAGTACCATTATGTCACAATATGATGACTTTACAACCTCTGTAGCAGCAAAAAATAAATACTTTTGAAACGTAATAATTGCTATGTTAATATATAATGTGTGATTATTAGTCACGATGTTCTAAAATAGATTTCCTGTAGCTCTCCGTTGGATCAAAATGCCCTCTTGTCCATTTCTTAAAGGATGCTGGGATTATAAACAGCAGAGTCCTTGGTTGTCAGTGGAAGATTTGAAGAAAATGACTCGTGCTTCTGAATTGTTTTTATGGCCGGGCTCGGGTCCCTCATCTACAACAAATCATTTTGAAGAGACTCAAGACTCAAACCCACATAAATCCCAACAACTCTATTGACTTTCCCGCATGATTTATGTCAGGAGAAGAGACCTGGACAGTAAGCACCATCAGCAGCCGAGGATTAGTCGAAATGTAGCACTAAACCAACATCACACAGAATATTTTCCGTTCTCAAAATGCAGTCTATTAATACCACAGTAACAAGCTCTCACTATAATTTTGTCTTATTTTCAAGGAGGACTTGATGTCCATGTTATTCCTCCCCATTTGAGCGCTTGAGTGCGGGGTCAAGTCAAGGACAACCAGCAGGATGATGTAATGTTTGTAGGAATCAAGATGGTGGCCATGGAGGGGAAGTCGAGCATGAAGAATGAAACACTGGGAAGGTTGTCCCGAGACAAGTTAATCAATCGCAGGATTTTGATGCTCACAGTTGTGGTCGCTCTGTAGATTACATTGTCTGTGGATTGATTATCATGAGATGAACATGTACTGTTTTTGTGGAGGCGATTTTTTTGTTTTTTTACTAAAATTAGATTTTACAGGCAGCAAATACGCTTTGGATTTACTCGTGTTTATCTGTCTAATATCCAGTCATATCTTTGTTAACGCCCTGAATATGAATAAATGTGAATTATTTATTCGGGCTGCACCTAAAAATTATTTTTATTACCTAATCTGATTATTATATTCTCTCTTCCTTGATTAATTAATTCATCATTTAATCTATAAAATTTTAGAAAATTGTAAAAGAAATTGTCCATTATTGTTCGACCAATAGTTCAAAACTCCAAATTCAATTTACAATGATATAAAACTGGAAAAAGCAGGAAATCCTCACATTTAAAAGGAACAATGTGTAACATTTAGGGTGATCTATTGCCAGAAATGGAATATAACATTAATTAATTTATTATGAAGTACATTTTCTTTAGTGTATAATCAGCTGAAAATAAGAATCGTCGTGTTTTTGTTACCTTAGAATGAGCCGTTTATATCTACATACGGAGCGGGTCCTCTTCACAGAGCCAGCTGCCATCTTTTCTACAGTATCTCAGAAAGAACAAACCAAACACTGGCTCAAGATAGAGCCATTCGTGTTTTTCGCGTTTTTCGTGTCCACCACCGTGGTTCTCCTACACGCTTGGCACACGGGAGTAGTTTAAGTTAGCTGTAATCTGCAACGTCACCGCTTGATGTCGCCAGATCCTACACACTACACCTTTAAGAAGCTGGTAATAAAACCATAATTCAGTGACAGTTTATCCTTCATTCATTGATAGTTGAAATAAAGCAACATGCGCTGTGATGTATAAAAGCCTATTCTTAGTGTCAAATCATACAATACTGATTTAATATGTCACATAACAGATCCCCATTTATGGTCAAAGAAATAAACATACGATAATTTAGATCTGCAACGATTAATCGCTTAGTTGTCAACTACTAAATTAATCGGCAACTATTTTGATAATCGATTAATCGGGTTGAGTCATTTTTCCTTTTTTTTAAAAGTAAAAATTCTCTGATTCCAGCTTCTTAAATGTAAATATTTTCTGGTTTCTTTACTCCTCTATGAGGGTAAACTGAATATCTTTGAGTTGTGGACAAAACGAAACATTTGAGGACATCATCTTGGGCTTTGGGAAACGCTGATCGACATTTTTCAACCTTTTCGGACATTTTACAACTAATCGATTAATCGAGAAAATAATCAACAGATTAATCGACCCTGAAAATAATCGTTAGCTGCAGCCCTTTAACAAAAGTTGTTTTTATTCTTATTTCTTACATAATGAAACAAAATGTTGATTCTGTGTTTGAGAATGAATGAAAGGAAGAAGTGTGTAGATTTTGTATATTTAGAAGTGTGTGTGCGTGTGTGTGTGTGCTGGGTCTGTGGTGTGTGTGTGTGTGTGTTTGTGTGTGTGTATCACGCAGCCTGCTGTGTTGCTGGCCATGTAGGATGTGTGTTGATGCCCAGGGAGGCACCATATGCTGTTTAGACTCAGGAGCATCCCATCACGGTCGGACAAGTGGGTGAACAACCCCAGCTCCTTCTTCTCGTGTCTCCCTCCATCAGCTCAGGCGTGCATCATCAGCCGGCAGGGGCTGAAATCACGCAGATCCACTTTCCTCACGCTTGTTTTCACGCCACCATGAATAATTCTTCATATAGATTTTCCTTTTGCAAGGCTGGAAACGGTCACGCTCGAGTCAACACAGATAGATAGTGTTCAGCTGAAGTCCTGCAGAGGGCAGAGTTTTACTACCTATATGTGCAGGAACACAGGGAACACATCCATGTTTGCATAGCTGATGCAACAGAGGAAGGAGGGGTTGGATGTGCAGTTGGGATGTTGGCATTGGATGAATGTTTAGCTTTCATATGTGGTGATGGAAATGATGTTGCTAAGATACATATTATTAAAAACAGTGGGCAGTGCGGCCGGTGGAATGGGAAGAGTTGTTGGTGTGAGGACTCTTGATGGTGAAGTCAAGCAGGAAAACATACAGTTTAACCTTCCACTCATCTGATGTCTTGTATAGGGGGCAACCTTTCACTGTTCCCAGTGTTCAAAGAAAAATAATTTCTTATTGTATTTATCAATGAGTCCACCTGTAGGTGAGATAGAAATTAATTTCCAGTTGAATTGAGAAGCGGTGGAGATTTATAGCATTGTCTGGCTTCTTTCCGCAGTGCGGTAAATTACCCCTGGGTGATTTTTTATCCCTTTTTTCTTTCCCGCCTCTGTTACCCCCCCATCACCTGCCCTCCACAATGCCCCTCCGGTCTGGTCCGAAGGGAGCACCTGATCCCACACCACCACCAAAGCCTCTAATTGCTTTACTCTCATCCTGAGCGAGGGTGCTCTCTTGGGAAAAATCCCATGAATAGACAACCTCTTATGAATCCAAAGTAATTTAAGTCTAGTTGATGGAAAATAAAAAAAAAAATACAGCCACTTCATTAATAATTTAACTGGTAGGTCACATCAAGGGTCACACACTGTGGGTGAGGTGATTCCACTCTGGTGGTAAAATAATATGATATCTAAAAAAGGTTTTAGATAAGCGAGTCTCCCTGGGCTTCTGTGAGAAGAGCTGCAGAGTATTTATGGTTAATTAATCTACCGTCACCATTTCCAGCTGTCTGTGAAATCACAATCGGATTGATCAGGATCCTGCTGCTTTAAAAGCTTTTATTCCACCTCAAGGAATTCAGCTTCATGGTTATTAGCGCCGCAATCTACGATCTATATAGTCTTCAAAAGCAAAATAACTCCTAACCCACCATTTTGCTGTTAAAGACCTCTCTGTCATACCCGTATCCACATTAACTGATTGGAATTGTTCATCTTTATTAGCATTAGTGCTCCCCTCCTGCAGATAAACATACTCAGGCGATTGCTTCTTTGCAACTGTACATGATGCTGTAGTTTGATCCAGAGAGGATTTGGATGTCGGCGGCCTGTTGTCACATGATCCGCGGGGCCGGGGGATATGAGGTCATTTCATGTCACCTGATATGTCTGAGCTCTCAGCTGTTGGTGGGAAAAAAATGAGATGGAGATTATAGGTTCATTTGGAGGATCTTGGAAAATATGTATTTCCGCCCTGTACATGGGTTCTGGTTTTATTTTCTGATATTTTTTTTTATGCATCAGTAAATCCAGATTGGTGCTTTGTCATTCACAACCTGTATGTTCACATTGTCAGATGGTGTTTGTCTCCTTTTGTTACGGCCTGTAGCTCAACACCATTACTGTATGCCGCTTTTCATGACATATACCTTCAAAGTGGGAGTGATTTGGATGTTGTAAACACCTTTTGGTAGACTGTTATGTTTTAAATTTGATCATTTATACTGATTTAGTCATTTCATTACAGCATTTCCACTGCAGCCAGTGCAACTAGGGATGCCACGATCTAACTTTTTCAATCCTGATACCGATAGCGATACATGGGCTTTGGGTATCGGCCGATAACGAGTACCGATCTGATACCAGTGTTTAATAAATAAGCTGTATGCTTCACTGTGTGGAAGTGACTGGGATCATTATTTTATGTGTCAGGCAACATCCGGCTTGACTTAAACATTGCTTTCCTAACTTTGTAAAACAAAATGTAACAAATAATTACATAGATATAAATTTACTGAATTGTTATTTAATATTAAAATAATAAATCATAAATCATCAGCAACTTGGTAAAAAAAAAAAAAAAACTTAAAAATTATCAGGAATTACAATTCAGGTGTAAACTTTTTTTAATGCAGCAACAAACTGGTCAAAACCTAAACAGGAATTCAAATTCCAGTATAAAATGTATATAAACATAGAATTGACTTGAATAAATCGGCCCCATTGTCACCGATACCCAGTCCAGCTATTTGAGTCAGTATCAGCACGATATCCGATCTGGTATCGATGTATCCCTAAGTGCAACACAAAAATTGTCAAACACGCATCTCCTGGCAGTTGACAATCCAGTTGTTATTAAAATATATAAACTATTAATTCCATTTGAACTACAAGGAAGCAAATCACAAAGTCCAAAAGAACAGCAAAATCTGTTGTTTAATTGCTTTAATTGGCCCTCACATAAAAAGCTGCACACACAAAAGACCAAAGAGCAAAGCCAGCTGCATTATTATCTGTATTCTAATGCAGAATCTAAATGTTATGTGTGTCTTCTTTTGTGAGGACAGGTGTTACAATCAGATTCTGTCAAATCAGCTGCTAATAAGCTGGACAGAAATCAGGAGGCTGCAGCCAGACTCTGCTTCCTGCATGGTTCAGCTGCATTTTACTGCTGCACGTCCTCAACTCTGCCTCTTCGAGGTCACACTTCATTCCTCCATAAAGCACCTTTGATAAGTGTTTTTTTCTAACTGCTGACTTTACAAGATATCTCATGCTTGCTAGATCATGGACCCTTTCCTCAGCTCTGAATGTGCTGCACCACGTAATCGTGATGCAATGTGTGTAAGGAATTTCTGTCCTGAACAAATGCGTTGGCTGTCAAATCAGTGTGCTGCTTTCTCGTGCTAGAGGTCAGTGATACTGACAGAGGACAACACAGAAATCACAGAAACACAAGCCTCTGTACAGTAGCCAGCTCACTCCCTTATGAGATTACACTGATGTACTCCAATTTGTAAAACCAAAGACTGGATAACAAGATAAGACGTTTTGAGTATCATCTTGCAGCTTTTGGCAACACGGCGTCACTTAATATCATCTATTCTCTCACACGGCTATTGGACATTTATTTTCCTCTGCTGCAGCGCTATGTTTAACGTCTGTCATGTCATTTGATAGCTGCAGTCATTAAAGCTCACAGATAGCCCACGCCAACCTTTGCTTAGTAGGCTGTTTTTCTTGACCTGTGCAGCTGAGAGGTGACTCACTCACCGTCAGGAGCAGTGCACTCTAAAAGCCAACCTGCTGCGAATTTGTAATTTGCCTTTCCACTCGTGTGATTTGTTCCTGCAGTTATACTCTGTTTTGGATCCCGTCTGTGTGACGAAATGTGCTGATGGGGGAGAGGGGCGCTGCATAATTCTGTTGCACGGCATGTGAAACTCCCTCTGTGCTGTCGGAGCCAGTGATGCAAACACTGTCGTAGCATTAACAGAGGGTATTTCAAGGGCTTCAACGGAGATACATTAAGCAGTATAAGCTCACATCGGAGCCAATTCACATGCATGCATTTCCAGGGGGGTTTGATAGCTTAGTTAAATTTTTCTGCTTCAATACCCTAGCTAAGTTTAAAGAGGACCTATTATGCTTTTGTGCTTTTTCCCTTTCCTTTAGTGTGTTATATAGTTAGGGTTCAAGCCCCGAAGGGGCAGAACCCTATTGAGTTTGTGCCGGTTTATTATTATTATTTGTCGTCTGCCGAATAAGCGCAATTTGCCGTGAGCTGGAATGAGATAGAAACATGAAACTTGGCACAATAACTGGAAATGATGTGCAGCTGCTTCTCAAGAACTATGACCCCAATCGACCACATGGTGGCGCTGTAATTAACTCCCAAAAACGCGATTTTGGATAGGCCACGCCCCTCACACCGTAAGTCTGATTGACTTGAAATTTGACACACATGTCCAGCTCCGTGTGATCTACAATAAAGCCTCTTGGACCACTAAAGTTGGTCCACTTGGACGCCTAACTAGATTTTCCGCCATATTGGATTTTTTGAAAAACACATTTTTGACATCTCCTCCAAAACCGTAGGTCCGATTACTACCAAATTTTCTGTGGATCATTATTGGACTAATGACATCTAAAGTTGTATAAAGCGTGTTGATACCTCATTGCGTTATGAATCTGTTGACCAATGAACTTTAAGAGGGCAGGGCTCAGCACATCAGTTGACCTAACTTCACAAGCCTTTGGCCCATCTCCAAGCTTGCAGCATATGTTCACAAGAGTAGCTGAAACATCCGCTGGAAGTTTCATTTAAATCAGCCAATAGGGGGCGCTTTGAGCGGGCGAAAGCTTGAACCCGCGAAATGCCGCTTGTGGCTTTAATTTTTTTTGTGAATGTAAAAGGTCTACAAAGTTACAAAACCCAAAGTCCACACCAAGAAGGAGTTATGGTACATGTCCACAGCCTACGTCCTTTCCACACTTCCCATTCATTGTCTATGTAAGCAGCTGTGCAATGCATTCTGGTAGCGTGGCGGCGCGATTCGAGAGACGGGGCGTCGCGTTGGCTGTTCCTCAGAAACTTTTAAACTAAGCGTTGTCGATCCAAAATAAAGACAAATTCAGCAACTGCATGGCTTTTTTCTTGCATAAAATGTTTTCAGAATCACATTTCAGTGAACTATTTTCATGATATAAGAGAAGAAAGTTTCCAAACGAGCCGCCATGTTGGTTCCGGTTTGAAAGCTGGTAGCAACAGCCCATGAGGGAAAGCGTTCGTCCAATCAGGTGCCGAGTGCCTTGTGTCTAGGGGCAGCCCATCAAGCGTCCAATGCTGGGAAGCATGGAAATCCCGCGCAATAAAAAACGCCCCTTTTGCACTGTAACGTGGTGATGTCACCAAGTAACACATTTTGCGTAGCGGATAGTTTGGCACGCCCTTAAAACTAAGTTAGATAGCTGGAGCGGAGTCCGAAGAGTTTGGTTCGGTTGACCAACAGTAGGCCAGCTGACCAATCAGAGCAGGCTTTTTGAGAAGGTGGGGGTGGAGCTCAAACAGAGCGTTTCAGACAGAAGGAGAAAAGAGGTGCTGCAGCACAGCCGTTATCAGAAAAATAAAACATTTTTTAAACATTAAAGCATGTAAACATGTTCTAGTAGAAACCCAAAATACAAGTATGAACCAGATAATAAGCATATTAGGTCCCCTTTAATACGGTAATGCATGATGATAACGTATAACCATCATTCATGCTCAGTAATATACTATCCTGACATACTGCCAAACGTTTGCACGTTATCGCTATCAATGGACATTCAACAAAACTGTATAGGTGCAGGTCACAGATACTGTTTCTTGAGTAGTTCCCTTGTTCCTATCTTTACGACTACTATTCATCATATTTTGTTTTGTCCCCAGGATATATATGACCGCCCTTGTTTGTCTAATTCTTATGACCTTGTCCAACTCGCATTCTTCCGTTCAAGATGCCCCCGCCCCCCTTCCTTCTCCTTCAGATCCACCAATGGTATCTGCGGCAAGTCTCCCTACGTCAGCAACATTGCAGGACCTCTGTCCTCCTCCGGCATTACATTCAGCCCCTATCTTCCCTTGCACTCATTAGTGCCAGAGGTAGAGGTGACAAGAACGGTCACACAATCTCAAAGTGATAAAATGCACAACAGAAGGTGGCTGCAGAGAATTAGGTACTTTTGGAAAAGCCAGCACAAAAAAACTAAAGTGCATGCGATGGAGTCTTAAAGAGTGGAGTTTGGTGCAGTGCACAATTTACATTCTACTGTATATTGATTAAATCTGTATACCCCATGGGAAGGAGTATTGAGCATCGTGACTGTAGGGTGGATTTTAGTTCTATCCTCTGCATTTTAAATGGCTTTATGCAGCATGTCATTACTACTTAAGTAGCCTACCTCAGCTTTCCCTGTAAAGAGTTTATGTTTGCGGTAGTTAAAAGTGATATCCAAATAGATTTTCTCCGTGCCGTCTTTCGCATTCAAAACAATATAACATCAAAGTGAAATATCTTCAACATTAAGGGCCTCTAAGCTTCATCCTTCGCAGCATATTTTGCAGAAAGATATTTTGAAATAAATAGCTGTTTTTTCCTGATTGTACACCAGACGCACAGTAAGACATGAGGGATAAACCATCTTGTCCTTGTCCAGCCCTTTGTTTCAAAAGATGCCTTATCAATCAAACCACTCGTTTTGTTTTGTTTTTGATTCGATCTGTCAAATCAATATTAAGGCCTGATTAACATGAGCAAATTCAGGTCTCATATTTCTCTTTTTTCATTGGCATATAGATAAAAGCATCTGGGTGTTACAGTAAGTTCTGGGTGTATAGGTAATAACAATAACAGGATATCTTGCTGTTGAATGTTTGCATACCAGGTGTAAAAAGAAACTACTGTATGCTTTGTAAAAGTGATATAAAAGTATCTTGGAAAGTCTTGGTTTGTAGTATTGCAGTACGGCTCAGAACCTGGTTGAAATATATTGTGCAAGCAATTTATTTATATAATCAAATAAAGCTAAAATTATAATATAAAGAACAGTTTTAACACCCCTCTCTTAAGGTGCACAGGGGAAATGTAGCTTCACTCTCACTGCAAACAAAGCTCACGATAGCGCTCTCATCCTCACACCGATTTATTAGCTCTCTGTTTGATCAGGATGCTTGTTAAACGCTCTTTAAAGATAAATTATAACCCCTTACGTCACATGCAGCAAAGGCAAAGCTTACAATGCTTTGTGTGCACAAAGGTCTCTTAGGCCTTCTGCAGTCTACCTGTAGAAGTTTACTGCACCACTGGTGCAATAGGGAAATCATATTACCCGGAAAAGGAAGTTATTTCGGTAGCTCATATAAAGTTGAAACATAATAACTAGCCTATTTCAAGCCGCCAAGCTGCAGTGCCAGATTCTCAAACCTGAAATATTTGTATTCTGTTTTTATGGACATATATGAAAATTGTTAGACCTAAATCAAATCAAAACCTTCTTCTAAATTACTATTCTGATCAACACCAACATAAAAACTGTTGCCTTGGTGTTTTTGTAGAGGCTAAAAAATGGGCCAATGAAAAAGACCCCCCTTTTAGCAGCCAAATTCACCATGCACATCTATTTATTTGCACATTTTTTGCAGATTCCTGTCATAAGATAAGATAAGACATTCCTTTATTAGTCCCGCAGTGGGGAAGTTTACAGTGTATAGCAGCAAAGGGGATAGTGCAAATAACAAGATGCATCAGCTAACACAGTAAAAAAAAGAGCTAAACAAAGTGTAACAAAATATGAACCATTGAAATAGAAGGAAGTATAAAAATAGGAGCAGTATATACAGTATTGACAATAAACAGATTACATTATTAAAGAAATTGCACAAGTGGAAAATGTGAATGAAATGGAAATTCCACCTGAAAATATCAGGTTATTATTATTATTATTATTATTATTATTATCAGTCCTTAAATTCAAAATAGTTTATTTTTGTTAAGACTGATAATACTTTAGCGTTTAAACATTATTATGGCCTAATATGGAAAATTGTGTCTTACATCATTGTGGGTGATATTAATGCATTGGGACTTTTTCTGTGATAGCAATGCAGACATTTTTATAATTAATATTTTCGGTGTTTTTCTTATTAATGGTTGCATACAAACTGACAATAACCTGATATTTTCAGGTGAAATGTCATACATTCATTCATTCTCACTGTGCAATA
The DNA here is from genome assembly GCF_043250625.1 of Sebastes fasciatus. Classification (NCBI taxonomy): domain Eukaryota; kingdom Metazoa; phylum Chordata; class Actinopteri; order Perciformes; family Sebastidae; genus Sebastes; species Sebastes fasciatus. Next base: position 20,219,227 of record NC_133798.1, on the reverse strand, counting down.
TCGTTTTCCACTTGTGCAATTTTGTTAATAGTCTGTTTATTGTCAATACTGTATATACTGCTCCTATTTTTATACTTCCTTCCATTTAAATGGTTCATATTTTATTACACTTTGCGCTTTATTTTTTTACTGTGTTAGCTGATGCATTTTGTTTTTTGCACTATCCCCTTTGCTGCTGTACAGTGCACTGCACATTTCCCCACTGCGGGACTAATAAAGGAATATCTTATCTTATCTTATCTTAAAGACAAATGATGAGGATATACTGTATCCCATGAATCATAAAATAACGAGACAATCAGATAATGTCAAAGGCAAAATAAAAGTTATTCGAAATGTGCACACTGCTCATTTACAGGACTTATTTGCAACTCTTACAATGCATTATTTCCTAAAACAACTTCAGTTTATATGGATTATATATATATATATAAATATATATATATATATATATTTGTTTAGCTCTTTTTTTTTTACTGTGTTAGCTGATGCATCTTGTTTTTTGCACTATCCCCTTTTGCTGCTGCACACTGCACATTTCCCCACTGCAGGACTAATAAAGGAATATCTTATCTTATCTTATCTTAAATACATGACAGGATAATAACAGTCGCATCCATTCCTACATATATATATATATAGTGGGCACTGCTGTGTTCACGAAGAGCTGATAAAGCTTCATCAGTGTATTTTTCACCTTTAATCGACGACTGCTTGTTCTCACGCTGCTGGAATGGTGCTTGATGCTGCTGCGGCTGCGGCTGCGGCTGCTGCTGTGTTCATCCAGCATCTCTCTGCATCCCTCTCCTCCTCCTCCCCCCCGCGGACAAACCGGAATGGTTTCTTCCAGGCGAACCTGTCACTGTCACCGCGGCGGTGACGGCAGCCGAAGTGTGAGAGCAGAGTGGGGGGGGAGAGAAGGAGAAGGAAGGCTTCATCCACTGCCTGCCATTGCAGTGCGGCGGGCTGCTGCTCTGACTGGAGCCACACACAACCAGGAAGACCTTTTCTCATTCCTTGTCCTGTTATATTTCCACAAGCACGCCGTGAGGACCATTGCTTTTACGAAAGGTGAATGGGTTTCTTTAATCTAACCGCGTTGCTAGGGAGTGTTCGCTGTAGCCGCCGCATGAGCTGACTGGACTGCGGCGGGTACGAGCGAACCATAACGGTAACTATAGCTACCTAACTGCTAGCGAACATTAACGGTAACTATAGCTACCTAACTGCAAGCGAACATTAACGGTAACTATAGCTACCTAACTGCTAGATAACCATAACGGTAACTCTAGCTACCTAACTGCTAGCGAACATTAACGGTTCCCTAGCTACCTAACTGCTAGCGAACATTAACGGTAACTTAGCCACCTAACTGCTAGCGAACTGCATCTACGCGGTAATGCTAAGTGGGGGTAGCTATTTGCCCAACATGCTAATCTTTCTAGTTGAAAGCATGAATAATAAAGGTATCAATTGTCCTATTTGTGTGGAGTTTGCGTAAGCGATCATATTAAGTCACAACATGCCTAACGGTCGCGCTGTCATCGAGGCGGGCGGGCGGTTGGTTCGCACGTCGCGTCAAAGTGTCGCCCAGGTAACGCTAGCTAGCTGGTGATGAGCTAGCCTAGCTTAGCTTAGCCTAGCTGAGGGAACAAAATGTCGGCCAGGCTAGGGGGGCTGGTTTTGACCAGGAGGTGAATATAAAGAGAGGGCACACGATTTATAAAAGTCAGACTGCAAGAGGCAATGAGGGAGTGGTAGTGTGAGTTCAGCTGCTACTAATGTGACATTAAATGAAAGAGGAAGGTCAAGCTGTGGCTCAGCTTGTTGTGATGGTCCGTCTGGAGAAGCAAAGTGGGTCTTTGGTTGAAGCTAAGGTGGCTCATGTTAGTTTTGTTAGCTGGCTCTCTAGTGTGGTGACACTGGTGTAAATACCTGCTGGCCTGTCTGTACTGTGTCTGTACCAGCTGTCATAATAATGTCATGTCAGCTGTGTGTTTGGGGGGTTTCCTGTTGTTGGCTACAGTTGTTGTTGTTCTTTGGCTTAGCTCAGTCTAAGATAACTATAACTATTTACATTTACATACCAAGGGATAAGATAAGATAAGATGAACCTTTAGTAATCCCCTGAGTGAAATCCAGGTGTCAAAGCAGCAACATCAGCAAACAGAGTGAAACACAGGAGAGGTAAAGGTATACAACAAATATAAAAACAATAATAGAGATATAAAGGATACAGACTGAATGGGTGAACATAGTGTGTACAGTCAGTCAATAAATAAATGTAGTATGTACATATGTGCAGTCTATAAAGTGGTATATAGGATGTATAGTGTAAAGTAAGTATAAAGTGTGCCAGTGGTTGGAGTCCAAGATGGTTGCAGATAGTGCATGTTTAAAGGTCTTAAAGTCCTCATAGTTCTCATGTGGGGGTCAGCCTTGGTTGTGGAGCCTGATGGCTACCAGCATGAAGGACTGACCCAGGCGCTTTGTGTTGTGTCGAGGGGGGGGATGAGTCTGTGGCTGAAGGTGCTCCTCATCTTGACTAGCTCATCATGGAGGGATGGACTGTTACTAAACTAAACTAAACCAGTCATCACCTGTTGAATATTTTAAAACGCTAGACAGCATCTTTTTGTAGATTAATATCGTTTGTTTTGTAAGTTTACATTTGCTGTAAACCAGTCCTAGTATAAAAGCTCCTTAAGAGATTTTTTATTTTTTTTTGTTTGTTTATTTGTTTTGCACAATTTAAGACTATACAACACAACATAACATAAATAAATGAATGATATACAGTGCAGGAAGAGGCAAAAAACCCACTGGGCTTACCTGAAGCCTCCACCTAGAGACAAGATTAATATAAAGAAATAATATGAATACATAATAAGTAGCTACCCAGCAGCATCAAGATAAGTAATTAGTGATTCATTTGACTGCTGTGGGAAATAAACATTGAAGGCCTCTCTGCCTGGTTGGCCAACATATCTCACAACCTTGATTTACATTACATATTGTATGTATATATATCTATAAAACCTTTATTTAACTAGGAAGTCACATTGAGATTAAACCTCTTTTACGAGTGAGACCTATAGCCAAGACAGGGTCAAATAGCAGCATCCAACACATAAAAAGACAACATTGAATCACGACAGCAACAATAGGTACGACAAAATCATCATTATACAGTGCATTAACAATGCAGCATGTTGGTCATGTGTTTGCTATTTAATTGAAACAACTGCAGCTTGCAGTGACCACTTCCTTTATTCTATGTTTAAAATCATTTAAAGAGACAAGGGTCTCAAGTTTAAGCCTGGCCTGTAAATCGTTCCAGGACCAAGGACCGTAGTGGAACAGGCTTGTTTTTACCAGCTTCTGTACTGATAGAAGGCACTTTAAACTGAAGCCATTTATGTGACCTTAGATTATAACTGCTGTGGAGAATTACAAACTTCTGGCTTAAATAAGTCAGAAGTTTGCCAGAGATGATCTTATAGATTAAAATGTACCAGTGTATGTAAGCATCATTAATAGTGGCCAAAAATACCAGGTATTAAATATACTCTTAATGTTTTCATTATCTACATTTGGCTTGTATTCACTTGCTTTGTGAATGGTGGTAGATCGGTTGGTCCTGTCATTGAATTTAGTTGTATCTAATTTGTCTAGAATGGATAACAGGCTTTGAACTTAAATTAAGCTCCCAAAAGACTGTTTAAATCATACAGTAACGTTACATGTCTTCTCTAAATATAACATAAGTACAATACAACGTATAATTGGTATATCTTTCTGTGGAAGTATGATGATTCATTACTGCACATCTCCGTATTGGACTCAGTAAGAGCTTGGGACTATGACTTAAATATGACTCATCATCACTGGCCTCATGATAGTAATGGCTATATGAAATGGCAGCTGGGCAGGGCAACAGATTTGTCAAATGAAGTGGGGGAGGCACAATACAGATTATATTTGTGGCAGCCATTAGATGTTTCATTGCACGATTAAACAGTTTTTTTTTTTTTTTAAGTAATTCAGATGGCACTGTTGTGCAGGGGATGTTTCTGGCAAGCATGTCGCTTGAGACGAAGAGAATATCCAGCTGCTCAAGGGCAGCCATACATGTTGGCCTGTAAATCATGTTGACCTAAGCTGTCATGGGAGCAGCAGTCATCTGAGTCATCGTGGTTTTGGAAGGACAAATGTATCTGTATATTTTGCCTACTTAGGTTAAATTTGACTGTGGTTTTGTAGTCCTGTGTATTTTGTAGAAACTATGTGGAATAAGGGTCTTATTCCTTGCTGGTTAAAACATACCTACGTGACAACAGAAGTACTGATGAGACTGCATATAATGTGTTGACACTATATGTTTTTAAACCTTTGGTGTGCATACTTGTTAATGCCATACGAATGGCTTATTTTATGAATATAAAAGAGATTAAAGTAGATGTCCTCAGGTACATCTTTGAAGAGATTAATGGTCTAACTGTGTAGAGAGAGGGTGCTGGAAAACAATGCCAAAAAAATGGTGGGAGACTGTGAAGATGGCATGTGTTTCAGTGTTAGCGATAGCCTCGAGGTGCCACTAGAATAACAAGGAAAATGATTTAATGAGTTAGCCTGTGCTATCCTGGAGTACTATACCTCTGCTTACACCATGGGTTATTTCGTATAATTAGTATCACTGGGATATTTTCATCCACTGAGAGGTGTGACTTCAGACTGAGATGGACTTTTGACACTCATTGTTTTGCCCTGTGTGAGCTAATAGATCTAATCCTTTTTTATTTTTTCAATTTAGGAGGATTTTCTGTTCTGCATTGCAGCCCAGTTTAATCCCGTCCCCCCCTTAATGTCCACTCAGATGTTACTCTGCATGCATTTTTGGCACAAGATGAATTACAATGCAGCTGAGGCCAATAGAGTTTTTTTTCAAATGCTAACATAAAAGTCACACATCTCAGCATGTATAGATCATATGCTGTAATCATGATTTTGTGTTGTCTGTTTTTGTCGACCTTCACAACCAGCTTTATCCATGGACAAAATATAATGCAAAGTAGATTGTACTACACATACTAATAGGCTTTGTCAATGACATTTTGAGGGTCAGGCATACATAGTTGGCATCTATCTATCTTCTTTGGCTCCTTAAATATTTTATACTACCTCATTTTTAGGCTACCTTTTGGAGATGGTGGTGTTGTTGGGAAGTTGATTGATGGGTGCTGTGAACATTGAAAGGTCATTGCTCTGATACATGGCCAAGCTAAGACTTCCTAGCAAACACCTCTTAAAAATATGACATTGAAGTCCTTGTCCCCATCGAACAGCATTTCTCGGTGTTAACAAATGGCACGTTTACGTTATGTTTATAGCTCCAGTTATACAGAAGCCTGCTTATATAAATCAAGTCCATCGTAAATCCCTATTTGAAAGGGGTGTGGAATTATCAGGATGAAGAGGCTCGCAAAATCCCTCATCAATCACATTTCAACGCGAACCTCCTTTTTCTTATAGTGCAGAAACATCCCTTATCATTACGGTTTTTCATTGGCTCCGTTGTCCTCATTTCCATCAGTGTGACGGAGAGGAGGTGGGGTGCAGGTCAGTGGCTCAGCTTATCAGCACATTCCTGCCCTCTTATGTGCTCTGTGTGGGGCACTGATAACTTCCACAGGGCTGATTGAGTTCAGGGGCTGATTTCCTGGTCCATGTGTTCAGGACACACTCGGGCTCTGGTTATGATCACTGACTCCAGCTTTGGAGCCTGAAAATAGACTCTGCTCACACTGAGACACTATCCCGGAGAGCAAGTAGCTAAGGTTGAATTTAATTTATTTTTAAAAATGTATATTGTTTTTAGGGATGCAACTAACGATTATTTTCATTGTCGATTAAGCTGTTGACTATTTTCTCAATTAGTCGATTAATTATTTGGTCAATAAAATGTCAGTAAATGGTGAAAAATGGCGATCAGTATGTCCCAAAGCCCAAAATGACGTCCTTAAATGTCTTGTTTTTATCAATTATCAAAGTAGTTGGCATTTATTTAATAATTGACAATTAATTGATTAACCGTTGCAAGTGTAATTGTTTTATGGAAAATTCTGTGGAAATCCAAAACTCAAATCAGATTCTTAAAATTTTTGTTTTAATTTGTATTGTATAACTTGCATACTTTTCTTAAGAAAAAAGGAATGTGATATTTTTACTTAAAGCGGCTATAATCAATATTTTTATAAATAAAAAATAAATCTTTTCAGTTGCAGCAGGCAGCTGTTTTCAATGAAAAAGTCCCACTTTACACTACCTGCTCAGCACCAAACAGTAAACACACAAAGTTAACGTCTAGCTAGTGAACATAGTGGAGCATTTAGCAGCTAAGGAGTCAGATATTTACCTCCGAAGTTGGTAGAGACCAAAAACAAATCTAAAAGAAAGTGAATATTGGACTTATATTCACCAGGTGGACAGAAACACGACTCCAAGTGAATGATAATGTTGCTCCTTAACGGCTGGATATGTAAATAAACAACTGTTTGCTAACAAGTTCTTCATATTAACTTAAAAGCTGGTGATATATCAATGTTGTGTTTGCAACTTCCGGCCAAAAAGTCAGTTATTGCAGATTTAATATTCAAAATGCATTAGTTAGAGGGATAAAATATGATTTAACATTTAAAATAATACAACTCGGCCTGATCACTCATACTGGATTTCAAGTCATTTTTGCTGTTTTCCACACAACACGACTTGGATTATAAAATGTGTTATGACAACCAGCAACACAATATGTGTCTTGTCTCATCTGAGGAACGTGTAGCAGGTCTACACTGTTGGACAGGAAGTACACAACTCATGTCAGAATTAATATTATGACAGCTAATTGTGTAATTGGCTAATTATCACACTGTCTAAACACACATTTAATCTGAAGAACACTTGTTAATTACAGTGTTGACAGTCATCCTCAGTGTTTAGCACATCAAATAAGGTTTGCCTGCTGGCTACCTCCGCTTTGGAAATTTAAACCCAATCATTGGTGGTTAAAAGTACTGCGGCATCGTGTCTAGCTTTTGACAGGTTTTATTAGGTATCTGTGTGTTAAAGACATTTTATTCAATGTTTTATGTCCATTTGTCTCATAGACTGCCCATGAGTCTCATCCTGCACAGAAATTGTTGCCACTTTTCAGTAACTTTATGTCAAGTCTTTTTCCTCAGATATGACCACTTTAAGTTTGGGATAGACTTGTTTGACTTCTACATGTTTTATAAATAAAATATTTATTTAGAATAAAGAAATGTAAACATAAAAATACAGATACAAGTTGAAAGTATAGATATGATCTCCCGTCAAAACATGCAGTGTCATAGAAATAAAAAAAAAAACAACAAGCAAAATGCAGAAAATATTTGTAGTCACAGAATTGTTTCTGTTTTAAAATATGCTAACTTAGTAAAAGCAATACCATTATTTAAAATGAACACACAGTACACGGCTCAAGCATTCATAACTCAAACTCAAAATGTAACAGAACACTGGAACAAAAAACAGCTGCCGCAAAAGTTATCGCGCTGTAAACACTAGCTTTTTCCCCCTTAAGATTTCAAGTTATTGGACACAAAACTGTTTATTTGTATGAGAGAAGTTGTGTTTTTGCACCACCATTTCTCACCACCAAGCATTAGCCCTTGACATGATTAACATTAAAATGAGTATAAGGCAGTAGAATAGCTTTAAAGCTTGAATGAATGGTCTGAACCACAATTCTTGTGTGTAATCACACTTTTGCATTCTGTAGTCATGAACGTAGTATTAAAAAAAGAAGACGTAGTAGTGGCTGAACTGCTGACTTGAAGCATTTCGCAGCTTGTGTTCCCTACGTGCCTCTTTTGGTTGATGTAGAAATAATTAATTTGGAGGGTGGAAGGCAAACGGTGGTGGAGAGATCAAGCTATGTGTGGAATCTGTCACCACTCTCGGGCTCTCAGGGATGTAAATTTAACTTGTTTCCTTTGCCAGCGGTGACTGGGTGTCTGTCAGGCTTGTCCAACGCCATCGTTATCCTGACTGATAAGTGGGATGTCGTGACCCACATGGCCTTGGTTTGGTGTTCGATCCATGTTCTTCCTGCATGATGAGATCTGGGCTAAATATTTGTACAAATTTTGTGTCGAATTCTGTTTAACCTTGGATGCTTCTCTTTGTCAGGTTGTGATTTCACTGTATCACAGGTTGGCATACCGGGATGGTTTGTTTTTGTTTTGGGGTAGTTTTTTTTCTTTTTAGCTTCCTTCCTGTCATTGTGTTTTGTGTATTTGTTGTATATTTTCACTGTGATGCATTTCGTCTTTCACAATCCCAAACAAATCTGTAAAAAACACATGTAAAGTTTCAGTGCCCGAGACAGTGCCGCTGCCACACTACTGTATACACGCGCACCTCTACACACAACAAACAGTGATATCCGTCTGAGAATAACTAATAATAATTCACGTTGAATATGAATAATGTTGTGGGATTATTCCTTATTTCCTGGGCTATTTTGCGATTCATACATTATTATTACGTACTTGTATATAAAAAATTAAAAAAACAAAGCATTCGAATAGTGATTTGGAGGTAGAATACCATGGCAACGGTCGAAGCTTTGACAGCTGTAAATACAGCTGAATCACCCATCTATTTTATCTGGATGCACAGTGGTCACTGCTGGTTTACCTCCTGCTCACAGAGAACAGGACGTAGACAGCAGGGTATTTAAATCATGCCCTTACATAAAGTGATATGTTTAATAACCGTTTCAATAAATGACAGGAATTTGATGAGGAACAATCAGTCTGTCACAGGCAGTACGGGATGTTTAAGTGCATGAGGTTGAGTAGACGGTTTATAGTTTAATGTTAAACTAACCTTCTGATCGTGTCATGCATCAGGATGAAGTGCACAGAGAAATGTGTTGCTACATTTGTCTGATATAGTGTCGTTGTGTTATCCTCTGTCTTCTCAATGTGACCTGGAACAAAAGTTGCATTGTAAAGAGAAGGATAGCCCCAGCCTTTAATAACAACCCTGTTTACCATGTATTTCCTGTTGAAAAATCAGTCCTTCATAAACAAGGAATGCCTCAGTATGCATGTGGTTGGCACATACTGCAGATGCTCGAAGTTGCCTTAGGAGGAATTCACATGTTTGTGCAGCCATGCAGTATGCCACACTATAGAAAAACACAGACGTCTTAACAGTAATGGGGTAAAATGATTCAACTACTAAAATAAATATAATCATATCTGACAAGTTGTCCTCCAAATGCTGCTTGATTGGATACAAAAGATGTTTTCCACAGGATAGAACAATGTTCTTAGTTTTGCTAGCGTTTTGTTGCAAACTGCATTGCAGTAAACTATTTTTCTTAATAAAGCCATTTTAGTTTGCACTCTGTAAAACACCATTATAGCTTGGGCTGTGGTCTGTTTAATAATAACTTTTGCTGGGGGGAATATTAGGTGCAGGTTGTTGAGTTCATTTTCTCATGAACTAGTTGAACTTATTGAAAGATGTGCAAATAAAATAACTAGTAGTTAGGCTGCTAACATTTAAGCTGTCCCGCAAAATGAAAATTGAATCACGAGATCTATAATAACTGGATGTTAAACATATCGCTTTGCCCTACAGATGTCTGAATTTCCTACTTCATTGTATGTGGGATGTTACACAAGTCTTTGCTTTCCTCTCATTCTGCCTCCACCTCTCAGATTTCCCTTTGTTTATGTTAAGTTTGGTTTGATCTGCTTTATTAGCCACCTGTTAATCTTAGTTTGTGTTGGAGGTGAGATTTAATTGTGTTTGTGTTGTCTTCAGCTGCAGTATATAAAAAAACGAAGTATAATGTCCTTATGTTTATTATTAACTGTCAGTTTGACGGTTAGTAATCCTTTATGGGATGTCACTGACATGCTGAGCATAATTTATGCATGCAATGCAGCACACCTGGAGAGGAACGGCGTAATAATGCTCCACATGCAAAGAGAATTGATGAATTCTGCTCTGGCTCAACCCGGCACCTCAGGGGTTAAGTCCGATACAGCAGTTTACACTGCGGATGGATGTTCGCTAGTACAGAGGAGTCCCATGCTGTAGCGGAACTGCAGATCCCACACAGATTGCTGCCAAGCCAGAGGGGATTTGCTTCGATCCCATGAGCGTGTTGAGGAGAGAGTTGGAGCGAGGGCTAAATTTTGAAGAAAGATGTTGGGAGAGGACGCAGACCTTTGCGGGGCAGAGAAAGCATTAGGGTGTAGCTGCGGGGTGTGTTTCTTACCCCCTCACCTGTGGTCGTAATTTCAGTTGTTCCAGAGCCAAGAAAAGAGCGAGGAAAGGAAGGTGGGGGTAAAGTCCCTCCTAGCACTGATTGGTGCGGCTATGCACTGAGGCTGCTGATGTGCGTCTGCAGGAATCTCCTGCTGGATTTACTGAAGAGTAGCTGGAGGCTGGAGACGCTTTTGTTTGTGTTCTCTGTAGGATGAACTGATGTAAGTACCTCTGATCTTGTATGCATCCAGTTTTATCCAAACAACAAATCAAAAAGATGAACGGAATGAGGTAGAAGTCTGTTTTACTGTAGCCTTTAAATAATGCAAGTGTGTGTATTTCATGGCGTAATGGTTGGCAATTAAGTTTTATGTCAGAGTTAATAGGCTTCATCTGTTAACCTTCTTATCACTCGTGCATTGCAGCATCTCTCTCGCTATCTCCCCTCCATTAGAGATCCACAGTACAGCGTCTAACCATGTTGTATGTGCAGAGTGTCACTTATCTCTCAGGGGACCCCCCGACTGGTGCTAAGGCATGGGCCCTCATTAGCATTTGAATATGTTCTCCGAAGCAGGGGAGTTTTAGCAGTTGTCAGCACTCCCCGGCACATCCGTTTCAATTTCTGAAGTGATCAATCATCTTATTCTACTTGTTTGCTGCTTCACTGCCAGAAGCCACAGCGGAGTGTAATCCTGTTGTTGTTTTCCGTCTTTGGCCGCAGTGCAACTTGCACAGTGATCCCGAAAGTATCCTCGTTCTAGCAATTTGTTCATTGCTGGCATTCTAGTCTTTGTGTCAGTGTCATTCTTGGTTTGATTTAATGGTCGTATGGTTGTGACTACTCAGAACTTTGGAGCAAATGAGAGATGTTTCTTTCCCTGCTGGGGCCTCATTTAGTTTTTATTGCTGCTCTTATCATGTAGGGATCTGTAGTTGGACTGTGGGAGCTCATTAACTTCCCAAATAAGGATCTAGAAAAAGCAGTGTCTTATCTCAAACTGATACTAGAAATAGAGATATTAAAAATAACATGATCATCTTGGGATTTGGGAAACGCTGATTGACATTATTCAACCATTTTCTGACAATTTACAATGAAAACAACGAAGCGATTAATCGAGACAATAATGACAGATGAATCAACAATGAAGATAATCATTAGTTGCAGCCCTAGTCATTTTCATTAGTTTTGTTTTAGCTAAACAGCAAAATTCACTACTAAAAAGGAATTTTTGTACCACTCTGTGTAACATGAGTATCCCAGCATCAACATTAAGCATCCTCTATTGTAATAATTATTTGAATAGCCACATTTTCATTGCACTGGCACTGTAAAGGCTCTGTGAAAATGATCTACCTCTCTCTGTTTTCCTCAGGCCTTACAGACAGATCCAACAAATGGGCACTAGAGAGAAAGTGAATGTATTTTCTATGCTGTATCGCATCATTTGTTCCAGTCAGTCCATGGCATTTAATATAACAAGAGGTTATTAAACGTTCTCCTGTGTTCATGCTGCAAGTTTCCCTTAAATCACTCTGTTGCAGCATCACAACGGCAGAATTAATGAGAGCTATTTTTAGCTACTCTAGTCCCAGAGCGGTCAAAATTGAATAAGGTTCTGCCTCACCCCTAAACCATACTACAGCACAAAATCTATTCTCTTAGTCACAGAATTGAACACCCCACCATATTGCCTCAGTTCCCTCTTTGGAAGAAATATGATTTTGGTTTTCTGCTGAATAGAGAGTTGGGGAGCCAGCACTCTTTAATTTTAATGATGCTCCAAAGTGAATACAAAATGAAACACCATCTTAGCTTCCCTCCTCATGGGTCGTGTTAGGATAGTATTGTGGTGACACATTCTATATTAAGGATTTTGTCTCCCAAGTGGAGATGTTGTACTCCTTTTGTTGCAGATTTTTCCTTTACACCACATATGGGTTAATAGAACCTGAATCACTATTTGTAAATAACAAAGCAGTTGGCTACATCAGTTGGTTTCAGGTGGGTTAGTGTTGATTGTTTTCTGTTTTTGTGGTAGCTACAGTACAGAATCTGGAAAGGGAAGAAAGAGATGTGAGACATGGCTTGCAATGCAACCCCAAAGATCAGCTCCTTTTACAATTTTACCTGCCAAATTGATATTTGGAACTGAAAAGAACTATCAAAAGACCAGTACGCTGCCAAAGTGGCCGGTACTTGCCAACAGCCGCCAAAATCTGATATTATTCTGTTGTACTTGATGGTGCTCAGATGGTGCTGCCAGGTCACACAAATACTTGTTTTTGTCATTGCTCCAATTGAATTCAGTGGCTTATATGATTTGTAATTATTGGCTACAAATGTCTGCCTCAAATACTAGCAGCTTCGGCCATATTTTGTCATTCAACTGGCAAATTATTGTTTTAAAGTTGAAACGATTTTAAGATGAATCTTTTGTCATTTAATCACTAATTACAGCTTTTCAAATGGGACTATTTTCAGTTTGTTGTAGTCATCTATGATTGCAAATTTAATCTTTTGGTTTTGGACTGTTGCTTGAACAAGACATTTAAGTATGTCAACTTGAGTTCTGGAAACCTGTGACTGATATTTTATACTATTTGATGGCGTTTTTTAAATTAATTAATTAATTATCATTGATTAATCTACATATTACTTTCTTGATTAATTGTTAGGTCTATAAAATGTAAGCAAATAGCAAAAAATACCAAATACTGTAGTTCTCAGAGCCCATCGAGATGTCTTAAAATTAGAACTGCAATGATTATTTGATTATTTAATTAGTCGACCGACAGAAAATGAATCTAATAAATCAAACTATTTTGATTATAGATTAATTGTTTAAGCCATTTCTTAAGCATAAATGTCAAAAATTCTCTTGTTGCAGCTTCTCTAATGTGAGCATTTGTTGGTTTTCTCTGTTTTATATATTTATAAACTGAATATTTTGGCGGTTTTAGACTGTTGGTTGGACAAAACAACACAATGGATGATGTCAACAAGAACTGGAAAAACGTGATCTGCCCTTTTCACTATTTTCTGATATTTTATTGCCTAAATTAGATTAGATTATATTTCCTTTATTGTCATTGTACAGGTACAACAAAATTGAGTTTGCAACTCCCCATCACACACATGATGCATTAGAAGACAGTCTATAAATATAGACAGCTATGAGGTTAATGACCAGTGTCGTATGTGCAAACTGTCATAAAGGGCAGTAAAAGTAAGTAGGAAATCTAAAACAATATAAAAGACAATGATTATAATAAATAATTAAATACATAATAAATAGTATAATCAATCTGCATGTGCAATATCATAAAACAAATGCAGTTCAAAGTGCAATTATGCAGTCAAGGTTAAAGTGCATGGTAAAATACAATAAAATAAAGTGCATCTAGTCCATGCAGTTGTGGAGGGGGGGGCCTTCCATAACTCCATAACTGGGGGGGCAAGAGAGAGAGCAGGCAGCACAGGTGGGGGCGTGCAGCACAGCTCATGTAGTCCATGATTAATCAAGAAAACGGTCTGCAAATTAATCAGTAATGAATGTTACAGTTAGTTGCAACCCTACTTAAAATGTAGTGTTTTGTCAAATTAACAGTGCAAAACCCAAAGATATTCACTTTAATTTACTATCATAGAAGAGTTGGAAAACAGCGAATTTTTGCTCAAAACATATTTTACAGTAAATGATAAATCTATTATCAAAATAGAGTGAAAAATAAATTTCAGTCAATTGACTAATTGACTAATCAACTAATCGTTTCTACTCTACAATAATGGAAAATATTCACTAGTTGCAGCCCTAAATTAATTCACATCTGGAAATTAGTGCCTTAAAAGGCTGATGTTGGATTATTTCTTTGCTGACATGCTTTAATAGTTTCTTCTGCCGAGGAATAAAACCACACTGGGTTTATTGAAGAATTGTGTCATTTACCATCCGTGTATTGACTCCACACGGTCCACTTTGACCGCAGCTTTCCTGTCCTTTCTCCACTCAGCTGTGTGATCCATCTGTGTTGTAGTCCATCTGTGTTGTAGTGCTGCTGGCTCCCAAGTTGCCTGGTTGTAATCCCCCAAGCATGACCCAACCGACATGGTGTGTCTCCACTGTGGAGCGGCTGCCAGCCCTGGCTCTGGCTTGTGGCATGAAGCTTCTGTTGGCACCAGTTGTTTGTGGCCATAAAGGGCGTACACAACAGTGCCACAAAAACTCATCAGTCACTGGATGCTGACACGACTTTAGTACAAACTGCACACAGGAGCAGTGCACAGTTGACTCAGACTTTTCCCTTTTCTTTCTTTAATGTTTACTTGACTTTTGAGAGTAGTGTATTTGGCTCCGAATGGAGCACTAAGATGTTGGTTTGGTTGTGAGACTGAATTCAAAATGCCATGTGCATACAGTATTTTAAAAATGTTTATTTTTTTATCTTTAATTCCTACAAAAAAAACAGCTTTTTTGAGGTATTTGTTTTTGACTAACGTCAGGCCAACAGACTGTGTTTAGATGCACATGTGGCGACAAATACAGCGTGCTCATCTAAAATGCATAAAAAAGCTTTTGTTTCTAAATTAATTCAGCTGTGTCTTTTTTAAACCTCCCACGGTTGAGAGGAACCTTCAGACACGGCCTGAAAATGTCAGGCCACTTGAACAACACCACACTGTTCCCCCTCTGTTACCGGAGCAACAAGCTCTGCAGGAGGAGAAAGCAAAATTACATCCCTTCAAAGTGAAAGGTGTGTGTGAGGGAAAGAGGGAGAGCTAGGGATACACACTGCAGGACCCGGCTTAATCTCTTTTCCCTCCTAAATTCAGTTTAGTTTTTACTCCATTTTAGTTTCCTCCTGTTTTGCTCCATTAATTTTATGATGATTTATTTGTATTGGATCAGACACAGTAAGCATTCTCTAATCATATTTTCCAGACAACAAAATCGCATTTCTCACAAACACAGGGCCTATACATTATACGTTATGTTTGCACTATGCTGCATAAATGCCTATAAAGAATTTCTGAAAGTAGTATTGTCAACTGCAAACAAGTACCTCCCATAACTTTGCAGTTTAGTGGCAAACCATCTATAAATTTAGACGAAATGTTCGAGTTCTTTGCATCAGCGTTTCCACAGTGCTGCTGATCAAGAAGACACCGGCATAAATCCTCCTCCCCAAAGAGCAAACTTTCCAGTGAGAATTCATACCTCTGTTTTCAGCCGTCTGGTTAATATTCAGATGTCTTTTTTTTTTTCCTCTCTCAAGTGTGGTGTATTCAATGTAAAAGTCCAGGGGAGTTCCCCTGTTCAAACTTTTGTTCCCCCTCCTTGGGTGAGTCCCACCATAAGCTGCATGAGGAGTTTGTGACTGTTGCTGCCAAGCTGGGGACGTCTGGGACCACTTGTGGCGATTTATTCAGCTGCCGGTATTCCCAGACACTAGCGAACGTTTGGCACTTGGGCGACAGGTTGCGACAGACGTGAGGACGATGTGTTGAAGGAAGCCTGGGTGGTAAAACAATAAAAAGGACGGCAGCAGAGACAGTCGGCTATATTACCTACCCAGACTTTTCTATCATACAAAAAAAAAAAAATACATTGTGTCTCTGAAAAGATTGTAATTTTTAAACATTTTGACTTTGGCTCATTATCACATTTAGGAACTTAATAGCCATACTATAACGTATCGTCATATCTGTTCCGTATCCGTCAACCAAACCAAACAGCAGCCGGCCGCAGCGAGCCGAAACGAAAAGTAGAAAACGGCGGAGGGTCTTCGTGGATTCGACCTGCAGTCTCACATGTTAAATCCAAAGTGGTAAACACTACACATACAGTAAAGTATGGAAACACTTTGGGTTTCACACATTGCCAGGAAAAGCAGAGCTTCACATCACAGCTAAAGCTGCATGCTAACTCTGTCATGGACAGGAAACGTTATTGTATCATAACGTGCGGTCAAGCCAGCTGTCACCCACATCTCCCTAGTCAAATCGGCCGACGCTACAACTGTAGAGCACCCATATACTGACATTTATGTTAAATGCATTCAAACGGCCCCGATGGAGCTGACCATGGATGTATAAAGAGAATAGAGCTGACGGGAGAGCTAGCAACACATTTGGCGAAGTTAGTGGAAGTATACACGTGTGATTACGTCCGGTTTTCAAAATAAAGTGTTAACAAAGGGAACTATATAAAAAGTACATATATGGAAATAAGATTGATTGGATTATATTATCCAGAAATATAAAACATTACTTGCCCCATATAAATTTAAAAGGAAATACCATTTATTTGTGAGGGAAATGTCTTTATTCTTTGTTTGTTTTTTTTGGTTGATGGAAAAAATGTAATAAATAATGCCTGACAATTACTGATATATTTGACTTCAGGACATTCACTACATACATGCTGAAAATCAAACATTTTTACTGTATTAATTTATATATTTTCCAAAGTAAAAATCCCTCGAAGTGTATTATTCAACTTTATCCCATGGTCTACTGTTAAAAAAAGTTAACAAAAATCACAATACTTGTAGAAGTTCAATACTTAAAAATCGCAATACATATCGAATTGGCACCCAAGTATCGTGAAAGTAGCAAATCAGGAGATAGGTGTATCGTCCCAGCCCTATTATTAGCAGGTCATCATACTGATGTGGTGCAGATTAATCTTCAACATGAAGCTGGACTGACAATTGCTAGATTTTGAGTTTGCCAACAAGGTGGCAGTGATGTCAGTTTAGAGTCCAAGCACTGAAACTGATGCTGCATTTAATGTAAGGTTCATCTCCCTTCGCTCATCTGTCATCACACTTTAATGTGCCGCAACATGAGAGATCAGTCTTCCCAATGAGTCCTTTGCAATAGGGCGCTGTACTGTAAGTCTTTAAGGTGTCAAAGAAATTACCAGCAAAGCAGGAGGCAAATGTGTGATAGTCACCTATTAAGGTCACACTCCTAGGATCAATTTACATGACAAATGTGGGTTATTGCATTAGGTGCCATGATGTGGGTTGTAATTTGCCCCAAAGGGATGGAGCTGATAGTATTTTATACGCAGTCATTGAATGTCTAATGTGTCGTGAGATTGTGGTGGAGGTGAAATGATATAGAAGAAGAGATAAGATAAGAAGTGAGCTGTGGGGAGCAGAGGACAGTGCTGACCTCACAGCTGAAGGAGTCGACCTTCATCGTTTCCTCTGTGGTTGTTAATGTGACAGAGGGTGTGCTTTAATTTCAGAGACTTACTGTCTGTGTGGCCTCATTGAATCCAGCAGGGATTTTATCATTGTATTGTTGTATAATTGTATTCAATACACCGTAAACAATGGACCTCATACTGTGGATCTACTATGAAGGAGAGTGTGTTGATAGTGTGTGTGGTCTGTTTGGCAATGTGCGAGTGCACTGCAGATAAAACCGAGCACAACACAGTGCTATCTGTTTCACTGTAAATAGGTAACCGTGTATAACTTGAAACACACTTAATAACCTGCTGGGTGCAGCCCTGTATGTGTAGAGTGGCTGTGACAGTTTGTGTCCTTATTAGATTTCAACTCTTAACTTAGTAGAGGGAATGAAGTGGACATAGGCTTCAGTCAAATACTATTATTGTCTTTCAAAATGTGTATGGTTTTTTATAATTTTTCCTTAATGTTTTCAGTGTGTGCTTTAGTTCAGGCTTTAGTATTATTCATTACATCCTTTATTTGCAGTGCAGGAGTGATGCAAATCATAAAATAAAACCCAAATTCCGCAGGCGGCTATTTGTTTTCTCTACTCAAGATAATGTTAAGTATCCTGCAGAAGCACTGACTGTACATCTGTGCCTGGAAGCCCTAGTGTACACATTATAAAGGCAATTAGCTGGATTGTGCTGATAACATCCACATTATTCATTTGATGATGATGGAGCATCCTGCAGACTCATAAAGGTGAAATTCGCAGTTCTGGTGGGATGCTGCAGTGTAAATCCATTTCAGGAGCGAACGAACTTGAACACGGAAATGTTTACAATTCATGAATTTAAATTTTAAAAAATTGCATTGTCTGTGACTTATTGTTTCCTGGACAGAAAAAAATGTCTGCAGATTAATCAATAAAAAAATAATTGTTAATTGCAGACCTATTTAAAATGCAGTGTTTTGTCTATCCAAAACCCAAATATATTGAGTTTACCATCATAGAAGACTTAGAAAACCAGAAAATATTTACATTTGAGAAGCTTGAAGCAATGAGTTTTTGCCATTTTTCCTCAAAATAATTTACAACAAATGATTAATCTATTATTAAAGTAGTTTCCAATTCAATTTCTGTGGAGCGACTTATTTCTTTTTTGCAAAGATTTGTTTTTTTGAAAAACAGACGGTGTTTAATATACAGTGCAATTGCAATATCTGATATATATATATGCATGAAAAAATTAATTTAAAAGAATGAGAGAACAAAAATACACGTGTGTACAGACACATGTAAATGTACTTCAACATTCAAGTAAAAAAGTAGTAATGATATATTAAACAAACAAGAACGCAAAAACAAACAGACAGTTTTCTTGACAGAAAACAATAATTCTGGGCCTACGATAAGTGTTGAATTGATATATTTGCCAGCTATAGCGAAGATGTAGAATGACTTTGAACAAGAGTGTTTTACTCAAGAAAACTTTTGCAGGACACATGACCGAATCTGTGTGTGTCCCTTTTGTCATAAGACTATCGGTTTGTCCTGTTGCCCTATTTTGCCTCTTTGGATGTTTGTTAATCTCACTGTATTTCTGTCTTCCAGAGCGCAGCAATGGAGGAGACTGTCATTTGGGAACAGCACACAGTAACACTACACAGGGTAGGTATCAGTTATCCTCCCTCTCAGATGCTCTTTACAGCTGTTGATGTTGAAACGTCTCCTGGTCCCAGTATCTCTCTATCCTGCCTGTCTTTGCTATCTTTGCTTCCCTGCATTTTTCTTCCCTCCTATTTTCAGGATCATGTAGGAAGTGTGCTTACTGTGTACACAGTTGCAGATGGAACAGACAAAACAGAGGAGTCATCACACAGAGCTTTACTTCTGTATGATTCTCTCGCCTAAATAACCTACACCAAACTGCACTTTGTGCATGTTTTTGCATACAAGAAGCTAACTCGCTACAGCTATTAGTGTATGTGCTTGCTGGTAGTGAATAAATACTGACAATGTGTATGTTTTGTAATAATGTAGATTTACTTTACAGTCTAATATAATGGTTCAATGGCATATGTACAAGTTGAGCATTTTTTTGTCAGTCAGCTGACCGTTTTATATTATGTTCAGTATTTTGAACCTCACGGACAGCGAAAGCAACATCCTAATCTATGTTTCTCTGTGTGCAGGCACCAGGGTTTGGCTTCGGGATAGCCATATCAGGAGGTCGGGATAACCCTCATTTTCAGAGTGGCGAGACCTCCATTGTCATCTCGGATGTGCTGAAAGGAGGCCCAGCAGAAGGCCTGCTGCAGTAAGATTTCATTCTATTATTGGCAAGCCCGGTCAGATTGCGAGTTATTAGTATTAAATTACCCTTCCTGCCACAGAGACTCCAGCATGTCGCATATCTCTGTGTCCCCTCTCTAGGGAAAATGACAGAGTCGTCATGGTCAATGCTGTCTCCATGGACAATGTGGAGCACGCGTATGCAGTCCAGCAGCTTCGTAAGAGTGGGAAAATTGCCAAAATTGTGAGTTTCAACATCCCATTATGAATTCCTTTAGAAAACTGAGTATTTTATGGTCAATTATGAAAGTAAAACAGGAACTATAAAGTGTTGTCTTATGTATAATAACAAGACATTTAGAGATTTCTACTTGGAGAAACGTGCATGATGTAGGGAGTGATTGATTGATGTTACTGTAACTGATCTCATATCTTATTTCCTTTGGCCAGACAATCAGACGGAAGAGGAAGGTGCATGTCCCCATGGGCCGCCTAGGGGAGAGGGAAACGATGTCAGAGCACGATGAGGAAGAGGACAGCTATGACGAAGAGATATACGAGACGCGGAGCGGGCGCAGCGGGGCATACAGCGGCGTGGGCGGGGCCATGGGCAGGCGCAGCGGCCGGAGCAGCGGGCGAAGGGACAGGGAACGCGAACGCAGCGGCTCGCGGGAGAGGAGTCTCTCCCCGCGTTCAGACCGCCGCTCACACAACCTTCCCCCGCGTCCTGCGAAGGTCACACTTGTCAAATCCCGCAAAAATGAAGGTAAGGCTCACAAAGTCGGGGATACAAATAAAAGGAGGGCACAAAGAAAGTTTTCTGAGGTAATCCAGGAAATCACCTGCCATTTTATTTACCCAACTATCATCAGACAGCCAGACTTTAAGGAGAGAATAAGACCTCCAAATCAGCATTGGTGAACTGCCAGAGTAAACAAAACTTGCCAGCCGCAGCAAAATCCAAGTTTACTCAAGTAAATCTAAGTAAAAGAGCAATTAATCTTCTTTAATCAGTACTGTTAATCCCAGTGGGAGCAGCGGCTTGACAGCAAAGTGCCGTCAGTGCGGTGTGGCCACGTGAACTCTGTGCTAACATGGTCTTTGTTGCTGTCGTTCACTTTGTAAGCAGAATATGGCCTTCGCCTGGCCAGCCACATCTTTGTCAAGGACATTTCCCCCGAGAGCCTGGCAGCCAGGGACGGCAACATCCAGGAAGGAGATGTTGTACTGAAGGTGAGGGAGACAAGACGCCTGGTGAACAAGTATACATCATGAAATATGAAACATGAAAACAATTGAACATTACATTATTTTATATTTTCCGTTTTCATATTGATGGAGATGGAGAGAAGAATTATTATTGTGCTGGAATTGGCGAGTACTCGCTGTACTGCTGTACTGGTGTATTTTCTACTCTCTAATGTTGCATAACAGCACTCACAGTTGCAGCTTGATCTGCTTGATGTAGCTCAGTCCTTTTTACGTTTTGGAGAACATCTAAAGTAGCTTTATATGCAAAACAAGTGCTTTTTGAACTGTAGCTGTTCTGAATGAGTTGTTTCTCACATCCAGCCTTCTCTCACATGTCATGTTACTCTCTTTGAATGCCAGCACTTACGAAATGAAAGGAAAGAAATGCCAAAATGACTTGAAAATTCTGAAGCTTACAAATTGATTTGATCCTGACAGAGATAATCAGTGTTGCACTTACTTTCCATCTGATCTTGTGCCTTTAAGACAATGAATTTATAGCCTAAACTTAACTTCTCATATGACCATTTTATTGTAATAAAATGTGAAACAAAGACGTCTTTATTTGATTTCTGTTATTTTTAATTGAACTTCTCTGGCTGTTATTTGTCTTGTCATGGCTGATTGCATCTTTTCTCTGATTTTCCCAGATCAATGGCACAGTGACGGAGAACCTCTCTTTGATAGATGCCAAGAAGCTGATAGAAAGGTCAAAGGGCAAGCTAAAAATGGTTGTTCAGAGGGACGACAGGGCGACCCTGCTGAACATCCCTGACATGGATGACAGCATTCCTTCAGCCAACGCCTCCGACAGAGACGGTGAGAGGTGGTGTTAAGTGTTGGATTCAGCTGAAATGAGGTGCAGCTGAACAGCCAGAAGTGTCCGTGTGTATTTCAGACCGCAGTCGTTGAACAGTGGCTCTTGTTTGATCAGACATTTCAGATATCCATTCTCTGGCATCCGACCATTCCAATCGATCGCATGACAGACATCGTAGCAGCCGCTCCCGCTCTCCAGACAGAAGATCTGAACCCTCCGACCACTCCAGACACTCGCCCCCACAAATCAGCAACGGCAGGTAAAGACCATCCATCCATACATTTATGTTTTAGGCTTTTCAGCTATCATGAAAACTATAATCTGTCATTTTCATGAAAATTCTGTTTTGCTACTTTATTTCTGCTACTTTCTCCCTCTGGTTGATATAAAACCGTCGCAATCCAGTACCAAAAATAATACAAATTTCAACCTCACAAAAAAAGTCCAAGAGAAAATGAACGTCTCCGTAGAGGTTCAAGGTTCTTTATTTGTCATATGTCAATTCCAGCAGTGACTACTTACCACTAAAGATGTTAGCAATTTCAACAAAAACGAAATTACTACAGATCACAACAACTTTGATGCCAAGTTTGTGATTGAAAGGGAATATTTTTTCAAAATATGAATATAGAGTTAAAACAATTAATCAATTAGTAACAAGTAATTTTTCAAGCATAGATGCCGTACATTCCTTTGTTCCAGCTTCTATAGTGAGGTTTGGCTGCTTTTCATTGTCTTATTCGATAGTAAATTGATCATTTTGGAGCTGTTTTTTGGGGGGGGGGTTTACGTTTGGGAAAACAAGCTATTTGATGATATCACCGTAGGCTTTTAGGAATTGTGATCGGCACTTTGTACTATTTCCTTTCTTTTATGTTTTTGAAACAATTGAGAAAATAATAGACAGATTAATCAATAGTCAAAATAATCGTTATTTTCAGCCTTATGTTAATACTAAAAAACTATTATGTAACTGATCTTGCCATAATGTCCGATCTGATCAACCTTGTCAATGTTTATTAAGACAGGCTCGTTTTGTTTTTTGGTTGTGAAGGACTTTCGATTTTATGTTTGGGTTAATAACAGCCATCAGCCCATTCAGCACTTCTGTGACTGTAACCTTGTTTGAAAGTACCTCATTAATTCTTCATTTCAACTCAATAGAGCACCAGAGTTGTTCCCCTTTCACTCTGCTTATTGACCCGAGGAAAATAAAAGTCAACTGTTAAGCTGCAAAAGAGACGATCTTGGTCGAGATTAGGGTCAAAACACTGCTGTACTTAGTGTAAAAGTCCAGTGTTCAACCTCTGTTACTGTGTGTCTGGAATTTAGCATCCTCTGCCATTTGGAACAAAACATTTTTGATACATCAGTTTAAAAAACTGCTAATTTATAAAATGTGGCAACTGGAAAAGTCTTTAAGATGATGCCATATGCCAAACACAGCAAAACGCAACAATGCTTATAAGTACAGCCTCACCAACACTCACTTAATGAGATTTGTCTGCCCTTTTTATTCCCTTCATAAGACTCTACAGCTGGAGAATACCGTAAGTTTGTCACCATTGTGTGAGTAGTTACTAATAGTAGTGTTAGTAAATCCTGAATAGATTTCATGTAGATTAATAGACAAAACACAGATTTCCCTGACAAAAAATGCATCATTTCTCTATTGCAAAGATGACTGTAACAGCAAATTATTACTTGATGTAATATTGCTGAAGTGGTGTTATACAACATCAATTATTCAGTGACGCGTCTTATTTTGACTTGAGATGACAGAGTCCTGTGAAAGTGTCACAGGATCCTCGTGTCTCCTGAATGTTTTGGTGGGCAAACCGCAAGTTTGGCACAAGTACAATATGGCTCCAACAATGAAGGAACAGAAGGCTGCCACCAACTATCAGTGTCAACTGTCTCCCCTTTTACATGTGGCTGAGGTTTCCTTTATTTCTGTGGATGTCTGGCTTGATTTTGCTCTACTTCGGTTGAACAGATTGTATTTTGAGGCAATATTCACAATTATGTATGTGTGAAGTTAAAGGGTAACTTGTTTTCCCATGTTTTTGTGTCTAAGTTACTAATGGGGACAACAAATTGAAATTTGTCGGAGGGATAACGCTGCAGACGCTAAATGTGCTGTAATGTAATCGCTAAGGGCAACTCCTCACCGTCAGTTTTCGTCCACTAAAATTGCTTGACAGGTTAAGATTGTTTTTATAAGAGTCTGACATTATGGAAAGGACCCTACAGAGAAATAAAACATTTTTCTTTACCTTCTGCTTGATCCGATCTGGTTTGTGTCACGTGACTTGTTGCCGACTATTGCTGACTATTTAGCTGATTTCGACAATGTGGATGTGACACGAGATTTCAGAACGAGTCTTCTCCGAGACACAGTAACAAACAAACCCGATCAAGTGAAAGGTAAGGAAAACATTTTATTTCTCTGTAGTGTCCTTTCCATAATGTTGTCAGACGCTTCTAATAATAATCCCAGCCTGTCAGTGGCAAAAACAAACACTTATAGTGGACGTACATTGACGGTGAAGAGTTGCCCCGGGCGATTACATTGCAGCCTGTTTAGCAGCTGCCAACTGCAGCGTTCTCCCTCAATACTGGATCAGTTTCAAGGTTTAAAAAAATACAGAAGTTACCCTTTAAGATGCCAAAACCAACAATGTGTTGTGTTAGTTTATTTATGACACATCTATCTATTTATGACACTTAAGTAATTAACAGGAAGGAGATGTTTGGACAGGATATTATTGTTAATCTGAACCTGGATCTGTGACCTTTGACATTTTCTCTCAGTTCAGGAAGTTGGCAGTTAAAAGTGGGGCCTCCTCCTGGATGGGTTGAAAAAGAAGTTTGTTCCTCTGCAGCCAGTTCAAACATGGTCCTGCATGGTTACTTTGTCCCTTAGTTTGTGAATAAAGCAGTATTTTGCCAGTAAAGTTGTGCCAGTGAGCAGCCATGTGACCAGCCATGTGACCAGGAGTTTGGAGTCCGAGCCATAAAGCCTCCTTTGCATTTGAAACACATTGGGAATGTCAGCATTTCTCAAAACACAGGGAAATTCTGTCATCATTTACTGACTTGTAATTGGCCAGGGTCACTGTGCACCAGGTTACGCGGCCTAACTGTTTTCAAACTGGCATCCAAGTCAAACCTTTGCTGGTGTACAGCCAGAGTCACACAGTGAAATTCACCTGGAGGACAGAATCCACTCTGACACCTTTAGATAAGCTGCTCTAAAAATAGAGCACGAAAGAGTGGAATGACATTGAGGTGACCTTCAGGACTACGTTTGCAGCCTCAGACTGACCCGTTCTATTCACCTGTTTTACCTTTCTCAGCCAGAGCATGTCCACTGCAGTCCTGAGAACATTTCATACAGTCTAGGTTTTGAGTTGAGTGATGTACGGCCTTGGTATTGTTGCGTGTAGTGAAAATGTAGCCTTAAAGCTCTCCTGTCGCCTCCAGGCTCTACATCTCCAGAATACACTATTTATAATCTCACATATTCCTTTTCTAAAGATAAATCGTACTAAAACATCTATTTTTGTCTGCAGTCACAGAAGTCGTGATGACGAACGGATCTCGAAGCCGGCTTCAACACCTGTGAAGCTACCAGAGGAGGTTCCTCTGCCCAAACCGAAGGAGTCAGCTATTGCTAGAGAGGAGAAACTGCTCCCGCCCCTCCCAGGTCAGTGATAGAACAATCAGCCATTAAACCATTGTGTGTATGTGTAAGACAAATGTAAATCAGAAGTTAAAGCGGAAGTAGGCGAGATTAGAGCAAATATGATTAAAAAAAAGTTATCTTTATGAAATGGTCGCTATATCGTGACAGTAGTACATGAAACAGGTAACCTGAAAAAAATCATGTGCCTCTGTGTCCTCCGGTGCTCCTAACGGCATCTGCAAGATTCTCACATACCGGAGAAAAACAAGCAGTAAGAGCTGATCTGAGGTCTGCTATCCATCTGCCGTCTATGAGAGCCGGCTGTCAATCACTCCAAAGTCAGACCAAACGGTCAAACTAGGCAGCGCTGATCAAATACGAATCAATATTCTGTTACTGCAATGCTTATTACTCAGAATAATCTTGTAGTGCACGGTTAAGCTGTAAAATGAGAAAGTTTGTGACGCCGCCGCCATTGTGAAATCTGGTGAAGGAACGCCAAGTTCCGGTCACATGACCGGAGCACAGCCAATAGGAACGCTCTCTCAATGAAATGACCTGTGATTGGTTAAAGTCTTCCATCACGGGCTAGATTTTCTAAAGCCTGAAAACAGAGCCATGAGGAGGAGCAGAAGTCTAGTTTTCTCTCAGAACACTTGAATTACAATATGCTGAAAGGTTATTATGGAATTTTTGCCCAATGAAGCCAAAAACATTCTGCCTACTGCCACTTCAATACATAGACATGTTAGTACACCCATAAATTGTGTCGTGTACCTGTGAGCAAATACAACATATTGGCGTGGGTTTCCCTGTCCATCTTGAGCAGCAGAACATTAAATGATTTCATGATAGTAAAATGAAATCTTGCTTCGAACCAGTCATTTTTGCCCTTTTTAAAAGCACGACTACCGAGAAAAAAAAAAAAGTTATATTGAGACGCCTGCTGAGCCTGGCTGAGTTTGCCTGGAGCCAAGTGAAAATAAACCGTATGAGTTGATCGAGTCTGACGTTCCTCCCCAGCCTGCAGCACTCTGCTGCCTTTCTGTTTGACCTCCCTATTCGGGACACTCTGTGCCGTGTGCCGTGTGCGTGTGCGTGTGTGCGTGTGTGTGTGTGTGTGTGTGTGTGTGTGTGTGTGTGTGTGTGTGTGTGTGTGTGTGTGTGTGTGTGTGTGTGTGTGTGTGTGTGTGTGTGTGTGTGTGTGTGTGTGTGTGTGTGTGTGTGTGTGTGTGTGTGTGTGTGTGTGTGTGTGAGATGACACTTTTTCTGTGTGTGGCTTTGAACAGTCGTGTTTATAAATTAGTGTATTTGTTTAACATGTCAGTTTAACATATGTGTCTGCGGTGTTGTTAATTTGTGACTGTGTTTGAGGGAGTATTCCTTTGTTTTTAAACCTGTTCAGTGCAGTTTTACATGTTTATCTTTCTGTTCAGAGCCCAAGCCGGTGTATGCTCAGCCTGGACAGCCAGATGTAGACCTGCCAGTCAGTCCCTCTGATGCCCCTGTGCCAAGCGCTGCCCATGACGATAGCATCCTACGGTAATATTAACAGTATAATATGTTATACCATCAAATATTAAAGTCTTTTGAGATTTTGGGCTATTTTGCTTCCATAACATGTCTTCTTTCAGACTAGTGGAATGAAAATATCCAAAATACACATTTAGGTGTTTATTTTACTACTTTGTCTATTTGCATTTGTAGATTTCTCCTATATTCACCAAAGGTTAGCATTAGATAATGCCTCATTTGTATATTTAAACATTAAATTTCAGAAAACTTAATATAAAATAAAAAAATAATTGAATTTTACCTTATTAACTTGTATTTTCTTGCATGGCTATTGACTGTATTTTCTGATTTTATGGAGTGATAAAAACAGATATCCAAAATTCCCTATGTAGAAACCTTTTTCTCTAATACGTCAACAAAATAAAACAAGAATTGTGAAACTGGCTTTATCCAATGTTCAGATTTCTGTTCTGTAAATGTATGCAAATTAGCACAAATTTTATAATATAATTCATAATTTGCATATTTAAACATACATTTTCAGAAAACTTGTAATACAAAAAATAATTGTGTTAATGTAAATAATCAACTGGGGAAGTTTCATGGTGATATCTATAAGTTACATTTTTTACCTTATCCACCTGTAGTGTCTCTTAAAATCGACAACACATAACAACAGCACATCATGGAGCAGCACTTAACAGTTTTCAAAATGCTCCCTCAGTTATCTATACAAAGCACTCTGGCTGCCTCAAGGCAAAGATTTCAATGCTGTTAAGAAATGTGCATTTGTAGCACAGATTGGTTTGCTGGCAAGTTGAATAAGCAGCTTTTAATATGACTGGATGCACAATTATCAGTGTGTTTACTGTGGTTATTTTTGTCTTTATCAAAACTATTGAAATGTATTCAAATGTTCTGTAGGACTGTATCTTTCTCTTTCTACAGAACAATTTTACATCTTTGCTTTTGTAAGCTCACTAAAGAGTAAAATGTCTCAACAAAGGAGAAACCTGGCTGTCATCCAAGAGTCACTCAGCTATTCATAAATTGGAAGTCAGCATTGGAAAGAGGCAAATGCCATCAAATGGTGTCTAATCTAATCTAAATGGTGTCTTGTCTTTATTCCCCGTCCTCAGGCCAAGCATGAAGCTGGTGAAGTTCAAGAAGGGGGAGAGCGTGGGGCTGCGGCTCGCTGGGGGGAATGACGTGGGCATCTTCGTAGCCGGAGTGCTTGAGGATAGCCCAGCTGCTAAGGAGGGCCTGGAGGAGGGCGACCAAATTCTCAGGGTGAGATACTTTATTTTATAACACAGCAAGTGTTAAACCTGAAAGCTGAAACCAAGTAGTTGGTTTTGAATTTAAGAGTTGTTGCAAAAAGTTACTCGTCCAAACTTAGAGCTGTTATTCTATGACACAAAGGATTGTTTTTTATTCTTCTCCTTGTTTTAACAATGGGTACCTGATAGTGACTGTAAACAGACATGTTATATGGGGTATGCGTCCTCAAGCTTTTCCCTTTCTAATTCATGGTTTTACACACTGGCTGCTCCAAAATTCCTGTACCTCCAGGCTGGTCTCTTAGCAATGGCCTCGAGGGAGCACACACAAAAAAACTGTGTTTCCTCTCGCTGCGTTTGTCCCATTTCCTCAAGGCCATATATCTCGCTGTTTGTACCTCCTCCTCCTTTCTCCGAGTATAAAGAGGAATGGCTTGAGTTCTTGCGGTGCAGTAAAACCTGCAGTTACCCAGGCAATACTGAGAACAGGAAGAGCAATGTAAACCTTTATCTAAATAGAGATTCACACCTCCTGTCACACATGCTTTGAACAATGAAGCCTACTCCTTAACTTAACTTTTGGAGTTATTCTGTGGAAAGCATAAAGCAGTAACCTCTGTGTTCCTCAATTCCAGGTAAATAATGTAGATTTTGCAAACATAATCCGAGAGGAGGCGGTGCTGTTCCTCCTTGACCTTCCTAAGGGTGAAGAGGTCACCATTCTGGCGCAGAAGAAGAAAGATGGTAAGTGAAGTGAGTAAGGAGATGAGACGAGAGATTCATTTCTATTGGCTGCATCGGCCCGATGTTTCTGACTTGCTCTCTCCTGCTCAGTTTATCGGCGGATCGTGGAGTCGGATGTTGGCGACTCCTTCTACATCCGGACACACTTTGAGTACGAGAAGGAATCTCCGTACGGGCTAAGCTTTAACAAGGGCGAGGTGTTCCGTGTGGTGGACACCCTCTACAATGGGAAGCTGGGCTCCTGGCTGGCTATTCGCATCGGCAAGAACCACCAAGAGGTGGAGAGGGGCATCATTCCCAACAAAAACAGGTGAGGGCATCCTGACCAGTGGGCTACTTCCAGGTCTGAGACGTGAAGCCAATGTGGAAGTGCCCTAAACTTGCATTCTTTCTAACAGCCAGCAGGGGGCGCCAAAGTCTGATTGTATAGAAGTCTATGAGAAAATGACCCTACTTCTCACTTGATTTATTACCTCAGTAAACACTGTAAACATGAGTTTATGGTCTCAATCGCTAGTTTCAAGTCTTTTTCAATACAGCATGATGTTCATTTAGTAAATTATGGTCCCATTTAGAGTCAAGTAGACCATAAAGCAGGGTATGCTTTAGGGCATGGCTACCTTGTGATTGACAGGTCGCTAACACGGCGTTGTCCGGTCTGGGAATTGTCTGTTTTTGTCTTACAACTTTAATCCTTTCACAGTGTGTTTTCAGTTGATGAAAGTTAATTATAACCTCTTTGGTTGCCTAAAAATGTCTTATTCAGCGTGCGTTCGTGCTTTGCTCAACCCTCTCGTGTCACTTCTGTTTGCAAAAAGCCAACATGGCGACAACAAAAATGATGAACTCAAGGCTTCAAAACGTCAGTCCGCAAACCAATGGGTGATGTCACGGTGACTACGTCTACCTCTTATATACAGTCTGTGACCCTCACAGACATGTGTCTCTCTTCCGTCAGTTATCTCAAAGAGCGACATGCTTGATAAATGTTTGTCACATCAGTAGACCGTCAGTCCCCTTATTTAAATTAAATTTGTTATGATTATCATTGCCATGTAGTGTCCTTAGGTATTGGCAGTGTTGAGGTTAGCTGTGCCAAATTTATGACACATCCATTAGCCTGTGTTACATTAAGAACTGTCTCTGTCTTTCTGCCATTTGTCAACAGAGCGGAGCAGCTGTCCAGCGTGCAATACACTCTCCCCAAAACAGCAGGGGGCGACAGGGCTGACTTCTGGAGGTTTCGTGGTCTTCGCAGCTCAAAGAGGAATCTTAGGAAGAGCAGAGAGGATCTCTCCTCCCAGCCAGTCCAAACAAAGTTCCCAGCTTATGAAAGAGTTGTACTGAGAGAGGGTGAGAAATCTGTCTGCTAGCCTATAAGTCAATGTGAGACTAAAGCTGCATTCTGAGTCTGTTAATGTCTATATTTTTGTGCAGCCGGTTTCCTGAGACCTGTGGTGATATTTGGGCCGATCGCTGATACTGCTCGAGAAAAACTCGCCAGAGAAGAGCCAGATCTTTTTGAGCTTGCAAGTATGTTTGTATGCATACTGCACATATATTGTCGATAACATCAACTGACAGTTTTCTTCATAAATCCCTCTAACCTTGTTTGCAGAGAGTGAACCGAGAGACGCAGGAACAGACCAGCGTAGTTCAGGAATCATTCGTCTTCACACCATCAAGCAGATCATTGACAGAGTGAGTATGTCTCCTTGTATCATATGAAATGCATTGTAGGTTTTAAGATTATTTAGTAACAATTATATTTTCCATCCCTCCTCTTTCCTACCTTTATCTTTTGAAGGACAAACATGCTGTCCTGGACATCACCCCGAACGCTGTGGACAGACTGAACTATGCTCAGTGGTACCCGATCGTAGTCTTCCTAAATCCCGATACTAAGCAGGGCGTGAAGAACATGAGGACCAGACTGTGTCCTGAGTCCAGGAAGAGCGCCAGGAAGCTCTACGAGAGAGCCATCAAACTGAGGAAGAATAATCACCACCTGTTCACCAGTAAGAGGGCAGAGAGTGTCTCTTTTACATGTTTCATTCTTCATGAAGTGATTGTGACTCGAAAATATTCTCTTTCAGCCACCATCAACTTGAACAATATGAATGACGGCTGGTACGGAGCTCTGAAAGAAACAATCCAGCAGCAGCAGAACCAGTTGGTGTGGGTGTCAGAGGGCAAGGTGAGAGACGGTTTCGTCATTCCATTTCACTGAACAATATCTTTTCATTCCTGTTAGTGTGACTGAGCGACACATGAGATGATTATTTCTCCTCTCTGCTCAGGCGGATGGCACTACAGAGGATGACTTGGACATCCATGACGACCGTCTGTCCTACCTGTCTGCGCCAGGTAGTGAGTACTCCATGTATAGCACAGACAGCCGCCACACTTCTGACTACGAGGACACGGACACGGAGGGCGGAGCGTACACAGACCAGGAACTGGACGAGACGTTGAACGACGAGGTGGGTCTGCCCACGGAGCCTGCCATCACCCGCTCTTCTGAACCAGTGCGAGAAGACCCACCCGTAATTCCGGACACCCCTGGTTACCCTGGATACCAGCACCCTGTGCAGCCCGACCCAGCCAGTCGCATAGACCCTGCTGGGTTCAAGATGGCAGCTCCGCAACAGGTAACGTTCATATCTAGCTTTGCAGGCTGCACCCGTCAGAGATGGCTGTATGGCTAAAAGTACTGCAGAGCAGAGGAATAGCTCCTTTGTGTTCAGTGTTGTGTCCTGGCCTTTGTTAAGATTAAATGCCCTTTGCTAAGTGATAAACATGTTTTAGAAGCTACTGGTATGTTATCTACTCTAACCACATTCTCTGGCTGGTGTAAAACTGATTCAGTGTAAGGAAGAAGATCATGGTGTTGGGGTGAGCTGTACTTTGTGTGCCCTTGGCAGGCTGTGTTATAAATGTCTCTTAACAATACTTCACAGCAAGATGAGGCTGCTCTGCCCATGCCCTCGTTGCCTCCGCCGGTGGTAGCGCCCCCTGCTGTTGAGCAGCCTGTACAGCTTGAGGGTATGCACCTAGAGGAGCCGCCTGCTGCAGCCGCAGCTCCTCAGGCTGACTCACTTAGCAGCCCCAGCCCTGCCCCTGAGCTTATTCAGCCCCCACCGTCACCACATGAACCCCACCCGTCTGGACCGCCTGGTCCAGAACCAAAGGTACCCGCTGTTTCACCAGCCACTCGGACCGGGCCTGGGCCCCAGCCTGCTGTTTTAACTGCCTGTCTTCTCGCACATGCTTTCCACTCGCTCTCTGCATGACATGCCCACACTGTGACTCACTGAGCCCACTGTGTGCCTCTGGCTCCCAGAGAAAATGTGTGACAGACTAGTCCACATGCACCACAGTGGGCTGGGAGACCAGAGGGACCGGTACATCTGAGTCTTTGACCAGGGTGAAGACATCCACAACCAGCCCTAACTGTTGCCTCTTACTTCCTTTGCATGGCTCCTAATGTTTTTTGGGTTCCTTTCAGCTTTAACTCTCTTCTGTAGATGAACGATAGTAGCACTTACAATGGCATCGTAGTGGTAGATGTGTCGTCTGTTGTAGTGCCAGTAGTTTGACGTTGCATTAGATGCAAAACTGAATGTTGGTTGCATGATGAAAGCTAACCTGCAGACAGTACTCAAGCAATTTTCCCAATGGAAACACAAACTTACATCAACACACTGCATTGTGTCTTCTGTTTAGTAGTTTTGTCCGGAGTAGATGCCAACAAATCAGCCTTCTTCCATAGGAAGTACTGTAACTAGATTTGCTGTCTACAGGCTACACATCATATGTTTGAAATGAGGCCTTTCAGAAATGTGCAAATTGTTTGTTAGTTCACTATTTATAAAATGTGTTAATGTGTAAAACCCAGTTGTGTCCCTATGGATTATTATCATTCTTGAGAGGCATCTTGTCAAACAGGCATTCAGAACTGTTTTTGAATAATGGACAAAGGTTTGCTTGTGTAATTGCACTTTGAATTGATGTTTGTTTAAGTATACAGTAAAAGGATTTATTTTCTAATGATTTGGTCAATGTTATACCTGTTCAGTTCCTCAAGGTTTCAGTTTAATTCCCAGTATTGAATTTGATCTTGAAATTATTTTTAAGCTGGTGTTGGGAAAGCATTTTTCCCCGACTGCTTTCTGTCCTCCAACATGGTAATTGTTAAAATCTCAAAATGATGACGATGTAATGGATGTATTCATCTAGTGTTGTTTCTTCACAGATGTACAAGAAAGATCTGTACAATATGGAGGACCCTGTGCGAATCAACCATGGCCTGAAGCAGTCTCTGAGCTACTGTCACCAGCCGCCGTACCAGGACAAACAGCCATACCGCGAATACGACCACCCGCCTTACGGATACGATGGAGGCGGCTACACAGAACCAAAGCCTCACAACACTGACTCTCACCTGCACTACGACAACCGTGTGCCTCATTACAACGAACAGTGGCCCCCCTATGACCAGCAGACCTCGCCCTCCCAGCCCCCAGGGTACCAGCCAGGCCACCAGCAACCCATGGGCTACAACCCCCGGTCTCCCTACGACGACGGACCAGGGAGGGACTACAGCCCCCCTCAGCCGCGCTACGACGAGGCCCCACCATTGGGCTACGACGGCAGACGACGTCACAGTAAACCTGGGCCCATTCGTTATGATGAGCTCCCACCCCCGCCCCCAGGTGGCTATGATGCCCGCTCCCCTTATGAGGCAGAACCTCACGGCTTCCCCATTAATTCACCTCGATCGCCGGAGCCCCCAAAGCAGTAT
The DNA here is from genome assembly GCF_043250625.1 of Sebastes fasciatus. Lineage (NCBI taxonomy): Eukaryota > Metazoa > Chordata > Actinopteri > Perciformes > Sebastidae > Sebastes > Sebastes fasciatus. Next base: position 20,185,306 of record NC_133798.1, on the reverse strand, counting down.
TACAGTGACTCTGGTCTGAGGCCCACCTACATTCCTGGGCCTCCAAACCGGGGTTTCAAGCCAGGGATGCACGACACTATGATGAACTCTGAAGCCACAATTCCCCCTCCTAAATCAGAGACCCTGCCCTCTCCAGGTGACCCAGCGATCTCTCCAGGCTCCAAACCCCTCCCTCCTCCACCGCGGGAAGACCTGGACGAGGACCCGGCCATGAAGCCGCAGTCGGTGCTCAACAGAGTAAAGATGTTTGAGAATAAACGGTCTGTTTCTATGGACAGGGCTAAAGAAGGAGGAGAATCAGCAGTCAGGGTAAGTTCCTCACAGAGGTGTACAACTGTCACCTCAATGGGTCAAGAATATGCAATGTAGCTTACTTATCACATTTTTGACCAACGTGTGTGACTGTATTGAGATGGTACACCAAGTATTGTGAACACGTCATAACTCTACATTTTAAACTCCAAACTAACTTTATCTAGGTTATAAACATTGCCAACAAAGAAAGATACTGTAGCCAGAGTACTTTCCAAATGAAAAAATTACAGCGCAGTCACACACTCAAAGAGGTAGATAAGAAAATGGAATAATAAAAACTAACATTTTAACTAGAAGCTGAACTAAACTAACTAGGACCATACTCTTAATCTAAATATACTAGGGCTGTCAAAGTTAACACTATAATAATGCGTTAATGCAAATTCATTTTAACTGCACTAGTTTCTTTAACGCAACTTGCAAGTTATGCTCCAAATAACGCTCCAAACTTGCGCTCAATTTTTTTGCGAGGAGAAACTGGCATTGCCATTTTCAAAGGGGCCCCTTGACCTTTTACCTCAAGATATGTGAATGAAAATGGGTTCTATGGGTACCCACGAGTCTCTCCTTTATAGAAATGATCACTTTATGATAATCACATGCAGTTTGGGGCAAGTCATAGTCAAGTCAGCACACTGACACACTGACAGCTGATGTTGCCTGATGGGCTGGAGTTTATGATTTGAAAGCAAGCATATTTGCCCACTCATGTTGATAAGAATATTAAATACTGGATAAATCTCCCTTTAAGGTACATTTTGAATAGATAAAAAATGTGAAATTAATTTGCGATTAATCAGGATTAACTATGGACAATCATCAATTAATCGCAATTAAATATTTTAATCGATTAACAACCCTAAAATATATACCACAATAGTGCCTGGTACAAGCTGGGTCATGTTGGGCTAAATGTCAGATGGGAGCCTTTGTTGGCTATTAAAGAGGTTTAACAATAAGTACTTGGATATGCAAGTATTTCAAAGCAGCACGAGATAACCAAAAAAGCTCCACGGAGGCCAAATTATCTTTTCCCAAACTGCAGATGCATCTGTCAAAAAAACTGCAGAACTGCAAGACTCGAAACTGCAAGCTTGTTTTTGTGAGATGATCGTCTGTTTTGTAATCCTCTGGCCTGTGCACACACAGCGCACAGTGCTACATATCCATGTGCATGCAATCCATTCATGTGAACAAAAATCTGGATCAGATGCAAGAAGCACTAAAGAAGACGCCCTCCCTTTGCTTTTCAGCCTGCAGATGTTCCTAAACCTGTGAGTGCACCTGGCCCAGTCCTCAAAGCAAATTCCCTCAGCAACCTGGAGCAGGAGAAATCCACCTATAGGTATGTAGTCCTCATTACAGCACCCCAGGCTGCAGAGAAGGTGGGTGAAGGACAACTCTGAGATCCTTGCAAAGGCTTCATTTATTGCTGTTTGAGCTCCACCAAGTGGACACAAGTCACTGTGCAGCAAGCCAGACTGGTGTGCAAAGACACAAAAGGCTATACTGCAGCTGCCCTTACAAAGTACATACTGTTGCATGCAGTATGAATACAATTGGGACACACTACTTTGTCATAACATTGCGCCTTGAACTTTGACTCTCTTGCACATATATCCGCTGTGCAGAGGATTGTGGGTCAGAATAGCCAGAAAAGCATGAAATGCGACCGGATGTAGTCGGACATCCTGGTACTTTTGGCATACTGCATTTGACATACTATGTATTGGGACATACTAAATATTTCTGGCATACTAAATAGTATGATAGTATAGGGCTGTCGTGGCGAAGGAATTTCCCCTGCGGCGATAATGATTATCTCAGCAACGTGATGTGCGATATTATTGCCTTTTGTTTTTGCAAATTACCTGATTTGTCCTGATTTTAGTGCTGTATAAATAAGCTTTATTGTTAGGTTATTATTTGGTATATTGTTGCTTTTTAAATGAAAAATATTACAGTTTTAAAACTAATTAAATGTTTATTGTTGGGTAGAAAGTGAAAGTGACATGTGCAGAGTTTTACCCTTGAAAAAAAAACAAATATGCAGCGCTCAGCACAGAATAGACGCTCAGTGCCTCATCACACTCCTGCCGTTTGTAGCATAGTGTACATACGCGGCGCTTCCCTCGCAAAGAATTCAAAAAAGAAGGAAAAAAAACGTGAATAAAGCAGTTGTGGCGGTTGATTGCCATCCCCCTGCGGTTGGCTTGTCAATAGCGCAATATTGCGGTTATTGGACAGCCCTATGGTAGTATGGGTATTGGAACATATTCCAAGTGTCTACTAAGACTACCAGTTCTGCATGTTAGCAGGGTCATTAGGAAGCTCATTGCTCCCTGCTGTGGTCTCATTGCGTCCTGAGCTCCTCACCCTGTCTGGGATGTCCAGAATGTTTTCTAACATACTTGATTAATTTCATGTCATTGACTCGTCTTCAAATGAGCGCACTGTTGGTAACATCAAAACTGAAGTGACAATCTGGATTTATGAGATGATTTCCATCAAAACGTTTTCTAGCGGGCTTTTGGCCAATCCTACTGTCTGTCCCTGCTGTTTAAATCTCTGCAGCTATTTTACTTGTTTCTTTTTGCTTCCTCTGCAGGGCCCCCGAGCCACAGAAGCCCCATACCAAACCCCTGGATGATGTAATGCGTTCCAACCACTATGACCCAGATGAGGATGAGGAGTACTACAGGAAGCAGTTGTCCTACTTTGATCGCCGTAGCTTTGACAGCAAGGCCATGGGCCAACCCAGTCCTGGCATCAACCGTTTCCATGATATGCCCAAACCAGCTCAACTGTCCTACCCTTACAACAGGTAGAACTACCCACTCATGCCAGCACTGTTGGCTGATGTACAAAACTCCTCAGCTCTTTAGGTACACCAGCTGCAGAATCATAATTGTTAATCGTATTGTTTGTGTCTACCTACTGCAGAGTTGAGTCTGTAGAGAAGGTGAGTCCAGTGGAGAAAAGATATGAACCCCTTCCTCAAATCAGCCCATCAGCACAGTATGGGGCCCTCGCGTCCGCCATCCCACCCAACACACTGCCCAAGCTCAGCCCCGGTGACGGTAAGCTCTCTAACTTTTCCTGCCTGACTCTCAAACTTCATCATGTACTTATCTTGTGTACATTAACATTGTAGAGATGCAAATATGTCATTTCTGTTGTTAAAAGGCTGCAACTATCATTATTGTTTTATTATTTTTATTATTGCTTAATCTGCCAATTCTATTATATAATTTAAAGGGCGGGTCCATTATTTATTTATTTTTAGGGTTTTATATCATTTTGTAGCTTCCCAGTGGTGTTCCTTGTGTATTCAAATCTGAACATTCAAATTTTGGTCGAAGTATTTATGTTTTAGCGTCAAAATGCCATTTTCCCAAGCCTTTCTAAAACTTTTTCCCCACGTAATCTGACGTAGGTTTCTGCGTGATGACGTTGCTACATGTACAGTATATATACAGCCTTCTAGTCCGTGTATTAATGTTAGTAACTTAGATGGCGTTCCCAGTTTGGAGAAGCACACGAACAAACTCTCCGATCGATGCAGCGGTAAACCAGCAACTGCGAGGTTAAATTACTGTATTTGTGAATATAATCTGGTCTGGTAGCTTTGAATACCGCGATATAACGGCTTCAGTTCCCCATCGGAAAGGGCTGTCTGACGGCAAGGTAAAGCGGTGAATATATTCTAAATATAGTGTAAACTTAAACAGATATTGATGTTTTTGTTTTAGGTGGTTAAAATAATTTTTTCTGCTGCTCACGTCGACAGCCGCCTTACCTCGCCGTCAGGTAGCCCTTTCCAACGGGGAACTGAAGCCGTTATATCGCTCTCTTCAAAGCCACCAGTCTACATTCACAAAAGCAGTAATTTTACCTCACAGAATACAGGAATATACAGAACATTACCCCACTTAAAAAAATCCAAACTAACCCTTTCAGTTATTTCCAAACGTAGCACAGCTAACTTGGACTCAGGTGGTGCTAGCGTTCATATTATTCATAACCTTATTGATTAGCTTCGATTAGCCTGCTTTGGTAACCTACGTCACTGCTTTTTGCAACGGCTGAGTGGGTGTTTCCATTCGATAAAAAATGGAACTGAACACAGAAGGACCCGCCCTTTAATATAATGTTGTTAATATAACAATACAGTTTTATTGTGCTTACTGTAAATAAAATTAAAGTTTGACAAAGATTGTATCCAAGTGATTGTATCTTCCTTCATACATTTCCAGGGAACTCCGTACCCGAGCCGTTGAGTTCACCCATTCCTAAACCCGAGCTTCCAGCTCTCAGGCCGGCCAGCAGGGACGAACCCACACCAGGTGGCTTCCTGCCCCCGAGGGGCCTCCCCGACAAATCCCCGGTCAACGGCACTGACACAGCACCCCCAAAGACGCTGGCCGCTCCCGCTCCAACTAGCTATAACCGCTACGTCCCCAAGCCGTACACCAGCTCAGCCCGGCCCTTCGAGCGCAAGTTTGAGAGCCCCAAGTTCAACCACAACCTGCTGCCCAACGACACACCGGTGAAGACGGACCTCCTCAGTATGCCCAGCGTGGTGAGCAACAGCGGCGTGAAGCCTCAGCTGTCACCACAGCCCCTGGACCACGACAGTGGCCTGGACACCTTCACACGCACTATGGACAACAGGCCCAAATACCAGCACAATAACATCAACGCCATCCCCAAGGCCATCCCTGTAAGGTGAGAAACTCATACATTGTATCATCCGGCAGCAGCAGGAAGTTCTCTGAGGGTAATTACTGAGCTGCTGAAAGACAGAAAGAGACATGTTTGTTCACAGGGGGTTTGTTCTTGTGTCCTCTGCTGTGCAATATTCTCTGCCTACACTGTTATGACTGATGATGCCGACTTCTGTGCCTCCGTCCCTCAGCCCCAGCACGCTGGACGATGACGACGAGGATGAAGGACACACGGTGGTGGCCACCGCCCGGGGGATCTTCAACTGTAACGGAGGGGTCCTGAGCTCCATCGAGACGGGCGTCAGCATCATCATCCCCCAGGGTGCCATCCCCGAGAGCGTGGAGCAGGAGATTTACTTCAAGGTGTGCCGGGACAACAGCATCCTGCCCCCCCTCGACAAGGAGAAAGGTCAGTCCTGTCTTTATATCCTGAATAATGTCAAGGAAATAACAGTCACTGCATCTCGGAGAAAAACAACACTTGAAGTTATATAACATCCACGATAAACAAGTTTGTTACTTTTTAGTTTTAGAGCTAATGCAGGATTTAACTGCATACATGTGTTTTGTAAACTAATGTCTACATCAGGATAAAGTTTCAGCAGTGCCTTGTATCGGGTAATTGTAGATTTGATGGCTACATTATCGAAGATTTTATCATTTTGTAACAAAGTACAGTTTACACTTCACATTGATGCTGCTGTACAATAAAACAAGAGCAAAGAACTCTACATATCTTCATGAGAAGAACAGGTTGATATAAAAGCCCTAAAGAGGTAGAACAAATGAAATAGCTGATTTACAGGTAAGACAGTGGTTACGCTGTCAGAAATTTGCTCTCAAGTAAAATAACATCCATGCCAGCAGTTATATTTAGAGGATTTTTTTTTTTAAATTAACATTAAGCACCTGGGGTTTGTGGTAATTTAATTAAGCTGGCAAGTGAGTTAACAGTTAATTCTCATTCACCATGAAGGCCTGACTCCATTCTGCCTCCTGATTGGGTAATAAATAATCCGCTGCGCTGATTAATTCCTGCATGTTTAATTTGTGGAATTTAAATCTTGTTGTGTGTCCGTGCAGGAGAAACGCTGCTAAGTCCGCTGGTGATGTGTGGCCCGCATGGACTCAAGTTCCTGAAGCCGGTGGAGCTGCGCTTACCTCACTGTGCGTCTATGACCCCTGATGGTTGGTCTTTTGCTCTAAAATCCTCCGACTCCTCGTCGGGTACGCTGTCCTCTGTCCTTTTGGGGTCTTTGGGCTGGCTTTTGTGATTAGAGAGGAGAGTTTCTTGACTCATTTTAATCATCTCATCTGTTTTCCATATTCCCCTCACTTCTTTTTCATGCATGTGCTGTGTGGAGATTTGATTTTTCTTATTTTTATGCTGAATATGAACTGAGGTGCCGTGTTTATTCCAGTCTTGGGCTTCCAATGGTTAATGAAATAATACTTCAATGCCACTAGAGCTTATACATTTAGTCGATTTAATAGATTTGAGTCAGTCGATGGAAAATGTATTAACTATTTTGATAATTAATTTAGATCTTTTTTGAGCAAAAATGCCAAACATTACTTAAGATCCAGCTCCTCAATTGTTGCTACCTTTCTGTCTTATATGACAGTAAACTAAATGTCTGTGGGGACAAAACAAGCAATTTGAAGTGACTCGTGACGGACACATTTCACTATTTTCTGACCAATCCTGAAACAATAAATTAAGACAATAATAGATTAATTGGTAATGAAAATAATCATTAGTTGCAACCTTAAATGCCTTTTACATTAATTCATATTGTTAAACAATGTTATATGACAATAAAGTATTTTGAACGGCAACATAATGTTGTAGAAGGCATGCAGTTTATATGAGTTTCTAGAAAACGACTCTTTGTGAATAGATTTAAAAGTTTAGAAAAGCTAAAAGACTATTAGCTGTTTATTATGTCATCTGTACTACGACCATCATATTAATTCATAATCAAGATGCTTAAATAATGCATGATGTGTGATGATCGTGTCTCTGTTGGTTTATGAAATAAGTGAATCATCAATTAATGAATGTTAACTCACAGTACCTCACCAAATTAGCTGGAATCCAGTTACATAAAAAAGGACATTTCAGACACGTGTGTTTGGTCAGTTCTGAAAGAAGAACAGTAACTACTTCAGACCTATTAATACATTGATTTAGTGGACATACATTAAGTAATCATTGGCAAATTACTATCATGACATGACTTTATTTTAGGGAATACAAGTCAAGCAGGTAACTGGTTCTATAGTCTCGCATACATTCGACCGGAAATACGTCATCCAGAGTAGACTCTCATCACCGCGCCCCCTTTTGGGGGAAAACAATATCCCGCGTCCCTCGTCAACGTCAACAGAGTAAACAGAAGAAGTTGAAACATGTCTCCAAATTTCTTCTTTAAACAAACCGGTAATAGTAATAATGCTATGCCGAAGAGTTGCTGCGTAGTTTTAAACCCAAAAACGCTGATCTCAGATTTGTTCCCCTGCCGGTTTTTTATCCCCAAAAAGTGACGCGACCTTAACGTTTTGCGAAGTACGCGTATATGCCGGTCTGTATAGCCAGACCTATCTCCACAGCACTGTGTCAGCACTAAAGAAAGGTCTGGCTCCACACATTATCATTCTGGTAAAGGGGGAAAAAACATTCTGGCTTATTTGTATTTCTTTAAACTTATCACAATCGTGTTGGGCGGCGCTAAGCTCAGGAGGCAGCAACAGTGCAAAATAGATAGCACAGATAGAGGAAGAGGAGGAGAATGCCGGCTGAAATAGGCGTCCAATGGCAGGCTTATACCCACAGTCTACATCTGGTGAGTCAGACTACTTGTATTGTACTGGTGATCTTGCGCGATGTAATGATAAATACATTATCTGTTTCGTTTACACTCAATAGAACTATAGCTATTCAAATAGCTTTAAAAGACTCCACAGATTGCACCACATTGCACTCTTACGACATTGTTTGACTCACAATGGACGGTTAAAAAACAATCCAAATTGATGCTGCAGAACCAGAAATAACTTAATTTTTCTTGTCCAAACTTTCTTCCTCCTTGTCAAAACCTGGTGCCTACATTACCCACAATGCAACTCCAGTTACCGTAAACTAGTAGCAGCTAAAGTCTTGTCTTAAAGACTTCTATGAGAACTGGTACTGTTGTGCTTTCAGAGAGGCTGATCAGGTGCACTTTTCTATGGAACTGGATTCCAGCTAATTTGGTGTCAAATAAATTCCTGTATGAAGTAACTGAGTTAACATTCATTCAATTTAAATGATCCATTAAGCATTAACTAATCACGTAAACTCATGGTGAGCAACGGGAATTAATTTCCTGCTTTAATGTATGCATTGAATCATCATCAGTCGTGCATGTTCTTATTGAGACTTTTGTTTAATGATACATCTATCAGAATGTTTCTTTTTTTAAAGTGGGAGGGAGGAGCTCCAGCAGCTGACATCATGTCTCTATTTCCTGCAGGTGATCCCAAAACCTGGCAGAACAAATCTCTCCCTGGAGACCCAAACTACCTGGTGGGTGCAAACTGTGTGTCTGTGCTCATTGACCACTTCTGAAGAGGGCAACAGCTGGCCTGTTACTGAATGTGATAAACATGGGACCTCAGTTGCCCCTGCCGTGCTCCACCGTGGCGGCGTGCACGAAGCTCGATGAGGTATGAACCTGATACTCTCACGTTGTTTACTGTGCCCAAAACTTAAAAAAAGAAAAAACCTACTCACACAAGGAGAGTCGGAGGAGTCCAGCATCCCCAACGCTGTTCTCTTGTTCTTTTCTTTCTTTTTTTTCCGGTGCTTTCAAGGCTTGCAAAAAATAAAGATTAAAACAAGTAATTTAAACAAAGGAACTGAAGTTGGAATGCATGACCAGTGCCACAGACTGAATAATCTCGTTTTCACATTTTTAGCTAATTTTGTAAAAGGTCAGAGCGGTGCAGGAAAAAGGAGAATTTTGGAAACTCGTTTAATATTGCAATGGGATTTTTGCGTACTGTAAAAAAAACAAAAAAAACACACTCACAAACAGCAAAGTTGGTATATGCAAAACTTTTGTTTGTGAGTTCTATGGTCATGCGTTTCACTCATGAAGGATCTCTGAGGACTTGAGAAATGCTGAGCCTGACTCATGAAGGAAGCATCGTATAGATGAAAAAATAATAATAAGAATGAAGGTTAAGTATTAGTATCAGACGCCCGTTTGTTCTGACGGGGCTCTCTCTGTTTAAAACTGATGTTTTGTAGCAATGTTTTACCGTAGATAAATATACTGACTTGATTTTACAAACTCCTGCTGTCTAGAGATCTATGCATGTGCTATGACTCAGGTCCAGAAGCCTGCTACTACTAAGTTCAACACATGAAAATCCCATCGTACACTGCAAGCAGTGATGCCTTATCTGCATATTAACTTTTCAGTGAAACTTTAAAACATCGGATCCTTCAGTTATAGCGATCACTACGAAAGAAAAAGTTGTCTCTGCATTTTCTCATAAACGGTGAACTTGGATTTAGCACACGAGAATAATTGAGGCTGATGAAAAGGTATGCTTTCTTTTACTGCTATGCATATGAAGTCTGAGGAAATACAAAAAGCTAGAAGATGTTTAAATTGTGGCTGTACATATTGCTAGTATATGGCCTTGGTTCTATGTAAATGAACTTTTGTACATCTTTGTTATTTTGTATAAAAGAGAAAACGTTTGTTAAAAAAGAGAAAGCGGTTACATTGGTTATGTTTGTATTCTGGTTATACCCCTGAGCCTTGGAACTGACATAAGCAGTAATAAGTCTGACTTTTCTACCAACATATACACACACTACTTAAGGCATTTTTAACAGTCAGAAAACTTTTTATTCTTATTTACAAAATAGAGAAGTGCTTGGTTTAAATGATTTTAAAAGATGTACTTGAGGGGGTCTGCTGTGAAGAGTGGTCCCTTCCTTTATTTGTGATACTGGATGCTGTATTGTGTGCCCTGAAATGTATTTTTGTACTAATAGACAATTTATTATGGCACATCAGTACTATTTTCTTTTGATATGATAACACTGCTTCAACCCAACACTAGTTTATTTTCCCGTGTGGCTGACATTTTTATTTATTTTGATTTGTCTTCGGTTCAACTTGTTTTTTTTTCCTTTGCGACACATTTCTAAGTATACCACTGTATTAATAAATAAATTCATTTTTAAAGTAACTGCTGCTTGGGTTGGTGTGTTAATGTTGATCTAAACTTCCAGATGTTTCGACACACCCGGACGTCAAACCGCTCACAGGAATCCTTTGTGGTTTGTGAAGTTGGCGAATATATTGTCAGTGTGCAACTCTTGATTCAAGTTTTCTGCCATTCACAGCTGCTTCCCAATTTATTCCACATGTAAACTCAGTGAACTGAATTGTCAGGTGGATTATTCTGCTTACACTAATGTAAATCCAGCGCTGACAGTCTTCATTTAAAGATTAACAGTTAGTGGCATGCATCCTGTTGGTTAGCTAACCACAACGGCATTTTATGTTCCTTAAAAATGAATTTCCTGGTGTTTCTGGTTCACTGACTGTTTTAAGCCAGAAATAAGTTACTTTAAAAAAAAAAAAAAAAAGATGCACTCAATTGCCAGTTTATTAGGTACACCTAGCTAAAGCTAATGCAGACTACAACAACAACAGTCCTGAAATAAATCCTACCTTCATGAAGGTTGTAATATACAGTTATCATGCCTCCGCACAGGCGACAGCCGTGGCTGGATGTGGTATTATGTTTTCAGGTTGTCAGTCCTTCACATTCTCCTGAAATCATCTCAGTAATGCCTTTTTACTTTTTCTGACATTTTTCGACATACTATCACTTTTTTTTTAACTTTTTTTGACATACTATACTATGACATGTTTAAAGAAAAATGTACATGCCTTACTGTGACTTTTATTGACATACTATACTATGACTTTTTAAAAAACTTTTTTCGACATACTATACATGACTTTGTTCTTTTACTTTTTTGACATACTATAATATTACTTTTCAACATGCTATACTATGACTTTTTTCCAACATGCTAAACTATGACTTTTTAAAAAAACGTTTTAAAACATGTGACCTCTCTGTTTCTGTTCTGCATGTGTTCACCCATTTATGGCACGGGAGTCGAGGTGGATGGAGCACTTGAGTATTTATTTCTCATCGTTGTAATGGGGGACGCACACAACCAGACAGGAATCAGGAATACTGTTAAGATGGTCGGCACAACATGAGAGTTTCTGCTGTCTTTACATTGTGATCGTATAGTGATAAATCCATAATGAAATACATTTCAACACAGTTATAAAATTACTATGTTTACCAGTTTACCATTGTATTGTAAAACATGAACATGAAATACATAAAATATCTTTCCACATTGCACACTTTGGCATTCACATACAGTCATATCAATTTTAAATGAATGAAATGTGATTTTAACAGTAACAGCTAGTGTGTTTGTTCATCCCAAACTCTAAATGTCCATTCGTTTTATCTTCCTTTAACACCAGAAAAGATTTACATATAACTGTGCTCTGCTGCCACCTTCAGGAGTGTTACAGAACAGCAGGCACGTTCTGGTTAACAAACATACATAAATGGCTTTTGCCTAATAGTGTAGTGAATTTGAGCCAACATGGCCACGCAACTTAACATACTTAACATTAATATTTAACTAACATATCATACCTGTGTAATGGGACACACACAACCAGACAGGAATCAGGAATACTGTTAAGATGGTCGGCACAGCCCGCTCCAACTTGGATGAGAGGACAGAAAGGTCTGCATTAAAGCTGAAGTGAGATTGAAGCAAATCTGATTTTAAAAAAAGTTATTTTTATAAAACGGTCGCTATATCGTGACAGTAGTACATGAAACAGTTAACCTGACAAAAATCATGTGCCTCTGTGTCCTCCGGTGCTCCTCACGGCATCTGCAAGATTTCACAGACCGGAGGAAAACAAGCAGTAAGAGCTGATCTGAGGTCTGTTGTCCATCTGCTGTCTATGAGAGCCGGCTGTTAATAACTCCTGAACTTCGACCAAACGGTCAAACTAGGCAGCGCTGATCAAATATAAATCAATATTATGTTACGTTAATGCCTATTTCTCACCTCAAATGTTTTCAGAATCATCTTGTAGTGCACGGTTTAGCTGTAAAAAGAGAAAGTTTGTGATGCCGCCACCATTGTGAAATCTGGTGAAGGAACGCCAAGTTCCAGTCACATGACCGGAGCACAGCCAATAGGAACGCTCTCCCTCTGAAATGACCTGTGATTGGCCAAAGTCTTCCGTCACGGGCTAGAATGTCTAAAGCCTGAAAACAGAGCCACGATGAGGTGCAGAAGTCTAGTTATCCCTCGGAACACTTGAATTACAATATGCTGAAAGGTTATTATGGAATTTTTGCCCAATGATGCCATAAATATACTGACTACGTGCCACGTTTTCATTAGCATCGCCTCTCAACCGTCAATAATGCATTTACAGGAATGATAAGTGAACTAAATGTGTTGTACACGAGTTACAGTGTTAAAAAATATAATATTGGCGACTTTTCTACACTGTAAAAACTTAAATTATATTATTAACAAGTTATTATAGCGGAGCTGGCACCGGACCAACTTACCCACAGCATGAGAGTTTCTCTCTGCTGTAGATTACCCACAGTGCACCTGCATGTAATACAATATAAAAGCCCTGGCTGACCGCAATGCTAGATGCACTGTTTATAAAATAAAAGCCCTTCCGAAACAATGGTTGGTTGTCCCCAATTAAACATTAATTTAACTATAATGCAAAAACACTCTTATTTACACTGTTACACATACTATGCCATGATTTTTTTTTACTTTTTTTGCCATACTATATACTCCTTTTTTTAGATTTTTTTGACATACCATGATTTTTTTTTTCGAAAAACTATATGACTTTTTTTATTTTTTTAATTGGAAGAACATTGCAAGGCATATAAATTACAGAGCAAATAAGTAGTTTTCTATTTTTCATCCATTTTTCCCCCAACCCCCGACAATAAAGGAAATAACCAATATATCACTAATAGTGATAAGACTTAAGGCAGTAATGACACCAAAATTAGACACAGTAGACACATGAAATAATAAAACACATGCAATATTCACATATACAAAAAATAATAATAAAAAATAATAGTGATAAAAAAAATTACAACGCCAAGGTTTCCAAGTCTTTTCAAAAGAATTGAGGGAACCCTTAAGGGAAAATCTAAGGTTTTTTTTCCAGAAGAAAAAAGTCTATCCGGGAGTAAGAAGGGTGGACATGTGAAAAAAAGGTAAAAGCTTTGTTTGAAGGAAATGTAGCTCTCCAGCGGTCAAATAAGCCAAAGTCTGTTTTATAAAAGTCAAGAACCTTAGCCGATTTAGATAAAGCGATGGGATTAGAAGAAGACCTGTCTAGGGTGGGGTTTTGAACTAATTTGAAGTCACCGCCAATAATTAAACGATGATCGTTGACATTGGGGAGAGAAAAAAAAGTTAGAAAATTAATTTATCACCATTATTATTACTATTATGACTTTTTTTTAACTTTTTTCGACATACTATGCCATGACTTTTTTTTTTTTTACTTTTTCAACATAAAATAATGTCATTTTTTTTTTACATACTATACTACGACTTCTTTTAAAAACTTGTTCAACATACTTTTCCATTACTTTGTTTTTTTTTAACTTTTTCGACAAACCAGACCATTCCTTTTTTCTTCTTTTTTTTTACTTTTATCGACATACCATACATGGACATTTTTCAGACAATTTTTCAGACATTTTTCAGACTTTTTAGAGACTTTTTTACTGGAGAATTTTTAGACTTCTCTTATCAAACATTTTTCTGAATGTATTTTTTTCTGAATCTTTTCAGACTTTATTTTTTAGACATTTTTTTCAAAAATTTTTCAGACTTTTTTTCAGAATTTTTCCTGACTTTATTTTTCAGGCTTTTTTTTCAGACGTTTTCAGACTTTTTTCAGACTTTCTTTTCGAACATTTTTCAGACTTTTATTTCAGACTTTTTTTCAGACTTTTTCCTGACTTTATTTTTCAGACATATTTCAGACTTTTTTTTTAGACTTTTATTTCAGACTTTTTTTTCAGACTTATTTTTCAGACTTTTCGAAAAATTTTCAGACTTTTTGTTCAGACATTTTTTCAGATTTTTTTTTTTCAAACATTTTTCTGACATTACTTTTCAGAACATATTTCAGACTTTTTTTCAGACATATGTAAGACTTTTTTAAAGACTTTTATTGCAGACTTTTTTTCAGACCTTTGTTCAGACATTTTTCTGACTTTTTTTTCAAACATTTTTCTGACTTTATTTTTTCAGACTTTTTTCAGACTTTTTTTTCAGACTTTTATTTCAGACTTTTTTTCAGACTTTTTCCTGACTTTATTTTTCAGACTTTTCGAACATTTTTCAGACTTTTTGTTCAGACATTTTTATGATTTTTTTTAGACTTTTTTTTCAGACTTTTATTTTCAGACATTTTTTTCAGACTTTTATTTCAGACCTTTATTCAGACATTTTTCTGACATTTTTTTTTTCAAACATTTTTCTGATTTTATTTTTCAGACTTTTTTTCTGAATTTCTTTTCAGACTTCTATTATTTAAGACTTTTTCCTGACTTTATTTTTCAAACTTTTTTTCAGACTTTTTTTTTCAGACTTTCTTTTCGAACATTTTTCAGACTTTTTGTTCAGACATTTTTCAGACTTTTTTTAAAAAACATTTTTCTGACTTTATTTTTAATTTTTTCAGACTCTCTTTTCAGACTTTTTTCAGAGCTATTTTTTTCAACATTTTGAAAAAAATCTTTTTCAAAAATCTTTTTTGTACACAAGTAGTGATAAAATAGGTGTATATAGAATATTACAATTTATATAAGAAATAAAAAATGTCTAATACAACTCAAGTATTCTGTAAATTCTAAACAATTCAAATAGTGCAAAGAAATAAATAATAAATGGATGTAATAATAATAATATAATCTCAGCTTGCTCATGTGCTCAAAGCATCTCTTTATGAAACATCTTGTCTTCCTTCCAGCAGACTGTGATGAGGCTGCAGGAACTAGATCGGGTGTTTCCGTTATTTAATGGATGATCTGACTAAACACCAGAATGATTCATCAGAATTGATTTATGAAAAGAGAAAACATCATGTAATGTATTTTAACAATGTATTACAATGCCATGCCCAGTAGGTGGCACAGTCACCCATATCTTGAAAATATGAATGGCACTATACAGTTGGTGTTGTTTATAAGAAAGAAGACAGCCTGCAACTACACTCATTGCCAGTTTATTAGGTACATTATTAGGAGTTCTGTTTTAGTTTACTTTAGTAGTACAATGCTAAAATGTACAGTAGTTTTACAGTTTAGAAGTGAGGAAAACACCTCTGTGTTTTAAAGTGGTACTGTAGAAAGAACCACATTAACTATCACGGCCACACATCATCCATTTACTTCACAATTTTAGTCATATTATCAAAATGTAAGTTACTTCAGTGCCTTCAAGGTCATCATATTTTTTTTATCAGCCACAATGTGTGTATATATAGTGAATGAGCAGGTTTTATCCACAATTTCTTATTTGTCTTATTTGGGCATAAAACTATTAATTAGTTTCACTAGGAACAACATGTCACACAAAAAAAATCTCATTACAAGCAGTTCAGTCTGATGTCTTAAGTCCATTTGTACCATAAACAAGCTTCGAAAAATGCACTTCACACCATTGAAGAGGCTAGAGAGGTCTGGTGAGGAAGCGTCCTCTTCATTGTCTTTGCCATCATAATAACCAGGAGCTGCATTGTCCTGGTTTTATAGCAGATATTAACTGCTGCGAAAGTAAGGAAGCACCCCGCATGATGTGGTAAATGTGTGGGTAAGCCACCCAGTCAGCACATTTCCTTTGAATGGGTAAAATACGGGCCGAGCTGTGGCCCACATTTTGGGATGAATGAATTCCCTGGTCTGAGTTTATATGAGTCATACTGCTACCAAAAGTTAGCTGGAACAGGTTGTTTTACATGGTACTGGGTCAGAGTCACATCTGTTTTATGCCGCCCATCTCAGACTTTCATAATTTTGGTGGCAATATGTGAGAGCTATTAAAGTGGCAGTAGGCAAAAATACCATAATAACCTTTCTTAAAGTTGGGGTAAGCAGTATATTTTTGGCATCATTGGGCAAAAATTCCATGATAACCTTTCAGCATATTGTAATTCAAGTGTTCTGAGAGATAACTAGACTTCTGCACCTCCTCATGACTCTGTTTTCAGGCTTTAGAAAAACTAGCCCGTGACGGGACACTTTGGCCAATCACAGGTCATTTCATTGAGAGAGTGTTCCTATTGGTTGTGCTCCAGTCATGTGAGCGGAACTTGGCGTTCCTTCACCAGATTTCACAATGGTGGCGGCGTCACAAACTTTGTCATTTTACAGCTAAACCTTGCACTACAAGATGATTCTGAAAACATTTGAGGCGAGAAATAGGCATTAAAATAACAGAATATTGATTCATATTTGATCAGCGCTGCCTAGTTTGACTGTTTGGTCGGAGTTCGTGAGTGATTGAAAGCCGGCTCTCATAGACAATAGATGGACAGCAGACCTCAGATCAGCTCTTACTTGTTTTCCTCCGGTCTGTGAAATCTTGCAGATGCCGTTAGGAGCACCGGAGGTCACTAAGGCACATGATTTTTTTTCAGGTTACCTGTTTCGTGTACTACTGTTAGGATATAGTGACCGTTTTATAAAGATAACTTTTTTTTAAAATCATATTTGCTCCAATCTCGCCTACTTCAGCTTCAATGTAAAGTCAAATATATTTCAATAGCTACTGTTGTAGTTTGATTTGCATTGTAGCTTGACCACACACTGCTTGCCTTTAGCTGCAACTGTACATACATGAGTATTATAACTGTTCAGCCTTTGTTGAAAGTGTTTTAGAGAGGTGTTTATTCAAAGTTACTATCACTAGGGTTGCAACTAATGATTACTTTCATCATCGATTATTCTGTTGATTATTTTTAGTTGTTTGGTCTATAAAATGTCAGAAAATGGTGAAATATGTTGATCAGTGTTTCCCAAAGCCCAAGATGATGTCCTCAAATTTCTTGTTTTGTCCACAATTCAAAAATATTCAGTTTACTGTCATAGAGGAGTAAAGGAACCAGAAAATAATCACATTTAAGAAGCTGGAATCAAAGAATTTTAACTTTTTTTTTCTTAAAAAAATTACTCAAACAGACGAATTGATTAGCAAAATAGCAATTAATTTAATAGTTGACAACTAATCGATTAATCGTTGCAGCTCTAATTGTCACTTTGGAAGCTGCATATTGTATTGTGTCACACTGCAGGTGGTTTTAAAATGTTGTTCACCTCATAGATATCAAAGAAGGTGGGCTAAATATGAGTAAACAAAAACTGAACATTATAACGTTCATGATGGTAGGATTTGCTGCATTAGATTTAGCTACTTAATAAACTGAATATTTGACTCTGAATAAACATTCTTATGTCATCAACATGTCTGTGAACTAATATTCAAATACAGTAGATTGACTGCCTCCTGTTGTACTGTGTAAATACTGAGACTTATTCCAAATGTCAATAGAATAAAAGCCAATTCCTGCTTGTATATAAACCACATACTTAACTATTCATTCTTTCCTATGTTGCATTTTGTAAATGACAATCCAAACTCTTATTGCAACCTAAGGATTATTCAGAAGTTGTTTGCATTTTTCAAATTTGTACAAAGTGTAATAATTCTGAAGCTGCAAGCTCCACTGATCTGTTGAGAAGCATTAAGCAGCAACAATCTTCAGGATTTACGGTTCAGAGAGCAGGGAGGATGCACACTGCTTGTGCTCTACTAACTGTCTCTGATGACTTCTTACATGATGGGGTTCTGCAGCACACATCCAAATAAACAGTCTTGAATGGTGAGTTTGGGAGCTAGCAGCTCAGCAGCAGCAGCAGCATTGTTGGTCACTCCACAGACGTGTTCCCGTATGTTCGCCTGAGTGAGAAAATGTTGTGTTTTCTTAATAACGAGTGACAGATATGGGGCACAGCAGGGGGAAGGGTCTCAGCGGAGTCACAGACAACCATGGCAGATAATAGCTGTGATTCCCTGCTGCTAACCTGTCGAATTATTCTTTTGTCTCTCTTTGCCTTGTGCTCTCTAACAAATTCCAACACAGCGTGATAATCCCTACAATGTGGCACACACAAAGGAGGGTTGTTGCACATTTTGGCAATCTGAGGGTTTTTCATACGGTAGCAGTTTCACCACCCTGTGACCCAATCAAAACACTCCCCTCGGATCCTCTGACCGAAGGCTTCCCTCTGGCCCTAAATGCAGGACGAAATGCTTTATAATGCATTAACGCAACTTGTGATTTTAAAGTTGTAGGGGGCTCAGTTTGAAAGCTAGAGTGAAGATCAATTGGTACCAACCATGTCATACTAGCATGTCGGGGAGGAGGCTAAATAACGCTCCAAACTTGCACTCAATTTTGGCGAGGAAAAACTGGCATGGCCATTTTCAAAGGGGTCCCTTGATCTCTGACCTCAAGATATGTGAATGAAAATGGGTTCTATGGGTACCCACAAGTCTCCCCTTTACAGACATGCCCACTTTATGATAATCACATGCAGTTTGGGGCAAATCATAGTCAAGTCAGCACACTGACACACTGACAGCTGTTGTTGCCTGTTGGGCTGCAGTTTGCCGTGTTATGATTTGAGCATATTTTTAATGCTAAATGCAGTACCTGTGAGGGTTTCTGGACAATATTGGTCATTGTTTTGTGTTGTTAATTGATTTCCAATAATAAATATATACATACATTTGCATAAAGCAGCATATTTTCCCACTCCCATGTTGATAAGAGAATTAAATACTTGACAGATCTCCCTTTAAGCTACATTTTGAACAGATACAAAATGTGCGATTAATCGTTATTATATATTTGAATCGATTGACAACCCTAGTAATTACTGATCAGTGTTTTTAAAACCCAAATGACTACATCACTTGTTACAACTTTTCCATGTAAAGGACTCACCATAGATGTCTATATGAAGTGTGTTGACTATCATGTTTTATTTCAGAATTAGGTTCATCAGTTTTTTTGCTAAGTAGGTTTTCACATACAAGAAAATTGCCTGGGAGTCACAATGTTCTGAAAGGTCTCATGACATTAAAATGTGCATCTGATTTATAAATTTTTCTCCCTCTGGAACAAGAAATATGGCCTATTAAAGGGACAGTCCCTCTATAATGAGCCTTTGTCTTAAGGCTATTAATTAGTTTCTAAATGTAATTAACGATTGTAATTAAGCTGGAGTACCAGTATGAATTCAAGACTGTTTTTCACTGTGCTTCCTGTATATTACAACGGTTTTATATATATAGTATATAAGTAGTAACAAGTATTTAATACTCTTATCAACATGAGAGTGGACAAATATTCTTGCTTTATGCAAATGTATGTATATATTTGTTATTGGAAATCAATTAACAACACAAAACAATGAAAAATATTGTCCAGAAACCCTCACAAACTTGACTATTACTTACCCCAAACTGCATGTGATTATCATAAAGTGGACATGTCTGTAAAGGGGGAGTCAGTATATGTGTCCATATACAGTACATGATATTGGGTCGCATCTGTTTTTTGCCTCTCAGTAGTTCTCATACTTACATACTTTTGGTGTCAATATGTGAGAGTCATTAACATAGAGTAAAATATATTTTAAAAGATACTGTTGTAGCTTAATTTTCATTGTGGCTTGACCATACACTGCTCGTCTTTAGCTGCAGGTGGCAGCACGTGCTGTACATTCATGAGGATTATAATTGTTCAGTCTTTGTTGAAAGTGTTTTAGAGAGGTATTTATTCAACTTTGTTACCTTGGATGCTGTAGGGTGAATTAGCCTAAAGTGGGACATTTTTTCATTTCATACTTGTGGAATTTAATGCGATATGAAGCCAATACATTAAATCCACACCCAGTACCACTCCGAAATCCCCAGGATGTGTTCTGATCAAATCAAAAAAGAAAATGCAGCTATCACACTCATAAATCTATATCAGAAATGGTAGACATATATACTCTTAGTGCCAAGTTGTCTCAGACAACTCTTGATTTCCTAATGTGGGACAGTTATGTCCGAAATGTGGGACACTGAAAAGAATGGCCTAAATCACCTTAATTAATGTAGGAAACACTTTATAGACTAAAACCCTATAAATATTGTTATTGCACAATCTATGCTGTCTCACAATAGGTAAATCATCCTGTCCCACTTTTCCAAACCATATTTCCTAAAGTGGGACAATTGGAAATTTGATTGAAATAACACATATAGTGTATATTTACACCATATTATAATATTTTTGATGAACCAACATATCATACGTATATCATGATAAAAACTAGCAGGACTGTGTATTTATAAGAAATGTATACCCTTAACATTAAAGGGACTGTTTGTAAGAATCAGAAATGCTTGTTAACAGCGACACCTGTGGCCGTTAAGTCAAAGAAAGTCAGCGTCGGGCTCGTGCTTGTGCTCGCTCTACATAGACATGAACGAGCATCGCTCAAAACAGTGAGGCGACACACGTCAGCTAAAACCACAATATCACTCTATATTTCAGCTGCTTGGCAGTAATGTTAGCTGACCAGACGAAGGTCTCTTCATGAATCACTGCTGATCCTAGTGTTGGCTTTTTCCTGCCTCAGCCTCTCGACCGCGGTCGGAGGGAACAGGAGAGACACTTGAGTTTTGGTCGGAGACGATAACGTAACTCGCTGCGGAGCCCCGTCACTTCACAAGACACGGGAAACCTCTGTTGGTCTGGAGGAGCTGCAGCATTTATTTCTGCACAAACGTCCACTGTACATTCACTAGATATTCTCAGAGCTACGAAGTCTTCTGCAGTGTGTAGTGTGCGCGCATGCAGGTGAGGTGGAGCGAGCTGAGTGAAGGCAAGCAGGCAGAGGAGCAGAGTACACCAGAGACTCCGGCCCTGGAGACCAAAGCTACGGTCTCCCCCGCGTCCTCCGACCACGGCCAACACTGTTTTGCAACACGGGCTTCACTAGATATAACTTTGCGGTTTTGGTGCTCTGTGTAGTTTATGTTGGAGTCTTGTCTGAACAGTGTAGCCACACGCGAGCGCGCATATGCGAGCGTGCATGGGACATACTTAAGATTCAAGATTCAAGATTCAAGATTCAAGATTTAAGATGTTTATTGTCACGCCGGTTATACAAATACAATCGTGTGAAATGCTTTTTGCTGGGAAGCTCCATTAAAAATAATAAGTTATATTACAATTATAAAAGGAAATACTGTGTACAAGGCATATTAAGAACATATACAGTATATACAGTATAAGATATATGATTGAGGTACTTTTTGTGTGAGAAGGTACTGCAGGTGGTTTTACAATGTTGTTTACCTCAAAGACCTCAAGGAAGGTGGGATAAATATGAATAAACAAAAACTGAACATTATAATCCTCATGAAGGGAGGATTTGTTATATTAATATTATATTCGTTTTAGATACCTAATAATAATAATGTGAGTGAGACATTTAGGCCAATTTTGAAAAAAAACAACGTGTTTTTTTTTTTTACCATTAAAACAATAAATTATGGGGCAACAGACAATATGCATGGACATCTCCTCTCCTCTCCTCTCAGTGAGAATCGATCTCTTTTCTGATAAACCCTCGGGTTTTCTCTCCTCCCCATCATTTGTATTTTGCGACTGACTGCAGCTTCTGCAGCCTCTGCTGCTGCTGCTGCTGCTGCAGCCTCTGCTGCTGCTGCTGCTCATACGCAATCCCTGGATAGGTGGTTGCCATGGTTTCCTGGGTCACATGCGTGGGTTTCCTGTAGCCAGAAGCAGCAGAAGAAGAAGATGCTTGGACGAGAAATCCACAGAGCCATTTTCATTCAAGAAAAAGAGAAGAGGATTCGCTGTTGGATGGCTTGTTGACTGACTTGGGTGGCTCGACTATACATACACACCACGTCTGCATCATCTAAGGCTTTTTTTCTTCATCTGTGTTTTGTATTTTGCAGCAAACCAGGTTTTGTCCACATTCATAGACTTGATCATAGGAATGAGTATAGAAATTCCCGAAGGACTGACGGAGCTGTTGCAGAGCTTTACCGTGGAAGTGTTGAGGAATCAGCCCAGGGATTTGCTCGAGTTTGCGTTGCAGTACTTCACCCAGCTGAAGGAAAGCGAGACCAAAGAGGCCTCATTTGGCAATGACCAAAATTCGGCCCCAAGACCTGGAAAAGCGGTCAATTTCATTGACGAAGCCATGCAGATCGACTCGGAAAACGGAGAGGAGGACGACGACGATGACGAGGAATTCTTAGGTAGGGCAAATAGATTTCACTGTGTGTGTGTGTGGGCTGTGTATCAGGAGGATCTGGGACTATTTTAATGCATTTAGAACAATGAGCATGTATATGTGTGTGCACATCAGTGGGATGGAGACAGGGATGCTCCAGCAGCATCCACCACCTTGCATCCATCATTTGCCATATATGGTCACGGATGCTGAATGGTGCTTAATGATGAACGTGTCTTGCTCTTCATCTGTGCAGACACTCAGCATCTGCAGAAAAAACTGTTTTCTAGATAGACTTTGCACCTCCTATATAGGTTATTTGAATATTTTCAGGTGCAGGCCTGATGATGGGCCTATATACCTTCATTATGCATTAAACATATTATAAACTGTACTGTTGAGAATTTCCCAGTAAAATAACAGTAAAGAACTGGGTTGCCTTTATGTTACTGTAAAATTAACATTATTATACTGTCGCTGAAATGTACAGCTTTGTACTGTTAATGAAAAATACAGTTTGAACTGGTTGTTTTTTTATTCATTTCACAGTATTTTACAGTTAATTTACTGTTTAAAGATACATTATATAGCTGTTTTTCACCTTTCTTTTACATTATCTTACTGATTTGTTTTAATGCACTATTTAGGTTGTATTTTTTACATACATTTTAATAAACATTATTCTTTGCCTAGATGAATAGACTTAGCAGGTTACAGACATAGGAATAGTCACACTAAATACAATTAAAGGCACTTGTTAGGAAAAAGGCTATAATAGACTTGTTGACACTTTTATCTGTCTCTAGCTGGCTACAAGCACAGAATGCAAACCAGAACAACATGTGAGTGAAGAACAATAAAGCTAATTCACTGATTTTACAATCATGTACAATATACAAGCCTCACATGTGCAGATCAGGTCCCAGAATTAAAACAATACTGCATGAAACTGTTACTGATGATACTTTAGACAGTTGATCAGCAGTAAAGTGATGTTTTTTAAGAATGCATTATAGTTCAGTTAAAAAATGGCCTATGAGCGTAATTTAACAGGTTTTCTTAACAGTAAAGCACTGTTTTTAGCAATAACAGGTTAATACTGTTGAAATCCTGCTGTAAATTGACAGCAATTGTTTACAGTGTGCACATATGTACATATTACATTTATTTATTGACGGACTGCACACACTATGTTCACCCATTCAGTCTGTATTTTTTTATATCTCTGTTATTGTTTTTTTTATAATTTTTGTATACCTTTTACCTCTCCTGTGTTTCACTCTGTTCGCTGATGTTGCTGCTTTGACACCTGAATTTCCCTCCGAGGATTAATAAAGGTTCATCTTACCTTTATCTTATCTTATATGACAAAGCAGATAACCTTTGCTATGATGCAAGCAATGCAAAATATGTGTTTTTACTGCCCTAGATTCATCTGTGCGTGCTAAATTGTGATCATATTTAGCCACAATGTAGCCACAAGTATAGCAGCAGCATAGCAACCCAGAGCTCTGACACAGCATCCCAATGAGTGGTGGGGTCTGCAAGGCTGCAATGGTTACATAAGGACACTGTTCAGTCATTAAACTATATTGTAGTATTTGAGGGGGTCACCATTGTGCCCCATCACACCTCCAAGTGTCTTAATGATATTCCAGCGAGCCTCCTCGGACTGGTATAGGCTGTTAATGGATGAAACCTCCTATCTAATGTATATTTCATACCCTACACTATTGTGTTGGAGATGTTGTGTTTGCACATTTGAATTTTTCTTTCTCATTCAAATTTGATTCAGACGCACTTCAAAGCAGCTGTCCTTATTCAGGTTGTACCCGACTGAATATGGATCCTTAATGAGCAGCACAGTGCTGGGTGTATACTCCACTACATGTGTACTACTGATGTGTGCATTAACCTAACCCTTTCCAGAAATGATTCAGTTCACTGTGAGATGTATTTACTTTATAATAAAACATGTTAATATATATATATGTTTTGTTTTATGCTTCTGCAGCCCCGGTGATAAACAGATTCATCAGAAGAGCATCAGGTGAGTTGCTATTCACTGTTTTAAGTGTTCTGTCAGGAGGGAACTCTGTGCTGGAAACATACAAAACTTCTTTCACACACGACACATGAGGCTTCGTCAGATTTGCTCTAGTACAAACGATTTTGAGTTTTTTTCCATCTGTCTTTTCTCACCGTCTTAAGCTATCAACACTATTATATTATAGTGTTGATTTATTAGAGTTTGTGAATCCACTTTATCTCATAAGCCTGGTTAATAATGTCAGTGAGTGACATGGGTGGGGAGATGAGGAAAAGTACTACTCATAATAATCTGTTGCTTGTGATAATAACATTGTGGCTTCACTTGAATAACTGTATCAGGACTGAAATATCTGCATGTTTAAGGTAAGATAAGATAGTCCTTTATTAGTCCCACTGCGGGGGAATTTGCAGAATTACAGCAGCGAAGAAGACATTACAAAAAAACAAAACAAGATATAATAGTAAGTAAACAATAAAAATATAATAAATAAGTAAATAGTTAAAAACAAGATACAGAATATAGAAAATATAATAGTAGACAGACTGAATGAATGGTTGGGTTCACATTATTGCACATATGAAATATGAAATGTTGATACTGCAATGAATATTGAATCTTGATATTGCACAGATACATTGATATTGCACATGAATGAGTGAATGAATGGTCAGTTTTTTGGTCTGTTGAGAGCAGTTTTGACAGTCTGAATGGAAACAATGAGAAAGGGAAAGTATTCAGTAACACCTGAAGCATATTTCTTATCTTTTGTTACTTCATATGGGAAATTCACATCCTCTACATAGTGGACTAAACATTAAACCAAAGAAAGTGTATATCAAATAAAAATAAAAGTACTGTTACAGGGGTATAGATATTTTCTCAACAAGGTTTCAGAGGTTTAAGCTAGGGCTCACACTATTTTGTTGACTGATCGATTGTTGATTTAATCTACAGATCTGTAAAACTACGTTTCTCCACAAAGAACCACACAAAAACACCACTTTAAATGTTGTGTTTGCCAAAGATGTGCTCATAAGTGTCTTGGAAATAAGTCATGAAAAAAAGCAGAACAATTTTTTTTAGTCGACCAGGACCAAAACCACTAATAACTCAACTAATTAACTAAGAGGGGCAGTCCTAGTTTAAGCATTATGTTTTTGCAGAATCAGAGTAAGATTTCCCACAGTTGTGAATTGAAATATAAAGCATTTTTCAATTTGTGTTGTGTAAGAAGCTTCTTGCAGTATGAGTGTCACCACCATCACAGCATCCCCCTCAAAGCCCCACACTTAAGACGAGAAAAACTGTGTTTATTGAAAGATTTATTGCATGAAACAGCTGAGTCCTCGCTGGGGTTTGGCTTTTGTTATTAGACTGCGATGGACTGCTGGGTCACTTGAATATGAAGCTTTATTCTTTAGTGTCTGAGTTAAAATGTCGTTGTTTCCAGAGATTCTGTCTTTGGGCAGAAATTGTAATTCTTGGATGAATTTGCTGTCTGGTTAGTTGAGTGTCCAGTTCATTAATTAGTTGATCTCTGTCATGCAGTTTGTGCTGAAGCGTTCAATCCTGATGACGATGACGAGGATAAAGAGCCACGGGTAAAATGTGTTTTTTACCACAAAGATCCTGTCTTACAGTATGAATTGTTGCTCCGAATCTCAATCAAACAGTCAACATTATAAAGTTTTCTGTATGTTCTTTAGTTTGTAGACCATCATAGGGTCATTTCACAAAACCTGTGCTTCAATTTGCAGGTCGCCTACCCCAAAACCGATGAGCAGAGACAGAGACTACAGGAAGCATGTTGGGACATTCTTCTGTTCAAGAATTTGGATCCGGTGAGTGGATTATTCCATAAGCACTCTGGTTTGTGCTCTGCCATCTCTTAAATTACACAAAGGAGAACATGGCCTGAGGCCAGCAGCTTTTTTGCCACAGCTCAGTGCGCTATGCATGATTTGTACAGATTTTCAAGTAGCTAAAATAGCACGCTGAGTGGATTCCGCTTGATTTGTTTCAACATGTGAAATTCATATATTTGGTTGATATTTCACACCATCACAGGAAGAGATGTCTCAGGTGCTGGATGCCATGTTTGAGAAGTTCTGCATCGAAGGGGAGCAAATCATTGATCAGGATGATGATGGGGACAACTTTTATGTCATTGAAAGGTGATCATTATTTTTGAATCAGATCATTGATTGTTATATATAACTTTAAAAAAAATATTTATTCGTGAAATAATCCGTAAAATCAATGCTTCCTGCTGATTTAAGATTTCAGGATGCATCAATACGGCTGCCATGTGTATGTATTCTCTCTGATTGTCTATATTTTTCTTTGTATTTTCATTCAGTGGGACGTTTAACATTTTCGTGAAGGTTGATGGCACAGACAAGCTGGTAGGCTGCTATGACAACCGCGGCAGCTTTGGAGAGCTGGCGCTGATGTACAACACCCCCAGGGCGGCCACGATAACCGCCACCACGCCTGGAGCCCTTTGGTGCCTAGTGAGTAAACCATTAAATCCTCATGCAGGAGCAGTTGGCTCCATGCTCGGGTTTTTATAACACGCTGTGCTGTCAGTTGTCATGATTTACAGTAAATATCCAGGTTGTCTGTGGTAGCGCTGGCACCATAGGTGAGATCATGTTGTCTGACTGAGATATCATACTGTGAATGCAACAGAAAGTGAGAGAGCACTAATCATGCCCCTGGATATGAATTTACACTTTCATTAATGCATAGATTAAAGCTAATGAAGGTGCAAACTGAATATAAAAAAAATATATATATTTATGAATGTAATACAGGCTTATTAAACCCATTCAGAGAGCTCAGCTATCAGATCAGCTCAGACAAACAAGGCTAAACTTTTTTTTTAGCAAGTATGCACCTCAGATGAACTTAAGTAGTTGAGTACTCAAGATGTTATAAATTATCAAAATTGGGAAAACTGGGGCGGCAACACCATCATGGAGAAGACGCAAGTCAAGGTGAAAACAATTGTATTCCCCGTATTGCTATTTTAAATAAAACTTCATGATTTTGGTTAAAGCGGCAGTGGGTAGAAAATGGAGCAAATATGATTAAAAACAGTTATTTTTATTAAACGATCACTATATCCTGACAGTAGTGCATAAAACAGGTAATCTGAAAAAAATCATGTGCCTCTGTGTCCTCCGGTGCTCCTAATGGCATCTGCAAGATTTCACAGACCGGAGGAAAACAATCAATCAGAGTTGAGCTGGAGTCTGCCATCAAACGGTCAAACTAGGCAGCGCTGATCAAATATGAATCAATATTCTCTTCTGCTACTGTAATGCCTATTTCTCTCCTCAAATGTTTTCAGAAACATCTTGTAGTGTACTGTTTTGCTGTAAAATGAGAAAGTTTGTGACCCGGCAGCCATGTTGAGATCAGTTGAGGAAATACCAAGCACCGCCCACCACCTGGTGCAAACTCTCTCATTTTAAAGCTAAACAGTACACTACAAGATGTTTCTGAAAACATTTGAGGAGAGAAATAGACATTACAATAACAGAATATTAATTCATATTTGATCAGCGCTGCCTAGTTTGACCGTTTGATCGGAGTTCGCGAGTGATTGACAGCCGCCTCCGTTGAATGAACAGCCAATAGGAACGCTCTCTCTCTCTCTGAAATGACCTGTGATTGGCCAAATTCTACCGTCACGGGCCAGGTTTTCTAGAGCCTGAAAACAGAGCCATGAGGAGGTGCAGGAGTCTAGTTTTCTTTCAGAACACTTGAATTACAATATGCTGAAAGGTTATTATGTTTTTTTTGCCCAATGATGCCAAAAAAACATTCTACCTACTGCAGGTTTAAACAATATCCAACTAAATTGTTTCCAGAACAGCTGTTGTGAATATTCAGTCGCTACTCGATCTGTGTAGCAGCTTGTTTATTAATGACTCAGTGAGGGTCGTGTCCTTAAACTGTGGGTAACAGCTTTGTTATGTCATCTGCGTGCGAACCGGGCAGGTTGCAGCTGTATCCCCTGTTGACCCGGGTGCTTGTAGTGTGTGTTTGAGTCTGTGAACGAGCAGCCGGTCCTGTTCAACCCACAATCCCTTGAGGTTGAGGAGGGACAGTGCTGCTGAAGGGCCTCTGAGCAAACAGTAGTTTATAGTAGGAAATTTAATTAGTCTGGGATTTAAGTTGTATACAGTTAACTTTGTGGCAGCCTGGAAGGATATTAAAGCTCCAGTACGCAAAGTCCAAGGACCTAGAACTGACTCTACTGACCACTTAACAACAAGGTTAGAGCCGTGTTTGTTCATTTGTTTTCTTTCCCAGCTAGAGGGCGCCGTAGTCAACTGTTTCCTACAGTACATGTAACCATCTAACACTGCATGTTGTCACTTTACACATTGTTGGCCATTATTTGAGTCTAATTATTATCCTGAAATAACATACAAGAAATGTCTAAAGGTGTATACAGGGGTGGAAGAAGTATTCAGATCCTTTACTTAAGTAAAAGTATCAATGCCAAACTGCGAAAATACTCCACTACAAGTAAAAGCCCTGCATTCAAAACCTTACTTAAGTAAAAGTATGTAAGTATTATCAGCTAAATTTACTTAAAGTATCAAAAGTAAAAGTACTCATTATTCAGAAAAATTACAATGTTTTACTATTAACATTATGTATTTGGATTAATATTACTGCTGCATTCGTGTGTATTTTGCATGTTACTGATAGATGTTTATAGTTGTGCTAATTTCAACTCCTTTATAAACTGTTGGGTGGTTTAATCTACAGCATTGCATCATATTCTAAAAGATTATCACATGTTTGTAGCTCCGCTGTCATGTGACAACCACATACTGTATCTCGAAAAAGTCAACTTTTTCATGGTGTGATGGCTTTGTGATGATGCATTTTCCAGCAAGACAGGTTTGAATATTTTATTTACCTTAAGAATTAAGAGCGTGTTCTCAATCCGTAAGGGAACACTGCATCAAATTTGGAGATACGTGGTTTTCACTGGAGAGGAAGGGTGGAAAAATGTAATCTGAAAAGTAACTGGTAACTATAGCTTTCAGAAAAATGCAGTGGAGTAAAAAGTACATTATTTGCCTCTGAGATGTAGTGGAGTAGAAGTATAATGTTACGTAAAATGGAAAATAATCCGGGTACATACACGGATACACCGGGTGTATCATTGAGAGCAGCGGAGTGACATGAGCACATGTTTGCTGCTGCTTGAATTATCCTGAGTGGTGTTATGGTTTGCAGGAGATGCTCTGCTTACTTATAAACTGGTTTACAGCGACCCCTACTGCAACATGTTGTTTCATAGGATATATTGTTTAGTGAAAGGATGTCAGAACAGTCTCGAACTGTAGAGGAAAATATAAATGGGTATTACTACACAGCCATCCTGACTTTTAAAGAGTGCAGGGAAACTGGGTGCAACATTAAATCTGCTAGGCTTTCTGCTCATCCTGGATTCTTTCTCCATTATGTGTATTATGAGCGAATCATGAAAAGTAGCATTTTACAGGAAGAGAAAAGAGAAAGGCTTTTGATATATAAAAAAAATACTAGACTGAATGTTTTCCTTTTCTTTAAATCTGTGTTTCAGGATCGTCTGACATTCAGGAGGATTATAGTGAAGAACAATGCCAAGAAAAGGAGGCTGTATGAGGCATTCATCGAAACGCTACCACTGCTTACGTCATTAGAGGTTAAGATTAGTCTTCCATTGTGAAGAAAGTGAAGCACGCGTTTACAGTAAAAACTATTGTTAACCAAATATTCTTTCATCCGCAGCTCTCAGAGAGAATGAAGGTAGTTGACGTAATAACCACTAAGGTGTACAACGATTCACAGCAGATTATTGCTCAGGTGATGAACCTCTTTGTTTGATGTGTTCTTGGGAGTGATCATTTCATTTTCTGCTGTAATGGAGCATTTATAAAAATCCCTTATATTTGTGCTTTGTGTCACAGGGTGATTTAGCAGATTGCTTCTACATTGTTGAGTCTGGCCAAGTTAGAATCACCATGAAAAGAAGCAGGGTATGTTTGCCCATTCTTCTTTTAATTTCCAAGTGTAAAAACCCCTTCATTTGTCTGTCCTGGTGTGTTATAGTGTGCATTTCTTTCTTGCCAGACGAAAAAAGACCAAGAGGATGAGGAGACGGATATTGCCACATGCTCTAGGGGCCAGTATTTTGGGGAGTTGGCGCTTGTCACAAACAAGCCCAGAGCTGCATCAGCCTATGCTGTGGGAAGCGTCAAATGCTTGGGTATATTTTGTGCAATTTTCTTTTCATTCATATATTGCATCTAGCAAGGAAACTTCTCAGTATACCACTTATTAATTTACATTGTTCTCCATAACTCTCCTTAAAGTGAGTTTGGGTGTTTTGAAGTAGGGTTGTATGAGGTACTTATCCATAGGTGTATTACTTACAGGAGATGACAGTCGGCGTGTGCCCAGTTTGGCGAAACAGACAGGAGTCTTGACGCCGCAGCAAAGCAATGCACTGCTGTAGACGGGGATGGCAGAAAATCGTGTTTTAGCCACCTAAAAGAGGGGCTCACCTAAAAAAATCTATATCGCTTTAAGTGTATGCTATATTTAGAATGTTTTCACCGCTTTAATTTGCCGTCAGACAGCCCTTTCCTTCTCCTTTCCGACGGGGAACTGAACAGAAGGTGAAACTTATCTATGCTTATCTATGACAAAAACAGTATAGATACGTTTCACATGCAGTTCAATTCGCTGGCGGAAAATATTCTAAATATGGCTAATTTTTTTACGTGAGCGTTTATTTTCGATGGCTAAAATACGTTTTTCTGCAGTCCCCGTCCACAGCACTGTATTGCTTTGCTCCGGTGTCGGTACTCCTGTCTGTTTCTCCAAACTGGGTGCGTGCCGACCCTCATTTACTGTAAGTGATACACCTGCTACGGATAAGTTCCTCATACAACCCCACTTCAAAACACCTGAACTATCCCTTTAAACTATGTCTGACCTCTGTGTTCTTTTTTTTTCCATCAGCCATGGACGTCCAAGCCTTCGAGAGATTGCTGGGCCCGTGCATGGACATCATGAAGAGAAACATTGCTAACTATGAGGAGCAGCTGGTGACCCTGTTTGGAAGTAGCACTGAGATTGAGCAACAAAGTGCATGAGACAGCTCTAATGGACCATGAATCGGTGGATGACAAAAAAAAGAGGCTTGTATGGATGTTTTTCCCCATTATCACTTAAACAGCTTTTCTTACAACAAATGTGAATATCCACTACAACCTTTGTGTGTCAAATAAATAAGACAGACAGAATCCCACATCAGACAAGGTTCATTTCAGCAAAGTTTGCCACAGAGTGTTATGACGAAAGTAAAGTAAGCCAAAGCAGAGTTGCTTAAAGCTTGTTTGAATTAGATTTCTCACGACTCTCACCTTAAGCCGTAAGCGTACATTTTACTTGTCAGTGTCAGGCGTATTATTTGTTTGTATATTGAAACACTTTTGTTAAAGCTCACCTTTTCTCCCCAGTGTTACAGTTACACCTACAGTATAATATGGTTTGTAAATTTCTAAACACCGTTTGTTAAAATCAGATGCCAAAGCAAATTTTTTAATGGATAATTGTGAGCAAATATGTCACAATTTCTTGTCATTTTTGGCAAAAAACAAAGCAAAACACTGGCAGCACGAGGCGCACTGGTACAAAAGTGCCCCAACATGAGAAAGGATTAACAATTTGTAAAAGAAGTTGATTTGCTAACATATTTCACATTTTGATCACAACAGAATGTAGACTTGGCAGTACTTTAACATTTTTACAAAATGCATTTCTGTTTATCATAAGATTTAATCCCTCGAACACATGTTCATAAACTGTATATCATTGTTGGTAAGCGTGTTTGTGGCTATTAGCCTATGCTTTTGCAAAAAAACAAACTTCAGAGAGATAGCTGATAGTTTTGTAAGAATATACAACACATTGCTGTACAATTTGAAAATGAATATTTATTGTTATTATATAGGCCCAGCTTTAATTTAATAAGTTGCCCCCACTAGACTGTAGTCATTATTGGCAGTGTCTTGAAACAGTTTATTTTCCTGCGTTTTAATGTAAAATTTAAGTCATATTGTTTTTGTGTCAGTGAAACATACATTATGATTATGACACCCATTATTGCTGTCTACCTCTGCCAACAACTTATACTGTTTGGAAACACATTGGGATGTTCCCTCTAAACAGGAATCTAAAGTATTTCTTCTCTCTATCTTCTTGTCTCTCTTTTTAAGATGAATAATTGAAGTCTTCTGTATTCTGTCTGTGGTTTACTGCAGCTTAAACTGTTAAAGCTGGTTTAACATTTAAACATTCTGAATTTATTTCCCACCTTTGTGCAGGTAGTGCTGGTAATTTTTGAAGGCAAACCCATAATACTGGCTGAAAGTACTCTATGTTTCACTTTTCATGTCAATAAAGAACATTTTTATATTTGCGTGTCATGTAAGTATTTGTTACAATAATGGAATAGCACACTTTCGAAGCTCTTTGTTCACCATTCAGTCATTCATTCATTCGCCATTCATTCATTCCTTATTCATACAGTCATTCATTTATTCATTCACTTAGATTTTGTAGTAAAAAGTTAAAACGATGATTTAAGTACAAGGGGAAATGACAAATAATCTAGAAAGCAATGTGAGTGTAAGATAAGATAAGATAAGATATTCCTTTATTAGTCCCGCAGTGGGGAAATTTGCAGTGTACAGCAGCAAAGGGGATAGTGCAAAAAACAAGATGCATCAGTCAAAAACCACCCTACCCTCCAGATGCTTTATGAGCAGTCTGTCATCAGACAGGCACAGAAAAGTGAGTCAGACCCAACTCACATCTTACACCAGGAGTACCAACTTTTACCTTCTGGCAGGAGATATAGAGTCCCACGGTGCAGATTGAACCGTTACAAACATTCATTCTTGCCGATGTCTATTAAACTTCTCAACAACT
Source organism: Sebastes fasciatus (assembly GCF_043250625.1). Lineage (NCBI taxonomy): Eukaryota > Metazoa > Chordata > Actinopteri > Perciformes > Sebastidae > Sebastes > Sebastes fasciatus. The sequence continues at coordinate 20,151,685 of NC_133798.1, read as the reverse complement.
CGTAACATAAAGCTATCATAAGGACAGTGCAATATGTTAAATAGGGACAGTGCAATATGTTGCATCTGTGTAATATTGGGCTATTGTCTGTGTAATATGGGCAAGACGGTAGATGGTGCAGTGCACTACCTGGGTGCAATACCTGCCATGGTGTGTGTGTTAGTATGTGCCATTATGTTCGTGGACTGTGTATGTGTTGAAACATCTGTTTCTGTGGAACTGTTTCCCTTTCTTGTGTGGAATCATTTATTATTGTTGTTGATGCTGTTTTAATTTAGTGTTTGTAACTGCAGTTGGACGGAGTAAAAAAACAAACAATAAAAGTACATCTTATCTTATCTTATCTTAAAATGATATTGCACAGTGAGAATGAATGAATGAATGAATGAAATTCCTACTGACAATATCAGGTCATTGTCAGTTTTTTGGTGTGTAAGTAGCCTACTGGGAGCAGTGCTGGTTGTGGAGTATAATCTTGCTGTAGTTGCAAAATTTCAGATCTATAATAACCATTGTATTGTTCCTGTTATTGCCAATCAGCTGTTACTGGGTAGTAATAGGCATGTACTTTCATCCAATCAGACGTTGAACAACAAACTAAGCCCCGCCTTTAATATTTTCTCGACCAATAGAATACACGGATTCTTGTTACTGACGTTCTCATCCACCAATAGGAGTCTTTCTCTGAAAACATTCATTCCCACCCCTCGAGTGAACGCCAGAGAGTTTCTTGATGGCGACAGGCTTGGTAAGTGGGGGAAGTTGACTACTGTTTTTCGATTAAATAAAAGCTTCAAACGAATTTTTAACTTCTACCTAATGTGATCCGTGTCTTTGCAGTGCTAAAACAGTGTTTTAACGGGGTTGTCATGCATTTATTTGATGTAGAAAGCTAGGTTTTAGTCGAAAATGTGTTTTTTTCGCTGTGACGCTTGTTGTTTTGATAACAAACCCATCCGACTGCAGCTTTTATGCAACAAAACACGTCTTTAATTTAGTCAAATCAAATTAGAGTCGTGTATTAAGTGGTTTTAAAGGCCTAAAGGTGTTTTTTTGGTGTCATTCATTGTGAACGGAGCGGTAGAGGAGGTAGAGGAGGTAGAGGTTGCGTCATGCCTCAACTTGTTGACATTCTTTTGTTTACAGTGTTCAGACCCGACAAGCCTCTGTGGGTTTGAGCTGCTGCTGCTGCTTTAGAGGAGCAAAACAGCAGGCCACAGCTTCATACTCTCTTTATAAACACGATGATAGTCTAAAAACGTTTTTATTAACGTTGTTTCATCAGTATATCCGCGTTTACGACGTCAAAGCGACGGTTTGTCAGAGCGACCGTTGATCGAATGTCAGAACGCGAGAATAACCGTTAAGTTTTCTAGTTGGTTTAAACGGTTATTTTTATGCTTTTATATTTTTAACGTGTTTTTTTTTTTACTTTTCATGTCGCCAAAAGATCATTTAATGTTCATATTACAATACAATGTTTTACCTTCGTGTTTTCGAGCCTCTTTTCGACACTTTTCCAAATGAATTTCGTGCTATTTGTCCACTTTTTGGCTACGCAGTTATGAATGAATGAGCTCTGCTGCGCATGCGCTAAAAATACCTTTAAGTTTATAAACAAGGCCTCCACGATGGCCTCCACGCTAGAGAGTCACATGACCAGTCTCACAGAGAGAGAGGCTGGAGTCGATCACAGACAAAGGATTCACTCAAGACTGCCTACCTTTTTCTATTTTATTGATGCAATGCATGACATGTCTTGAGATGACACTTGGTAAGTGTGTTTGTGGTTGTTAGCCTAATACTATGCTTTTGCAAAAAAGAAAAAAAACTTAAGAGAGATAGCTGTACAGCATTATTGCTGTACAATTTGAAAATGAATATTTATTGTTATTATTGTGTCAGCTTTAATTTAATAAGTTGCCCTCACTAGACTTTAGTTATTATTGGCAGATAAATTAAATTTCTAAACATCGTTTGTTAAAAACAGATTCCAAAGCTAATTTTGTAATGGATAATTGTGAGCAAATATGTCACAATTTCTTGTCATTTTTGGCAGAAAGCAAAACACTGGCAGCATGAGAAAGGATTAACAATTTGTAAAAGAAGTTGATTTGCTAATATATTTCACATTTTGATCACAACAGAATGTAGACTTGGCAGTACTTTAACATTTTTACAAAATGCATTTCTGTTTATCATGAGATTTAATCCCTCAAACACATGTTCATAAACTGTATATCATTGTTGGTAAGTGTGTTTGTGGCTGTTAGCCTACTACTATGATTTTGCAAAAAAAAACTTCAGAGAGATAGCTTATAGTTTTGAATTTTGAAGAATATATAACACATTGCTGTACAATTTGAAAATAAATATGTATTGTTATTATATAGGCCCAACTTTAATTTAATAAATTGCCAAAAAAACAAATCAAAACACTGGCTGTTCATATATTTAATTTGGGATGTAAATAAATCTGGGATAGTTTATATATTATATTATCATTCTATGATATATGAGTTATTAGAGGAGAAGTGAGAAAGGGATAGGGAAATATAAGTTTTACTTCTACCTACTCCTTTTCGGACACTATTACTCGTTTTGTTTGTTATTATTTTGTATGTTCAAAATAAAGTCATTAATTCATTCATTCATTAATGTTTTATTTGCTGCGGTCAGAAACATTTTACGGATTATGTGTATTATATTAGCGCAAGGTCTTTTTTCTTTTACTTAATGGATTCGTTCATGTCTTAATGAAACCATATTACTATCATAAATCTGCACACCACCATTCAGACGTATGTATGCAATTACAAATAATACATTTTCATGAATTATGAGTGCTTATTGTTTAATTGAAGCAACGTTGTAACTAGAACTGTGCAGCAGTTTCACTTTGTCTGTGAACGCTCAGATTTTGTCCCCTTTTGTTTTGCATAAAACCAGCTGACGTGGCAGAACATGATGATGGAAGCTGAGTAAACTGGCCTGCAGTCTGTTGAGTATAGAGGAAACAAGAGGAACATTGTGAGAATCAATGGACGAGTCGTTTGATCCACTCAAGTGTAACGAAGACAACCTGCCTTCCTCACCTGGGTGCCACATGGACTATGGTAAAAATCCTAAACCAGCAAGAAGCCACATTTAAGTAAACGGAGATTTTCCACGTAGTAATTATAGAAATTACTGTTGACTTCTCTCCAGATGACATGCCAGAGCTGCAGGAGGTGGAGGAGGACCAGAGGTCTCCAGGGTTATTTCAGGTTGGAGCGGGAGTGTCTCACCAGGAGCTCAGCTGTTCCCCCAGAACCAACTGGCTCACTGAGCTGGCCAACATTGCCACCAGTCCTCAGAGCTCCCTGCTGAAGAGCGCCCCACATAAGAGGTTTGTATCAAGATGAACTAGCATGAAAATCAACTAAATCTGATGAGTGAATTCATTAATATAAACTCAAAGAGAAGTTGACAACTAGGGATGCACCGATACTGTATCGGATATCGGGCCGATACTGACTCAAATAGCGGGATCGGGTATCGGTGACAATGGGGCCGATCCAATAAATTCAATTCTATGTTTATATACTAAATACATTATATACTGGAATTTTAATTCCTGTAAAAGTTTTGATAAATTTATTGCTGCATTTAAAAAGGTTTACACTTGAATTGTAATTCCTGCTAATTTTGAAGATTGTTTTGCAGTTGTTTGTGTACGATTTATTATTTTTATAATAAATAACAATTCAGCAAATTTATATTCATGCATTTATTTATGACATTTTGTTTTACAAAACTAGGAAAGCAATGTTTAAGTCAAGCCGGATGTTGCCTTACACATAAAAGAAGGATCCCAGTCACTTCCACACAGTGAGGCATGCAGCTTATTAATTAAAACACTTGTATCGGATCGGTACTTGGTATCGCTATTGGTACTGAAAAAGTCGGAACGGTGCATCCCTATTGACAACCCCTGTAAGAACCTAAGTACACACTAGTACCCCACTTTGTATTCGACAAAGTAGGATTGGCAAGTTGTAACTTAGAATATGTGATATGAAATATCCTCTGAAATTCATTGAATATCGCAAAAATAATTTTCACAGTAAATCTGGCTATCTTGTTTTGTTGAATACCCCTGCCGGTGCTGAACATTCAGCTGTCTGTAGATTATAAATATCACTTATACTTTACTGTAAAAAATATAAAGTATCACCTATGACCATGATATACATATTTATGACGCTGCCATTTTTTTCCAGATCATCTCCAGTCCATATCTTCGGCAATAGTTTACATTCTTACGCCCGACCCCCATTAGCCAGCAGCGCACCCAACCCGTCCAGAGGCCACCTCAGGGAACGCAGGCGTGTCAGGGTAACCTTTCATTTACAACATCAACCTTTTGAAAAACTAAGAATCTTCCATTCCTGTAGACTCAGCGATTATTTCCTACTAAATACTGTGTGACATGTATACTGAAATTATTTATTTTACTGCTGTCATTGTAAGATGTTCTTTCATTATTTACAGGCGAGCAGTGAATCGGAGTCTGGAGTTTTCTCAATGTCCTCGTCTTTTTCTGATGACGAAGACATGGCCTGGTCTCACACCTGGCCCACCACTGCCTGGCATTGCTTCCTTAAAGGTACATACATACACACTCATTTACATACTGTATGCTTCCACCAGTGCACACAGAGACACTTACACATCGCTCACACACACACACGTTGAAGTGAAACATGAGCTTTTTAAAGAATTTCTTGAAAAGAAAAAAATGGTCTTGACAATTCTGCCCCATAGCTTAAAGGCACAATCCAAAGTCTAGTGTAAACATGTATTCCCCATTGGAAAACAATAGTCATTCATTCACGTTTAAATCTGTTAATGTTTACAGTACATCAGCAATGTGTAAACACAAATGTAAAACACATTTTTTCAAACAAATATAAGTTGAGAAACACAATTTTATTTTTTATCTTCAAGTGAAACTTACCCGAAATGTTTGTGAATAGACCTGCAAATCAATATGGTCAAAAGAGTACCGATTAGCTGCTTTATTGCTCTGCCCTCAAAGTGTTTTATTGATAACAGGACATGCAATCAAGACTTTTTGGACAGAAGCTGTAGATGTTCTCACACTAATCTTTTGTTATCCGTTTTCTGAAAGATCCTCCTGTTACAACCAGGATGAGATTGAGTTACAAACAGTTGTAACGAAATTCTGACCTCAGGTGTCCAAACAGCAGTATTGCATCCATTTTCCAGCATTGTCTTCATAGTATCAGCACATATCTGCTTATTCATCGTGTCCCATTGTTGTTTTATTTATTTATTTAATAAGGATCCCCATTAGTCTTCCTGGGGTCCAAAATCCAGTACATCATATTTATCATATACATACTTTATACAACATCACATATGTATTACACTATGTTCAACTCATATTCACTTTGAACTACCTTGTATTAAAAAAAGCGGTCATTCCAATTTTCCCAACATTCATTTACATCATCTATAATTATTTAGCCTCAAGGTCCATTATCAGGGAAAAAGAACAATACATTATATATGACCAACACTGGACTATTGATCAGCTGCTTAAGTAATGCATTCTTAAATGGTATTTGAATGCAGATTTGCTACAGGATTGACATATGTAAAGAGAGCAGCTATTCCAATGATTGATGGCACAATAAATGACTTTGATTTTGGGTGAGGTAACATGATTTGGCCATCACCTGCTGCTCTAGTGAAATGACTGTGAAAGTCCCTGCACTTGGTAATTTGACTATATAAAAACTCAGGTTTAGTAGAATAAATGATATAACTAAAGAATGTGACTGTGCTTAAGGGAAGTCTTTTCTCTACTGGTAACCATGACAGTTAACGATGCATGCTGTCTGTGTTCGTTCTTATGTGTGTTGATATTCAGGAACTCGCCTGCGCTTCCATCGAGGTCCTAATGTGGAGTGGCAGGAAGCTGATGAACTCGGAGATTCTGATGATGACTCAGATGATGAAACCATGATGCCATCCTCCTCCTCTTTTAAGGTAGGCAACAAATAGTGAGTTTAGTATGTCTTAAAATATTTCATAATAATTTGCTATACTCTGGAATACTTTACTGCGGTGTACACCTTATGTTTAGTATTGCTGACTAGATGAGTGCATGATTCATCGTGTCAATAGCCATAGCAATGGCATGTAATAGCCTGCAGGTGGCAGCCAGGCTTACAGTAGAGGTACCGAAAGTGAGTGAGTGCATGAATGAAACATTCACCGATCAGCCATAACATTATGGCCGCATGGGCACCCTGACCGGTCTGCGGCTACGCAGCCCAATACGCAGCAAACTGCTCCTCACTTTGTGTTCGCCCACATCCTTATGCTTGCCCATTTTTTCTGCTTCCAGCACAAAGTTCAAAATGTTCACTTGCTGTCTATTATATCCCACCCACTGCCAGGTGTCATTGTAAAGAGATAGTCAATGTTATTGACTTCACGTGTCAGTGGTCTTAATGTTATTGCTGATCGGTGTTTAATGTCCTTGATGATTCACAGTGGTGGTCTCATTTAGTATCATAGAAACCAAGTTTTCAGGCAATCGGGCACCAAGTTGTTTTTACACCAATTCTTCTTTGGTGGTGAGTACATCCACATCTTGCCGGAGTAAAGACTCCTCTTATTGTTTTTTTGCTTCATTTACAGAGATACGGTTCAGAGGGGCTGAAGTTGGTGAGCCATGAAGAGACAGTATCTTTTGGCCAGGCTGTTCTTAAACTGACGTTTGACCCCGGCTCACCTGATGATAGCCTTTTAACAGCCGAATGCCGATTGGATCACCCATTTTTTGTCAAAAATAAAGGTAAAACAAGACATTTTTTTGGTTTATTTCTGTTAAAAATAAGTACAAATATCGACTGCAGGTTGTGTTCTCTCCAGGGATGTCACAATGCCGGAAATGTAGTAGTCAATGCCAAATTCCACGATTCTCAATACCAATTTGATAGTTAAAGGGACTATTTGTAACTTTCAGAATTGCTGCTTAACAGCGACACCTGTGGCCGTGAAGTCAACACAAGTCAGCGTCGGGCTTGTGCTTGCTCGCTCTAAATAGACATGAACGAGCATCGCTCAAAACAGTGAGGTGACACACGTCAGCTAAAACCACAATATCACTCTATATTTCAGCTGCTTGGCAGTAATGTTAGCTGACCAGACGAAGGTCTCTCCATGAATCACTGCTGATCCTAGTGTTGGCCCAATACCAAGTTTTACTGAATAGAGCAGTAATGTAAATCAATGGCACCTCCCGTTAACATTAGCTGTTAGCTCCGTGCAGGACTGTGCTGCTTACTGGCTGCTAACAGCTAACGTTAACTAGCTCTCATCCTGCCGATTTTGACACAGATTTGTTGTTCATAATGTAGAATTATCAGGGATAAAATAGGGTGTGTGCCCTGGATGATAGTGAGTTTACTGCATCCCAAACACATTTGCTATCAGCCTTGGGACAAAAGGACGCCTATAGTCTCGAGCCCCGACGGTACCTACGGTACTTGCAATACTGCAGAAAAACAAGTCCTGTCATGGTTTCAGAATTTTGGCATCGACTTGGTACCAAAGTATCAGTTCTCGTGACATTCCTGGTTCTCTCTTAAAAAAACAACAAGAATAATTTCAGCTTTGTCGGCATGAAAAGAAAGCAAAATTGTCCAAAACATTTTATTGCAATATGTGAAAGTGGTCTTTGCCAACAGAAGCTTCCTCTGATCAAAGTAATATGTAATTTACCATCTGTGTTGTTTAGGGTGGTCTTCCTTTTATCCGAGCCTTACTGTGGTGCACCATGGGATCCCTTGCTATGAGATGCATTTGGGCAATGTGTGCCTGCCACCAAACCACCCAGAAGCCATTAACTGTGATGACTCTGTCGTCTTTGACACTTTCAGAAGGTACTATAATTAATGTGATCTTGTTTTACGTCATGAAGAGACTTAAAGTGTCTATAATTGATATTTTGATATAACAATGAATCAATGTATCATCTGCAGCTCCCTTCAGCTTTGCGGCGCTTTATAGTGAGTAAAGCTAAGGGGAGCTGCAGAGTTGGGTACATTTGTGTTGAGCATGTACACACACACTCCAAAGATGCAGCCCGACATCTTTTACACTTCTTCATAATATTAGGTACAGTCCTCTTTAGTTTCAGAGCAGTTTAATCATAACAATTATTTTATCTATATATTAGTCCCATCGTTAGGTTGCAGCCTACTTGTACACTGCGCTTAAGGCAGGTATTCATCTAATAATTTTTTAATATGATTTTTGGTTTGCAGAACAAAATTATAGTGAAAGTGAAATTGTTCCTCCATCACATATCACTTAAAAAAAAAAAAAAAGTTTGAAATATGTTTTGGATCTAAAAAACAAAATATTTGGTTTATAAATATCAGTGTTAATTTCATTAATGAAAACAATGACGATATAGGTTAGTCCACAACCGTTTTTTCCATGACTAAGCCGAGATTTGCTCTCATAACGGACCGGTGGGTGTGACTGAGCCGAGCAGCATTAATGAGCGCAGTCAGGAGGACTCAAACTAACTGCAAAGCTGCATTCTTAATCATTCAACCTGTGTTTTTTAATCAGATAATAAGATACAATTTTATATGAAATAAGTTTGACTAAAATGACAGAAATATTCAATATAATCTGACGACTAAACAGGACAACGGTTAAAAAGAAAATAGTTGACAAAATTAAGAGAGAAAACAATTTGACTAAAATTGAATGACTTTTCAGTGACTAAAACTTTTTGAGTTGTCGTCAATTAAAACTAGGAAGGATAAAAACTAATGTGACTAAAACTAATAAGCATTTTCGTTTTAAGATTAAGACTAAATCTAAAATAGCTGTCATAATTAACACTGATAAATGTTTCTGCATGTATTCATTACATAGCATATCTACAATCACATACACCAGTATTTGTATATTTGAGACATTTTTTTACGAGAAATTAAAATGAAAAATCTGTTTCAGTGCAACATAATTTTACAGTGACAAGGTGACATTTTCAGATATTTTTATAACAAACGGCACATGTACACACACACTAGAAAAAACTAAATTGTAGATGAAATGCGACAGATTAGAAAAACACAATATTAACATCTGTCTCTCTTTTTGTTGTTTCTCCTGCAGTTATGACTTCACCCCACTAGACTCCTCTGCAGTCTATGTTCTCAGCAGCATGGCTCGTCAGCGCAAGACCTCTCTGTCTAGTGGGGGTGCTGTCAGTCCAGACTGTGATAAACTTGAGCGCTCCAGCTCCCCACAATCCTCGACCGGCAAATCAAACAAGAGCCTCACCTCAGGGACAGCCACTGTTGCCACGCCTACAAAATGCAAGCGGCCAATGAATGCCTTCATGCTCTTCGCCAAGAAGTACAGAGTGGAGTACACACAGATGTATCCTGGGAAGGACAACAGGTATGCAAAGTCAATGAGATCCAGTGCACTTTTTCAAACTATTTTGGAGAGCAGAATTATCTATCACTGTGTCACATCTTAAGGTACAGTCACATTAATTTTCCACCTTAGTCTGGTTGTGTAATGTACTAAATAGCATGATGGCACAAACTAGAATAATGACATCTCATTATCACATCTCGCATTATCTCCAAACAGGAGTTGGACCAATTTATTAAGCTAATACGAACGCGTAGCCAGACCGGCTACGTAAACAAAGCCCAGAGAAGATACTATACTATGACTTTTTTTGACATACTATACTATGACTTTTTTAAACTTTTGTTTGACATACTATACTATGACTATTTTTTCGACATACTATACTATGACTTCTTTTATGACATTTCTTCGACATACTATAATATGATTTTTTTCGATATACTATACCATGACTTTTCGACAAACTATAGAATTACTTTTTTTTCACTTTTTCAACATACTATGACTACTATTTCCTCGACATACTATGACTTTCTTTTTTTTTTTTTTTTTTACATACTATACTATGATTTCTTTTGACATACTATACCATGACTTTTTTATAACTCTTTTTGCGACATACTATGACTTTTTTTGACATACTACACTATTTTTTTTTCGACATGCTATTCTGACTTTTTTTCAATTTAATATAGTATAACCTTTTTAACATAAACTATGACTTTTTATAACTCTTTTTGCGACATATAATACTATGACCTTTTTTTGACATACTACACTGACTTTTTTTCTTTTTTTTACGTACTGTACTATTTCTTTTGACATATATTGGATACCCTTTTCCTGCCTTTTAGTAAGAGATGTTGTGAATGAGGAAATAGAGTGATTTAATGACATTTTTTTTTTTTTTTTTCGACATACTATACTATGACTTTTTTTTTGACATACTACATTAAGATTTTTTTTTCTACATGCTATACTATAACTTTTTTAACATATACTATGACTTTTTATAACTGTTTTTGCGACATACAATACTATGACTTTTTTTCGACATGTCGAAGAAAGTGTCGAAAAAGTGATAGTATAGTATGTTGAAAAAAGTGATGAAAAAGTCAGTATAGTATGTTGAAAAAAGTGATGAAAAGGTCATAGTACAGTATGTCGAAAAAAAATCATTATAATATGTCGGTGAAAGTGATGAAAATGTCATATTATAGTGTGTCGAAAAAATTATGAAAAAGTCATTATATATTATGTCGAGAAAAAGTCATATATAGTATGTCAAAAATAACTGATGAAAAAGTCATAGTATAGTATGCCGAAAAATGTCAGTATAGTATGTCAAAAAAAGTGATGAAAAAGTCATAGTAAAGTTTGTCGAAAAAAGTGATATAGAAGTCTTGGTATAGTACGTCGAAGAAAGTGTCGAAAAAGTGATAGTATAGTATGTTGAAAAAAATTATGAAAGTTCATAGTATAGTATGTCGAAGAAAGTGATGAAAAAGTCATAGTACAGTATGTCGAAAAAAATTCAGGTAGTATGTCGAAGAAAGTGATAAGTCATTATATATTATGTCGAAAAAAGTCAGTATAGTATGTCGAAAAAAAATAGTATGTCGAAAAAAGTGATGAAAAAGTCATAGTAAAGTTTGTCGAAAAAAGTGATATAGAAGTCATAGTATAGTATGTCAAAAAAAGTGATGAAAAGTGATGAAAAAGTTATAGTATAGTATGCCGAAAAAAGTCAGTATAGTATGTCGAGAAAAAAAACATAGTATAATATGTCGAAAAAAGTGATGTAAAAGTCGTTGTATAGTATGTCGAAAGAAAGCTATAAGAAAGTCATGTATATCGAAAAAAGTGATGAAAAAGACATAGTACAGTATGTCGAAGGAAGTGAAAAAAAGTCATAGTATAGTATGTCAAAAAAAGTCAAAGTATGTTGAACAAAAAGTCATAAAAACGTTATAGTATAATATGTTCAATATGTTGAAAAAAAATATAGTATAGTATTTCGAAAAAAGTCATAGTATAATATATTGAAGAAAAGTCACAGCATAGTATGTCGGAAAAAAAGTCAGAATAGTATGTCGAAAAAAAGGCATAGTATAACATGTTGAAAAAAGTCATAGTATAGTATGTCGAAAAAAGTTATCTTATTGTATTTAGAAGAAAAAAAGTCATCCTATAGTATGTTGGTAAAAAGAGTCATAAAAAAGTCATAGTACAGCATGTGAAAAAAGTCATAGTATAGTAAGTAAAAAACATTTTTTTCGACATACTATACTATTACCTTCTATGACATACTTTACAATTTTCATAAAACCTTTCCACATATTACACTATGACTTTTTATGACAAACTATACTATGACTTTCATGAATTGTCTTTTGTCATACTAAACTGACATTTTATGACATTATTTATGACATACTATACTATGAGCGTTTTTTTACGGCATATACCCTGATTTTAAAGGGTGCAATATTCTGAAAAGGGCGAGTACTTAATCTTCTCTCTCTTACCTTACACTCCAGAGCCATTAGTGTCATCCTGGGTGACAAGTGGAAGAAGATGAAGAATGAGGAGAGGAGGATGTACACCATGGAGGCCAAGGCTCTGGCTGAGGAGCAGAAACGAATCAATCCAGACTGCTGGAAACGTAAAAGAACCAACTCAGTAAGGACCAAAGTCACTGCACTATAACATCTAGTAGCTTTTTTATAACATCCACATAGTGCATGTTAAATTATATTTACCCAGTCTTTGGTTTCAATCACTACTGTAGACCAACAGCTCATGTCGTCTTTCAACAGGGTTCCCAGCAGACCTAGATAATCCCCCAGAATCCTCAGAAGCTGCTGGCGTTTTGACACGGAGAGGTGCTGGACAGAGTCTGATGGACCGCTTGATGCCTCCTTCGCTCTCCTGTATTCTTGAGACTCAACTGTGATGCTGAATTCACTTGCTTTTTGTAACCTTGAAACGTTATTAGAGACGAACCAGAATTATGAACTATAAACAAAATATGTAATCTATTCACTAACAGTGCATATATTTTCTTATATCTTTAATGTCAAAGACGTCTTATTCCCCTGAAATAAGAATGAACCTTCTCATTTATTTCAGGTTATTTCATATTCAAGGTTGAACAGCATGTGGTGCTATGCGTCAGTGTAGAAGGAGCAGTAAAACAACAACTGTATTTATAATTGTAAAAATGGGAATTTTAGCTAACTTTTTCACAACTGTTCAAATTGATTATATTTGTAAGATTCAACATACTGCACAGATTGGTAACCCTTTCATACATTTTGTAATACAGTATATATTCTGCAGCTGAACTATTGCCAACAGTTTGTGATGCTGCCCCGCCAAGTTTTAAGGTTTTTGCCCAACCACCCAGCCATATGACGAGAGGGCTTTCAGCATGTGGTGGTGGGTTTACACTCAGTCACAAAGCACTTCAGGCCTTTGCTCTAAGTGTTTGTTTCTTTTTTGCACTTTATATAAATATGTAATCTCCTATACAGCCATTTATATACTGGTGGAAACCATTTGTATAATACAACTAGTATCTTGACAGTTAGCCGTTTGACACAATCATGGCCCAGTAGCCGTGCTCTGCTTTCAGGTTGCTCTTGATTTTTAAGTGCTTTGTTCATAATGTACAGGTTTCACAGCCCCAACAACCTCTTGCACAAAATATCCTTGTATCATATTATAAATATTTTTTTTTTTTTTAAACTTGCATCTTATCAAAGTGTTTGGCTCTTTTTCATAAACTGTAATCACAACCTGTGGGGATGCTTGGCTTTGTGTTTGAATACATGTTAAAATGTTTTTGCCCGTCTTTTGTTTTGAATAATTATCAGCTTCCTCCCGTGAACATGGGCGTTAAAGGGACTATTTGTAACTTCCAGAAATGCTTCTTAACAGCGACACCTGTGGCCGTGAAATCAACGAAAGTCAGCGTCGGGCTTGCGCTTGCTCGCTCTCAATATACCTGAACGAGCATCACTCAAAACAGTGAGGCGACACAAGTCAGCTAAAACCACAATATCTCTCTATATATCAGCTGCTTGGCAGTAATGTTAGCTGACCAGACGAAGGTCTCTCCATGAACATGATTTAGATCTGATCCTAGTGTTGGCTTTTCCTGCCTAAGTGCAGGCTGAGGCAGCGGGGCTCTGCAGCGTGTCTCCCTGCTCTCTCCGCCCGCAGCCGGAGAGAGCAGAGAAGACACCGGCACCCGGTCGGTAACGAGAAGACTACGTAAATCTCTGTAGAGCTCCGTTACTTCCCAAGACACGGGAAACCTCTGTTGGTCTGGAGGAGCTGCAGCAGTTATTTCTGCACAAACGTCCCCTGTACATTCACTAGATATTCTCAGAGCTAAACTAACTCTTCTGCAGTGTGGAGTGAGCGCGCGTTCACGTCTAGAGGTGGAGCGAGCTGAGCTGTCTGAGTGAAGGCGAGCAGGCAGAGGAGGAGGGTACAGCGGCTACACGCGAACGCGCATATGCGAGCGCGCATGTGTGCCGACCCGCTACATTTATGCACGTACAAAGTTACAAATAGTCCCTTTAAGTGACACGCCGAATCAGGCAAATTTTTATCTCAAGCTTTAAGAGCTCTCAAATATCCACAGATCTAAACATCGTCCCAGTAAAGCCTGATGTTTCCAGGTAACAACACATTTAAAGTGAGTTTTATTCTTCGGTTTTTCTCTGCCACATCAAAACCACCATGCACATACAGTATGCTAACAAAGCCTCCCAAGCAGCAATTGTACTGAAGCAAGACTATTCACACTTGGGCTGAATGAGGACAACGTTAAAAGGTTTTAATTGAATCTTATACTCACTGGAAGTGTGGTCTCTTCCTCTGGTGATGAAAAAGGGATCTGAAAGGAAAGGAAAGAGCACATTATCATAACCTTTCAACTGGTGATAATGTTTCTGAAGAAGATTTTTACAAAACATCCAGTGATGTAGTTAGATGTGCACGACTTGCTTAATTTACCTTGCGGCCTGATGCTTGCACAAAGACATTATAAAAACAACTGGTAATGATATGCAATATTTTTGTAAATTTTAAGACATAATTTACATTGTTAGAGAGCCAGAGGGCGCTGTCACTTCATTTTTGTTCAGTGGAAGATGTGCTGCCTTTCCCCCATGATATAAACACCTCTCTTTGTAAAAGATAACGTGATTATAAGGTCAATATAGAGATGACATTGATAATCCTGAATCTGTGGTTTAGAAAACTATAACATGTTGCAGTTGCATTAAAATAGCAGTAAATGATCAGCACTTTACCTTACTATACGTAAAAAAAAAAAAAAGTATATCCTTCAAATGATTTATGGGCGTTGGGAAGTTATTATGTTCATGTTTATGAACATCTTGAGGGCCCTGCTTGTCTGCAAGTAGAAAATGGTTAGTGTGAAAGGATGAGATTCATAGCTCTGTATGCTTCATGAAATAACAATGATCAACATCCTGCAAGCCTTGAAATCTAATTATAGCGTTTCCATAACAGGCCACTCCAAAATGATCCGCGTTGAATACTTTATGGAGTATTTTAGGAGAGGAAAGTTGTGTCGGATATGCTTCTGGCTCAACATTATTGTAAATGGATAACTAAAAAATGTAGTAGTTATTGTGGTCAGAAATTAAAAGCATTTTTCAAAGCTTGTCAGTTTTGTGAACTTAAAAAATCTGTCACTGTCATGAGGTAGATTACACAATATGGGAACAGACTTTTGAACTTTACTGTGTGAAGGAACAAGCTGCTGTAAAAATACACACAGTTGGGTCTTCTCACATTTGATTTCTAATGGCTCCTGTACTGAGGTTTAATTTAGGATTTTAAAAAAAAATTAACATCACTAGAGAACATATAAAGATATCTACCCTATAACAGTAGGACTGGGACGATTACGCTTATCTACCGATTCCATACCATCACAATACTTTGGTGCCGATTCGAAATGTATTGCGATTCTAAAAGTATTGCGATTCGATATTATGATTTATTGCCATTTTTGTTAACTTTTTTAACACTTGACCATAGGAAAAGGTTGAGTCATACACTTCTAGGGACTTTTAATTTGGAAAATATCTAAATTAATACAGTAAAAATGTTTTATGTTCAGCATGTATGTAGTCAGAGATGTCCTGATGTCAAATATATAAGTATCATTTCCCTCACAAATTAGTGGTATTTTCTTTTGATTTAAAGGGGACATGTAATGTTTTATACTTCTGGTGAATATAATCCATCAATCTTATTTCCATATACAGACGTAGGCAAAATCGTTGGTACCCTTCCGTTAAAGAAAGAAAAACCAACAATGGTCACTGAAATAACTTGAAACTGACAAAAGTAATAATAAATAAAAATTCACTGAAAATGAACTAATGAAAATCAGACATTGCTTTTGAATTATGGTTCAGCAGAATCATTTAAAAAAACAAACTAATGAAACTGGCCTAGACAAAAATGATGGTACCCTTAACTTAATATTTTGTTTCACAACCTTTTGAGGCAATCACTGCAATCAAGTGATTTCTGTAACTCTCAATGAGACTTCTGCACCTGTCCACAGGTATGTTGGCCCACTCCTCGTGAGCAAACTGCTCCAGCTGTCTCAGGTTTGAAGGGTGCCTTCTCCAGACTGCATGTTTCAGCTCCTTCCACAGATGTTCAATAGGATTTAGATCAGGGCTCATAGAAGGCCACTTCAGAATAGTCCAATGTTTTGTTCTTAGCCATTCTTGGGTGTTTTTAGCTGTGTTTTGGGTCATTATCCTGTTTGAGGACCCATGACCTGCAACTGAGACCAAGCTTTCTGACACTGGGCAGCACATTTCGCTCCAGAATGCCTTGATAGTCTTGAGATTTCATTGCACCCTGCACAGATTCAAGACACCCTGTGTCAGATGCAGCAAAGCAGCCCCAGAACATAACCGAGCCTCCTCCATGTTTCACATTAGGTACAGTGTTCTTTTCTTTGGATGCTTCATTTTTGCGTCTGTGAACATAGAGCTGATGTGACTTGCCAAAAAGCTCCAGTTTTGTCTCATCTGTCCAAAGGACATTCTCCCAGAAGCTTTGTGGCTTGTCAATATGCATTTTGGCAAATTCCAGTCTCGCTTTTTTATGATTTGGTGTCCTCCTCGGTTGTCTTCCATTAAGTCCACTTTGGCTCAAACAGTGACGGATGGTGCGATCTGACACTGATGTACCTTGACCTTGGAGTTCACCTCTAATCTCTTTGGAAGTTGTTCTGGGCTCTTTGGTTACCATTCGTATTATCCGTCTCTTCAATATGTCATCAATTTTCCTCTTGCGGCCAGGTCCAGGGAGGTTGGCTACAGTCCCATGGACCTTAAACTTCTGAATAATATGTGCAGCTGTAGTCACAGGAACATCAAGCTGCTTGGAGATGATCTTATAGCCTTTACCTTTAACATGAAGGTCTATAATGTTCTTTCTGATCTCCAGAGACAACTCTCTCCTTAGCTTTCTGTGGTTCATGTTCAGTGTGGTACACACCATGATACCAAACAGCACAGTGACTACTTTTCACCCTTTAAATAGGCAGACTGACTGATTACAAGTTTGAAGATACCTGTGATGCTATTTACAGGACACACCTTAGTTTAACATGTCCCTATGGTCACATTATTTTACATCTTTTCTAGGGGTACCATCATTTTTTGTCCAGGTCAGTTTCATTAGTTTGTTTTTTAAAATGATTCTGTTGAACCACAATTCAAAAACAATGTCTGATTTTCATTAGTTCATTTTCAGTAAATTTTTATTTATTATTACTTTTGTCAGTTTCAAGTTATTTCAGTGACCATTGTGGGTTTTTCTCTCTTTAACGGAAGGGTACCAACAACTTTGCCTACGTCTGTATGTATTTTGTATATACAGTTCCCTTTAACACTTTTACTTCCGCTAACTATATATGGGTGCTCTACAGTTGTAACGTCAGCTGATTTGACCCGAAGATGCGAGTGACAGCTGGTTTGACCACACGTTACCGCAATACGATAACGTTTCCTGTCCATGACAGAGTTAGCATGCAGCTTTAGCCGTGATGTCTAGCTCTGCTTTGCCTGGTAATGTGTGAAACCCAAAGTGTTTCCATACTTTACTGTATGTGTGTTCACCACGTTGGATTTAAAATATGATGGTGCAGGTCGTATCCACACGGACCCTCCATCGATTTCTACTTTCTCGGTGTTATTAATAAAAATTTTATGTCGACGAATATTTTCCTAAAAATAATACATCGACAGAGGTTTTAAGAAAGGTGCCGAATAAAAGTATGGCTGTTCCTGAAAAAAAAATATTATGATTGTGAATTTATCATTTTAAAAATGTTGGTGGTTCCAAAATGAATGTTTTGTTTATCTCTGTGGAAGATATCTGACATTTGGTCCCCACTTCTAACAAAGCTTGTGTGTCAATAGGAAAAAACACATTGGTATCACGTGGTATCTCTGGGTCGTCAGTTAGTCTGGAAAAAGACAGATGGTAGAGATTGACTGTAAGTGCCGGCAACGTCTTGTTATGAAGTATATGAAATGGAACGGGGGAGGGAGAATGTTTGGTGGCTGAATGTTGTCAATGTTATCAATAGCTCTTTTAAGTACAGCAAAAATAAAGCAATCATTAATTCATTTAAGATCACTGGGTTGCGTTCGGCAGAGAGAGGTGTAGTTCTGCACAAATGGCTTGCATTTATGCATAAGGTCTTTTGACAGGAACAATTAAAGAAGGAATGAATACTAAAATGAACAATTCGAATGGAGAGAATCGGAGACAGGGATCATCACTGCTGGCTTCCTCTTAAATCAGAAGCTGCACCTTAATCAAGGCTTTCTAATTAGGGGCAATTAGCTTTAGTAATTCACTGAGAGATAGCAGACTTTCTGTGTCTTTGTTAGAGCAAGGTGTTTTTGTCTGGGTTGGCACTCCTCTCTAAATGATATTTTGTTACATGACTATTTTTGAGCTTTTTTTTAAACTGGTTATTATAATTACACAATTTTCTGTATGACCTGTTCAAACAAAGAAAAAAGAGCTGGATTCATACAGTACCTGGCTTCATTTTTATATTAGTAATTTATCAATCACCTGAGCAAATGAAGCATGAAATACTTTTAGATTCTCTTTGCATGTTCATGCTCATTTGTCACTCGTCTCAAATCACTATGCAACATACTGTGTCAATTTAGGGAAAAGGATCTGACATTAAGAAGACAACCGCGCAGGTAACAAAAAGATAAGTGGATATATTTTCTCTCTCTCTCAACCATCTCTGGCATCTCACAGGTGCCATGACATTTGAAGAGAGCTGAAGATTTCTGCAGATTTACTGGATTGTCAATAGTGACGGAGGGGAAGTATGTGGCAGGGGAGTGAGCGACAAAAGGGTTCTTTTTAAACAATCTTATGCCATTTATGTCCCGATAGCCTTTAACTTGAAAAGTTAAAGCGATATTAATGCGTTGACGCAAATTCATTTTAACGCCACTAATTTCTTTAACCCATTAACGCAATTGATCTTTCAGAGGTTGTAGCAGGCTCAGTTATAAAGCTAGAGTGAAGTTCCTGGTATCATAAAAAACTAGAAAACCAAAGGAATTCATTGGTACCAACCATGTACGCTCCAAACGTGCGCTAAATTTTAGCGAGGAAAAAACTGTCATTGCCATTTTCAAAGGGGTCCCTTGACCTCTGACCTCAAGATATGTGAATGAAAATGTGTTTTATGGGTACCCACGAGTCTCCCCTTTACAGACATGCCCACTTTATGATAATCACATGCAGTTTGGGGAAAGTCATAGTCAAGTCAGCACACTGACACACTGACAGATGTTGTTGTCTGTTGGGCTGCAGTTTGCCATGTTATGATTTGAGCATATTTTTTATGCTAAACACAGTACCTGTGAGGGTTTCTGGACAATATTTGTCATTGTTTTGTGTTAATTGATTTCCAATAATAAATATATACATACATTTGCATAAAGCATATTTCCCCATTCCCATGTTGATAAGAGTATTAAATACTTGATAATTCTCCCTTTAAGGTAAATTTTGAATAGATAAGAAATGCGTGATTAACTTGCGATTAAGTGATGAAATATTTTAATCGCTTGACAGCCCTAGAAAAAATTAAGTATAGTATGTATAAAAATGTAAAAAAAAAACGTATAGTATGTCATAAAAGGTCATAGTATAGTATATCGAAAAATGTGATAAAAAAAAGTCATAGTTTAGTATGTTGAAAAAAGTGTAAAAAGTCATAGTTTGGTATGTCATAAAAAAAGTGCTAAATTTTGGCAAGGAAAACTGGCATGGCTATTTTCAAAACATATTTGCCCCCTTTAAGGTACATTTTGAACAGATAAAAAATGTGTGATTAATTTGCGATTAATCCCGATTAATAATATGGACAATCATGCAATTAATCCCAATTAAATATTTGAATCGATTGACAGCCCTACCTTTAACACATAATCAACTCTTTTGAAATACTCTTTTTTGTGTGGACAATAATTGTGTTAGTTGGTTTAAAATGCAATCCTACGGTGGTGACAAGATTGTGTCAGTGCTTCTTTTTTAACTTCACCTAAAGTACAGTCATAATCCTGCTGCTGAACATGATGGACAGCTCAAAACGTTTGTTCAGCCCATTAAGAGGCCAGCAAAGAACAGTGAATGTTTATCTTGTCACTTTCACTCAGTCGCCCAGTAATTTGAAACCCTCTGCAGGAGCACAAGGTGCAGTGGTTCTCCCCATTACAGCTGCAAGGGGGCAACACTGGGCAACAATCGGAAATCTGTGCTCACTGAATTTAACCTTCATTCAGGAGTGGGCTGCTGATACAGAGTGCACTCTAAAAGCAGCAGGATATTGGTGGAAATCTGTCTGATGTTGAAGTGCAGATCAAACAGATAAAGCTAAGATTTCCTGATTGGATCAAATCATGCTTCACCCTACAAATCACCTACTCTTTACATTGCAGCTGCACATTTTCGTACACATACAACACTATATTGACCATTTTTAGTCATGTCAGAAATTTTAAACTTGAGCTATAGGTATATTAGTTGAAAGAATGGACTATTTTGAAAATCTACCGCTGATTCACAGCATGTTCAAGTGCTGGAAAGAGGCTCTGAAATCTGAGATCTGAGAGTTTGACGCTGATAGTAGGTTAATGTGAATTTGACAACTCCCATGCATTAAAACAGGTGTTCAGCAAATTATAAATCAACAAACTATAGACATTATAACCCGATCTATATGGGATTGATGAGGATGATACAAATAGAGTAAAACAAATTGGATTTATTTGCAGATAGTTTTTAAAAATATTGTTATATAAACCCAAAACATTTTTGATGAGGAGGAATTTGTGGAAAATAAACTTGGCAGTGCTCTCTGGTATGTAATTACGCTGTGACCTATAACACATCTTTGGCATTTTTATAGTGGAATGTTTTGTTTCTTATTGGCCAACATATACGCCAATAAAATATGCAGAATCTGCAATAAACTAATATTGGCTGATATTGGTCTAGCTCTGGTACATATGGCAGTGTCCAAAATTAACTTGTTGACCAACCCGCCAAGGGGACTGGTAGATGAAAAAATCTACCAGGCAAGCTTATTTTTTACCAGCCAAAATGATAATTTGCCTTTTTGTGTCACGTACACATTTGTTTCAGTACATTTCATTGAGTAAATAAGGCATTATATTGAATACAAAACTAAGAGTACTTAATCAATAATTAATTTGTATGTTTGTTTTGATTTTGATGTTATTTAGGGCTGGGAAGATACACCTATCTCCCGATTCAATACTATCACGATACTTGGGTGCAGATTCGATATGTATTGCGATTTTTAAGTATTCCCACAATTTTCGTTAATTTTTTTAATACAAGACCATGGGAAAACGTTGAATCATACACTTCTAGGGACTTTTAATTTGAAAATATCTAAATAAATACATTAAAATGTTTGATTTTCAGCATATATGTAGTCAGAGATGTCCTGAAGTCAAATATGTATTTATAAGGGGCATATCATGTTTTATACTTCTGGTGAATATAATCCAATCAATCTTATTTATACATATATGTAATTTGTATATTCAGTTCCATTTGTTAACACCTGATTTTGAAAACTGGACGTAGTCACACGTGTATATGTCCGCTAACTTCACCAAGTCCGTTGCTAGCTGCCTTTGTCAGTTCCGCTCTCTTTATACATCCATGGTCAGCTCCATTGGGGCCGTTTGAATGCATTTAACATAAATGTCAGTATATGGGTGCTCTACAGTTGTAGCGTCGGCTGATTTGACCACAGAGATGCGCGTGACGGCTGGCTTGACCGCACGTTAACGCAATACGATAACGTTTCCTGTCCATGACAGAGTTAGCATGCAGCTCTGCTTTTCCTGTCAATGTGTGAAACCCAAAGTGTTTCCATACTTTACTGGATGTGAAGTGTTTACCACGTGAGGGTGCAGGTCGTATCCACGCAGACCCTCCGCCGTTTCCTACTTTCTCATTTCAGCTCGTGGTTTGTTTTGGTTTTTGAGGGATACGGAACAAATATGATGTCACATTACTGTGATTACAACAATAAAAGCGCTAACTTCCTTCTGCCTCCGCATAGACTCAAATGAAGTAAACATATAAATTCTGCCATTAAAAATCCATTTTAAAATCGTAAAAAAGCAAAGTTGCGATACATAGCTGAATCTATTTTTTTTCCCACCCTTATTACTTATTGTCCGACATATAAACCAATAAAATATATCTGCAATAAACTAACATTGGCTGATATTGGTCTAGATCTAGTACATATGGAAAGCTATAGTTTTGCAATGATTAGGTGGAAACAGCATTAAACGTGATTGATTAAAAATGGTGATCAAGAGCAATACATAAATTCAGTTTAACAGAGCACATACTATACAAGCAAGCATAATGTATTCACAGGAACTGTATTTCCCTTCTCTTTTGTCTCTTTCCTTCTCTAACTATATTCTATAACCTGTCGCACTACCGTTCGTCTTTTGTCCTTTTATACCGCCAACATCCCTGCCTGCCTATTGCTCTCTCCCTTGTGTTTCGGAGCCCTAATTGGATGGTGTGTGAACACAGTGAAAGGGGGAAAATCATTCCATTTTCTTCCACAGGTTTCAGGCAACGGAGAGACGAATTGAATAAGCCCCTGCTGATAGAATTTGCACTTTGGTCTGACGGCTGAACAACAGAACAGCCACGACGACAGAAATCACAGTACAGTCAAACAAGAAGCCGGGGACACAACCGCTGCATGGCATACTAATCCACACTAATGCTCATACTGTAGCTGCTGGCCTGGATTACATAGTTGTTAATGTAGACACAGACAAGCCCAAAAAAGTCTGGGCCGAGTCACTTTTCAGGTGATTGCTTTTGTAGTCCAACAGAGTAGATTGCGTCACAGCTGTGTGACATAACTTTTTAATACCATAAAGTAGTGCTGAACGGATTATTCAGTTAATCGTTGAATAACAGAAAATGTATTAACAACCTTTGATAATCAATATATTATTTAAATTACTTATCAAGCAATGACATGGCAATCCTAACATGCTAATGTTCAGCATCAGTGTTTACTTATAATGTTTGTAGATGAGAAATCAGGGGATTAACAAAGTGATATTACAATTTATTATTATAATTTCAGTTGTTGAGACATTTTGTTCAAAACCACAGGAAAAGTCAGGGGATCACAAAAGTCAATAGGAGTCATCCTCTGGGGACCACGAATACCTGCGTTAAATTTCCTTACAATCCAACCAATAGTTATCAAAATATTTCATTAAAAGTCCAAAAATGTCTGGTGTCGCTAGTGGAAAGGTTGGAGGATCACCAAAGGCAGTAGGATTCATCCTCTGGGAACAAAAATGTCTGTACAAATTTAACCGACTGACCCCCAGAGCCATGCTGCTGGTATGGCTAAAACAAATGCCAAAAATGTGCTGGTTCCAGCTTCTCAAAGGTGATTATTTGCTGTTTCTCTCCATTATATATATATATATATGCCATAAAAGTTATAAAAAATATCATAGTATAGTATGCCACAAAAAGGTAATAAAGAAAAGTCATCGTATAGTATGCCATAAAAAGTCACAAAAAAACATAGTATAGTATGCTATGTCCTAAAAATGAACTAGAATTGAAGTAGAATCGATGTAATAGAAAAAGATATCGGGTGCACAAGAATGGGACAGACATGAGCTCACAGTGACCTTGACCTTTGACCACCAAAATCTAATCAAGTCATCCTTGCGTCCAAATGGACGTTTTTGCCAAATTTGAAGAAATTACCACCGGGCGTTCCTGAGATATCGCATTCACCAGAATCGGATGGATCTGAGGTCACAGTATGCCATAAAAACTCATCAAATATATCTTAGTATAGCATGCCATAAAAAAAGTCATAAAAATGTCATAATATAGTATGTCATTTTTTTTTTTTAAATGTCATAAAAAGTCAGTATGCTTCAAAAGAATCATAAAAAAGTAATTGTATAGTATGCCATACAAACTTCATAAAAAGTCATAGTATAGTATTTTACAAAAATGTCACGATATATCATGAAAATCTAAATCTAAAATCCAAACTGTATGTGTGTATGTCCGTATCTCAAGAATCGTTTATCCATCTACTTGGTGGGTTTATTGCTGGGGACCCAAGGACGGGCAGTGTCGAAGTTGGTGCAATTTGGACATGCAACACGTTCAATATTAATAACCTTTGAATAAACAAACGATAGCACTCGGTGCTGCAGCGGGGGGCGGGGTTCAGTGCTCTGTGGACGGTGGTTTCCAATCCTAAAAAGACTCATGGTGTTTTTATAATTAAGAAGTTATGTGAAATTACAGCGTTATGCTACTGTACAAATGGTGTTATCCCAATCAGTTCCACACTTTGAGGTTGACAGAGTTGTTTAATTTGGTATCAGATAGGTACATAGTATCAGGAGATACCCAGAGTTTGGGTAATTGGATCGATTTAATGAAAGAAAGAGTTGGATTGGTACATCCTTAGAAACTGTGATGGGCATAGCCTGAACAAGTACTCAAAAAAACAATCCTCACATTAGTCGATAACGAAGATAACTGCTCATTACAGCCCTGATATAATGGAAATAAAATAGAGGAAGTTAGAAAGCAAAAGCTATTTCTTCTGTGAAAATAGTCACAAATTGAGATGCAATGAGCTTTTATTACTGCCTGTACACTAATCGATTAATATTTTCCGAGAAATCGTGCTCAGGGTTCAGACAGAGGCTCTAGCCAGTACATGACTGAAAACAGTAAACACAATAAGCCTCAGATCCTCATTTCCTGTGTTTACTATATCGAAAGATGCAACTCAGGCTTTGATAACGTAATTAACGTCTCCCAGGGATCAATAAGCCTAGAGCACACTGCTAATGAGACATCAAGGCATGACAGAGAGAGAGAGACAGACAAAGAGAGACACCTGACTCTACTTACGTTATGCACAGCGATCTACTGAATGAATGGGAGCTAAATAAATATATTTGTTTCTATAGGGCACCATAAAATGCAAGTTAGTGAGACCAGAACAGGAAATTATTCATTGATTGTTGACATATTATGGGGTGAATTAAAAGATAATTAGATTTTTGTCATTGCATGCTCATCTAATGTTATTGGCTTCTTATTGGCTCAGGAGCCTTTGTGAGTAGTCTGAGCTGTTTGCCTGAAGTGATCTGCAGTGTTATCAGGAGACCAATAAAGATATTTGAAATTATGCAGCTGACTAATTCATCAAAACAGAGACGCTACCAGTTCTAACATGACATCCACTGCAGCAGAACAGCTGTCGGGGGTATGACATGCTGTTATGCTCATTACGTTGTGCGGGCGTTCTACAGAGATGATAATGGGTCATGGACTAGTTCACAAGCTATTGACTGACTGAACTGCAGATCTCCACAGAGAAGCAGTGAGAGTTTGTAATTAAACTGTGACTGTATGGGGGAAAATCATTTTAGTTACAAAGGAGGGCTTATGTGTATAACAGTATTCAGAAACACCAGGAATACTGCCACTTTAACAGACCCATACATGAATGGCAACAACAATAACTCTAATTCATATTTACATATGAATTAAAGAGAGAACGTCAGTGGTTATGAACTTTAACAGACCCATACATGAATGGCAACAACAATAACTCTAATTCATATTTACATATGAATTAAAGAGAGAACGTCAGTGGTTATGACTGAGTGTACTGTGGTGGCTGCTCGCATGTTTGTATGTAAATACATATGTACAAAGTAGTATAGTAGTAGTATATAGCATTTTAAATATCAATATTAAGATTGTCAATAGATTAAAATAGTTAATCGCGATTAATCGCAAATTTTGTATCTGTTCAAAATGTACCTTAAAGGGGGATTTGTCAAATGTTTAATACTCTTATCAACATGGGAGTGGGCAAATATGCTTGCTTTATGCAAATGTATGAATGTATTTATTATTGGAAATCAATTAACAAAACACTGACAAATATTGTCCAGAAACCCTCACAGGTACTGCATTTAGTATGAAAAATATGCTCAAATCACAACATGGCAAACTGCAGCCCAACAGGCAACAACAGCTGTCAGTGTGTCAGTGTGCTGACTTGACTATGACTTGCCCCAAACTGCATGTGATTATCATAAAGTGGGCATGTCTGTAAAGGGGAGACTCGTGGGTACCCATAGAACCCATTTACATTCACATATCTTGAGGTCAGAGGTCAAGCGATCCCTTTGAAAATGGCCATGACAGTTTTTCCTCGCCAAAATTTAGTGCAAGTTTGGAGCGTTATTTAACCTCCTTCGCAAATCGCCCTCCTGGGCAAATTTAATTTTTGAGTTGATAATGTCACTAGAGGAAAAGTTAGGGGATCACCAAAGTTCTTACAATTCATCCTGAGGGGGGCATGAATGTTTATGCCAATCCATCTAGTAGAGGCTGGGATATTTCTATGAATAAGTAAAAATTTGTCGTGCTAGTAGAAAGGTTACGGGATCACCAAAGTCATATGAATTCATCCTCCGGGCACTGTGCATATTTTTACCAAATTCCATGACAATCCATCAAATAGTTGCTGAGATATTCTAGTCTGAAGCAAAGTGGTGGACCGACCAACGTTGCCGTCTATTGAGCTGGGCTTCATATCCAATATAGTCATAGAGCAGTTTTTCCCATTCATTTGTCACATTGCCCACAACGACCTACTGTAATACACCCAAATACATCAACACCATAGATGCCACAGTATAAACAATAAGGTCAAAATCTCTGAAGACAAATTTGCATGGCCTTATTGTCCTATATCGCGCAACTCTACTTCAAAGTGTGCTCTCACACACATAAATCCAAAGTAAAAGATTAATTCTGTAACCCGGCACTCAACTTGTGCTTCACACGATAAACATGCCACGATGAGTGAGAATTAGTCTGTGCCAAGGACACAGAAGAAGGTAAGCAAGCACTGCTTTGGATCTGGGCGCCTAATCTGTTATTGAATCTTTGGAGACATCAATGAAAACCTAATAGGCTGCTGCTCTGAGCCTGCCTGTGGTATGGGCAAATCCCTGATATCTGCTCTGCCCATCACGTGTGCATATTACATCCAACATTGGTCCTCCAAAACACTGGCACAACTCTTTTCTCAATTAAGTGCTTCTTTTTCCATTTGCTATTTCAGACTATTAAACAAAAAGGTACTGGTCTTGCAGGATACTAGCTGTGATGTCGGGGACTAATTCTCTAAGACAATGGGCCTCATTCACAGATATCTTCCTAAGTATTTTCTTACATTTGTGCTTGAGAAAGGTTCGAAGAAAAGTCTACGTCAGATTCACGTTGTGTCTTAAACCGCAGAAATGTTCATACATGTGTCTTTATAATGATGAATCCTACTGTTCTTGTAATTGAAGGCGTGTGCCAGTGGATCCTAATTAGCATAGATAAACGCCCTGCCGATCCATATAAAAGGGCAGGAGACTGCAGTGCACACAGAAATAAAGAGAGTACACCACCGGACTCGAAACATAACAATAGTTCTGATGTGTGTTGAAGTGAAAGTGTAGTGTTTATTTTAATAGACCATAATGTTTTGTAAAATTCTGTAATGAAAATAATTATTAGAAACATTATAAATTATGAAAAATATTATTGTTATTAAAATAAATTAAACGGTAGAAATTAAGAAGAACAAAAAATGTTTGTAAATTCTGCGTAAATTCTGTTCTTACCTAAGAACAAATCCCAAATAAGAAAAAATTGGTGAATGTCAGAATCTTCATAAAAACTCTAATCACATGATTGTCCATAGTTAATCGCGATTGATTGCAAATTAATCACACATTTTTTTATCTGTTCAAAATGTAACTTAAAGAGAGATTTGTCAAGTATATTGTCAACATGGGAGTGGGCTTGCTTTATGCAAATGTATGTATATATTTACTATTGGAAATAAATTAACAACACATTTTCAACCCATTTTCATTCACAGATCTTGAGGTCAGAGGTCAAGGGGACCCGTTTGAAAATGGCCATGACTGTTTTTCCTCCCTAAAATTTAGCGTAAGTTTTAGCCTCCTCTCAACAAGCTAGTATGACATGGTTGGTACCAATGGATTCTTTAGGTTTTCTAGTTTCATCTGATGCCAGTATCTTCACAGGAAAGTGAATGATGATGATTTCATATGTTGTCTGCTGTGATGCGTCTGACTTCTGTATCTTTTTCTATTTGTTACTGTGCATGGGTGACCATACTAGTTTCTCCTCTGGGGATTAATTAAATGATCCAATCTAATAATCTTATTGTTGTTTAAATCACCATTTTTTGTTTAGAAATGACTGAGGCTGAAACTGACAATTATTTTCATTAGAAAGTGACCTGCAGATTATATTTTTCAATAGTGGAAATGTCCAGCACATTTCCACAAGCCCGAGGTGACATACTATTGTAAATACGTATATAATATTATCAATAGTAGCAATTCATATTTGCATTTTTGCAGGTGCAGAATCAAGAGTCTGCATAATGTGATGTTAGTGGCTTATTGTGTAGTTATAGAGGTGCTGTGTGCAAAATTCAATAAAACATCCATGATCACCTCAGAGACATTCATGACCTCACATCCTCCGGTACTGTAGATTTATCACCCCACAGGCTGATGTCCTGAGCAGCCACCATTAGTATGCTGTTATTTCATTCCTCTGAAGTCTGAGCTGGCCTTGTGTTGGATCACTGCATTTTACCACTATATATGGCTGTAACATCAAATGCAAATCCTGTCTGAGCAACTACTTAAAGATTGAATATAGAAGAAACAATCAGATATTGTAAGATGTTGAAAGTCTTTATAGATAACAAGCGTTTGAGCCTTATAGGCAATCATAAAAATAGGCCCAAAAAAGGGAGAAGCATGACTGATTTACAGTAGCATGTTAATGTTGGCATGTCTAGTCTACATCCCCTCTGTTCTCCATCTCCAGTGCAATAACACACACAGAGAAGAGCTTTCACAGACCTCAGATATCATCACTCAAACGTCACCGCCCTCTTAAACTAACGCTCACCTTTTGATGATATCTCACTTCTACTTTCAAACATTAATAGTTGCTCTCCTGGTTATTAAATAATTCACCACGCGTGCAGCCATTTCATTTTATTACTACATTTGTCAGGGAATGGTGGCAGTGGACGAGGGAGGGGACTTGTCATTTTAACCTTCTGAGACGCACAATAGAGCAGTTTTTGGTCTTTTTTAGGGGGAGATAGCAGGTCAACAGTAGATGTCACAGAGGTGGTGTGCATCATCTGAAAACTGAGAACCTGAAGATTAATTTGAGATGAAGCTCAGTACTGCGTGTCAAGTTATTCTAGTCATAAATCAGAAATAAACATGAATTAATGAATTCATTATTTAAAATGAATTGTAAAAGTCTATAAGGGTTAAGAACATTCTGATCCAATAGAGTGAGTCCTCACATGCTAGTGTTATATGACTTATAGACACTGAATACTAGTACTGCCTCGGGACGATCTCCAAGGTGGACAAAACAGGTCTGTTGGGAAGGTTAAAGGCCTGGATATACCAGCTCTCCATACTGTTAGTTAATGTTAGTTTAAGTAATTTTCTCACTCATACATGGCAGTTAAAGTAAACGAAAAATTGAAAACGGGCGAATAACAACGTTAGACGTAACGTTACAATACCATAACAGCAGCAGTGCAGAATCAAAAAACACAGGACGCGGTGTTAAAATGTGTCCCTTGTGCCAATAGGTGGTGAGCACTTCCACGAAATTCACCTTGTTGTTTAGAGTGGTTGACAATTGACAGGTGGGGGTTCTCAGAGTTTGTGGGAGGGTTGCCTGGGTTGTGACATTTCAGGAGATATTAGTTTCAATTTCAGATATTACTTTTAATATGGGGCGATGAAGAAACATTTAGAAAATCCACTTTAAGTGCCTACTACTAACAGAAACACGTTCCTAGTTTTGATAATCCCAATATATTGTGTTTGGGTGGGGACAAAAAGTAGGACACGGTGCAGTCCTGCAGTCGCTGACGTCTTGACAAAGTGCTCCGGGATGCTTTTGCTTTCGGAAGTGTTTGTGCATAGCAGTTGTACTGCTGTGATAAGCCATTTCCAATTTGCAGAGCTTACAGAGCACCACATTGTTGGGTCTGAAATACTTCCATACTTTAGAGGATAGTGAGCGAGGTTTTTTAGCTGCAGCTTTTTCTCCAGGGGAATGCATGCCGTATTTTCTGTATTACGTCGACAAATTGCATCAGCCCTACCAACTGGCAACTGGAGGTAAGCAGCTGAAGTTCCCAGCCCGGATGACATCAACCCAGCTTCGACTAGATATGATCATCGTTTCAGAGTCCACCAAGCAACCGATCAGTGCCCTGGGAAGAGCGTATGGATGAGACGAGAGGAAGCGCATCACGTACTAAGAGCTTGTGGAAGGCAGGTGAACTCGCTGTGAGCCTGTCGACTGCCGAAGACTTGCAGGGTGTTCACTCTGCAAAGTTACGCTACTCGATGATACGCTACCCGGCATCATCCGTAAGGCAAAGAGGAAGGCCATCAGATCCGCTAATGATCAATCCCGGCTGAGTCGCCTGGGTGAGGGTGTCTGATGTTACGAGATCCGAAGCACCCGATGACTCCAGGTTCCATCACTGAGGATGCATCCCACCGAATCTGCAGGATGTATCTTTCATGTGCAAATAAGAACCATTTTTATATCAATTAATCTGTTGATTATTTGATCAATTACTGAATAAATAGTGTGGTTTATTCTATAAAAAGGCAAGAAAATAGTGGGAAATGACCATCACAGTTTTCTAAAGCCCAAGGTCATTCGTATCTTTAAACTCAAAGATATTCAGTTTAAAATGAGAAAAGCTGCAAATATTCACACTGGAGAAGCTGGGCCCAGATAAAGTTTGACATTTTTGCCTGATAAATCACAACTATTACAAAAAAACTGGTTTGACACTGGAAAAGCTGTGACAAAAATTCAAAAAGTGATGAATACACACATTGTGGCACAAACTCAAAAAAATGCTGACTGACAAGACTGTAAATCATCAGCCACAGATCTGGATATCAGCCTCAATCAGGCAACACATTTGTTTTTATTTGCAGGCTTAGAGCACCAGTTGTTTTGTTTGCAGCGACGTCCTGTGATCTGCAGCCGACTGAAGTGGACGGCGCTCGTCACGCTGACGTTCTGTAGATGGATGACGGCTGAGACACCGTGTTGCAGCTGCTGCTACCTGCAGGCCACAGCCCACCGGGCAGACTCTGTGACCTGATCTGATCATGATGGATGGCTCCGTCAGCCCGTCAGGAACACCCCAAACCCAAATACACACACACACACCAGGCATGTAAGGTTAGAGGATTATATGTTGACTGCCTTTCTACTATATGTTACTGAAACACTACACGCTAAAAATATTAAATAAAGACATTAGAAAGAGAAACAAATGTAATAACACAGGGGAAAAGGAACAGAAAGAGACACTGGAAGTAGGTGACGGTTATTGAGAAAATAAAGGTGAGAAGAAAGAGCGAGCACAGAGAGAGCTGTCATGGCAACGTTCTAAAAATGACAAAGCAACAGTTAATTACCACCTCCACCCACAGGTATGATGCATACATAATGACGGAGGTGACAGGACACCTGCTACAAAGCCTCAGCTAGTTATCACCTGCAGGTATTTCTGGAGCGCCGTGTGCCGGGAGACTAGCCCAGTTTTTTGTTTCCGTACGTAAGGAAAATGTGAAAGTGTGAGGGAAATACCAAGAGATCTGCTTCTGTCAGAGAAACGGTTTGACATGAAGTCTCTGCAGGATTTGCCAGAGACAATTTAGAGGTTGCTAGTTGTACTATCATACCCCTTTTCTGGGTGGTTGTGTTCGACATGCAGGATATAGTATTCTCCTAAAGACCTTTACAACCTAATAAAGTGGTAAAGATGACATCCCAGTTAATTCAATAACATCAGCTACAATCGTAGCACAATTTACCACTACATGTAATTAATTATCACTCTGCTGCCGCGTTGTTACGTTGTTGTTTCAGACCAGATGCGCTGTGATCCACTTATCTATTCAGCCTATAGTCTACTATCACTGTTATTTGACTTCAGACTCAAATCAGTCACTATTCAGACAAACTGCAAGTTCATCAAAGATAGTTGCGAGCTCTGGTGTCATTACAACAGACAGGATAAAAGGGGAATCGACCTGACTCCTTGAAGTGACCTAAAGCTGCGTGGCAAAATGCAGACAAAGCAACTGCCAGCTGCACAGGAAAAAAAAGTAGGATCAGGTTTTCAGGGGCTACAGGCTCAAAGAAGAAGATTTCCACATCTCTGATAAAATCACTGCCAGACAGACACTACTAGGGCTAGGACGATACACCTATCTCCCGATTCGATACTATCACGATACTTGGGTGCCGATACTTGATATGTATTGCGATTCTACAAGTATTGCAATTCAACATTAAGATTTATTGTGATTTTACTTAACTTTTTTAACACTGGACCATAGGAAAACAAAATGTATATGGAAAATATCTAAATCAATGAATTAATTGGTCCATTTTATCTTGGAAAACTAGACACTGTGTTCACTTTTCTCCTTTCGACAAAGACATTTTCCACCTGCAGCTCCTGCATGAACAGCAGCCTACGCTTGACAGTGTTGTGTCATGCAGCCTGTACACAAGCACGTGGGATCTATAATAGTGTATCCAGTATAGACCCTGTTACTCTTATTAGGACAGCCTGACCCCCGGTAGACAAATAGGAAGAGCACTGCATTTTATTGAAAAATCTGAATTAGTGCCTTCATCCAGTGGGCCGGATTGGACTCCTTGGTGGGCCAGTTCTGGCCCTCGGGCTGTATGTTTGAAACGCCTGTCTAAGACCTCGCTGTGCAGCTACAAATGTGGGGAAATATGAATACGCAGTAAATACATGTTCACAGACCGACAACTGATCCCGCCCAGTATAATAGAGTTACTTCAGAAGAGGAAATGTAAAAAGACAGGCCTTACACACTTGTCACATTTGTAAGTGGCTCACTCACTTCAATTTCTGAGGTCAGAGATGGAGCGTGATGAACTGTGTGACACACACTTCTGAAGGAAATTGATTCGGAGATTTATATATTTATTTCACTCTCAGGCCCATTTGAAGTAAAGCTGTGTAGTCCACAGCTCTCCCCTCATTGTACCAGGCCTGTGTAAGACAATTGTTACAGTGCATTATTCTTTATGGTATAATGTTACTAGGGCTGTCAAAGTTAACGCCATAATAATGTGTTAATGCAATTTCATTTTAACGCCACTAATTTCTTTAACGCATTAACACAATCAATCTTTTGGAGGTTGTAGCGGGCTCAGTTTTAAAGCTAGAATGAAGATACTGGTATCATATGAAACTAGAAAACCTAAGGAATCCATTAGTACCAAACATACTCGCTTATCCCGAAGAAGGTTAAATAATGCTCCAAACTTGAGCTAAATTTTGGCAGGGAAAAACTGACCCATTTTCAAAGGGGTCCCTTGACCTCTGACCTCAAGATATGTGAATGAAAATGGATTCTATGGGTACCCACGAGTCTCCTCTTTACAGACATGCCCACTTTATGATAATCACATGCAGTTTGGGGCAAGTCATAGTCAAGTCAGCACACTGACACACTGACAGCTGTTGTTGCCTGTTGGGCTTCAGTTTGCCGTGTTATGATTTGAGCATATTTTTTATGCTAAATACAGTACCTGTGAGGGTTTCTGGACTATATCTGTCATTGTTTTGTGTTGTTAATTGATTTCCAATAATAAATATATACATACATTTGCATAAAGCAGCATATTTGCCCACTACCATGTTGACAAGAGTATTAAATACTTGACAAATCTCCCTTTAAGGTACATTTTGAACAGATAAAAAAATGTGTAATTTGTGATTAATCGCGATTAACTATGGACAATCATGCGATTAATCAAGATTAAATATTTGAATCGATTGACAGCCCTAATAATTATTAGTAGTTGTTGTTATCAGTTGTATCAGAAGTAACTGTCTGTGACCTCAATCAGTAATCTGTAACCTCTAAAGGCTATCTGGCTGGATAGATGGCATTTGTCTTCGTTAAATACAAGGCTGCTGTTACTCATGGCGGTCCACTGAGAAAACTACACACAGTTGTACCCACTTAACATAAGGGCAGAGGTCAAATCTGATTACCTCTCCCCTACCATCATTTCTCTTAAAGGTTGTCCAGTGCAGAGCTGTGCAGAGGGAGGATGAAAGATGACACACCAGCAGAGCCTGCACTTGGGGAAACCAGATCTTCTAAACTAAGAAACCGAGCATCGGCCACAGACGACAGTTGCACTCTGGGGATGAGGAAGACGGGAACGAGGAGACTGTATCGGCGCCCTTGCTTGTTATCTGATTCTGCTATTATCACTCCCAAACAAACAGGCCCACTGTTATTTCTAGAGCAACTGGGTTTGGCCTGAAGAAAATAGATTTCAAGTGGTCAGGTTCTTTTTGGATGATGATATCGCTGCTATATTTGAAAGGCACACACAATACTCTGACCTCCTCTCACCTCATACAGGCACATTCATCCTTCCAGCTTGACGGTTCATCTTTGAACACATGGCTTTTTGGCCGGCTAAATCACCGTTTCCTCACAACAGATGGAGCGGCATGTCTGGACTTTCACACTTACAATAGGTGATGATCTAGCTATCAGCTGTTAAGTGGTGGCACTTCAGAAACTCTCCAGTTTAAGGCAGTAAAGCATTTGTTGTTTACGGGCAGAGTCAAAAAGCAAACAGCTCTCATTGGAATTGCTGAGGAAATCTCCCCAGATGTCTGTACTTCAGAAGTTAATCTTTATAGACAACTGATGCAGTATCCTCACAGAGTTTAATGCTTAAAAGCTAGAGGTAAAAGGAAGGTTAAAAAGTGTATTTCCATCTCTGCAAGTACTAAATTTAAATCCAAACTCTTTAAATCTCATAAGTAAAAAAACTCACAAATTCGTCACTCCCTGTTTTCAGGAGCTTTAATGTCGAGCTGTAAGTTCCTCATCAGATTAAAGAGCCTCTCAAACTGTAACACATCCAAAAGTGCATGAAAAAAAACAGGCCTTTAAGGACATTCTATGATTACCAGCATGACCAGCTGGAAAGAATGATATTTCCGTCTACTTTCTTCTCTATTAACACATACTGTAAGTACTACTCAACCAGTGGTGGATGAAGTACCTGAAAGCCACACTTGAGCAAAAGTACAGCTATCTAACCAGGAAATGACGTAAGTAGAAATTAAAGTCACCTATTAGATTATTACTTTACTAAAAGTCTTAAAGTGTCTGATATTTACTGTATTTTAGTATCAAAAGTATTTTTTTTATATTAAATGTAACTAAGTATTGAAATTAAAAGTACAAGTAAATGCTGTTAATAAATATTAAACAAGCAAGCCAATTTATATTCGCCTCCCGTTCCCGTCCATTCTATGTGAGCGAAAGTGCGAAAAAACATTTGCTTCCGGTTGCGAAGCACAATTGCATTTTGAAATACAGTTCACTTTGGTGAACTTTCAGTTCGAAAATCGCCTCAGCAGGCGACGGTCACTCGGCTGCATTCGTGCATGTGTGACCATGCCCTTATTATTCCTCCTAACATGTACACCTCCTTAAAAATGGAGGCTACATTCAATTTGAAGAAAAACAAGGTCTTCACAACTTAAAAGATATAAAGAAAAAAAATTGTCATAGTATAAGAACACACCATCTGAGTAAAAAAAAGTGATCTTAATTTACATTTATCACAGTCCCTGTAACATCCAACATACTTTTTGTGCAATCTGAGCCACTGTCTGCCACAAATCTTTGCTTGTAAACTATTAATTAAAAATCAATAGTGTTTTTGAGAATCAATACAATATCACAAAACATAATACTGCAAACTCAAGTGTGTCAATATTTTCTTACACCCCTATTTAGGACCCTATTAACAGGATTACTGTTTTAAAAGAAGTCCGCTGGAAAAAAGTCAGCCGGTGAAATGAGAAGCCTGCTTCTGTCTGCTTACGTCTGAAATCAAGGACGCATTGATTGAATATTTACTAAGCATTTTGAGAGGTAAATCTGCCACTGTTTGTATGGACTGTTATTGTAAACTGCATATGTGTCGTATAAAAATTAAAAGCTTGACAGATGTAGCAATGATAACTAATGGGCTTAGCTAACAGTCAATTACACAGTCTGTTAAATGCATTTAGGAATCTGATAGCTAATATGATGAAAATCTGTTGCATACCAGCTGATATACTGTTGAGAGTCAAAAAGCTGGCTTTGTCGTAATAATTTGAATTAATGAGGAAGCCTCTGAGTGATGAAGCCACCGAGTACTGACACTGCCACTCAACACTCTGTTAATTCTGGGGGCTGTGGTGTGCCAAATTGCCGTGCCACGGAGGTTCCCAGTCACCCTGGTGGCAAGTGACACATGCTCGTGATTAGCACAAAGAAAACTCTCAGCTTCATTTAGAATTACTGACAGGACTGCATTTGAGTGAATACAGAGTGAGCTGAAACAGGTAAGCCTTCCCAAGCGATCCAGGCCGAGATAAAGATAATGGGAAAAGAAAGTGGAACACAATAATACGCTGGAGAGATTACCATCCAAAAACAACTGGGATGTGAAGGAAAGTTGAATGCTTTATTTTTTCCTATAAGCAGCTGTACACGCTGCAGTTCATCCTGTTATCTTCATCATATGCGCAAGGCCTCAAAAACCCAAGAAACTATGTGTAGACAAAACTACACAGACCTCCTTTGTCCACCACAAAAGTCTTATATCTTCAAAATCTCATTTCATCATTGATATGTGGGAGTGTAACCGATTATGGCATGTGCGGGGTGCACTATTTATTCATTGCAAATTTAAACAGTATTGAAAATCAGTGCCAAGGACAAAATTTGTGATTTGGGCTGAATATTTTGCAGCAGACAAGGTTTTAGACTGCAGGATGTGATTTAGCCTTTTAGTTTGAATGGTAGATTGCAGATGAAACATATCGCTGTCCTAATACTTTCTGACTGCTCTGGATGCCGCCGTGAGTAGAATATGTCATGTGTGAGTAAAGCAGAACAACAGAACTGGATTTACGTATTATAACACTACACATCAGTTTGGATATTTGGCGTCTAAGATCTTGGAAACGACCAAGCTCAGCTGTTTAGATCTAATTATGATATGAAGAATATCATAATTATATATCAACAGCATAAAGCATCGTTCTGTATGTGCCAACAACAATCAAAAGGAAAATCAGCGCAGCCACTACATGAAATTAATCACGACACAAATGCAAATAACTGCACGTGCAGTTTTGTAGAAGCAACGGCCTAAAAATAGCAAAACTTAGCAACCAGCAGACACGATGACATGACCTGTGATCAAACCTCTACTGCTAACAAGACAGTGCAGCAAAGCACCAGTATACAAAAGTCAAGGGAAAATAATGAATTGCTTTCACACTGAACACACATAAAATAAAATATTTTAATGGTCTGCAGTAAAAACACTGTTCAGCAACTGTCCAGAGAGGACTTTCTGGTAAAGCATCACACTTCCTCTTGAAAAACACCAGAAACATTTCAACAGCTTGTTAAAAACATTCAAGTGACATGTTACAGAAACCAGTAACATGAACTGGAACATTTCAAAGCTCTGTGATCTGGCAGAGTGAATGGTTCATGAACACACATCATCACTTTT
Source organism: Sebastes fasciatus (assembly GCF_043250625.1). Lineage (NCBI taxonomy): Eukaryota > Metazoa > Chordata > Actinopteri > Perciformes > Sebastidae > Sebastes > Sebastes fasciatus. The sequence continues at coordinate 20,113,720 of NC_133798.1, read as the reverse complement.
CCTTTTTCTAACACAATGTGAATGTTAGAGCAGTGATACTGGCAGCTGTTGAGGTCATGAAGAGCTGCTCCTAGAGGCGTTAAAAAAAGGTCTTTAAAAATTTAAGGGAAATGCCACCCAATATCAAGGCAACAACTTTTACTGCAGGTGTTGGGGAGAGTTGGGATCAGAGCCTTCTTTGCCAAATAAACCAATCATTTAAGCAATAAAAGCTAAAGTTAGGGCTGTCAATCGATTCAAATATTTAATCGCGGTTAATTGCATGATTGTCCATCATTAATCACACATTTTTCATCTGTTCAAAATGTAACTTAAAGGAAGATTTGTGAAATACTCAACATGGGAGTGGAAAATATGCTGCTTTATGCTTTATGCAAATGTATGTATATATTTATTATTGCAAATCAATTAAAAACACAAAACAATGACAAATATTGTCCAGAAACCCTCACAGGTACTACATTTAGCATAAACATATGCTCAAATCATAACCTGGCAAAGTCAAGCCCAAAAGGCAACAACAGCTGTCAGTGTGTCAGTGTGCTGACTTGACTATGACTTGCCCCAAACTACATGTGATTATCATAAAGTGGGCATGTCTGTAAAGGGGAGACTCGTGGGTACCCATAGAACACATTTTCATTCACATATCTTGAGATCAGAGGTCAAGGGACCCCTTTGAAAAGGGGTCAGTTTTTCCCCTCCAAAATTTAGCGCAAGTTTGGAGCATTATTTAGCCTCCTTTGGGACAAGCTAGTATGACATGGCAACAGTCGTGTTGTAGAATTGCTATAGTCTTACTACTACTACAACTACTAATACTCCCTTTCCAAGACTGTGGTAACGTGAGCAGCTGAATACAAAACCGTGGTAACGCTGTTCGCCTCCCTCAGAGGCCATCCTCACCATGATAACACTACTTTATGAGCAACGGAAGTCTGACGGCAGCTGGCGGTACCACGGTTTTACACTCTGTGGCTCACGTTACTGCAGTTTCACAAGCGTGTTATAGAACTACGGTGGCCTTCAGGTAACGTCAAAACAGTGTTCGGAAGTTCTGGGCTACTGTAGAAACATGGCTGAGCAACATGGCGTACTCCGTGAAGAGGACCTGCTCCCTATGTAGATATGAAGGGCTCATTCTAACGAAAACACAACGATTCTTAGTTCCAGGTGATTAAACACTATTTAAAACATAGTTATGAATATTATATCCCATTTCTGCTGATAGATCCCCTGAAATGTTACACACTGTTCCTTCAAGAGTAATTCAAGGTTTCAACACTGATTCTTTTGGTTTTGCTCACAATTGGAAATTAGACTAACTCGACACTAACCTAGATCTACTTAAATGTATGTTTCTTGGTAAATTAATGTTTTTTTTAACAATAAAAAAAAACAAACACCCAAACTTGGGAAAGCAAACAGGAGAACAACACTGGGTTCTCAACAACAGCACTCCACACAGTCCCCCCAACAATCGTTACACGCTATTCTGCTCCTGAAAAGTCCATATAAGTTTTATACTACAGACTCTCAACCTCTTTCGCACCAGTTTTATCTCCTAAAAGGTTAATGTAGAGCCATACCTCATAAACCCGACTCGCAGTCGTTATATACTAACAAACCATTTCTCAGCATCAGTAGAAATAGCTACTGTAGGATGGATGTTGTTTTAGCCCAACTATTGGATTATCACAATTATTAGCCTATGCAGGTGGTCTAACTCTGCCTCTAATGTTGTGCCATCAATTGCTTTTGCTTCCCTGTGCCTATGTGGACCAGCAACTGCAGTCTTCACCGTGTTGTGGCCCACTTTCAGCGTCTCTTCCCCCACCACGCTATATGCAGCGGGGGTTATTAATGAGGAAGTGTGAAGCAATGCATCACCACTGAGCCAAGATGGAGGTGTGGGTTTGTAATGGGTTGCAGCAACACTACACTAAGCCCAGAATTAATGACAACAACAGCCTCAAACCTGGGGCACAGTAGGAGGACCGTAATACACCGTTTGCCCCATGAAAAATAAGGCATGGAGAGGCTGCCTCCGAGTAGATCTGGGTCCTACAGGACTCGCACACTGTGAATCCTGGAGAAATTAAATCTCACTGGGAAGATTGGGGACTGTAATGTATTTACATTACTATAGATGGCAGTTTTACAGCCCTGAGCCCAAAGAAATACAGATGTCATTAAGTACACGCATAGCCCTGATTAGAAGAACAGAGTTCAGACAGCGTTCACAGAGATGCAGAAATTGCTGGGGTTAATCAGATAACCAGGAGGTGCAGTGTAACACCCTGAAGTGGAGACACCAATTGGCAACAGAAGAAAAAGTACATTAATGAGCTGAGCGTAAACAGCTCAGCAGACAACTTAAACAAAGCTTATTGCGGTGTTTTTATATCCACACTTGAAGCTGCAGCTCAGCACAGGATCTGTGCAAGATGGATGGAGCACTATCAACATCATTTTATGTGCTCGGTCCTGACGCACAGTGATAATGAATTTTGCATTTGTAACATACAATCATTTCACACTTTGACAGGAGAGAAAATCATTTACAGTCCAGGAAGCGGGAGCAAAGAGTGATAACCCAAGCATGGCTTTGGCCATGGCCAACATCAACTGACAGATTCTGACAAAATGACACATCATTTTTGAAAATGACACATCATGACACAACACTGGTTCTTTTGGTCATTTATTCTTTAAGCACAAAATTATACACCATCCCATACAAACATGTAATCACTAAACAGTCTTTGTACTCGTAGGCATAGCTTCATGTGTACGTTTTTTTGAGTGTGCAAAAAACACTGTTTCAGCTGTTGAAAGGGAAGTGTGGATGCAGAAGTTTCATACAATACATGTACAGTAATATACCTCCATTCTGTGCCTGCCTGGATCCTTTGGTTGCTTCAACTTCTTTCCACATTCAAGAAATGAGGCGGGAACTTTTACCTTTTATTTGCCTGTCCGTTTAATCAGCTGGACCGTTGTTGTTGCTGCCAAGTGACTCAAAAAGATCAGTTAAGGGGACCTTATCAAAAATCTTTAATTATGTTATGAGTTTATTAAAAAAAAAAAAAATCTGCCGATATATCATTATCAGATTGTTTAACTCCCAAACCTTGTTATCGGTATCAGCCTGAAAATGTCAGCATCCATCTGGCTTTAGCTGTTACTATGCGTGATGAGATGAAATGACTCTCGGTGGCACTGAGATCATTGCCTCTTTGATTAATGCATGTACATTTTTTAAAAGATAAATCATCGTTGCAGCTTTTGCACAGGCTTAATTACAACAAATATTGCTAATTCAGGCCAAAAGACTCTGCAGAGAATTTCTCTCACTGCAGCAAAATACAGCTGGATAAATAAAGGAGCGCAGGTGTGCAGAGCAAGTAATAGTCCTGTGTGTGAAGGTGACAGGGAGGAAGTCAGTGAACACTAACCCTCACTATAAGCCTACAAGGGAGGGAATGAAAATGAAACGCTATCTAAAGAGCAACATGTCATGTACCAAAGACAGGTGGTAGACCTGACTTCTACACCACAGGTAATGCAATTAAACCTACAAAAGCATCAAATCCCCGCATCAAACACAAACTCCACTTTGGTATCCAGGTGCTGGGAGATGCTGAGAGTCATAGGAGTCATGGCAAGAGCCAATAACAGGTCCCGCTCCCTGAGAAACTCATTCACTAACGGCTGACCCCTGTGACATTTCTACTTGTATATTTAACTCCACTAACACTTCACTCAAAGATGTCCTTAAATTCATGATCAAGACAAGCTCCCACTTATATTTCCTATAAGTGATGCCCTGAGGAGGCCTGCTTTTCCCCTCAAATACATATAATGGCTTCTTTTGAGAGCTTAATTTTTTTCTAGCGCTGTCGATCAATTAAAATGTGTAATCACAATTAATCGCGCGATTGTCCATAGTTAATTGCGATTAATCGCAAAGTACTCACACATTTTTATCCGTTCAAAATGTACCTTAAAGGGAGATTTGTCAAGTATTTAATACTCTTATCAACATGGTAGTGGACAAATATGCTGCTTTATGCAAATGTATGTATATATTTGTTAATGGAAATAAATGAACAACATAAAGCATTGACAAATATTGTCCAGAAACCCTCACAGGTACTGCATTTAGCATAAAAAATATGTTCAAATCATAACATGGCAAACTGAAGCCCAACAGGCAACAACAGCTGTCAGTGTGACTATGACTTGCCCCAAACTGCATGTGATTATCATAAAGTGGTCATGTCTGTAAGGGGAGACTCGTGGGTACCCATAGAACCCATTTTCATTCACATATCTTGAGGTCAGAGGTCAAGGGATCCCTTTGAAAGTGGTCATGCCAGGTTTTCCTTGCCAAAATTTCGCACAAGTTTGGAGCGTTATTTAGCCTCTTTCGCAACATAGATTCCTTAGGTTTTTCTAGTTTCACATGATCTTCGCTCTAGCTTTAAAACTGAACCTGCTACAACTTAAAAAGTTGCGTTAATGCATGAAAGAAATTAGTGCCGTCAAAACTAATTTGTGTTAAGGGCGTTATTAATTATTGCGTTAAAGGTATAATATGTAACAGTTGTCGATTGCCGTTTGAAAACACACCACAATCAAAGTTAGCCCCTCCTCCTCGGCTCATTGAGGGAGCAGCGGTGGTCGAGCGAGCTATAGAGTGATAGGAGAGAGAGAGAGAGAAAGACGCTAGTGAGAACAAAGCAGTGAATCAGAAAAATAAAATGTTATTTTCTGCGGGAAGATGCTGAGTTGCCGGATTTTGAATGAATGCAGCCGAAAGGCAGGCTGTCCTCTCTGCCTGGTGTGTGTGCCTCGGTCAAACTGACACATGCACACTGATAGCAGCAAACAACAGCCACTGTACACAGCAGAGGAGAGACAGAGGAACAGGGGAACTCACAGCGATGTAACAAACCCGTTCTCATCCGTCAAATACGGCCGCAAAGCATCTAAAGGGGGACTTGTGCCCATCGATGTATAATGCTTATGCCTTGGTATCAGAAGCCGAGGGGCGTGACAAAGCGGTGATTTTGACCACCTGAACGGGCTGAACACCCTGCACGCTGTTTTTGGCCAGGGTTTACACCCCCACGTTGGGCCTAAAGGCTGTTTGCAGACGCCCAGCAGCGTCCCGAGTAATGCAAAATAAGATGAAAAGAGAATATACAGGCAGAGGGCTGCAGGGTCTCTACAGAAACAGACACCGCCACACATTTCTAGTAGGGCATAAGTGATGATTGAGAGGGATTATTTTTGTATCAGTCTATTATTGTACCTTTAACTTTGACAGCTCTATTTTTATTTAGCTAAGATAAAAGCAGAATTAATTATGACATTTTCAAAACTAAGGGAAATGGAAATCAAAGGTAATGGATGTTGTAATCAAAGAGCCTCAGTGGTAAAGATATCCTGCAGAAAAGTTATTTTTAGCACGAGTCAATGCAGTGCAAAAAAAGAAAAAAAGAGTTCTTCTGGAGTCTGCGGTGCATAACTCCACCGTGTTGTTTATATAGACGCTGTCATCCATTTCCACGGAGCACTGAAGCAGAGGGCAACAAAAATACTCGGCCTGTGTGCAAAAGAAGCCGATACTCTTTGCTCAGACAGGCAGTCCAACACATGAACAGGCACAAACGGATGGCCTGGTTTTTCATGAAAAAAAACAAAAAACTTTTGAAGACACTTCAAACATTTCATCACAGATACATTTTACTTACATTTTGAAACTTGTATATTTTCCTCACTGCACAATAAATAATGTGATTTGAAACTTCAGCACCTATTTTTGATGAATTGTCATTGTCTTTAGGTACGGTGAATCTGAATGAGTAACAGGAAATTATGTGTTCAGCATTTAATGTATGCATATCTGGATTATCTATTAACTTCTATTTTTTTTTTCTAAATGTCCAAACGTTGCTTAAAGAAATGAATTCAAATATGCTGCTGCAAAGCTTCAGAAAAAAATATGATAATTTATGGTAAGTTGTGAAAATTACTAGCTTAACATATGGTTATATATCAAGGAAGCTGGTGCATTGTTTTGTCTAACAATGTTCATAAATCTCACAATACAGACACCATTCACATCATTATGCAGATATAAAATATGCTGGATAAATATGGATGATGTGGGTTGATAACTGAATGCAGGAACTGATTTACATGTGGCTGAACACAAGACTCCTGCATAAATAACTATGCTGAATCACAATACAAGGAATACATGATATAGGGCATACTGATTTTATTTCAACATCATTTTAACAGTCATAGAAGTGGCTGATTTTTAAAAAAAAGTTTAGCTTTATTGATTTCACAGCATATAAAGAAAAAACTCTACAATGGTGACCTTCTAATTGGTGTGTGAGTAAGGTTAACAAATGATATCGACTAGCTGATTAATCAATCAAGACTATTATACTACTATAAGATAGGGGTGCGAAAAAAAAAAATTTATTCACCTATGTATTACAATTTAGAATTTTTTTTTTTATTGCCAGAATTGATATATTTGCTTAATTTGAGTCTTTGTGGAGGTAGAAGGAAGTTACCGCTTTTATTGTTGTAGTCCGAGTAACGTGACGTCATATCCGTTCGGTATCCGTCAACCAAAATAAACCACAGCGAGTCAAAAAGAGAAACTAGAAAACGGTGGAGGGTCCGTGTGGATATGACCTGCACCGTCACATGTTAAATCCAAAGTAGTAAACACTACACATATAGTAAAGTATGGAAACACTTTGGGTTTCACACATTACCATAAAAAGCAGAGCTAGACATCATGGCTAAAGCTGCATGCTAACTCTGTCATGGACAGGAAACGTTATCATATTGCGGTAACGTGTGGTCAAGCCAGCCGTCACTCGCACCTTCGTGGTCAAATCGACCGACATTACAACTGTAGAGCACCCATATACTGACATTTATGTTAAATGCATTCAAACAGCCCCGATGGAGCTGACCATGGATGTATAAAGAGAACGGAGCTGAAGGAGGGAGCTAGAGACGGACTTGGTGAAGTTAGCGGAAGTATACACGTGTGACTACGTCCAGTTTTCAAAATAAGGTGTTAACAAAGGGAACTGTATATACAACATACATAAATGGAAATAAGATTGATTTGATTATATTCAAAAGAAGTATAAAACATTACATGTCCCTTATAGATTAAAAAATAATACCACTAATTTGTTAGGGAAATGTCTTTATTCTTTGATTTTTGGGTTGTTGGGAAAAAAAAATTAATAAATAATTCCTGACACTGACTGATATATTTGACTTTAGGACATCTCTGACTACATACATGCTGAAAATCAATTTTTTTTAATGTATTAATTAAGATATTGTCCAAAGTAAACTCCTTAGATTCAACTTTTCCCATGGTCTAGTGTTAAAAAAAGTTAACAAAAATCGCAATAAATCGTAATATCGAATCGCAATACTTGAGGAATTGCAATACTTAAAAATCGCAATACATATCGAATCGGCAACCAAGTATCGTGATAGTATTGAATTGGAAGATAGGTGAACCGTCCCCTTCTATAAGACTATAGAAAGCAACCTAAAGATGATGGTACCCAATTATTCCAAACTATATAAGCATACATAAAATAATTACTATATTGATTATCATTTATGAATGATAGCTATTGCAATGTGCCAAAAACACCCTGTAGCACAGAAGTAAGCCAGAGACAATCAGCAGTACCTGTCTGAGACACAAGAGAAAAGTTATTACTGCCAGGTTCAGCTCGATATGTGACCTGAGGCGGGAGCAGAAATAACTACCGTAACAAGCTGTGTGTGAAAACATTTCCTTAGCCCAGTGGAGGAGGAACAGGAGGAGGACAACAAGCACTGGAGGACAAACGCCCGAATCGATTGGTACTATGGCAGCTGTGATCATCTCAGCTCCATGGATAAAAAAGGCATGCTTAAACAGCTCCGCCGCTGCCAGCACACAACAGCAATCCCTTCCTTTGACACAAATGATTCTTCTGGGAGATGCTCACACTCTGTGAGCTAGAACCGAGCCACTATAACATAAGACATTAAATCAGTTTTCATACCTACACCTATCTTTCTGGCCAGCTTCTTATTGGTGAATGTAAATCAAACTCTTTCAAACTATAAGCATTGTCCAAAGAATATTTAAAAGTATGAATTAGCTTCTGGTGTAATTTAGTAAATAAGTTTCATCTATTTAGAGGTCCTGACTTAATGATTCATTTTCAATTCCAATTCAATGCAATGAGCTGTCAAATTGTTTTATTCATAATGTGCTTATCTGCTTATTGTGTCTTTTGGGTTTGATTCTCCAATGACGTAACTTATGAATGTGTTGCTGATCAACAGCCCACTCTCATTTCTGAGATTGGAGATGCAGCCTCTCACCAGCACATGTATTCATTTAGTCAGTCGAAGGTAATCAGCAGCCAGTTGTTGCTTAACTAAATCAAAATTCACTCACTAAGATAACTAGCTTTTGATATTTTCATAATATACTAGATGTAAACAAATCATTGCCTGAAAGCATAGACTGCATATAAGAAGTGGACGTAGTCATGGTGACGTCACCCATTTGTTTGGGGACTGTCATTTTGAAGCCTCGAGTTCCAACATTTTGGCCGTCACCATCTTGGTTTATGGCTGTCGCCATCGTTTTTTGCAACCAGAAGTGACGCGAGAGGGTAGAGCTAAGTACAACCGAACGCTGAATTAGACATTTTTAGGCGACCAAATGTTACAATTAACTTTCATGAACTGAAAACATACAGTGAAAGGGTTAAAGTTCTACAACGAAAACATGGACAACTCCCAGAGCCGACAACGCCGTGGTAGTGACCTGCCAATCACAAGGTAGCCCCGCCCTAAAGCATGCCTTGCTTTATGGTCTATTTGACTCTAAACGGCACCATAATTTATTATTCCATACCTTTCATGCTGTATTGAAGAAGACTTGAAACTAGCGATTGAGACCATAAACTCATGTTTACAATGTTTACTGAGGCAATAAATTAAGTGAGAAGTAGGTTCATATCTCATAGACTTCTATACAATCAGACTTATTTTTAACAACCAGAGGAGTCGCCCCCTGCTGGTTATTAGAAAGAATGGAATTGGTTTCACTTTTCAGAGCCGGAGGTTGCCCACTGACTGAAAAGTAGGAAAACACTCAACTATACACTTCCGATGCTCTGGAAATTGTTCAGTAGTCACGTTAAGAATATGTAAATTAGAAACCACGGAAAATATTTTTTTACAAGTAACAAAAGCAATTTCCTTAATAGGCCTCTGAATATAAACACAGAAGGATCACACATTTGCTTTAAATATTTGTATAAATTGAGTTATGCTGAATAATCGTTCAAAATACGGGTAACTCCTTCAGTAAATCTGAATAGTTTTAAGTAGATGAATTGCCTCTGTATTGAGATTATAACAAAACCGGTCCCAATTCAAACTCCAAAAAAAATACTGCTCTCAGGTTGTTGTTGCTCGCATTCAGATCTGTGTCACATATGAGGGCGATATAATATAAATTGGGACACCTTCGTCTGCAGTGTGAACATAGAGTTGGTACCGCTCAGAGAGGCACAGAATAAAAGTTTAGTTTGTGACTTTGCTCTTAGGCTCATATTTTAAATTATAATGCAGCACAGTACTAGAAATGTCAACATTTGCACCGTCAGGCCAGCAGCTCCTTAATGTGCTGGAGCATCTTGCTCTGCATACCAGTAACCCTACAGTAACTGCTGTCACTACTCCAAATAACATCTTAGAGGGCTTCTGGCAGCGCAGCATAGCGAGGATTTAAATACGTGATGAGTTTGGAAGCCGGCTCAAAATCAGGCCCTTCATTGCCACTTGAAGGCAATGCTGTTGAACTTCTCCTGCACCTTTAAATGACACAGGTGGCAAACAGAACGTCAGTTTTAAAAGGAGAGCTACGACACAGCTGGAGATCAGATGGACATGCATGCCAAAACTATCTGCTCTATTAATGCATAAAGTGGATTCACAAGTATGTAGTGGACCTACAACAGTTTTGGAAAACAGCTGGTTGGTGTGCATCCAGACTGAAGTGTCTGTGAAGTGTCTATTCAGTAATCTGAAAGGCAGTGGAGCATCTGTACAGGGGCAAAGCAGACTCCTCCAGGAGCGCAGGCAGAATGCTAATGCCGTAAGACTCACCTCCGTCCTCTCTCCTCTCTGAAACATACAAGGGCAATGCTGCATTAATCATGGATTCGCAACATCCCTCCTCCTTTGCTCTCACCTCCCTCCAAACACACACACACTCAGCCACCTCTCTGCCTTCCTGTTTCTGTCTCTCACACACACACACACACACACACACACACACACACACACACACCCTTCCATCATGTGCAACATAATTAAAGACGCCTGTTAAACTCAGATTGTAAAAATTTAAATGTCACTTAACCTATGAAGCATGAGGTTCTCAAATCAATGTAATCAGATCGTCCACCAAATAAACTCAGCGTCCCTGAATGAACCACAACAGAAAATACTGCATAATTCACATGCACATAATCTCTCATATCTCCTAAACAACACCCACTCCAAACATGCACGAGTACGTACGCCCCCCCACACACACACACACACACAAATACACTCACACACACAAATACAACACAATGCACTCCCATTTTTTGCTCCACTTCTCTGAGCAAAATGAGTGGGAAAGAGATACAGAAGCACACAGTTGTATCTGTGAATTCAATTTCAAAAACCACTTCAAAAGAAACAAAATTATGAGGCGCACTTAATGGTCAAAGACCTGTGCAGGAAAAGGCGGTGTTTCAGATATTCAAAGCGTTTTCTTCATAGAGGGACGCAGGTTGGTTTTAAACATTGTAACAAAATGGTGCCAGCAGCCCAAAGGATAGAAGGATAGTGGTGTGAATATGAGCAATGACATTATGGTATCTCATTTTATTCATAATTAATAGATGTTACAGAGGGAGGCAGATAGCCCTGTGCCAGACAAGAGAGTAGGCAATTAGCTGGGTTAACCCTGTGATTAAGTGACACCAGGAGGACACTGTGTACAACACTGACGCAAACACTCAGGACAGGACTGTAATTGAACCTGAATAATACTTTGTCCTATCCCAAGACATTTGTACCGAATAATTTGTAATAATAGGCAATGAGGACAAATGTGAGAATTAATGTGTGGCATAAATAACCAGAGCTGTTCGAGTCAATGAGAAGGATCGTTATCTGGGCCAATCTGGGCATATTTTAAAGGATCCGAATCAGCTAAAATAAAGCCGATCAAATGTTGATCCTTTCTTCGCTGTGCTCTATAGTTCTTTATCTTATTCAGACTACTGTTGCAGCCAGTGTGCAACCTCCAGGGTCAGAAAAGTGAAGCCAATTTGCATTCTTTCTAATAGCCAGCAGGGGGCGAGTCCTCTGGTTGCAAAAAGATGTCAGATTGTATAGAAGTCTATGAGAAAATGAGCCTACTTCTCACTTGATTTATTACCTCAGTAAACATTGTAAACATGAGTTTATGGTCTCAATCGCTAGTTTCAAGTCTTCTTCAATACAGCATGACAGACCATAAAGCAGGGTAGGCTTTAGAGCGGGGCTACCTTGTGATTGGCAGGTCACTATCATGGTGTTGTCCGGTCTGGGAGTTGTCCATGTTTTCGTCTTACAACTTCAACCCTTTCACAGTGTGTTTTCAGTTCATAAAAGTTAATTGTAACATTTTGGTCGCCTAAAAAGGTCTTAATCGGTTGTACTTAGCTCCACCCTCTCGCGTCACTTCTGGTTGCAAAAAAACAAGATGGTGACGGCCAAAAACCAAGGTGGCGGGGCCCAAAAACCACGAACGCAGCAGCCAAAAACCAAGATGACGACGGACAAAATGCTGAACTCGAGGCTTCAAAACGGCAGTCCACAAACTACTGGGTGACATCAAAGTGACTACATCCACTTCTTATATACGGTCTGTGATCAAGACGTCCCTTTTGCCTGTCATATAGAGGCATTCTCATATTCATCGCTTTGGCTGTCACGCACACGCACGTGCACGCACGCACGCACACACACACATGCACACACGCACGCACACACACACACACACACACACACACACACACACACACACATAGAATAACTCTGATATTGATTATAGTAAATGGTACAAACAATTACACAGGGTGGTTTTGGGAACTCTATCGACCCTGTTTTTGAGCTTGTCCTCTCCTCAAAAAGGTCAAAGGACAAGATCATGTGCACAACAACATCCCTGTGGCTGGGACACTTTCTGTCACAATGGCTTACACCACGGCTTGGTTGAAGGATGGACTCCACACCCGTGCGCTATACCACTCTGCTACCCAACGGAATTAATTTGTAAAGAAACCATTAATACATAATTACATTTCAGCACAGTAAGCAATGCCGTGCACCAGCTGTTGAAGATATTATTGAAGCAACGCGTCACCTCATGCCGCTCAACTACAAGCTATACATACACATACAAAATAGGCAGCTGTCAGATGAGCAGCGTGATCAATAGCCCCTTTATTGCTTTACCAGCCTGAGAGCGAGAGTCCATGTTTAGGCACTAATGCACTCCCCACTCTGATCAATACAGAGAGCTGCCAATTTGAATAAAGGGGAGCGACGAGACGAGATATGATACTTTTATTTTAGGTCGTTTGCGGCAATGTGACTTTGCCTTAAGTGAACATGGTCGGGACATTACCAAGCGAATGTTTTGGCTAAGATTACACAACAAAAATATGAGAATCATTAGAAAAATAGCAGGTGATATTTGTGATGGTGTCCTTCAGTCTAGTCAGAAAAAAGAAAGGCTTTTAAAACGGCACATAGAGATGGACTTGGAGATGACAAGTGGGCTCCAAAAAAGAGAGCTCTGCGAGGGAACGATAATGGAAAGTGTAAAATGGACCTTAGGAGAGGGATATTGGAAAGAAGATTGAAGTTGGTAAGAGGCTAGACAAAATGCAGGCTGTAGAGAAATGTGTGGTGTGGAGGAATGAGAGGCTTTAAGAAAAAATGAGGGGAGGATGTGTGGTGGTGCAACAGCAGAGAGAGTTTTAAAGCACTATGCAACATAAAATGTACCCATACACCCAGAAAATTGGCAAACTTGATAGCGTAAATTTAAATTTATTTTTGTTCTATGTCAATTAACAGTCCAGAAAAGTGTCACATGCACGTGAGTTTTTAATCAAAATCCATCATTTCTACACAATGTGCTTTACAAACCTATGTATTGTTAGTGAAAAGGGTGTAGCAGAAAACCCTGAAGCCAAAATGTGATTACTAACTGCTGGATTGTGCCACTCTAAACATTGTACAAAGCAGGTGTGTATTTGGTGTGTTGATGCATTTGTGACGCTTTTTGCAGACAAATAGAGTCAAATAGATGTCAGAGCTGAACAGCATGGCACAACAGCATGCTGGATGGGAAGCAGTGGGGTGAGAACCAGATCGAGACAAAGGATGACGCTTATAGACTGAGGACATTGCTTCCTGCTGGTCCCTGTGAAATGACAAATAGAAGATTGGCATGGTTGAGATCTGTGTCCTGCCCACATTGTTTCCATTTAACCCCCACAACAGGTACACTACCTGTGGAGACTCAATTAGAAAGCCATTAGCTGCTGACAGACTGAGGGCTAATTGCTGCCTCAGGGGAATTCAGAAATGGGAGGATTCAATGTACAAGGACAAGAACACACCGTAAAATCCATCAACCAGCAACATATTCTACAAGGACAGGGAGCCATCTTATATTTCATTGAGCAGACTACCATTACTGGAGTCGACAAGTTTGATTTCTTTCTCTGGGAGTCAGAATGGCATCGAGGCAAACAAAGAAAATGACAACAGCAATGTGTGAGATTTGTTATGTTTTTATGAGCAGTGGAGAATCAATACAATCACTACAATTGTGCACCATGGTTCAGGCCAGGCAACTCGAGCATGGCTACTTAGCAGATGCAATTGAAGCATTTAAAAGAGTACTCCGCCAATTTAGTATTGTATTTCTATAACGAGGATTATGTTTACATGCACATAATATTCAGTTTTTTGCCCTTATTCCGAAAAAGACGTATTAGACAAATATTCCTACTAACGTACATGGCTCATGAAAATGAATATTCCACTAATATTTCCGTTTACATGCAGCTGTGAGTACTCTGATGACTTGTTCGACCGTGCGAACACAGCCTCCCTCTTCCTTCAACCACCATCTTGAAAAGGTCAGCTTTGCGATATTTGCGCATATCCAAAAAAACTGTTGATATCTAAGTCTTTTATAATGTTTAAAGGTAGGTGTGTTTCTCCTTCTGAACAGAAATGTGGGCTTTTATTTTGGGCATGCAATTCTGCAAACTGTTGGGTGGTTGGTTGGTGTACAACGCTCAGAGCTGACAGTAAAACACGTGTCGCAAACTGCCATAAAAAACGCAATTGAGACGCATATTCTGAATGCGCTGTATACCTGTCCAAAGAATGCTTCTAAAACTCGAATAATATCGGCATATTTGAGCCTAATTCAGAATATCCAAACAGAATATGACCCGCATCAAATTCAAAATAGTGTCATATTCAGAATAATAGTGGCATATTGGTGTAAATGTAAACGTAGTCAATGTCAGACTTGGGATGGACAAAAGTATCAAAATGGATGCAGCAGAAGCAGAGATGTCGTCTTTTTTATTCCACACATTCCTTTGCCTCGGCAACACCTGGTGTCTACATTACCCACAATGCAACTCGACCGCTCACAGTTTGATGGGTGATTCGGGTGTGTTATGCTAGTAGTGGCTAATGTAGCCTCGAGCCGCTAGCCTCAAGCAGAGATGAGTAGCGGGCTACAGAGGTCCGGTAACATCACTTCTTTCTAACTTCACGCCTCCAGATTTATTTTTTTTATTTTTAGACTTCCACAGCAGTCTTCAGCACCAACAGACGCTGATTTATCAGATTTCACGCAGCTCCCTCTTGAGACACAAAAGCCTTTATACAACTTTTTTCCACATATGCAGCTGTACTCCCCAAGAAAGTTGTAAACACACTTGTAAAAATGAGTGCTTTAAGGACAGCAGTTAGTCCTCCCAGGACTTCACATTCTTGTGATTGCCAGAATTGACTAACATATTGCCAATCCTTACAATATTTACAAGATTTCACAAGTTTTACTCAAAACACAGTCAAACTGGAAGATAGGAATGCACCAATCTATTTTTATCTCTCCTGTTAACGATTCTGATACCACAACTCTCAGGGTATCTGCAGACAGTAGAGTACCAATCTGATACCAGTTTTACCCAAATGTACAAATCTGTACTCATTGGAATCACTTTATGTAAGGTAACATATGGCCAGCCATTGCTGTGGCAGCCCGCCATGACTGAGTAGATGGAACTGATTGTGGAAACACTGAATTTTTATAATGACATTGACAAAGAATCTGTATCTACTGTGGACCGGTCACGTCATGGCCAATACACCCTTATAAGGTCAATATCTGCGCTGATGGTATGTGCATCCCTGCTGAAACACTGCTTGCTAGTTTTACCAATCACAATGTTGCATTATAATGAATCCATTCACATCCAATTTGAAAAAGCCAAAGTCAAATAAAACTTCAGTTTCAACAATCCTTCTTCCTTCTTGTAACTGCTGGGAGAACTTTCTTTTCCAAGAGCTAGTCTGCTAAGGCAGCGTTGGCCCCAAAGGCTATAAATCATACTAACAAGCTCTGTGGCTTATTTTGGAGAGCCAGCTGCAACTCGGCCATTGTGGGCCACAATAATTACAACAAAACTCTGCAAGCTCCTCAGACACTGAATAGTCTGTTCTTATTAAATAGTCCATAAAAGGAAGGTTATTAGTTTAGGTGTGTAAACACGGATAATCTCCACATTGTAATAAAATAAAACAACCTGGTTAATGGCTTGTGAGCATTAATTAGAAAATGAGTTTTATTACAGCATGTTACTGGGCTGCTGTTGCTGGTAGATCAGTTGATATTTCAATGACCTATATAAAATGTTTGGCTAATCATGATGAGTGACTGATGTAGAATCAGATTACATATGATGTAGCAGCCTAACTATTCTCCATCACTGATCCTTTAACAGGACATTCAAGATATTTGAACCGAAGGATTTTGGAAAAAATTAAAGTTCAGAGTCCATTGAAATCAGTAACTTTGAATTTAGTATGCTGTTGAGGTCGAGGAGGCTTAAGACTTCAAACAGCATGTTCCCACAACTCTGCATTCTGCACAGGGTTCCTAAAATTTTAACAGACATCTTCCCTTCATGCTGAAGTTGTCAGGCCTCCAGCGTTTTAGACTGTGACGTCAGCAGAACGCAAGCAAATCTCCTAAAACTGGGTCATATTCAAATCTTTCTCTGCAATTGGTAACAATTTCTGGGTTAAAAGTAATCATTGTCTGGGCTTTTTAAGCATCTGTTTAAGCTGAATACGAGATCCATACTGTGTATATTTAGGCATGATAAAGGATTGCTGTATTTAGGAACCAAAAAGGGGTTATTTTCATGTTGGTAGTGTTTGTTGGCACTAGAGGAAAATACCCACTGCATTATACAACTCTTTCTAAAAGCTTACAGACAAGATAAAGTCTTCAAGAGCAAATGTAAACAAGCTCAAATCAACAACTTTCACAATTTCTCAAAAGCAGCACTGCTACTTCGCAAGCAAAACTGAATTAAAAACACATTCCTTTTGTATGTTCATTGTATGCGGATTAGTAAAACTGAATGATCTGAATTGAAAAATATAAAAGATTTTATATTAATTTAATTTCAAATCCAACAAATAATGTTGCCAAATGACAAATTAATTAAATCAACAAGCCACACCTAAAATTGTACTTAGAAACTCTGACTCCAGGACTTAAAGATATAATCAAACTTTGAATTCAGATTTTTTTAGGCAATAACGGAAGAGTACAGTAATATTGTGATATGGCAGTAGAAAACTAAAAAGTATAAGCAGGAATACAACAATCAAGTCCATCATGTGGTTTTCTATCATCATGCTTTTTTCCCTCTTAAACTGAGGTACAATATGTAAAATTACTCTGACACTGTTGTTGGCTTGCAAACAGTGGAGCGACACAGGACACCGCATAACGCCATGTGTGAGTGGGTGGGCTGTCTGTAGGACATTTTATGGTATTTATATGCATTTTGTATTTTTGCTTACATGATCATCACGGTTAGTGATGTCTCCTGCAGATTCCACAATTGGAAAAAGAACGGCAATGGAGGCAGATTATTGTAATTATTACTCTCTACTCCAGGACATGGAAATATATTTTACTCCTACTGTGAGCCTGTGTGACTGTGTAAAGTAGGGATGTCACAATACCAGAAATTTAGTAGTCAATACGAATACCAGTAAAATTCCATGATTCTCGATACCAATTATTCAATACCACGTTTAAAAACAAAAGAAGTCTGACTGTATAGAGGTCTATCAGAAAATGACAATACTTCTCACTTGATTTATTACCTCAGTAAACATTGTTAGTTTCAAGTCTTCTTCTATTCAGCATGATGTTGTTTTAGTAAATTACGGTCCATTTAGTATCAAATAGACCATAAAGCAGGGTATGCTTTAGAGCGTGGTTACCTTGTGACTGACACTACCACGGTGTTGTCTGGTCTGGGAGTTGTCCTTGTTTTTGTCTTAGAACTTTAACCCTTTCACAGTGTGTTTTCAGTACATGAAAGTTAATTATAACTGATTTGGTCACCTAAAAATGTCTTATTCAGCGTTCGGTTGTACTTATCTCCACTCTCTCGTGTCACTTCTGGTTACAAATAACCTAGATGACGACGGCCAAAAACCGAGATGGCGACAGACAAAATGACGAACTCGAAGCTTCAAAACGGAAGTCCACAAAACAATTTGGTGACGTCATGGTGACTACGTCCACTTCTTATATACAGTCAATGATTGTACCTCATTTATATGCTTCTTTAGACAAAAGTGTGACATGTAAATGTATTACTTGTTTTGACGCAACATATGTTAAAATTGCCATATTGTTAATCACTAGTTAGCTTGTGAATGTGCATACCCAATTTGACATTCAATTTATTGAGAGTCATGCATCTTAATTAGTCTTAATTACTAAGAACACTCGCACAAGACAGATCACATGATTAAACGTCGACCTTCTCTCCTTGTTATTCTTCCTATTTCCCTCTCATCCACTTCACATGAAACCACTTTTGAATTTAGCATCAGAGAGAATCACTTTGTTGGCATTGGAGAACAATAATGGTCAAAAATAACAGTATTGTCTAATGGTGTGTAACAGAAGGAAGCAGGCTGATATCGTCTTGTTTTTCTTGGCTGTTTGAGGGTATTACAATTTCGCTGCAGAGTGATAAAGCACCTTCCAAAAAAAGAGCTACTGATACAAATTCAATATGTTGGCCTCAGACCCCTGGCCGTGGATGGCTCCTCACCAAAGTTAATAAATAAGATATTTTTCTGCTGTAACTACGATACCCTTCCTACAGTATAACTCACTCAAATGGCGATGTTGAGTTCTGTTCCAAGAATTAAATTTACTTTATCGTAGCAGGTGTTGAGTGATTCAGTTTCCGTTCTGGGAGAGTGAATGGCACGAAATGGCATTGGCCTACAATTTGTAAATTCTGAGAGCAATAGGAAGACCTTGAAAGAATAAAATAGATCTTTAATTAGATAAGCTAGAGAGGGGACTTCACCGTCTGAAAGCTTTTTTAATTTCAAAGTCTCAGTGAATTTCAAAACAAGATCCGTCATCTCATATTAGTGCTGCTAACTTAATGAAAGTCATTGGTTGCGCTGAGTTTATTGGACATTTTATGTGAGATTGTGTCATGACTTCTAATTTCATGTACAGTGGCCATCTTGATCAGCTCTGGAATATATCCCGCACTTTCTCTGTCCATCTGCCGCTCTCTCTATCTATCCATCTCTCGTAGCATTGTGCTTGCAAGATGGGTTGATATAGACATGCATTATTCATCTGCGTGTCCTTTCTGTCATTGCGGAGCTGAGCTCTGAGCAGAGGGGTGCAAAGCAGGACCACAATCAATCAACCAGGGTCTGACACTCAACACAATAGGGTATGTTGATTGGATGTCACGAGATATCCATGCAAATAGAAAAGTGTTGTGGGCCTTTCTGTACACACTGAGATTGTCTGGGCCCTTTTCGCACCAGCAACAGTTAAAGTTCATTGGTATTCCACTCCTTAGCCAATGAAATGCCCAAACCACCTGTTTCAGAAAAGACCCAACTCTCTCTCCACAGTGATGACAGGGATTTGAATACTGTCACTATGGGAGGAACTCAAAGTGTTAATCATGAATGCAAATAAAGAACAGTCAATGGATGTCATGCAAGAACATTTCATCCAAAACATCTCACTTTTTTCTTGCTCGTACAAGTGTTCCAAATGAGATTCATTAAACTCTCTTAGCTGAATAAACATGTCATATGTTGCTCATTTCAATTTGATGAATGCCACCTTTTCATGAGTAGCTACGCTTTTATGAGATGTGATCATTAGCATAATTTACGCCCCTAAATTTCTATATGAGGCTACCTGTTCCGCTCCATTTTTCAAGTTTACTCCCAAAAATGATACTACTTTATGATAATCACATGCAGTTTCGGGCAAAAACAATGCAATTTTTGGCATGCAGTATAAATGTGTTATTTTAGCCTATTCTAAAAATGGTGTATTTGAATATTTCTGCAAACTGGGGTCCCTAAACAGTCTTAGAATTGCATAAATTGGGTATCACTGTAAAGCTGTGATTCTTGTGGATGTATTCATGTGTGATGATGTTAGTTCCCATAGTAGCCATTTCATTGTAGGGAGACCATTTTTGCTACTTTACCGCACTGTATAAAATGACCTGTGGTGACCACTAGGATAATCACAGCCTCATGAAACTTTACAACCACAAACTAGAGACCTGGGGTATTTAGAGGATATTGGCTTTCCTAGTATATTGACAATAAGGGGGTTTCTGAGCAGTTTCCAGAACAGAAGTGCTTGCCATCCAACTGCAGAAAAATTTAATTCTTGCAGAAATCTCCAAATGTCAAAAGTTTTTGATAACAAATTACAGCATGACTTTTTCTATGGTGTTCCTTAAGGTGTTGGTGTCTTAATGTGGTATTTTGGAGGGATTATTGATCATATTTTATCAATTCTCGAGTGGTAACATTTTTTTTTAATTTAGCACCAAATCTGTGTAACAAATGATATCAACCCAAAAATTGCTGCAACAACTTATGAGACATAATAGAGCATGGGAAAGGCCATACTATATCTATCATATATATGTTCTAAGCCACAAAATGTATTTTAATTAATTAATTATTTGATATACTTTATATTATATGTATGACAAAAGCAACTTGACACACATCTCAAATTAATCTTTAGGGTCCCAGATTTCTATGTAACATATACTGCTGACCTGCTTTCTCCCCCTAAAGACCCTGTGTCTCTTCCTACAAAAAAGACAAAAATGGGTCTATGGTAAAGAGGGGTGGAGTGGAAAAGGGTAATACAGTTGCAAACGACATGTCATCAGAGTAGCGCTGTATGTACTGTGACAGAATAACAAGGGAAATGATTAGTGAAAAGTTAGATGCTAAAAACCGTCTTGCTAAAGCAATACAAGCCATGACTTAGGATGGGAGGTGGTCAAGTACTACAAGCTTAGACCACTCAAGAATTTTGTTTGCAATGTTGAGAAAATTCTACAAATTCTCTAAGAAAATTTGAGAATGCAAATCTTTTCAATTATTTGTACGCACCACTGAAGAACAAATCTTTTCCAACAAGTGGTTCTTGCATGAGGCCCATTGTTGTTTCTTGTCTGACCTTTAAGTATACCCCCTGAGTTAGTCATGCATTGAAAGACAATCACGTTATTTCCAAGCAGTAATTAAAGGTAGACAGAAGACATTTGCACTAGGAGGTCCTAAAGTTTGCCAAGTGTCATCACAGCAGTTGATTAAAATGCTATTTCAGGAGGCAGGGAAGTTTGCATTTGCTGATTGAGTCATCTGCTGATACACTGCCTTGAATATTCACATTCCATTATTTATGCAGTTTGGACACTTTCTAAACACTGGCTCTGGCGTTAGGTTAATGTTTTTAACCCAGAAAATTGGTCCAATTAATATTCTGCAGCATACTTAATAGAAGAGGCTAAGTAGAAAACTTGATGACGAAGAACTCGTGTGCACATGTGCAAATCCAGTTGTTAAAAAAAAAAGCGCTAATTCTCAAATGTAATTATGAATTTTCAAACAAAAGGGTTGAAATGCGGAATTGGTCCCCTAAACTCTCATCTATTCCTTATTTATCAGAAAAGTCAATTTCATGGCTAATAGGTTCATTACTGTGGTCATGCTTGAAGGGCCTTCTCTGATAAAACTCACTCAGGAGTTGAGAGCTAAGCCGCTGGAGCACAGGTCTTAATAAGGTTCCCTCTCCATCTCTCTGCTTCTCTTTCTCATGGCAATATTACAGTCAAGTTAAACTTTGACCCTTTTGTTCATACAACAGCTGTATTTTAGACTATTGTGGCTGCTGTGTGTGGAGCAAATCCAGCGACACAAGACAAATCTCCTGGTGGAGAAAAGGCACAGATTTGCCTCAGCTGCTCTATTCACTACAGACAATTTATCTGCTGTTCTGGGGGGAGAGAGTTTCTGCAAAGGTCCAGCTAGACAAGACGGGTCTGTGCTGCATACTAATGACAGCCCACTGTTTCTACCACACAGCCTCGTCACATCCTGCATTCCAGCCATGTTCTCATGCTGTCACGCTGCGGTGGAGATGGAGTGCTTTATGAGGCGACGCTTTGCTACAGCACGTGCGGGGCTCCGACTTGTGTTTGAAATTGAATTCTTTATTGTCATGTAGATCGGCGCGAGCCTAACCTGCGTCATGCTGTCTTTTTTTTTTTTTTTTTTTACAGCAAGTTCAACATACCACACCCCAATATGCTGAGTCAGCAGAGACAGTAACCTGACAGAGGCGGATGACAGTGAAAGCTTTTCAACCTGCTTAATCCCACATGCATGTGCAAGGTGTATTAACACAACGTGATTCCTAAAAACCTAATTTCCCCTTCTGCTCTCTTCCCAACTGCGTATTCCAATTTAAAATGTGTCTGTCAAATAAAGCGCAATTAAATCTTCAATATGTTTATGCGCAACACCGCTTTTCACCCTCTGTCTGAAACGCTCCGTTTGAGCTCCTACACCCATTGAAGTCATATCCGTTCCATATCCGTCAACCAAAACAAACCGCAGAAAGTACAAAACGGCAGAGGGTCTGGATGGATACGACGTGCACCGTCACATGTTAAATCCAAAGTAGTAAACACTACACATACAGTAAAGTATGGAAACACTTTGGGGTTCACACATTGACAGGAAAAGCAGAGCTAGACATCATGACTAAAGCTGCATGCTAACTCTGTCATGGACAGGAAACGTTATCGTATTGCGATAATGTGCGGTCAAGCCAGCCGTCACTCTCATCTCTCTGGTCAAATCAGCCGACGCTACAACTGTAGAGCACCCATACACTGACATTTATGTTAAATGCATTCAAATGGCCCCAATGGAACTGACCATGGATGTATAAAGAGAACGGATCTGACGCTAAGAGCTAGCGATGGACTTGGCAAAGTTAGCGAAAGTATACATGTGTGACTACATCTGGTTTACAAAATAAGGTGTTAACAAAGGGAACTGTATATACAAAATGCATATGTGGAAATAAGATTGATTGGATTATATTAACCAGAAGTGTAAAACATTGCATGTCCCTTATGAATTAAAAAGTAAATACCACTAATTGTGGTAATGTCTTTATTCTTTGATTTTCGGGTTGGGAAAACTTTTAAAAATGTAATAAATAATGCCTGACAATGACTGATATATTTAACTTCAGGACATCTCTGACTACATACACGCTGAAAATCAAGCATTTTTACTGTATTAATTTAGATATTTTCCAAATTAAAAGTCCCTAGAAGTGTATGATTCAACTTTTTCCCGTGGTCTAGTGTTAGAAAAGTTAACAAAAATGCAATAAGTCGTAATATCGAATCGTAATACTTGTAGAATCGCAATACTTAAAAATACATATACATATCGAATCAGCACCCAAGTATCGTGATAATATCGAATCGGGAGATAGGGAATCATCCCAGTCCTAATGTTTCTGTGGGGGAGAGTAACTCCCTTTGGCGTAGACTTTGGGCTTTGTTACTTTGCAGACTTTTTACATGCACAAAAAAACTATAATAAAGGGAAAAAGCACAAATGCATAATAGGTCCTCTTTAAAGCAAGATAAAAAATAAATCAAATTCTAACCTGCAGCTAAATCACTAGCATGCAATACTGTGCAATCCTAAGTAAACTTGTGTACATTGTGCTCTGGATGGATGGTACAGCCTTTGTATTCAGTAATAAGAAGAAAGCATGATGCAGCTCATGTGATATATGACATATTGCATACCTCTGCACACAGGGATAGACACCTTACAAATGGCTCCTTTGGGC
Source organism: Sebastes fasciatus (assembly GCF_043250625.1). NCBI lineage: Eukaryota > Metazoa > Chordata > Actinopteri > Perciformes > Sebastidae > Sebastes > Sebastes fasciatus. Next base: position 20,090,004 of record NC_133798.1, on the reverse strand, counting down.
ATAATCCCACGCAACACAAGGTGCTTCCTAAAAATCTAATTTCCCCTTCTGCTCTCTTCCCAACTGCATATTCCAATTTAAAATGTCAAACAAAGTGCAATTAAAATCTTCAATATGTTTATGCGCCACTTGGCTGGGCTAGCGTTCTCCCTTTCATCTGTTCTAATCTAACACTCTCATGGTATATCCACCAGAAGGCTCTGGGCTTATCATAATGAACCATGAGGGCCAAATAATCCACTCTTTTGTTCCCAATCTGATTACTTCCTCCTTTTTTTCTCTCCGCTTATTTCCTGCTCCCTCTCTTTGTCATTCACACTTTCAACCTTCAAGGGCACTGTTCAAGATTTAACGGTGCATGCTGAGCACTACAGGTACCTCTAGACACACACACACACACACATGGACCGATATAACCACTGGAGCTTGTAATGTTGTGGTCAGGAGGAACAAAAAGAACAGTGGTTCATGTGTTTGCAAGCTATTTGTCTGAGCAGGATCAGTGCTCCTGTCTAATCCAGTATAACTGACCGGCCTCACCGGTCTGTATTGATTTCCAACTTAAGTGGAAGATAGATCCTCAGAAGAGAGATGGAGTTAATATCTCCGGCTGCCATTGAAAGAGAATTACACATATTTAAACGCCGCTTCCAAACTGTTGGAGGGACTTCCGCTGGGAGAGGCGACATGACAGAGTTTGAATCAATACCTTACATATCTATCTGTATTTACTGTAGCATCTGACCAATGTTTAAGGGCAAACAAAATCAACCAGAGGTCAAGTGCGTCATGAGAAGCTTGATGAAAACGAAACCTTCTGTTAGGTTTTTAGTTGGATAAACTAGAAAGGGGAAAAGCTCTGAGAGTTTGTGCTCCTTGGCAAAACGGCAATCAGCTCTATAAATAGCTACCACAGACGGTTCTGGCCAATTATTTATGAATGATAATGGAATGACTTGCATGGAGACATGTCACAGTTCAAAACAACATCATCCATCTCGCCCTCCATCTTAGCTCTCATTGCCCGAGGGGAGGTGGTGGGAGTGGGGGGTGAAAGGAAAGGAGGTGGGGGTGTTGGAGCTTAAAAAAAAAAACAACGACAAAAAGAACAGTGCAAATGCAAATGCAAAACAGAAAAATCTGTCATTTTGAGCAATGTGCGAAGTGAATGCCTGCCTGGGTAAACCGCACTGACACTTAACACATCAACATCAACAGGAAGGAGAGGCTCCAAAAATAGCAAGAAATCAAATGTCTTCATCAAACAGCGTTTCAGGGTCAAAAAAAATTGTGAGGTGAAATTATTTCTGGATCAAAGATGCATCTCCGTTTCCTGCCTCACACTGTAAAACACGGAGACTAGCACTCTCCCACTGCTCCTGGGAATAAAGAGGTTTCAGCTCTACAATGCTGAGAGTCACACTTTCAAATGCAGATGTATTTAAATCATGTCCATGACAGTATGAGTAGTATGCCTTTGGCTTGAATCAACAAAGCTATACGGTGGTGACACTAACTACGAAATAATATTTTCAAACTGATGGCAACAACTCCACATGAGTGTAATGCAATGTGTACCGGTTTATTACAGAACTCCTATCATTAAAAGTGCTTTCTAAAGCATGCTGGCTCGGAGTATAATGGCCTGAGCCACTGGAGCGTTTCACATTTTGGGAATTGGACAAGCTTGGCCCATCATCAAACATTACTCAGCATCAGTGTTCAGTTTAGTGTAAATATCAACCGCGGGGGCACACAGAGAAGCCAGAGCCATCCTTCTAGTGTTGCCTCATTTGCATTTATACAACGAAACACTGAAATATTATTGTGTGACAGTCGTGATGATTGTGAGGTTGGTTGTAGACTGAAGTTATGGAAGTTTCTAGGCTAACTTAAAGAGGACCTGTTATGATCTTTTTCAGATGCATACTTGTGTTTTGGGTTTCTACTAGAAGATGTTTACATGATTTAATGTTCAAAAAAACACTTTTCTCATTTACTTCTGCAGCACCTCTTTTAACCCTTGGTCTGAAATGCTGACCAATCAGAGCAGACTGTCTGAGCCCAGTCTGCTCTGATTGGTCAGCTGGCCCATTCTGTTGTGATTAGTCAACAGAACCAAACTCTTCAGACTCCGCTCCAGCTCCGCTCTAACTAGCTTTGTTTGAGAGCGTAACAAACTAGCTGCTAGGCAGGTATTATGAAAATGTGTTACTTTTGTTGCGTTACGGAAGAAAAGGCGGGACTTCATGCCAGGCGTTTTGGGTTCAGGAGCAGTGTTTCTGTGGGGGAGAATAACTCCCTTTGGTGTGGACTTTGGGCATTGCAGACCTTTTACATGCACAAAAAAACTATATAACAAAAGGGAAAAAAGCACAAAAGCATAACCCAACATAAAAAATAATTCATATTCTAAACTGCAGCTAAGTCACTATATTGCAATACCGTGCAGTCCTAAGTATACTTGTGTACATCGTGCTCTGGATGGATGGTACAGCCTTTTTATTCAGTAATAAGAAGGCATGATGAAGCTCATGTGATAGAGCACATTGCAAACCTCTGGCAGATTAGGTGAGTTTGAGCTGCGCACAGGGATAGAAGACTTACAAATGGACCCTTTAAGCATAATCCCACGCAACACAGACCTCATCTCTACTTTGCACTGCGAGGCTAGATGGTGTTCTTCACATACAGTATGGCTCTAGTATTGATAATACCACTGAATAACGTGCACCAGTCAAAATCAACCAATGTTATATCTTTGAATTACTTTAAGTTCAAACAACTGCAGGGCTCAACAATAAGGGGCAAGCCCAGGGTTAGTAAAATGCCACGTTGGACTAGTAAATCTAGCAAACACAGAATTAAACATTGTTTTTTCCAGAGCTGTTGATGGAAGTAGCTAAGGATCTTGCTTCCTTCTCAATAAATCAGCATTAAGATCAAACATGACAATTAACTTTAGTCTTGTTATTTGATAACTGCTAATAAATAAAACAAATTTGTATAGGGGCAAGAAAAATTTACTTTGGGCAAGTAGATTTCTGACCCACTTGCCTGACTGGGCAAGTGAAAAAAACATTAATGTTGAACCCTGTACAGTTCAGCCAATCAGGGACCCATGAGAGCAGAGCTCAGAGACTATGAATCCAAAGTAGCTCCACCTTGATCCTCATTGCGGAAACCAATGGCTGGCTCAATAATCGCCATCATTTGCATAATATTTCAGCTTCTGCAGTTAATGTAGGGATCATCTCCATGCATTTTTTCCTTCCTCATTTTAACTCCCTGTTCATCCTTTCATTAGTCCTTCATATGGAATACATCTAATTCAGGGCAATGCCCCCCTGAGTTCTTCTTGACTTTTCTGGGTCATGAAGATAAGAGACAATACTGAGCCTCTGTTTCTTATCTAGAGTTGAAAACGTCTTGCATGACATTTTGGCTTCCATTGACTGTCACTTGTAAAAAGAAAAAGGTGCACATGTATGCATTAAAGGTCTCAGTCTGTTCTCAATCAAAAGAAATTCTAAAGTACAAAGAACGTCGTCTTACAATGACTCAAAAACATTCATATATAACAATGAGCTCCAGGTGGAATACAGCTGTATAGATCGACACTACTATTCATTCAGCAGTGATAAAACTACCTTTGTAATGATTACAAAGCATGACTCTATTTGCTCCTCAGCCAAGTTTATTGTTCCCTGACAACATCATTAACAAAAAAGGTCTTCCATTGATGACAAGATAAAAGACAATCAATTCTGGAAGAAAAGTGTCTGGACACTGATGCATATTCTTGTTTTTTTGGGGGTGGTAATTTCTTGATTCAATTCTGATTCTTGGTGCCACAATTTGATTCAGAATCAGTATGCCAAGCCATTCACCTTGGCAGTGCTCTGCTGTGTTGCTACTAACATTATGTCTCCAGCAGGGGAGAACAAAATGAAACATTTGATTGTACATCAAATTATTTTCTTGGTCTGATCAGAGTTGGCTGAAGTTCTGTTGCAGTGTGGTGGAGGGTTGGCTCGTTTGCTAGCACTGGAGTTCGGTGCTCCACTTTGCTAAAGTTAATCTCCGGGTGATAATGTACTTAGTATTCACAAAATACTTAAACTTCGTCTTGACAAGCTAATTTTTAAGTCAAGGTGTTGCACAGTGCTCTCATTTAAGCCTGTCTTGTGCAAAATGATGTTCCCATACAACTAAACTGCTCTCTATTACGTTTCAAGCGAAACGTATTTTCTTCTGGATTACAGTCGCAGTTTTAAACAGTTTTAACGTGGTCAATCCAACTTTTTCAGTCCCAATACCGATAGTGATACCTGGGCTTTGGGTATCAGCCGATAATGAGTACCGATCCGATACAAGTCTTTAATAAGCTGTTGTGCTCATTGTGTGGAAGTGACTGGAATCATTCTTTTATGTGTAAGGCAACATCAGGCTTGACTTAAACATCACTTTCCTAACTTTGTAAAACAAAATGTAACAAATAAATACATACATACAAATTATTGAATTTTTTATTTATGATTAAAATAATTCATTCACCAACAACTTGGCAAAAAAATATTTTTTGGAATTACAGGAACAACTTCCGCAGACAATCATTACAAACGTTCAGTATTTGCGATACGTCAAAGACAAACGTAATCCACGACAAAATATGTTTCCCTCCAAATATAACTAAGAATGCAGTTTAGTTGTATGAGAACGTAATTTTTAGGAGACAGGGCTTTCTCATGTAATAATAATTTTATTAACATACAAAATTGATTTTTGAAAATTGTGAATCGGCTGTTAAATCATTTTTCCCAGCTTTATATTGTGTTACTTTGGAAACACCACTGAGTCCAAACATTGTGCCAGAATAAACATCCATACAACGTGACCATCCGTGCTGCCACAAAGTGGTTCAGATCTGCTGTGTTCGATGCAGGAATAGCTGACAGCACCTCCTCTTTGCTGCCTACACTTAGTGTTTTCTTGTAAATGGAAAATGTGCACCACCTGCTACAGTAGAGCAAGCCAGCAGCCTCTAAGCCAGGCCCAGACACACATCTCCTGATCTTTTGAGTGTGTAGGCGGACAAACTCCTTTCCACTTGGTAACAGCCGGAATGTCTCCCTAGTGCATGTGTGTGTGTGTGAACTTCAGAGCCTCTTTCACCAGGCAGCTTCCTTCCTACTGTATGTATGTCAATGTCGTCTTTTGACAGAGACGGGAAGTTAACAGCATCACTTCTGCCCCCCCCCCCTATAAACGACAACATAACCTGATGCAGTGAAAACTATCTAAAGGAAGGGCAGAGTAAAGGTACGACGAGGAGATAACATCAGTGCCACTATGCTGTATCCTTAAACAAATTGAGAAATGTTAAAACAAACATCATTATGCAACTGTCACTGTGGGATTTGGTTGCATAAAACGTCAAAGACAGAGGAGGCAAAGGCACGGTTGTTGTGCTATCTGCTGTAAAGATCAGATCTGAAGGAAGAGCGTGAGCGAGTTTTCCACCCTCTTAAAAATGACACCTTGTTGTAATGCAGACAGATGGCCTGATATCATCCATCCTGGCTGTTTTTTTTCCCTATATTTTCTTCCAAATGGACAACCCTACACTGGACTGACAGGGCCCTGTTGTTTGCCATCTGCTTGCCATGTTTGGCACTAGAGCATGCATTTCCTGTTTGGGGACATCAATGACTACTCACTTCGACAATCCTAAAGTCATAAATACAGCTTATCGATCTGTCGCTCTAATCAGTTCAACATCTTATTCACATCTCTTTCAGGTATATACTCTTACCTCTGGAGTAAATCAGTCTTGACATTTCAAATTGCAAAAAACGAAACAACTTTGTAACTCAATCGTTTCATTTGGGAGTTTCCCCCAAAACTGTTTTATTTCATGGAGAAGTGATTCTGGGTCTCTAGGTAATGCAAAAAGAGTGTTTGAATCAAGACTGAGCAGTTCTTAGATGTTTGTTTTGCTAATGCCTTCCTGAGAATTCCTTACAGAGCCCAGCAGAAATCCAATCTCTACCGATCATCCAGCCAGCAAAAGAAATTACAGTCAATTTGTCAAGTGGAACCAAAATCTAATCTGTTTGTTTAATGATACGAGGCTCCTATCTACAAGGCCCACTAAACAGCCTGTTTATGAGTCCCTGTGCCTTCGTTGCTTATCACAACCAACATTTAAATACCCCCAAGAACATATCTATCAGTTTCAGAGCTGTCAAGGTCTTAGTATATCATAGTTATAGCTTCAGTGCATATTATTCATAAATTAAATGTAGAGTATTTATTAAAGGTGTCCCGTATGATTTCACATTAGGAGAGGGCGATATGATGATGTGAATTTGTCAACCATCATAGATTTCTCTATGTTGTTTATATACAGTGTTAACAGAGGTGGAAGACGTACTCACGTCTTTTACCTAAGTAAAAGTAGCAATACCCCAGTGTAGAAACACTGATACAAGTAAAAGTCCTGCATTCAAAATTTCACCTATGTAAAAGTACAAAAGTATTAACATCAAAATATACTTAAAATACCAAAAGTACTTTTAAGAATAATGTATATTATATTGTTGACTAATCACTGATGCATTGATGTGTACAGTACATTAGTTTAATGTTGCAGTTGGTAAAGGTGGCTTATTTCCTACTATATACAGTATACTGCCGGGGTGCTTGTGAATATCACCAAGAGATCAATAAAGTATCACATTTATTCATAATAACACATCATAATTTATTTGTTGATCCACGCCACTCACTTCTGTTCTTACTTTTCACAATAAAAGCCCTAGACATATACACTGCGTAACTGTTTACCAGAGGCAAATTCAATAACAGCATTTCACTAAAAGGAAACTAAAATCGCTTACAGTAGTTTAGTCTATACAACAATTTACCTCAGACAGACTGCCAGACGCTGTTCTGGGTCAATAGGATTCTGATTTTGGCTTCTGCCTGCGCGAATCTATTCAAACCTTAAATTGAAAAAGTGTTGCAACTGTCACAAATTCGCATCACTGCCGGTATGAATAGTTTTGATATGAAATATTCGCAGGCGAGTGTTTCGCATTTCCGTGTTTTGCATTTCCGTGTTGTTTATGCGTCACACCCCCGGTGTGTACAGGCCTTTAGACAGTTATATTTTACAATGGAAGCCAAGAGCTGGTTTGGTGTTATGATTATACTAGCTTGCTAGTTTCCTCCATATAGCATTAACAAACTGAACAATAATAATCAGATCAAACTGATAGAATATTTAATCATTTCCATGTGTGAACAGTAGTTTGAATTTCAGCCCTTTCACCCATCACTATTTTACATTATCCCCCTCTTAATTCAATTTCCACATCCCCCCGCCTGGATTTCTGCCTGGATAAAGTACAATCAATTCATATTCTGCAGAGATGCGTAAGAGCTTGAGAGCATCAGCATCCTCCGTGCTGATAGAGACACTACTTCACAGTGGAGGCCAACAGTTCTTAATAGAAAATGATCGCTAAATAACTAAACGTCACAGAGAGATCTCAATAATATCCTGGGTTCTTCCTACTTTCAAATTAACTAGTGCTTGATTTCTTGTACCGGATAGAAGTGTTTGATACAACCAAGCACACGCCACAGGATGTACATGTCCCAGTGCAGCATGAGTCAGCCACTGTGACATCGGCAAGGACGCATTGATTATATAGAAATAGTTTGGCAATCTACTTTAACATGACTCATAGTGACACACAGAAAAGCACTACTAGCATCAAACGTTGTACATGCATCTACACACAAATGTGCACACTTTCAGTCACCCAGTGGTGTAGGAGTGTGTGCCTTGATAGTGAGAAGTGCTGACGGTAGTGACCAGCGCTGTGCTACCTTGACCCTGTGCCAGACAATCAAGGGCAACAGCCTGGTATGCCAGGGGCAGGGCCAACACCCTACTGCTGCCACCCACGCAGGCTGAGCTACAGTCATCCCCACTGATGCATGGGAGACTGGACTAAACCGCACCTGGTGTCTCTGCTGCTCTAAAAGGCTGAATATTCTACAGTGATTTAAGGACATCAGACTAATTCTGAAAACGGCGAGATAAATTAGCTTTCATTCAGCACCTGTCAAAGGTTGAGCTATGTACCCTTAGGTATAATATAAAGAGCTCAATTCACTGCTACACATCCTCACTACAGTATACAGAACAAGAATGAGCAGCTTAGTGCTGCATTTAACTCTTAATTACATATAATTGACATCTATTTCCTTCCATTCAAACAGTGGAGAAGTAACAGGAATTAGATACTGGCTTCACATTTTGTGGCACACACACCCAGGCTCTTTAACATCTTGCCATGTGGATTAAAAGTTAGGCTGATAAAGGTTTTGCTTTTATACGATTGAGAACAATCGGCATCAGATCCATTCAGTTCACACTTTGACATATTGCAATTGCAATATGATTTGTGATATTAGAGGGAATGATCATTTTTACATAATTATTCTCATTTTCATTGAAAAAAACATTAAAATGATTATGGTGTGATTTTGTTTGCGGGGATCTGTACCAAAGATGTTTTCTTAAAGCTGCAGTGGGTAGAAATGGAGCAAATATGATTAAAAGAAGTTATTTTTTATCAACCCCAATGTGTCACTGTCACTATATCCTGACAGTAGTGCATGAGACAAATAATCTGAAAAAAATCATATGCCTCTGTGGCTTCCAGTTTCCTCCGGTGTCCTCCGGTGTCCTCCAGTGTTCCTAATGGCATCTGCAAGATTTCCCAGACCGGAGGAAAACAACCAATCAGAGCTGAGCTGGAGTCTGCCGTCTCTGAGCAGCTGTCAATCACTTGCGAACTCCGATCAAACAGTTAAACTAGGCAGCGCTGATCAAATATGAATCAATATTCTGTTACTGTAATGGCTATTTCTCACCTCAAATGTTTTCAGAAACATTTTGTAGTGTACCACTTAGCTGTAAAATGAGAAAGTTTGTGACCCAGCAGCCATGTTGAGATCAGTTGAGGAGCCAATAGGAACGCTCTCTCTCTGAAATAACCTGTGATTGGCCAAAGTCTCCCGTCACAGATTTTTTAGAGTCTGTAAACAGAGCCATGAGGAGGTGCAGAAGTCTAGTTCACTCTCAGAACACTTGAATCACAATATTCTGAAAGGTTATTATGGATTTTTTTGCCCAAAGATGCTTAAAACATTCTGTCTACTGCAGGTTTAAGTCTGTAGAATATGATGTGTAGGGCAGGACATCTCTGCAACACAACACTATTTAATTTAAAATGGTATTATGACACACATTTCGCCTTTAACAAAAATTGTGATTTTAACAAATACTGCGATTTGAAAATTGCAGTAGGCCATATTGCGATTGCGATAGAATTTCCATTAATGGTGCAGCCCTATCCACGCTTCCACCATCAGGCCAGGTGCATAAGTGTTGAGGTGTTGTGTAGATATTGACCTGGGTGAGGTGGGGGAGCTGAGGTGCTGTGAAGACCCCCAGCTGGTGTGACAGACAACAGGGAAAAAGGTGCTGATCTTTGTGCCACAATAGCTTGAGGCAGGCGTTAATGAAGAGGTAGCAGCTGAGAAAGAAAGGGTCATCTTGGCTGTCAGAGCCAAGGCTGTGGCCCATTAGTGGTGGACCGCAGACAGGAGAGACCTCGTTGACAAGGTGTGACTAGGGACAGGCACCAGTCGACAGCTAGCATTGGTTAATTATTGTTAGGTGCTAGCATGAGAAGTGAGAAGGAAGAGAGCCAGGCGAAGGCACAAGACAGGGGGGTGGAAGAAATGGCAATTTGAAGGAGGAAACAACAGCAAAAGGCTTGTGTCATGTCGTCTATATTTACATGGTGTAATATTGGAACCCTTCCCTGGAGGCATTACATTTCATTTAAAATAGGACAGTTGTCCAGAGCCAAATAAATCACCGTACTGGGCATCTGCTCTCGTGTGAAATACGATAACCGGAATCCCCTATTTGGCTTTTTTCCATTTTTGTGGAAGAGCTGAGCTTTCTTAAAAAGGTACAGTGTGTAAGATTTGGCGGCATCTAGTGGTGTGGTTGCAGATTGCAACCAACTGAGTACCCCTCCGCTCACTCCTCCCTTTCCAAGACTGCAGTAACGTGAGCCACCGAGTGCATAACCATGATAATGCCATTCGCTTCGCTCAGAGGCCATCCTTACCATAATAACACTACTTCAGGAGCAACGGAAGTCAGATGGCACGTTACTGCAGTTTCACAAGCGTGTTGGAGAACTACGGTGGCCTTCAGGTAACGTAAAAACGCAAAAGGCTCTCCCTAGAGTCAATGTTTGGTTTTTACGTTCTGGGCTACTGTAGAAACATGGCGGACTCCATGAAGACGACCCACTCCCTATGTAGATCGGAAGGGCTCATTCTAAGCTAACGAAAACAACGATTCTTAGTTTCAGGTGATTATACACTAATGGAAACATAGTTATGAATATTATATTCCATTTCTGCTAATAGATCCCCCGATATGTTACACACTGTTCCTTTAAAAAGTACAGCTTAATGTATGTCTTGATAAGTATAACTTGTGACTATGTATTAATGCAAATTTACAATGTATACTAATTTTTCTGTGTTTGTTAGTGTGTGGGCCTGTGTGTGAATACATGCGTACGTGTACAAGGAAAAGTAACTCTGCTTATTAGTGGGCCTCCTGTTGGTGTTCGCTGGCCCATCTATTGAAGGTTGATCCCTCCATCCCCCTAAAGACAACAACTCAAAGGAGATACAGAAGAGAAAAACAAGCATTCTTTGGCGCCAGCAACCACAAGGCCGCAGTGTTCCAACTACAAAGCCTTCTTTACACTACTGATCGGCGCATGTACTGTACAAAATGTACATGCTCTGAGCATCTTCCCCCTCCACTCCAAACTACTCACACATGTCACCATCAATAGGTGTTTTCAGACCGGAGGAACTTTTTCATACTTCTAAGAACTTAGTTAAAAAAAAAAACGTTTTATTGTGCCCTCACCGCAAGAACTAGGAATGATCAAATTTCTTAGAACGCTGTTTTGAGGGACTTTTTAGCTCCTACTTCAGAGTAGGTACTCTCCCAGCACAATAGCAATCATGAGTAATCTAAGCGTACGGTGATTGGACGAACACATGAGTCAATGCAGCACTGGCAGTCATCACTTTTACAAACCCGTCAGTTGTGTAAACAACAGACAACACATGCAACAGCATGTAACGAAATAAATGGAAGAAAACACAAACAAATGGACCAACAGTGAAGTCCCAAAGTTAACTCGCTCATGAGCACACACCCACTGAGCCAAAGAACGAGTGAGAGCCGCTGCTCAGCGAGCTAACCCAGGAGCACAAAGGCTAACCCAGTAGCACAATCATACCCACTGAGCCAAAGAACATAGCCGTTTTGAACTGAAATCGCAAACGGTACTTTAGTGACAGCTATTTTCCTTGGGTTCATATGATTGTGGCAGGTAAAAGTATTGGTTATTCATTCTTATATTACTAAAAAAGGTAAGAGAGCTTGTGAAATGTATACAACTAGCCACTCGCCAAGCTGGAGATGTGTGCGTGTGGCGCCAGCCAGCTTACGTCACTTCAGTGTTCCTATTGGCAGTGCGAATGCAAACAGAAAAAAACGGCCCCTGAAGGTATGTAGTTCTCGGGGAGCTCCCCAGTCTGCCGTCTCTGAGCAGCTGTCAAATCACTTGCAAACTTCGATCAAACGGTGAAACTAGGCAGCGGTGATCAAATATGAATCAATATTATGTTACGTTAATGCCTATTTCTCGCCTCAAATGTTTTCAGAATCATCTTGTAGTGCACGGTTTAGCTGTAAAATGAGAAAGTTTGTGACCCAGCAGTCATGTAGAGATCAGGTTGAGATGGCCTGAAGGAATGCCAAGTACCGGTCACATGACCGGAGCACAGCCAATAGGAACGCTCTCTCTCTGAAATGACCTGTGATTGGTCAAAGTCTTTCGTCACTGGCTAGATTTTTTAAAGCCTGAAAACAGAGCCATGAGGAGGTGTAGAAGTCTAGTTATCTCTCAGAACACTTGAATTACAATATGCTGAAAGGTTATTATGGAATTTTTGCCCAATGATGCCAAAAATGTACTGCCTACTGCCACTTTAAGTCATTAGGTCCTAAAAGTTGTAACATGCGCTAACAGCCGAATCCAGAGTTATTTCCCTTCCTCCGTTCATGTGAATGAGTCCCAGACCGAGGCTGGAACGAGGGCTGGGAGGCGGAGTTAAAGAAAACGCTACTGCACCTGCTCTGTGGGACCAATGGATGCGGAAGACCGCCGGAAGACACGGTATGCGTCACTGAGCAACTCTCATAGGAACAAATGGGAGTCCGCCTACAATGCTTGATCTAGTTCTCTTTATACATCCATGCTGCTACATGGCAATCAACATACAGCATTGTGCTGCTTTACAAAAACAGATGACAGAATAAAACCAACACCAGAATAAGAGATAACAATGTGTTCCTTAACTGGATAGAGCGGAACTTCAAAGTAAGCTCTATTTCCACCTTTTTAAATGGTGGAGTAACCCAACATGGACAAATTGCTTGAAGGAAATGCCAACCAAGACTCCATAATGGCACGCTACTCTGTGACAACAGTATAAAATGGCAGTAAATGTCATTGTGCTCCATTAAGAAGTCCTTTGTCTATGTTGCCGCGGCAGTGTGGCCTTCAGAGCCTAATGGTCTTTGTGGTCTTTGGCAAGTAATTTCTTTCAAGAAAGGAATTCCCTCTCTGCTGGGTCTCCTGTGGGTACTGAACACAGGGATAAGGCATTGTATTAGCAGACAGTCAGTCAGGAACACCAATGGGACCGACAGGCTTAGACCACAGACAGCATGGCGGTCTCAGCTCTGAATAACACAAACACACTAAGACAGACATAAACACATGTGCACATACACAGATATACAGCCTCAGGGGTGGAAATGTCCTTCGCACAGAGCACGCATAATTGATTTCTCCTGATATGCATTTAAAACGCAGGCAATTCAAAATCCGCTGACCCAGTTACCCTTAAGTTAGTCAATGCAAACAAACTGGTTACTAAAGTCCTTAAACTAGCTGTTGAAGGAGAAAGGCTGTTTTAAGAAAACTGTGCATTTTCCAGTAACATGAACCCCCAGGGGTAGCAACATGACCAGATGAAATGAGATGACAAACACTGAGTGCTCTGATGGCTGAGTGCCTGTAGGGAGGAGCATCAGTGTGCACATTTGTGTGTTTATCTGCCGAGTGTGAGCGGTTGTCCTCTACGTGCGTCCCCAAAGATTCAGCCCTCCACTGCACTCGCACCTCCCCGTGGGTGAGTGTGGGGTCCCCAATGCACCGCCTCGCGTTCCCACGCCTCGGTCGATGCTCTTTGACATGACTAACGTAAACAGATGTTGCGCCGTGACAGGAAGTGGCCGACTTCTGAGAGGCTGATGGAAAAGAAGCTGTTCCTCTCCGTGACAGAGCACAGCGAGGAGGTCACAGTACGGCAGGATACAGCAACGGATCTGTCCCGGGTGAGTGTGTGTGTGTGTAGGTTGGAGTTGGGGATTGGAGAAGCTGCATTTACAATCTCTAACCTCATGGTCAGGGTTAAACAGCTGACTCCACCTAGTTCGACTTTATGGCCCTAACCTTTCTGACCCGCCATACCACCAGGACTGTAAATCACTGGCAGAAGACACCGCTCATATCTAACCAATGCAGAGGGAATAGCGAGCAATTAAATACGAGAGAGAGGGGGAGATAGAGCGAGACAAAAAAAGAGCAATTTTGAACATTTAGCTGTAAGACTAAGACAATAAAACCCCTTAAATAACAGAACAAACACTATTGCAGCAAATTATGAGCTACGTGTAAAGTGCACTTCATGGGAGTAATTCATTGACTACTATTTTTTAATAGTAAAGGCATAACTTAAGCACGGGAAGTTATGTGACAAATAGATCAACATTGACTCTTTCACACAGGGTAGGAACACCAGCCTCCTGGACAAAAGTCTGGTGTTTTATGACCCACCTATCCACCTCGACCTCCTCCCTACGTTGCGTTTGTCCCTCCTTATACTTAAATTACTTCCTGGTTCACGATTACGTGGATTACATACAAACTAATTTATATATAGGGATATATATGAATTAAAGTGTGTACTTATTGTAGGTATAGCTGCGAACGGTGTATGAGAACAGGTTGTCTCCCACGATGACACACTACACAGGATAAAACAAGCAATTGTCTCGCTCGATGCAAATCTTTGTTCCCAACACCCCACTTGTCAGGTCAAGTCGTGTAGTCTAATACCTGCATTAGAGTTAGATAGGTTGAATTTGTCTTTGGCAATAATGACATGCTGATGTGAAAGGTGAGCAGTGACATTAAGAGAATGAATTATGATAATAATTATAGATTATTACCGTGTTATTATGTGTTATCTATTGCTCACAAGCAGACAATTTTGGATTGTCCAGACGGCAAAATAGTTATTTCATTATCACACAAAAGCAAATAACTGTCTGTCTGGCAGATAACCGTCCTGTGGTCAGGAGAAAACTAATTTTGCAATATTGAGTTCTGAATTATCACATGATTAGAGGAAAACAAAATATAAAAACAATTACACCCATGGCCTCTCCGGTCTTTAAGATGTTACACCATTTCCCCCAATGCAGTATTTGCTCTTCATAAGTCTTTACGCCTTTATTCCTATATTTTTTCCTGTTTTGTTACCCCTTTTAATTACATTGAACCACATCATTATTCTACAAGTGCACATAATTAGAAAATAATTGAGAAAATAATTACACAATACGTTGAGGGCTATAATCTATTGTGTAACCAAATTAACTCAGTCTTTTTTTAAACTGTTTTTTACTGAGAGTACCGTTGTACAATATACTGCACTAAATGTCAGGAACAATTGAAGCCACTTGAACACTAATGAACCTGTATGGGGATGGAAGAGGATACATTAACATTTCCTCGAGGACTGAGATAGCATTTTATCTTCAGCTGCTGCTCATCAATCTCGAGTGTTTAACACAGGAGGAGGGGAGGATGGCCTTCTTTTCTTTTCCCATTCCACTTTATCCAGGCACTTTCATCTCTTACCAACTGAGCATGAATCCAAAGTGACCCTGGGACTGAAGCCAAAACAGACTGCCCCGTGGTCGAACCGCAGGCAAAAACCCGAGGACCTTTTCTCTCCATCTTCTACTCAACCTCCTTCTTGTCCAACATCCATTTTAAGGAGCAACCCTCACTGCGGTGCTCTATGCTTTGGAAAGTGGATGAAATTACAGTTGTTCTGATACCGATACCGATACCAGTATTGGAAATGCGTCCAATACTGACCAAAATTCGAGATCGGGTATCAGTGAGTACTCCAGTCTATGCACAGCTCTGATACCATAATTTATAGGGCTGACCCAAATGCTTTGATTCTTTGAAGCTTCGACCATTGCCATGGTAGTTGACCCCCAATTCAGTATTCAAATTCTTTGCTTTTTTTAAGTATGTAATAATAAATCAAAAAAGATCCCATGAAATAAGAAATAATCCCACAACATTATTCATTATTCATATTCAACATTAATTATTATTAGGGATGCACCAATACCGGATCGCATATTGGGCCGATATTGACTGAAATAGCTGGATTAGGTATCGGTGACAATGGAGCCGATCTATTCAATTCAATTCTACGTGTATATACTATATACATTATACAGAGTATACTGGAATTTTAATTCCCGTTTAAGTTTTGACAAATTTGTTGCTGCATTAAAAAGGTTTACACTTGATTTGTAATTCCTGTTAATTTTGAAGATTTTACAACAAGTTGCTGGCGCACAATTTATTGCTTTAATAATAAATAACAATTCAGTGAATGTGTAACTATGCATTTATTTGTGAGGAAAACAATATTTAAGTCAAGGCTGATGTTGCCTCACACATAAAAGAATGATCCCAGTCACTTCCACACAGTGAGGCATACAGCTTATTAATTAAACACTGGTATCGGATCGGTACTCGGTATCGGCTGATACCCAAAGCCCAGGTATCACTATCGTATCGGGACTGAAAAACAAAAAAAAAACTGGGGAACAAAAACAGGAGCAGCTCAAGAGACCTCATTTGTCTTTCTTCATATCTGTACGACCGCCCAGGTCCACGTGAGCTTGGACCGGGAGCTCCTCAGGGTTTGAGAAAAAGGACAATTTAAATAGATCAGATGACAGCAGACTGCTGCAACATTTGAGACCGGCCACTCCATTAGCGCTGGGCTAGCTCCGTTCTGGAGCAATCTGGAGCAAATCACAGTGGCACCAAATGGAATTGCAGAATGCCTGCTGCAGGGAGGAGATAAAAGTCTGTGTGCCGGGTCCTCTGGGCCGGCCGGCTTCCATCCCGCTATTGCACGATCGCCTGCCGATGTTTGGCACACAAAGCGTTGGCTTGAAATGAGACGCCCACTGACGGCACATCTGCATCTTCTTTATCTGATGAGCTGGGACCAGAGAGGGTCCTCCTGACAAACACACCACACACCAAGGAGGGCGTGCATATGCAATAAGTGTGGGATAAGCAAAGAAATCCACACCCTTGAGTATCGACAGGCACATGCAGGCAGCATATCCATAAATGTGTGCAGGCACTCAGAGTGAAAGGGGAGAAAAACTGAAGTGAATATCAGACAGTGGAGTCTGGGGACGTAGAGAGAAAAAGCTGGATGAAATATTAATGGGAATGAAATATTTACGTCATTCTTCTATTGAACTGTGAAATTTTGGGAATGCTGTTTTTTTGCAGCAGTATGTTTACCCCTCTTTAAACTATAGGGGGATTCCTGAAGAGCCGTGATAAGGCTGTCAAGTGGTCAGTCCTGTCTTTTTATATACATGTCCACTTTCGAATCTCTTCAGGAGGAGGCTTCTTATGAAACACACAGCGCCTTGAGTTGCAGGCAGTGACCGAGGAGCTGTTTTGCACTGATGTGCTGTGTAATTATAGTCTGACAGCCAGAGGCGTACAGATGGATCCTGTGTAGGAAGCAGCAGGTACTTGATGTTAGGATTGCATGTGTACCTCGATGTATGCACCAAGGACACATGTGCACCCAAATATATATGTACAAAAGACCTGCACACATTACCCAACAACTACACACCAACCACCACGGACCAACCCCCCCATCTGTGAAACTTCACATCTTTCCCCAATCCACACATACAATTGCTGTCGACACACGTGCCAAGCTCCATGTCATGTGAACATGTGAAGATCTAGTGAGAATTAGTGTTAATGACATGCAGGCTTAAAAAACATACCAGTATCTGCTCCTCTTAATCCTCTAACAAGTGGTGGTCTTTGTGTGTCTATTGGAAGGGAAAACACGTATCTCTGTATGATCAGGGGCGTCCAGTGCCCTCAATAATACCAGATTGTAATTGAGGTTTTCCCCTTGACCTCCAGTTTGCTCTACATTGGTACAGTATCGGGGACGGCTTATCATGCTGCTTCAAACATGTAACTATGATCTAAAGGCAACACTATCTGTGGGAAATGTGCAGACATTCAAAAGTCATCATTAGAGGTGTGAATCTTCACTGGCCTCACAATTCAATTACGATTCACATGTCAACGATTCGAATGCACAACGATTCTCAATGCGTCTCCATGTGCAGTATCGCATTCACAATTTTTCTATATTACTGCATATGGCTACTTTTTCATCACTTAATACAAGCAGTCAGGTAAATCTGAACTCCTTTTATAGTTACAAGGTGCTTTTAAATATCAGACTACCGCAGTCTATGATATAAAAAGGTGCATCTTTTCAATATCAGTATCTGTGTAACCCACCTCAGTACATAATCATTACAAAAAACAAAACATAAATCCTTCTGCAGTGCATTACAAGTGTGCTGTAATCTACAAAAATAATGATTTCTAGGGATGCAGCGATCCGACTTTTTCAGTCCTGATACCGATAGCGATACCTGGGCTTTGGGTATCGGCCGATACCGAGTACTGATCCAATACCAGTGTTTAATTAATATGCTGTATGCCTCACTGTGTGGAAGTGACTGGGATCATTCTTTTACGTGTAAGGTAACATCAGGCTTCACTTAAACATTGCTTTCCTAACTCTGTAAAACAAAATGTGACCAATAAATAGTAAAATATAGATATACATTTATTTAATTGTTCTTTATTATTAAAATAATAAATTATACACCAGCAACTTGGTAAAAAATCTTCAAAATTAACAGGAATTACAATTCAAGTGTAAACATTTTTAATGCAGCAACAAATTGGTCAAAACTTAAACAGGAATTTTAATAACAGTATATAATGTTTCTAGTATATAAAAGAAAAATTGAATTGAATAGATCGGCATCATTGTCACCGATACTTGATCCAGCTATTTGAATCAGTATTGGCCCGATGTCTGATCTAGTATCGGTATCGAAGCATCCCTAATGTTTTCACATATAGCAGCTCTAAGACAAGGCGCTTCCTGAACGCCTATGGCATTTTATACTGCATGAATGAGCCTAGCAGCTAGCAGACTTTAGTTAGTTACTTTTCCTTACTCATAGCTCCTCTACTCTTGCTTGGTTTAACGTTAAGTCACTGCATCTCCCAACAGAACAACACCACGGTTGAATTTCAGCCTACATGCACGTTTTTTCAGCCCAACATTGTTGAAACAGAGCAGCTGATTTTGGTAGTGAGAGCAACAAGCTAGCGGACTGCCGAGTGCCGTCTTTACTGCGTTTTGTGACAGTAAATGACAGAAAAACGCAGTTATGACTCAAGCTGAGCTGAAATAAGACCAAACCCTCGATTATGTTGTGCACTGCAACGATGTATAATCGTTCATGTCACCACCTATTACAGCTCAAACGGGATAATATGATCATAGCTCTGCCTTCTACTATGGAGGGACGGGAGGACGACCTGAAGAAGTGGCCTCAGGTAACCTACACTAGCATATTTAGCTACTTTATTGACTCCGTTGCTACAGGCGGTGAAGCGATGAACAATCTGAAAAGCTCTGAGGCAGATCAGTACTTCCAAGCCGGAGACCTCCACCATTTGTTCCTGT
Source organism: Sebastes fasciatus (assembly GCF_043250625.1). Lineage (NCBI taxonomy): Eukaryota > Metazoa > Chordata > Actinopteri > Perciformes > Sebastidae > Sebastes > Sebastes fasciatus. The sequence goes on along the minus strand of NC_133798.1, from coordinate 20,070,816 downwards.
GAGATTTCAGTCAGTTTGTGAGGTGCGCACCGTTCGCCCACAGCGCCCAGAGGGGAAGCTCCAGTCCAGACTGCAGCTAGAGAGGGGAGATGACTAGAGCAGCGAAAATGTACATTTCAACTTAATTTATGCTTCTCACAGTACTGTAGTCTGTATGAAATGATTATTATGCTGTCACACGTTGTTGAATATATTACCCTTTGTTGAATAAATGCTTTAAAATGGTGCCCACTGACTACTTGGTACTGCAGCAGAGACTCTGTCAACACAGACGCTGCACGTAATCCTGCGCCCAACATTGATGTTGCAGCAGTGTTATTTAATAAAACAAAAATAAAGTTAACGTTTATTACATCAATTGAATATTTGGACATTTAAGATTTTCATTAATCGGCATTGAAATCATGTTGTGCGCTATGTATGGAACACCGTTAAGTTTAATGATCTTCCGTACACAAGCGGAGGCGTTACTTTTCCCCACTTTTCTCAAAAACTCCCTTTAAAGTTAACACAATGTCAGAGAATTACAAAAATCACAGTTCCTCAGAGCATAAAATGACAACAGATCCTCACACTTGAGAAGCTGCGACTGCAGAATGTTTGACATTACATCAATGATAAATCGATTATCAAACTTGTCGATTCATTTTCTGTCGATCAACTACCTTTTGACAAATTGTGTCCTCACTACCAAAATAACAGCTCACAACTCCTTCTAGACCTTTGATTACTGTTCCACCGCAGCAAAACTTAAACATCTGGCTAGCAAAGTGCAACTATTGTGCAACAACACCTAATGTATTTTCTGTGGGCTTTAATCGTTTATTTATCAGTTAGCCATGCCAGCGCGACAGATGCCCCCTTCTTCTTTACTGGAGGCCGTCAGGTACCAGGATGCCCTCTGGCAATAATTGCACCTGACAAATGAGCCTTGACAAGGAAATGGAGGGTGGTCAACCTGGTACTGATCCGACAGAGCGACTTAATTGTAACTATCAATTCGAGAGCCACAATACTCTATCTCTTCTTTTCTGACTTTCATTCTTTTCCTGCATAATCCATTTTCTCCCACTCACAGCTGCAAGAATTTATCTCCTCTCCGTCAGTCTCGCTGCCTCTCATGCTCACTTGCACACGCATATTTAACACCCATGTATGTGCGCAAAAATCAATACCAAAAATATTGCTTCTTTGTGCTGGCTCTCCATCCTCATCATTCCACCCTACGGTGCACAAACACATTACTTGTTCATTACATCGTGACAGAGCTAATTAATACATCATTCCCGTGTTTTTCCTTCAACAGTCTGCCTATCCGACTCTGCAGCAGGTTGTGTGTTTAGCGCAGTGTCACCTAAAGTCCCTGTGCAAGCAAAGGCGTAGTACTGTAGAAGCTTTTTTTTTTCTCCCAAAAATCACTAATGCCCCACACGGGATGTCACAGTCACTGTCAGGGAAGAGAGGATAGAGTCAGAACAAAAGGAAATACCTCCCCTCGCTGGAGAGGAAGGGGTTAAGCCTATTACAGAAGACCAATCAGGACTGGGGGAGCACTGCAAACCTCCGCAGTAAGAGAGAGAGAGAGGGAACGAGGGAGTGAGGGAGAGGAGAGCAGAGCAGAGCGGGAGATAGAGAGATACCAGGAGTGTGATGGTTTGCACTCCTACCCAGACAGTTAGCCACGGAGGGAGCGCAACATAGAGTTGGTGAGATGAGTCTTCACAAACCTGCCCATACGGTTGGATGAGAATTAAAGGGGGATAAAGGGAGAAGCAGAACCAACATCCCTGTCAGGACTAATCTCTGTGGACTTTTTTTTATTTTTTTTATCTGTCTGGGACTCAGGAGGGAAAGAACATCTGTCAGTTGTTTGTATGTTCATCAATATTCAATTCCAATTCTTGGATTACTGCTGGGACATCAACCATCAGTTTCAATCGGTCGACCTAGATTTGTTGCAGAGCTGCGAGGAGAGGGGACAAGCGTGGTGGTGTGTGGACCAGCTCCGAAGCATCTGTGTTTACCCTGCATGGTGAGCTCTGCTGTGTCTTGATGGGGCACTCCACTTATTGGTTTGATTTACAGCGCTAAGCCGAGTAGAATGACAGCAAATAAAAACTCAATGCCAGACGTCTCTGTCACCAAAACAAACGCACAGGATTAGAAACCATCAACATAATTTCCCGAATAACTTCAGTTATAATGTATTGTTGACTTATTTAGAAACATATGGTTAAAGTGTAACCTATTAGTAACTGATTGAATTATGTCTTTAACTTGTAATACTGTAAACATCACAATGTAAACAGCTTTTGATCATTTGTTTATGCATCAGGACGCCTCACATACTGGGAGCACATCTGTTTGTGTCTCACACATCATATTCCAAACTGTCAGGCTGAATGATATGAGAAACTTGATATGCAATTGCACACTTTAAAAACTGTGCATCTTCATAACATGCATGATCCTTCCTCTCTCTCTTGCCTGGTGCTGAAGCGTGCTACCCATTGATCATTTCTGCCTACATTGTGGCATAGTAAAGTACAGCATCCCTCAATGAAACAACCTTGAAGAATGACCGACATGTTCCTCTGAAGAGATTACATGGATCCCGTATAGTGACACACGAGAGAGGACATCCATGTCTTTATGACAAGTTCCCCCGAGGATTCACACTGCGCTAAAAGCTCTCAGCATGTCTGGCCTGTCGTGAAAATTGTATGATCATTTTAGCACCGCTGAGGCTGTACAAGTGACATGCAAAAATGCAATTAACACTAAGCATGTTTCCTGAAATAATTTACGCAAGAATAGCGAAATATGACCACAGTTCATGTTCAATCTGAAGACAGGGGGCTGGGATGTCAAATACCAGTTGCTTTTGTGCCAGCCCTTTATTAGTGCTACTGTTATGTTAATGCAATAACAAAGATGTAAAGTAAATCAGGCGATGCACAGGAACATGATAAGACATCAGAGGCTTGTTGCTATGCTAATGAGAGTTTCCTTGTCGCCTCTCTGCCGAGGATATGTTTATTTTCACTAACGCATCCCCCACACTTCCCTCTCCTACTCCTCCCACTCTCTCTCTCTCTCCCTATCTCTCTCCATCATCCATTACCCCATCCTTTCTCTCTCTCTCTCTCTCTCTCTCTCTCTTCAGGTCACTGAGAGAGAAAGATGTGGCATTGAAGGACAGACAGATGATGTATGCAGCTCCTGCTACCTGAAGTCCAATTCTTGTTTGGGATCTTTTTGCAAATCTGCTCTGTGTCAGATGAACTCACTCACACTACCTCATGAGGATGACCTTCTCCTGAATCGCTGAATCAACCCCCCCCCTCCTGTGCACATATAAATACTGGTGATGTCTCAGTGATCACACATGTCATAGTGATTGGACACACATGCGCTCTAATAATCTGCTCTTGGCACGCCATCTCCAGTGATTGAGGGTTCAAGCATGTCGAGGGGCAAACTGGAGACCTGTGTTCAATTTACATGTCAATGGCGGCTGGAGCCGGGCGTACAGAGACTGATGAGAAAGGTGGAGAGTGAAGGCCTGTTCCATTAGTGCTCCCACGGGAGGACGTGGGCCTGGATGCTGCCGGGACGCGCTGACCTCTCCTGGACACATTCTGGACATCACTATGGTGTACACTGGGAAATCTATATGGCCGAATGACTGCCTCTTGGAGTACAAGCTAATGGATGTAAGTGTTTTTTCGTATTTACAGATCTGACTACTATCTTTTCACTGAGGACAAAAAAAAGCAAGGATTTGGATCATTGTACTATGAGCAGCACATTCCAGCCCTGCACAGGGGAAAGAGTCTGTGTTTCTTTGTTTTCTTGGTTGGCTGTTACTCTCCTGCCTGGGAATACCATGAGATTATAAACAGGAGGTGGCTCCGACATCTTATCCCCGTTCCACTCATCCATCAGAGCTCCCACCATCACCAAAAGCAAACGGACCAGAGATCTGAGAAAAAGTCTGTAGAAGACATTATCCTATATTCTTTGAAAGCCACTGGGTGCAGGTGGCTGAATCCTTAGCTTTCTGACATTACCATTGAGGTCAGGAGGAAGACGCTGGCAGCCCATAGACGGTCTCTGGCGAGACGGACAGGTGTTTTTCTGGCTGTCAACCTCTCTGGGAGGGACAGGCAGTGAAAAGGAAAAGCCTCGCTGGGGGGCTCTGCTGGAGCGGAAACACTTTTCCAGAGGCTATGTTTGGATGTGATGCTCGTCTCTGTGGGTGCAACATGGACTCTATGGCCTGATTATACAGCCCTGGTATTCAGATAGTGCTGGAGGGAAGGGTAAATATCACAAAAAAAATAATTTGGTTTCTTCCACGTCACCTAGAGCCCCGTTCAGATTTATTTCTTAAGGGGAGGTTGGATGATTTTAATATTGCATGTGCTAATCAGTTATTTCAATTTATTCTGGAGTAGATTTTTCTCCCCTAACCCAATATTAATTACAGTTTCAAATACTCGCTAGTCCTTCAATTATTGAAGTCCTGTCTGAACAAACATCTTGTATTCTAAAGTGCATCTCTGAGAGTTGGCAGCCTGCTAGCGATGAAGTAAACATAATCCTCTGGCAGAATATTCTTGTCAGTTATGAACTCCTGTTATTCAGCGATGACTAAAATGCTGTCAGAAATGACAAGTTAAGTTACCAAGGACCATTGCAAGTATGCTTGCCCAATTGGGGATAGAATTTGGCTTCTTCATCATTGCCTTCATGACCTCTGGTCCACATCCAGGATGTATACGGCAGAGAATATACCAGGGACCTCCTCATTTATGTCCCTTGAAATAATTTGCCATAGCCTATTTTTACACTTCTATAGTCTTCGTTATGCAAAAGAACAAAACAAGAGAAATGTGCCAGAAAGACGTTAGACATTAGACATTAGGGCTGTCACAATATCAGATTTTCACTACACGATTATCGTAACCAAAAGAATTCACAATAACAATATTATCACAATAGCTATAGAACATTTGAAAACAATAAGAATGCTATTAATCAGTCAAGTTAATCTTTTACTTTGTTTATTGTGTGTTTGTCTCTCTTGGCAAATTAATTATGAATGCAGGGACTTTGAGAGAGAATCAAAGCATGATTTAAGAGGCGCTGGTTTATTTACATTACATTTATTTACATTATCATATGTGTTATTAACATGATATCCATATTTCATTTTTAAATATCACGGTTATCGTCAATACCGGTATATCGGGACACCCCTATTAGATATGTATTATTTGCAGACTATAAGAGTTACAGATTTTAGGGATGCACCGATACCGGATCGGATATCGGGCCGATACAGACTCAAATAGCTGGATCGGGTATCGGTGACAATGGGGCAGATTTATTCAATTCTGTTCTATGTTTATATACTATATACATTACATACTGGAATTTGAATTCCCGTTTAAGTTTTGACCAATTTGTTACTGCATTAAAAAGTTTTACACAGTATTACTCTTAATTTTGAACATTTTTACAAAGTTGCTGGTGGAGGATTTATTATTTTAAAAATAAATAACAATTTAGTAAACTTATATCTACGCATTTACTTGTTACATTTTGTTTTACAAAGTTAGGAAAGCAATGTTTAAGTTAAGCATGATGTTTCCTTACACATAAAGGAATGATCCCAGTCACTCCCACACAGTGAGGCATACAGCTATATATATATATACACACACCATATATACCATGGTCCCCTGGGGGTCCCCGGACCCCACTTTGAGAATCACTGGTACGCAGTAAATGCTAATACATTAAAACTGTCAGCTTGAATGTGCTGTTCAGCAGAGGCTCAAAAGAACACTAAGCCAAGACTAAGCCACTACAAAGCCTCAACATACTAAGCCATTAAGGCTATGAGGTTATTAGAATTTAATTTGTTCCAAAGTGTTTCTGTTACGTGCCTCCACTGTGGATGCAACTGTCTGATCGAGGATGGTGATAACAGGAGTAGAAGCTGATTGAAGCAAGATAGTTACTAGTTAGTCATGCCATGCGCGTAGTGAGACAATCTAATCTACAGGGCATGGCAGGAAAGAAGTTACAGCGCCATTAAAGTGTCTGCTCTCAGCATTTCTCATTTAAAACTCAAATGGCTTCCTTTATCATTTCATAACTGGCAGCATTACGTCTGACGAGAGATTTCTCAGAAGTGTGTACAACTTTCTAGAGATGCACAAACACAGACTTTCTTAATGAATTCTCTTCTTCTCTTCTCCCCACACGCAGGATAATGCATATCCTTCCCTGCCCTGAACAAGAAGCCACCATGAGCAACGTCACGGTCACCGACAACACTGAGCCCATCAGCCGCACCATGAGTCCGGCAACCCCCAACCCGTACCCCTATCCGGTTAGTTTCCAGGTCTCCCTGACTGGCTTCCTCATGCTGGAGATCCTCCTGGGCATGAGCTCCAACCTCACTGTGCTCGCCCTCTACTGTATGAAGTCGAACCTCATTAGCTCCGTCAGTAACATTGTCACTATGAACCTCCATGTGTTGGATGTGCTAATTTGCGTGTGCTGCATCCCCCTCACCATCGTGGTGGTGCTGCTCTCCCTGGAGGGGGACACCGCGCTCGTCTGCTGCTTCCATGAAGCCTGCGTCTCCTTTGCCAGCGTCGCCACTGCTGCTAACGTACTCGCCATCACCCTCGATCGCTACGACATCTCGGTCAAACCAGCCAACCGGGTGCTGACCATGGGCCGCGCCCTGGCCCTGCTGGCTGCCATTTGGGTGCTATCCTTTGTTAGTTTCCTCGTACCCTTTATTGAGGTGGGCTTCTTCGCCCAGGGCCACACTGATCTGAACCAGACGGTGGTGGAGAACGTGATCCACACTAACCAGTACTACACAGAACTTGGCCTCTATTACCACCTGCTGGCTCAGATTCCTATTTTCTTCTTTACCGCCGTCGTCATGCTCATCACCTACTCAAAGATCCTGCAGGCGCTCAATATTCGCATCGGCACGCGTTTCCACGCTTCACAGAAGAAGAAGGCTCGCAGGAAAAAGCGTCCGTCCATGACAGCCATGACGACGCCGCAAGAGGCCACAGATGCCTCCCAGAGCAGCACCAGCCGCGTCCCCACACTGGGTATGCGCACCTCCGTCTCCGTCATCATCGCCTTGCGTAGGGCTGTGAAGCGCCACAGAGAAAGGCGAGAGCGCCAAAAGAGGGTTTTCAGGATGTCCCTCCTGATTGTGTCCACTTTCCTGCTGTGCTGGACGCCCATCACGGTGCTCAACACGGTCATCCTGAGCGTGGGCCCCAGTGACCTAATGGTCAAGTTGAGACTGGGCTTCCTGGTCATGGCTTACGGGACCACTATCTTTCACCCTCTACTCTACGCCTTCACCAGGCAGAAGTTCCAGAAAGTCTTGAAAAGCAAGATGAAGAAGCGAGTGGTGTCGATCATCGAGGCAGACCCTACCCCTAATAACGCCATTATCCACAACTCCTGGATCGACCCAAAGAGGAACAAAAAGGTGACATTTGAGGACAAAGATGCCCGACAGAAATGTCTGTCTTCTGGGGACATTGAGTGAAGGAACTCTTTTTCTTTTAGGGTCAATAAAAAGCAGCTAAAACTGACATCAGGTCATGATGAAAAAGGGAAAATGTTAATCCAAAGCAGTAATGTAAATAATATGTGCAATAGAATGTACAAAAACAAGAGGTGGATAATTTATTACTATTTATTGAGAACAAATGTAGGTTTCATAGATACACCATATACTGTACTGTAGATATTGCATGGCTTTTTGTAACGGTAGCAACATACAGTGTACATACATAATACATGTACAGCATAGGGTAAACAAGGTATATAAATAGAGAGACAGAGACGTAGGTAATATTATGTATATGTCTATTTATAATAAATTTCGTGTTCACTCACCTAACGCAGCAAAAAGGCTTCCTATTCTCCCCTCCCCCCCAAGTAAAGTGTTTGTGATTGTGTAACAACTGTGAGATTACTCCCATTCATCACCATGCCACTTGCTCCGACACCAGACCTGCAATCCCCCCGTGACCACTGACCTTATTGCCAGGGAGCCCTCTGAGGGAAGGCGGCAGGCTGGTCAAACACGGAGAGACGGGAATGGAAAGGAAGTAGCAAAAGTAGTGCATGTTATGTTGCTATAGCCGAGAAAGCTATGGGGGTACTGTTCACAATCACTGCTTTTAGAGTTAAAGAAGAACACGTGCATTCCTCAGACACAATAGAAGACCATGGCTCTCATCACCTCGTATGACATAAACCAGATGTAATCAAAGCCTAGTCTGTTTCACTTTAACAGTCACGTCTTTGAGCCAAATGGAAAATCTACAGTTGCCTTATTCCGGTTTGATGAATTGAGCATGACTTTACGGTGGGACAGGGACTGTGACAGGGAGAGCACATATTGAACACAATGAAGAACTAATATTGTTTTAATTCTCAAAGTGAATCCTCAGATGTTATGTTTTCATAAAGAAGTTATTTAATCAAACTAAAGGAAAATGTTGAAAATGGTTGTATTATCAAATTGTCTGTTTTTAATAACCCTAGCCGAAAACAACAATGCTCTCCAAATAAGCAAATCCATAACTGCAATAAAGAACTCCAGCAAAAATCTTAAAGCCTAATAAAAGATTCTGTTTACAATCCACAATAACAGATAATGAAGTTCTTCTTCCCTGCCTGTGTATTGTCTACCAATAGCGCCTGTCCTCCTTTGTTTATCAAGGAATAAAGCTAGTGGAATTGTATTTCCCAGGTGGCTGCTGCTGCTAGATTATAATTCAGCCAGCCTTGTATTTCTTTTGGCTCGACTCATCTATGAACAAAGTTTGCCCTAAATAAGTAGGAATAATTTAATCATATAGCTGCAGAAGAATTTCAGTTGTAATATACGAGAAAAAAAAAAAACTGTCAGCTTATTACAGCTTATTACATTCAGTGTGCGCACTAATGTTGAATCTAGATGCAGAGTTATAATATTCATTAGCATATAAAGCCATGCTCGGCTAGCCTGGCAGCTCACTTCTTTACAATCCCTGGGTCAGGGATTACCTTCTAAAATGAGGATATATACTGTGCAGTAGATTCACATGCACGCATAAAGCCACACAAATGCATATGCACACTGTACTCCACAGTATCTCTCGGTAATGAGCTTATTACGCCTTTGCTGTCTCAGGTACAGTAGAAAATTGAAGAGCCCTTTAGATCCTGAGAGCACAGGGCTGTTGGCTAGCAGAGCGATTACACAACCTCGATCAGATGCTCCTCCGGCTGCCAGACCAGTGTGTGTGTGTGTGTGTGTGTGTGTGTGTGGTTTGTAGCACAACAGAGAGGGCTGATATGGGAATATTGATGCAGGCGAGGTTCTTTATGACCCCGCTGTAAACAGGCAGTGTGGATGTCACGGTACCTCGAGGGCATGTCTGTGATTGAGAGTGGAGATGGGATGACAGCCAGCAACAGATTAGCCGACAGAGGGAGGGAAAATGACCTATGAGATGAAACATCGAGCCAGAGGATACATTTAACAAACATATGAGTCCAACTTTTAGAAGGCAAACTTCAAAGGAGTGGGTATAAATATACAAATGTATTTCTGTTATCAACATAACAATGATACTACCAGACCTGCTCAAATGTCAGGTATTATTCCAAACGTCATCAGTGCTACTGAAAAAATCATTTGCATTGATTACCTTCTAAAATTACCCCTCCAATAATGTCCAGCACTATTTACACTAACTGGACTTTGAGGTCACAATTTGTTTTCCATCATGAGGTGCAAAAGCTAAGCAAAAAAGGTCTTTCAAGCACAACCAACATGGCCTGATGTTCTGACTGAACTGCCATGTTATTATCACTGCTTGATTCAGACATTCGCTTCTTGTTTCTTGTCATTTTCTGTTTGGTATTTTGCTCTCACTTATCACTGAGACTGATGTATCTGTTCTCTTGATGTCATTTTCCGCCGAAATTGATAGTGTTTGAGTTCTAGATAGAAGCAGTTAGCGTCAAGTTTATCATGTTCATTGATGTTAGATGATGCTTTTGTAACATACAGACCAATGTTCCATGAAGTATTTACCATTTTATTGCCACTGTGCACAGCGAGCTACATGACAAGCCTTCTTTAACTTGATCCTCATTATTCATCATTTGTGAGAGAGAGAGAGAGAGAGAGAGAGAGAGAGAGAGAGAGAGAACTATTGCACGCAGTGTTTCTGTAAGTTATTAAAAATAATAATTCAAATGTCAACGTTATGAATGAAGCTTCAAACTATTTGGTACAGGCCTAATTATATATGCATAAAGCGCACACATGGAACATAATGTGGACTTTCATACCATAGTGTGATTACAAATGCATGTGAGTGAATATTGGAGTGCTAATTAGTTTCTATGTCCCATTCATTGTCTCAATGCACTTATACGGCCATTATGCAAAGGCCTCAATTCGGCTGCCGGAGGAGAGTACCAACGTTAATCGGTGATACTCCTGGTGACGAAAGGGGACTTTTAGTCATAAAAAACAAAAACACATGTTTTTAGCTTTCTAAATGTCATACTATCATTATGAAAATACAGGCATGTGCAGAATAAGTATTCAGGAAAAGTCAGGGAAGGAAGGAAAATATCACACACAATGAAGGAATAATTCAAATTTTGGGACCACAACGTTAAATGGCGTGGGCTATGGTGGTCCTAGTGTTAAGGCCATCAAGGGAGAAACAACAATAAGTATTGGATATTTTGTAGTATTAAACTTTTTCTCTTGGGGAGAATGGCAAAAAACTAATTTCTTTTAAAGAAATGCCTTCAATGCATGATGGTCTTCTCACTTGAGAATTGTTTTTAGTCAGTTTAATTTACAGGCTCGATAGCTCCACCTTTTTTTTTTTTTTTTTTTTTTAAATCAATGCTTGCTGCTATATTTGTTTGGATTCTGGCTCTGACACAGTTAGATGACGTTTTCTAACCTTGGTCCAGCCTATAAAGGCATCGACTGGCTCAGTAGTTTCTCCAACTGGAGAAAAACAACAGAAGTCTGAATCTCTTGCGCCAAAAATAACACTGATACACGATCAGAGTGGATGCACTTTTACTTCAAATAACATATTTCTGTCAAATAGCTGCTAAAAGTGCTCCAGTATGCTCTTGAAATATTCATCTTAAAAGCTGGATCTGTTCCAAAACATTATCCAGAGCTTTGGGGTATGTTGTAAAATGTTTTTGGGAACATTAGGCAATGACCGGGGACCTCAATTTTGTCTCAATCTCATTATCATTTTTAAAGCTACCTTAAGCAATTGTTGATATTGACCATCCAAGGCCAAGAAAACGCAACATAGCCTAGACATATTGGTGTTTATCAAGTTAATTAGCTTATTAAGAACTTCAAATGTTGTAAAAATACAGGTTAATGAAGCTTAAAATTAGGGATGCACCGATACGGGATCGGATATCTGGTCGATACTGACTCAAATAGTTGGATCAGGTATTGGTGACAATGGGGCTGATCTATTCAATTCAGTTTTTACCTATTTGTTGCCGACTTAAAAAGGTTTACACTTGACTTGTAATTCTCGTGTGTCTTCTTTTTCCTTTTTATTCTGTATATAATTCCAAGAAATCCAATATTGTGAGGGGCAAGCATTAGCATTTATGTTTAAACTCTGAACTCAGCTGAAGATAGTATAACCTACCTTTGTTGTAGGGCTGGGTTATTGGCCAAAATCTTCTATCACGACATAGGCCATTTCATATCTTGATAACGATATATAACACGATATAGCAGGTTTTCTGGCAATTCAATAAATAAATAATCTATATGAAATAACCACATGATAAAGCCTATTTTTGTATTGCCTACTCCTGAGTGAATTAAATACTTGAGTTTTTTTTGTCATTTTAAGAACTCGAGTAAAAGAACATAAGTTTTAAGTGAAATTATATAGAAAAAAAAGAAATATAGGTCTAGACTATATCGCTATCGAAACGACATTTTTATATTGTTTTGACGTTTTATTTATATATCGTTCTATTGCACAGCCCTACTTTATTGTTATGATTGCTACTATATTGATTGTGTGTGGTTTCCATTTCATTTTGGCCCACCTGGGACCACTTTCATTAATGTAGACATTTCTGAACGGCTGCCATCTCAAGGTCAGCGTCCCTGGTTAGCATATTGGATAGGTTAGCAGGCCGCCACTACACCTCTAACCCGAGGTGACCTGCAGAGAAAAAGATAGGTCAATATACTACCATACTCAATAAGCAGAGGTTCAATGAGGCTTCACCGTGAGCCGCATTATAGAATCACTTGACCCTGATGTGTCCTTTTCCTTCTCCCCTATACTCCACATCAAGGTTGATATTTACTGCTGTCCCTCTCACATACATTATGTCCCTCCCTCTCTCGCTCGCAGCCATCCCCAATTCAGATGCCATCTCTTTCAGGGCTCCTCTCTATCCAGCCGCAAACACAGAATAAAAGCCTGGGAAATCACATTACTCTGTCCGTATGGAGCCTCTATTGCATTAGGTCAGCGAACACTCAACTGTAATTCTGCTATCGTAGAGAAGAAGAAAGTGAATTGAGCACACCAGCCAGCACAGCTTGACAAATTGTTGCTTGTGGTCATTTTCCAAATGTTACTCTCACCAAGCCACATTTGCTGTAGAGAGATGGAGGGACACTTTACAGAGCGGGGAGATATACGGCTCTGATATACAACCTATAATCTCTGTACAAGAAAATCTATGGCTCAGGTGGAAACCAGGAATCAAGGGCAGACAATGGAGTATGACCTCTACCTGCTGCTATGACCTTAATGGCATCACTGTGTGGCATTGGAGAAAAAATAACAAACCACTGTGCCGTTGAATCAATGCTGTGTATGGATTACTGTTCTCTATCGGTATCAGGCGAGAGCAGACTTTTATTGACATGTGAAGTGCTCTCCTTTATTATCCAGTCATCAGAGAACAAATTACTCCTAGGGGGTAAACAGGGAACTTCACACGCATGCCGAAATAGAGAATATTGTAGTATTATTGTAATAATTAAAAAAAAATAGTATTTTTATGAAGGCAAATTGGCCACAGCACTATAGAGAGTGTTTAGTGTGTAAGAATTTTGATGAAATGTGATATTTAGGGCTGTCAATCTTAGCGCGATAATAATGCATTAACACAAATTAACACCACTAATTTCTTAACACTAATCTATTAACACAACTTGCAATTTTTAGGTTGTAGCGGGCTCAGTTTTAAAGCTAGAGTGAAGATACTGGCATAATATGAAACTAAAAGACCTGAAGAATCCATTGGTATCAACCATGTCATACTAGCTTGTCGTGAAAAAGGCTAAATAAAGAACTTAGGCTAAATTTTGGCGAGGAAAAACTGGCATGGCCTCACTGACCTCAAGATATGTGAATGAAAATAGGTTCTATGGGTACCCACGAGTCTCCCCTTTACAGACATGCCCTCTTTATGATAATCACATGCAGTTTGGGGCAAGTCATAGTCAAGTCAGCACACTGACACACTGACAGCTGTTGTTGCCTGTTGGGCTTGAGTTTGCCATGTTATGATATAAGCAGATTTTTCATGCTAAATGCAGTACCTGTGAGGGTTTCTGGACAATATTTGTCATTGTTTTGTGTTGATAATTGATTTCCAGTAATAAATATATACATACAGCAAGCTGTTTGCCCACTCTTATGTTGGTAAGAGTATTAAATACTTGACAAATCTCCCTTTAAGGTACATTTTAAAACAGATGAAAAATGTGCGGTGAATTTGCGATTAATCGCGATTCGATATTTTAATCGATTCACAGCCCAAGTGCTATTATACTGTGAATCATCATCCTTGTGGCTCAGACAAAGGGACCGACGAGCATATAGTCTTATCTCACTAAACCAAAAATGGGAAGGACAAAAAGAAGTCAGAAGTGCCGACATGTGCCCATCTATTCTACTCCAGCATGTGTAGCTATGCCCATACAGCATGTGCACCCAGCTTTGTGTCAGTCCAATTGTTTTATCAGGCAGTGACAGAGTGTCAACCTCCGTGTGTGAGAGGGGAGCCAGCAGAGAGGAGATTGCTGCCCTCCAGCTCTCCCTACTGTCTGCTGATGACTCTTCTCTGAGGGATGTGAATGGGACCACCACAACAGAGCTCACTACCGCAGCCTGGCAGCTTGAGTCTGCAAAGCTACATGGTGACGATTTGTATTATTAAAGCCAAAAGAGACTATTACTTTTTAAATGGATTCCATTCTCCTCCAAGTGTCCTCGTTTCACAATAGAATTGCAAAGCGGCGAAAGTTATTTTGAGTGTCCAGGGCTACTGAAGTAAAGGTCCCATTCAATTTATGCATAGACGATGTTGGGCTTGGATGGACTTAAAACTCATTATGCTTGAATCGTCAGAACAAAAGGTGAGCACTAACTGGCTCTTTAATAAAAAGTAAGGAGAGAATAAGGAAAGAAGTTAACAATGACTACCAATGTGCATTTCCTCCATACTTTAAATTCTGTAGTGCTGCCAACATTGAGCTGAAACTAAAGAGCTAGAAACCTGATAAAACATTCAGCAGTTTAAATTTTGAATAAAAGGGGATCACCTGGAAGCAGCTCTGATTCACAACTCTGACTGTCTTCTTCTAATGGCTGGGAAAATAATTTAAAACTTTATAAATTTATTAAACATAACTAATTAAACATCATTTCTCAGAAACAAAGTTTAAATAATTAACATTAGTTATGGCTATAATATAAACCTATAGCACTACTAAATTATCCAAGAGACTCCTGTGTTTCTGTGTTGAGGAACATTAAGAGTGTCATTATAAGATATTTTTCTAATTATCTAATTAAAAAGAAAGGGGGTGAAACTATTTTAATAGTCAATTCTTTCTGATATTTTATAGACCAAATGATTAACCAAGAAAATAATCGGCAGACTAAGTGATAATAAAAATAATCATTAGTTGCATCCCTTGTTAAAGCTAAAGTAGACGACATTGAAGCAGATTTATTTTTATAAAACGGTCGCTATATCCTGACAGTAGTACATGAAACAGTTAACCTGAAAAAAATCATGTGCCTCTGTGTCCTACGTTGTCCTCCAGTGCTCCTAACGGCATCTGCAAGATTTCACAGACCGGAGGAAAACCAGCAGTCGGAGCTGATCTGAGGTCCGCTGTCCATCTGCCGTCTAAGAGAGCCGGCTGTCAATCACTCGCGAACTCCAACTAAACGGTCAAACTAGGCAACGCTGATCAAATATGAATCAATATTCTGTTACTGTAATGCCTATTTCTCGCCTCAAATGTTTTCAGAATCATCTTGTAGTGTACTGTTTAGCTGTAAAATGAGAAAGTTTGTGAGGCGGCAGCCACTGTGGAATCTGTTGAATGAACGCCAAGTTCCGGTCACGTGACAGGAGCAGAGACAATAGGAACGATCTCTCTCTGAAATGACCTGTGATTGGTCAAAGTCTCCCGTCACGGGCTAGATTTTTTAAAGCCTGAAAACAGAGCTATGAGGAGGCGCAGAAGTCTAATTATGGCTCAGAACACTTGAATTACAATATGCTGAAAGGTTATTATGGGATTTTTGCCCAATGATGCCAGAAATATACTGCCTACTGCCACTTTAAAGGGTAACTTCAGTATTTTTCAACCTGGACCCTATTTTCCCATGTGTTTGTAACTAATGGGGACAACACTTTCTGAAATTAGTCCAGTATTGAGCTGTAACCGGCAGCCATGAAACGAGCTGCGAGGGCCAGTGATCAGCGTCAATGTAACGCTGACAGGCTCTGATTGTTATTATAAGTATCTGACAACATTATGGAGAGGAGCCGTCAGAGAAATTAAATGTTTACCTTTCACTTGATCCTGTTTGTTTGTTGTTGTGTCATGGCAAAAAGAAGCACTTTTAGTGGATGTAAATGTCGGTGCCAGCTTGCCCCAATAGCACCATATTGCAGCCTGTGAGCAGCTGCCATCTACAGCGCTCTCCCTCAATACTGGACTAATTTCAGAAACTGTTGTCCCCATTAGTCAGTTAGACACAAAAACATGGGAAAATAGGGTCCAGGTTGAAAAATACCAAAGTTACCCTTTAATATTAGTGCAACTGGTGGGAAACCATTCTCTCTTCAAGTAAATTTGTATTGGACGTTTATCTTCACTTCATGCCACGTACAGTATAGACAGCTGATACTGCAGCTCTAACTAAAATGATATGAAGTGATTCATCCTCTATCCAAATTCTCAGTCTGCCTTCTCTATAAAACCTGAAATACCAGATTTCACCATGTCGGACAGTAAAAATACTGCTCCTATAATTAAACTAGCCATAAACATGCAGCAACAGAATGTACTGCGTTACCTTAAACCAGGTGTTTTTCCTGCACCACTTTCTGGGGAAAAAACATCCTCCGGGATCTGACCAGATCCCAGGACGCATGTAAATATGCACATAGGAGTGTTAACTTCTTTGATACTGAACATCTCTATTTCCCACCCAACATTTTTGTGATTCGAACAGTTAACTGCACAACAACTCCCACTCGACTCCTCCTACCGCAGCTCTAACTCTGTTTTCTGCCCCCAAATCTGTACGCACATTTTGAAATAGGGTTGCTGGGAAACAGTCCATACACCTTATTTCATTATAAAACAACAAACACAGTCTATACAGTATATCATAATCCAAATAAGAGACATTTTTCAAACTGCAACACACCCACTGAGTTTGGCAATCTCAGTCTCAAAATCACTCACATCCTCCACATCTACAGAGATTCATTACACAAACATACAAAAAGAACAAACTGTAATATTTGCCTGTTCATGCTTAATGGTCTGTTCTAGTATATGTAGCTGTAGCTAGCTTAATGTAGGGTTGCAACAAACGTTATAAGAGTTCAATCATTGTTTAGCTGCTGACGGGATACAGTTAGTTTGTTCTTTTTTCATGCACTGGTCAGTTTTGAGATTTCTGACTATTTTGCTTCCATAACATAACACAACATAAACATCCAAAATACACATTTAGGTGTTTATTTTACTTCTTTGTCTATTTGCGTCTGTAGATTTCTCCTAAATTCACCGAAAGTTAGCTTTAGATAAAGCCTCTTTTGTATATTTAAACATGAAATTTCAGAAAACTTGTAATACAAAAAATAATTGTCTTGATGTAATTACTAAACTGGGGAACTTTCATTGTGATATCTAGTAGTTAAACGTTTTTACCCTACTCACCTGTAGTGTGAATATTACAATACATATCTTTAAAGGGACTATTTGTAAGATTCAGAAATGCTGCTTAACAGCAACATCTGTGGCTTTGAAATCAACGAAAGTCAGCGTCGAGCTCACGCTTGCTCGCTCTACATAGACATGAACGAGCATCGCTCAAACAGTGAGGCGACAGACGTCAGCTAAAACCACAATATCACTCTATATTTCACCTGCTTGGCAGTAATGTTAGCAGACCAGACGAAGGTCTATCCATGAATCACTGCTGATCCTAGTGTTGGCTTTTCCTGCTCAGCGCAGGCTTCAGCAGCGGGGCTCCTCAACGAGTTACGTTATCGCCTCCCGACCGTAGCCGGCAGCTGAAGACACCGGCACCCGGTCGGTAACGAGACGATAACGTAACTCGTTGAGGAGCCCCGTCACTTCACAAGACACGGAAAACCTCCTTTGGTCTGGAGGAGCTGCAGCAGTTATTTCTGCACAAACGTCCACTCTACATTCACTAGATATTCTCAGAGCTAAACTAACTCTTCTGCAGTGTGGAGTGAGCGCGCGTTCACGTCTAGAGGTGGAGCGAGACAGCGAGGACGCGTCTGAGTGAAGGAGAGCAGGCAGCGGAGACGAGGCTCCGGCCACACGCAAGCGCGCATATGCGAGCGCGCATATGCGAACGCGCATGTGTGGCGACCTGCTACATTTATACGCTTAAAAAGTTACAAATAGTCCCTTTAAAGGCCATTTTCTCAAATTAGTTTTTTCTCAGACTCTGAGCCAGAAATCTCCACTTCAGTAGCTCTTAAATCCACCAAACTTTCCAGTTTCATTCCGGTCTATATTCTGAAGGTTTTTTGCAGATAGATTTGCTCATATGTCATTCATACCCTGATTTATGATATTTTATTCCTAAAAACATGGCGTAATTTGATTTTTTATGGCTGTTGACAGTATTTTCTGATTTATGGAGTGATAAAAAGAGATTTTCCCTCAGTAAAAACCTTTAACCTTTGACTCTAATATGTCAATAAAATTAAACAACAATTTTTAGCCTGTCTTTATCATATGTTCAGATTTGTTCTGGAAATGTATGTCAATTAGCACATTTCTAATAAGATAATGACTCATTTGCATATTTAAACATGCATTTTCATACAAAAAAAATTATTGTCTCAATGTAAGTAATCAACTGGAGAAATTTCATGGCAATATCTACTAGATATTTTTTTTAACCATATTCACCTGGGGTGTCTACCCTTAAAAAGAATGATGTAATGTTGTAAATGGTAAATGGACTTGCATTTATATAGTGCCTTTCTAGTCTTCTGACAACTCAAAGCGCTTTACACGACATGTCAGCATTCATAAATTCTTAATATGGACCATTTACAGTTCAAAAAGATCAAATAACCAGATGTAAATGTCTGAGTTTTTTGCTGTATAACAAGTCCCATTCAGTAAGTCTCAAGTCACTGATTCAAAGATTCAAGTCTCCATAATGGTTTAAATAAGAACCTGACCAAGAACATAGTCTAATATTAGATTATCACATACATTATATATTGTATCTGCTTATACTGTATGTTGGCCGATAATATAAATCCAATCCAAATTTATTTGTAAAGCATATTTAAAAGCAACAACAGTTGACCAAAGTACAATCATAATATAGCAAAAACCATAAAAACAAAAAGTAAAAACACAGAAGACATGTTTAAAAGACAGAGGACAATACTGTAGAAACGCAACTCTCACAGTGAGTTAAATGTCTTTTAAGAAGGGATTTAAAAACAGTCAGTGTAGTGGCCAGCCTCACATACGATCTCCCCTGTGTTTCAACCTTGATCTAGGGACAACAAGGAGCAGCTGGCCGGCTGACCTGAGTGACCTTGATGGCATGTATGGTTGTAAAAGGTCAGAAAGATAGGTTGGAGCTAGCCCATTTAATGATTTGTAGGTGTAAACAATAAAATCAATCCTAAAACGCACAGGGAGGCAGTGAAGGGAGGTCAGTACGGGGAAATGTGCTCTTAAGTAGCAAGTAACTGCAGTACAAAGATGTCATTACATAGTACGCCCACCAGAGAGCACTGAGGAGTTTACGTTTCACCTGTTAAATGATCTGCTCAGAGTCAGCACAATATCGGCTATCAAAAAATGAATATCAGACAAAATAGTCCCATTCCTATATTTCACGCTCAAATATTGACATCAGTATCAGCCTCAAAATCAGACAGGCTCTAGTACAAACTTTAGAATAATATGGCTATTTCTAGAAATTCACTGTCTATGAATTATATTCTAACAAGAGCTGCAACGATTAATCGATAAGTTGTCAACTATTAAATTAATCACCAACTATTTTGATAAACGATTAATCAGTTTGAGTAATTTTTTAAGAAAAAAACGTCAAAATTCTCCAATTCCAGCTTGTTAAATATGAATATTTTCTGGTTTCCTTACTCCTCTATGACAGTAAACTGAATATCTTTGAGTTGTGGACAAAACAAGACATTTGAGGACGTCATTTTGGGCTTTGGGAAACACTGACTGACATTTTTCACCATTTTCTGACAATTTATAGACCAAACTAAGCGATTAATCGAGAAAGTAATCAACAGATTAATCGACAGTGAAAATAATTGTTAGTTGCAGCCCTAGGGGGCTACTCTTATATTGTAGAGTGACTCTTACACACAAATGTTTCTGTGGGCCGCCGACTACATAAAACAGGCAGTCTGCAGCTGGCATTCATAGCCCATTTACTATTTATAGGCTTTTACTTCTAAATCTATTCTTACGCCTCAGCATTAGTATCATCGGCTCATTCTGTTGTTGGAGGTGATCAATCTATTCCAAGCAATAAACAGAGTTGTTGGCTTACCACCAGACAGAAGTCGCACGATCAGAGGAGCAGGGGAGAGTCCAGATCATGATGACTTCACAGCTCTGTTCTATAATGACATTAGAAGAATGACATTTTGCAAGACAAATGTGGAAACTTCATCAAGATAATGTAGTTAGCTTACAGCAGGGGTCTGCAACCTGCGGCTCCGGAGCCACATGCCTCTTTAGCCCCTCTCCAATGGCTCCCTGTGGATTTTTAAAAAAAATAGTGGAAATTAATAACTGTTTTTTTGTTTACATTTTCATTTTTATTTATCATTGTTTTATAGGTCTATGGCACGACGGTACGGCGGAGTATAAGGGCCACATTAAGGGAAAAAAATAAGTCTGAGATTTCGAGAATAAAGTACTAATATTACGAGAATAAAGTCCTAATATTATGCAGTAGTAATTTTACAACTTTTTTCTCGTAAAGTTATGACTTTATTCTCGTTATATTACGACTTTTTTTTGTAAAGTTATGACCTTATTCTAGTAATATTAAGACTTTTTTCTCGTAAAGTTATGACCTTATTCTAGTAATATTAAGACTTTTTCTTGTAAAGTTATGACTTTATTCTCGTAATATTACAACTTTTTTCTCGTAAAGTTATGACTTTATTCTCGTTATATTACGACTTTTTTTCTCGTAAAGTTATGACTTTATTCTCATAATATTACAACTTTTTTTCTTGTAAAGTTATGACTTTATTCTCATAATATTACAACTTTTTTTCTCGTAAAGTTATGACTTTATTCTCGTAATATTACAACTTTTTTTCTTGTAAAGTTATGACTTTATTCTCGTAATATTAAGACTTTTTTCTCGTAAAGTTATGACTTTATTCTCGTAATATTACAACTTTTTTTCTCGTAAAGTTATGACTTTATTCTCGTAATATTACAACTTTTTTTCTCGTAAAGTTATGACTTTATTCTCGTTATATTACGACTTTTTTTCTCGTAAAGTTATGACTTTATTCTCGTTATATTACGACTTTTTTTCTCGTAAAGTTATGACCTTATTATCGTAATATTCCGAAATTTTTCTGGTAATATTATGACTTTATTCTCGTTATATTAAGACTTTTTTCTCGTAAAGTTATGACTTTATTCTCGTAATATTACAACTTTTTTTCTCGTAAAGTTATGACTTTATCCTCGTAATATTACGACTTTTTTTCTTGTAAAGTTATGACTTTATTCTCGTAATATTACAACTTTTTTCTCGTAAAGTTATGACTTTATTCTCGTAATATTACAACTTTTTTCTTGTAAAGTTATGACTTTATTCTCGTTATATTACGACTTTTTTTCTCGTAAAGTTATGACCTTATTATCGTAATATTCCGACATTTTTCTGGTAATATTATGACTTTATTCTGTAAATCTCAGATGTTTTTTCCCTCAATGTGGCCCTAATACTCCGTAGTACATTTGCACTTGGTCCCTCACTGCATTAGACTTATATACTATATACTTAGACTATAAACTGTGTTACCTTCATCACAATGATCACATGTTTTGCCTCCAGACAGATTTGTTGTTTGTTTGTTTTTTGCCTAAACGTCTCTTTAGACAGTAAAGGTTGCTGACCCCTGAGCTACAGCATGATCAAGTCCAACAATCTGCTATGAGGGCAACAACATCAAGTAGCCTATATATGTAGTGTGTGACAATGTTTACAGGATTTAAGATCGTAATCTTGTCCAACCTCTTGTTTATAAATAACACCAATAACACACTATTATTAGCCACGTTAGCAACAAGCGACCGTTAACTGACAGGTAGCACCGGAAGTTGATCAACGGCAGCATATTTACCGAACATTCATTTAAGCTAACTTGTCTTATTATACCTTCTTTAGTCAGCCCTAAAGTACTCAGTTAGTTAAATCATAAAATGTAGATGTTGATCTAAGTTTTCATGATCATACAATACACGCTGAAACACACCAAAACGAAGTAAACAAGCAGACAAACACAGTTAGCCAGCCGATAGAACCACGGACCTGTCTGGATGCAGCTGATCGTCCCGACTGAGTATCTGTGATCACTTCCACAGCGGAATACAACGCAACGTTTCTGTTTCCACCGGTGTTGTTAA
The DNA here is from genome assembly GCF_043250625.1 of Sebastes fasciatus. Classification (NCBI taxonomy): domain Eukaryota; kingdom Metazoa; phylum Chordata; class Actinopteri; order Perciformes; family Sebastidae; genus Sebastes; species Sebastes fasciatus. Next base: position 20,048,483 of record NC_133798.1, on the reverse strand, counting down.
AGTTCATGAATCCAAGGCTATCCTCGTGGTACAGACCCAGCAAAAACCAGACAAAGACAGGTGGTTGTTTGTCTGGATCCATCATCTTCACACACCTGTAGCTGGTACATCCAGACCTGCACTGACGCACACATACGTCACCAACAGGCAAGGACAGGAATTACAGCGCTGGTTTTAGACCAGCTCTTTTAATACATCCATGTTTTAGACTTGCAGATGTATGAATTAATTCATTAATTCATTAATTAATTATTTTCATGTCTGGTCATTTATATAACCCATCCCTTAGTCCAGGGGTCAGCAACCGTTACTATCAAAAGAGACATTTTAGGCAAATAAAAAATCTGTCTGGAGCCGCAAAACATTTGATCATTGTGATGAAGGTAACACAGTTTATAGTCTAAGTATATAGTATATAAGTCTGATGCAGTGAGGGCCAAAGAGTAAATGTACTATGAAGAATTAGGGCCACATTGAGGGAAAGAAAAATCTGAGATTTCCATAAAAAAAGTCGTAACATTACGAGAAAAAAGTCGTAATGTTATGAGAATAAAGTCATAACTTTGCGAGAAAAAAACTTGTAATATTACGAGAATAAAGTCATAACTTTGCGAGAAAAAAGTCATAACTTTGCGCGAAAAAAACTGTAATATTACAAGAATAAAGGCATAACTTTGCGAGAAAAAAAGTTGTGATATTACGAGAATAAAGTCATAACTTTACAAGAAAAAAGTCGGAATATTAGTGTACAAAAGATGTGGACAATGTGTTAAATGTATAAAATTAATAATGATATGTGTTTTGTTTTTTGTTTTTTTAAAAAAGCTCTTTTCTTAAGGTCATGGACTACTGTAGATGTCTCAAAAGTGGAGGCTGGCCTTTGCTCAGGCATTTTCCATAAAGGTGAGGAAATAATACTGACTTTGGCTGGGAAATGTGGGCAGGAAAGTGCACTTTGAAGGAACTTTTGTAAGTAAGTGAACAAAACAAGACGCCTTTGTGGCACCTGGGGGTGTTTGCTCATACGGGCCCCACAGGTATGGTCCACTCAGGCACCATTAGTGAGCTCATGATGGTCCCAACCCATCTGGGCCCACATGGACATGTCGACTGAGTTGTTCACAAATGAGGGCAACAAGGTGAAGGATGCCAGGCCATTATAGTGACAAAAGCACCGAGCCTGAAGGCAAAGCTCTCAATTTAAAAGTCGATTCATGTACCAACCTTCAGCCTTAGTCACAAGTTTGTGTAGTGACTGGAATGATAAGACCCAAGGATACAAGCAGCTGAAATGAGTTTCCCTTGCAAGGTATTGTGCCGCTCCTCAGGGACATGGTGAGGAGCTCTGATTTACATGAGAGAAGTCTATGTATGTGGAGGTATTCTGGGCACAGACAGCTCGGTGTAGACCCATGTTACTCTCAAAATACTGAATATATTTCCTCAGCTGACTGGCAGGGATCTCCTGGGATCACAAAACTGACAGGAGTTTGTGCAAACAAAAACAACATTATATAAAAACTAGGGCTATCAATTGATTAAAATATTTATTTGTGATTAATCGCATGATTGTCCATAGTTAATCGCAAATTAATTGCAAATTTTTTTATCTGTTCAAAATGTAACTTAAAGGGAGATTTGTCAAGTATTAATACTCTTATCAACATGGGAGTGGGCAAATATGCTTGCTTTATGCAAATGTTTGTGAATGGATTCCTTAGGTTTTTTCTAATTTCAAACTCATAAACATCGATTGTGTTAATGCGTTAGCTAAAGTAATTAGTGACGATAAAATGAATTTGCGTTAACGCCTATATTACGCATTAACTTTGACAGCGCCAATGAAAACAATCTTATATAATATTTAACACAGCATTTATGAAGTCCATATGCGTGGTCACATTGACTACTGTACCCGTCAAATGTGTATAGCCGGGCATTATATAAAAATGGATGGAGCTCTCAGGTTACAAGTCTCCATCAAAGCACACTGTCACCGTAGCCGGACCATCTGCTTATTGCAGGCATTTTGCTGTAATGACTCTTCAGTCTCCAGAGCTGCGACCTCTGAGATGGTGCGGAGACGAGAGCAATCAAAGCACATTCAGTTCTGCCACAGTCATTTGGCCACTCTCAAAAAGCTATCACAGGGTGCAGCTGTAAACATTTTGCTCCTCAGCACTCCTGAGACACGCAGTCAAAAGAGGGATAGCAGCTATCAGTCTCTTTCACAGAGGAAGCCCGTGTGAATACATTCTGCGAGCTGAATACAGTGGAGAGGGGGGAAAATACACCCTCATTATTCAAAAGGAAGAAGAGTGTACTGAAGGCTGAATTCCCTCAGTCTCTGTTGGTGATGTGCAACATGCAATTTATATGTTTGTGAGCAAGATGAGCAAGCTGTTTGTGTTCCTTTTTAAAAGGCGCACAAAAAGAGCAATCCTTTTGAGTCTTTTTGTAATGAATGAGCCGTTATCTGCTATTTCAGTGACAACTATTTATATTCAGCTGCTGTGTAAACTGAGCCCGTTAACCACACTGTCTGTATATATCTCCTTGACACACTGGGAATATTTGGATTGAATTCACTGCAATAACTGCAAAACATACAGGACTTCCTGCTTCCTCTCAAGGCCTATGGAAATGAGGCTGGGTCACGCGTCATCAACACGTCATATCTTTTGCGCAGTAAAATCTGGCCTGCACTCGCTGAAATTGAGCCAATCGCAACGCACGACCGCAGCTTCAGTTCCACTGCGCATGTGTTATACCCGGTACCCCAAGACCCATGTCTGCCCGTGACCCAGCCTCCTTTCCATAGGCCTTGCTTCCTGTGCAAAAGCTGTATTATGTCATCAGATAACATCGCCCTCTTGTGGACTTTGGTTTCTTCTGTGCAGAAAATGCCCAGTCAGACAGAAAAGTCAGCACATCCAAAGAAACATTGAAAATATAAAGTCTGCTTGTTTATTTTAGAGGTTTTGTGATAATTATCAAAAACCGAGTCTTAATTCTTATTAGAGCTGTCAACGTTAACGCCATAATAACGCGTTGACGCAAATTCGTTTTAACGCCACTAATTTCTTTAACGTGATCAATCTTTCGATCTATCTTTCCCCAAAGGAATCCATTGGTAGAGTTTTTCCTGGCCACAGCGCGCTTGGTGGATACTGTTGGGTCTCTAAACTACGGTGTACGGTCATAGACCTGCTCTATATATAAAGCGTCTTGAGATAACTTCTGTTGTGATTTGACGCTATACAAAAATAAATTGAATTGAATTGAATTGAATTGGTACCAACCATGTCATACTAGCTTGTTGCGGAGGCTGTTAAATAATGCTCCGAACTTGACCTCTGACCTCAAGATATGTGAATGAAAATGGGTTCTTTGGGTACCCACAAGTCTCCCCTTTACAGACATGCCCACTTTATGATAATCACATGCAGTTTGGGGCAAGTCATAGTCAAGTCAGCACACTGACACACTGACAGCTGTTGTTGCCTGTTGGGCTGCAGTTTGCCATGTTATGATTTGAGCATATTTTTATGCTAAATGCAGTACCTGTGAGGGTTTCTGGACAATATCTTTCATTGTTTTGTGTTGTTAATTGATTTCCAATAATAAATATATGCATACATTTGCATAAAGCAAGCACATTTGCCCACTCCCATGTTGATAAGAGTATTAAATACTTGACAAATCTCCCTTTAAGGTACATTTTGAACAGAAATGTGTGGTTAATCAGGATTAATCATGCGATTAATTACGATTAAATATTTTAATCGATTGACAGCCCTAATTATTATATAAATACAGAGGCTAAGTGTCCCTCCCTCGCATGACTATTTTTGTACCATGGCATGAAATGTGAGACATCAGCAAACACACAGCTCACACCCCAGGGATAAAACACTGGTGCAAAAAAAAAAGACAAATGTTGTACTCATTCAGTAGACTGTAAACAAAGCTTTTAGTCAGTCCGATTGTGATCTTTAACAAATCCAAACGGGCTGACCAGTGGTGTCAACTAGCCTGCTGAGATTTATTTAGGGCTGCACCAGCAGCTGTTGTGAGTGTGTGTGAGCGCATGCGTGTCTGGACTCTCCCTTTCTTCTGATCGCACAACTTCTGTCTGTCTGGTAAGCCACCAACTCTGTTTATTGCGTGGATTGACCACCTCCTGCTCTTAAACACAATGATACTAATGCTGAGGAGTAAGAATAGATTTAGAGGTAAAAGCCTATAAATAGTAAAGGGGCTATGAATGCCTGCTGCAGACTGCCTGTTTTATGTAGTCGCCCTACAGAAACATTTGTGTGTAAAAGTCACTCTACAATAGAAGAGTAGCACCAGGGTTGCAACTAACAATTATTTTTCATTGTCGATTAATCTGTCAATTACTTTCTTGATTAATCGATTAGTTGTTTGGTCGATAATAATGCCAGAAAATGGAGAAAATATGTTGATCAAGGCCCAAGATGACGTCCTCAAATGTCTTGTTTCGTCCACAACTCAAAGATATTCACTTTCCTGTCACAGAGAAGTAAAGAAACCAGAAAATATTCACATTTAAGAAGCTGAAATCAAAGAATTATGACCTCTTTTCTTCAAACAGTAAAAGTATTTTTGCATGTTCATTGACTTCCACTGCCACTTGTTCCGGAGGAATGAGAGTTATTGTAACTGAATGTAATTGCTTTTATTTAATGAAGAAATAAAAGGATATGGAAGGATATTTTTTGCAGTGTAAAGCTTTATAATATGCAGTCCAGGTCTGTTAATTAAACCTGTTAATCTCCTCAGGAAACCACGGTCACAATGACTCTCCAGTGGACGGCCGTGGCTTTCTTCCTCTATGCAGAGCTAGCAGTCAACCTCATCTTGTGTATACCCTTCATGTCAGCACGGAGGTACTGCAATATAACACACAAATATATTCAAAAGTTTGTTCAGCAGCTCAGCTTCCTGTGCAAGAGTTTGATTGAAAATAAGGAAAATGAAAGAGACACTTCACACAAATCACCAGCAGAGTGCATGCATGTCCTTTCTGTGTAGATCTACTGTATATTATGTTACCCTCACAGTGTCCCTTTACTTTGTAGGTGGCGTTCAGTTTTCAACTGGAGAATATGGAACTGGTTATCTCCATACTGGAACAAATGCTTCTTTACTATGATCATGGTTCTTATTGTTCTTTTCCTTGGTAAGCAACCTGCTGCTGTGAGTGACAGAGCCTGAACACTGAGTAGACTGACAGGATGTTGTCAGTCCAGCTCAGTCAGCGTCAGTCATGCCTCTGTCCCCACTCCCAGATGCTGTCCGTGAGGTGCAGAAGTACTCGGGTCCTGAGCCCATGCATGACGCCGTGGTGAACCCAAATTTGTACGACAATGTCCACATGAAGCTGTTCAGAGCCCAGAGGAACCTCTACATCTCTGGCTTCTCCCTCTTCCTTTGGCTGTTAGTGTTGTTTCCGTCCACATTTATTCAGAATAACAGTTTGGGACCTCAGTCAAAGACAAACACAACTGTCCACTTCACTTTCTGATTTCCTGTCTTTTTTTTCTTCTGGTTCTCATCTCTTCCTGTCCTCCATCACAGTATCATGCGTCGGATTGTCACCTTGCTAAACCAGGTTGCTGTCACCGTGGAGAGCAGTGCAGGTCTTCAGGCCCAGATGGACAACGCTGTCAAAGCAGCCAAGCAGCACCAGAACGACAACCTGAGGCTCAAACAAGTGAGACTTAATCAGAGTCTGATGACAGAACTAAAACTTATTATTATAGACTTAAACCTGCAGTAGGTAGAATATTTTGGCATCATTGGGCAAAAATTTCATAATAACCTTTCAGTATATTGTAATTCAAGTGTTCTGAGTGAAAACTAGAGTTCTGCTCCTCCTCATGGCTCTGTTTTCAGGCTTTAGAAAATCTTTAAAAAAAGAGAGAGCGTTCCTATTGGCTGTTCATTCAATGAAGGCAGCTGTTATCGCGAACTTCTATGAAACGGTCAAACTAGGCAGCGCTGATCAAATATGAATCAATATTCTGTTACTGTAATGCCTATTTCTCGCCTCAAATGTTTTCAGAAACATCTTGTAGTGTACTGTACTGCTGTAAAATGAGAACGTTTGCTCCGGCTGATGGGCGGTGCTTGGTATTTCCTGAACTGATCTCAACATGGCTGCCTGGTCACAAACGTTCTCATTTTACAGCTGAACAGTTTGACCGTTTGATTGGAGTTTGAGAGTGATTGATAGCTGCTCAGAGACGGCGGGCTCCAGCTCGGCTCCGATTGGTTGTTTTCCTCCAGTCTGTGAAATCTTGCAGATGCCATTGGGAGCACCGGAGGACACAGAGGCACATGATTTTTTTCAGATTACTTGTCTCATGCACTACTGTCAGGATATAGTGACTATTTTATAAAAATAATCTTTTTTAATCATTTTATGTGCTCCAATCTGCCCACTACAGCTGCCCACTGTACCTTCAGCATAACATAAATTTCCCTTTTTTAGACAGTTTGTGACTCATGCACACCTTTTTGGCCTGTGACCCTTCTAAACAAAGTAATGTCTTATGACCCTTCATCACCGGTTGTATATGACTCCCAGTTGTGGCCAGTTGAACCAAAGAGTGATCTTTTTTTAGAGGCCTGAACGGGTAAAATCAGAAAAATTGCAAATTTTAGAGAAAAGTCTGAAAAAATAAACATAATTTAGATTTTTTTTTTTCCCTTTCTTGTTAATCCAGTGACCCCTTAAAGGGAACCACTGGAACCACTGTTTTAAAGTGTGTAGGCGTTAATAAATACTGTATATTTCATGTTTCTGAGATCTGTATTTTGCTCTGTTGTCTGTTGTTGGTAACTGAGAAGAATCCTTTGTTCTCAGGCTCTCCTGGATGAGGAAAAATCCATGTCAGCAAAAAAACAGCAACTGAAACTGGAGAGTGAGAAGCTGGCAGATCAGGTGAAGGCTGCTGAGGAGGGTGAGTAACCATCAATTCCTTCATACAGATTGATCTGCAGTTATACCAAAGAACTGTAAAATATTCATGAAAAACTATAATTATGAGAAAACATTTGCCGAGTATGGACCATCACAGGTCGCTTCATGCATACAAACGGGAGCTGTAAGAAAGAAGCTCATTTTAAGGGGCATTGATGATATAAAGAGCAATTTATACATGTAATATTGTTTGTGTGTGTAGCTGCGCACAAGTCTCATGCTGAAGTGGAGGCCATGAGGAGGCAAGCCAAAGGTCTGGCACAAGAGTATGACAGACTATTGAGGGAACACCATCTACTTCAGGTAAAACACACACACACACACACACACATATGTATAGTGGGGCAGCAGAACTGTAATATTCTTAACAATTGTGCATTTTGCAATAAAAGCAACAAATTTGGCACAGATGTAGGTTTATATGTTATGAAAAGATATAGATATCGGGAGTAGACGATGCAAATTCGGCCCTTGGGGGCATTAAATATCCCTAAATTTAGCAGAAAACTGATTTTATGAGTCTTGATGATTTCCAAGGTGTGTTCAAGAAGATTAGATCAGATGTTTTTAAGGGTACACTTTAAAGAAAACTTTAAAAACCAAATAAAACGAGCACTTCAGGGTCAAACTTTACCCCCCTGCCTTCATGATAGAATGACATCTGGCAAAAAAAAAAAAGGCTGCCAAGGCCCTTGGGCCAAATTTATCGTGCCCTGATATTTATATCTTTTCATAACATATAAACCTACATCTGTGCCAAATGTGCTGCTTTTATCGCAAAATGCACAATTGTTATGCTTAACTGCCCCGCTAGTAATTTATATGTGCATGCAAATGCCACATAATACTGTATATGAACCCTCCAAATACTGAGAAGCTCCGTTTTTAATCCTGTACTTGATTCACAGAATCAGAGTCCTGCAGACAAAAAGGATCAGTAAACACCGGGAACACGATGACAACTGTTTTCAGATTTCTTCTCTGTACTGTACACGGATACCTTTTCTTCACAACACTATACTGTGTGCTATATGCAGTAGGCCACCAGAGGCAATGTTTCTATTATGTTTTACAACGTTGACGTTTAAACCGAGGCACATTTTTTGATTTTTAATTGATGGGATCAAAGAAACGCTAGGCTGTAGTATATCAGATATCAGGAGCATGTCAAGTTGTCAAATGCTGAAAACATCTTCTTACTAAAGTCTTTATTATGAACATAAAATATATCTTTTCGTATATTACCCTTTTAAGTATTAAAAGTGTACAAATCAATTGAAATTTTGTCTCACTGGCTCATGCTTATTCTAACTTTTAATAATGATTAATACCTGACGACATCCCAGAAATACATTATGCTGTTAAGCTAAACTTAATGTCACCGTAGAGATTGTGCACCCGTTTAGTCAGATTTGCATAGACCAGACCAGACCACCACAATAGTGTCCTCCTGTTAACACATAATGACTAATGAATGCTCTACATCAAGTCATTGCATTTTTATGGTTGTTAAGAATTATAATTTTCTATGACTGAAGCATCGCATGTCTCATTTGTTTGGATTCCATATAAACCTTTAATCAAGACGAAAGCTGTTTCATTTGTTCATTGAGAGGAGTACACTTGACTTATCAACATCTTTGTTTTAACAGATGTTCAAATTCTTAAAAGAATCCTGGAATGGTAGATCCACCTCCAAACCTTAATAGTTTGACAACATTTTGGAGTTCAATCATGGAGTCACTTACTGTATTTCTGCTTCCTGACCTTATTCGTTCACAGAAAACACTTACTTTGCCTCAGTGTAGCCACATTCCCAGCTCCTCCACCACAGAAACAGCCTACAGACCTGTTTAATGTCCGTATCTCTGACATGATGCTGTGGGGAGACACTACAAGTGAATAGGGTAATAAAATTAACTAATAGATATCACCAGTAAACTTCCCCAGGTGATTGCACATTAAGACTATTAGTTTTTGTATTACAAGTTTTCTGAAAGTGTATGTTTACATATGCAAATTAGCCATTATCTAATGGTAACTTTTGGTGAATTTAGGAGAAATCTACAGACGTAAATAGACAAAGTAGTAAAATAAACACCTGAATGTGTATTTTGGATGTTTTCTTTCCACTAGTCTGAAAGAAGACATGTTATAGAAGCAAAATAGCCCAAAATCTCAAAAATGGCCAGTGCATGAAAAACAATGTTTTTGCCTGGGTCGTCTCCCCTTAACCATCTTATTCAGGCTCCTTGTTGAATCCCCAAATTTACTTTACCAATTTTAATCATAAAAACGAAGACCAACATAGAAAATACAGCACAATTACATTATTTTTTCTCCAAAAATCTTCCATTCATGAAAAACAAACTTTTTTTTCCTACATTCCAGAAATAGCTTGTTGTGTTTTTAAAATGACTCGTCGTCTACACAAATCCTGTACAAATATATCCTCTGTGTGCTATGAAGTGTCCACAGTGTGTGTTCCTCTATACATCTGACTGAGGCGCTCCATAGAGTTGAGTCAGAAGAGAAGAGGTTGAGCTGCTGAGGCTCACAAACGAGTCTCTCTATCAGGATTGCAGTCCAAGGCCGGTATAAACTGCTCACAGTGTATGGAGCTGTCCTCCTCTTTCCTCAGTGACTCCAACTCTGCACTCCCATTGGTCAGAGCGCTTCTCTCCTCCCTCTTAATATGTCTTTTGAGTAGAGCAAAGCCTGAAATACAAAGGAAGAAGGAGACTGTCCTTAAGCCCAGTGTCAGGCCCAGGTACACGATCCTGCAAAAAAACAGAAAGCAATGCTGTTAGGGGGACAAACTGGGAAAAAGTCAAGCTACATGTGGCGAACATATGCATCCCAGTGGATATTAATTACATATCATATTACCTGTAAGCTGAGGTGTTATATATCCTGCATGCTCCTCTTCCTCCACACATCTTGTTTCCCCATTTGAGGCACGTTGTGTCAATTAAGGCTCCAAAGTATATAGGGGCAGGTATTCCAGCTGTAGCGCAATTCAAAATAACAAAATAATACTTCAAACAAAGAGCACAAAGGGTTGCTTCAAAGTGAGATATCCATCAATTGTAAATGTTATAAAATGATATAACATAACATAATCATTGTTATACTTATTATAATAATGCTATTTAATGGAAAATAGGTGCTTAAAATACTTGATGACAAAATAAGTTCAGATAGCATCTTTATCATTTTTAGAAATATTTAATGATGAACTCAATCTGTTTCTATACACGCACACATTACTCCAGTAATTCTGCTCATTCCAACACACGGCATGCTGAATGTCAGCTCTTAGGAGATTTCCGCGAGTTTGACATTCACACTAACTAGATAGTAATGTCTGGAATACTAAAGATGGTTCTCACCAAGGGTGCGAGTGGCCAACGTGTAGATCCCAAGAGCAAAAGATTTCAGCTCAGGTTTAATGCACCTGTAGAGACAAGACTGACGGGTTAAAGGAGATTCAGGTTTTAAACATTGCAACACCTAAAGAAGGACAATGATTTGCACTTTTTGTACTGGAAGAGAAAAAAAATGCTATGAATGAGGATTAGAAGATGCTTTAAGGTAAAAAAAGAAAAAGGTGAAAAAGGTGCTAAATGCGAGATTGGAGCATTTCTATTACCTTTGCATGGCTCTCAACATGGCGATGGCTGAGCCAGCAGCTCGTAGCTAACGGTGCTAACAGCGAAAACAACGGCAACAGTGCTGACAGAGCTAACAGTGTTAACCAGGGGGGAACCGGAGGGTGGGTGCGACACTTCCGCAATGTCGCCCAGCTGTATCCGCCGTATCAGAGCAGTGCAGGGTGGCGGCCATGAGCTAGCCAGTGGGGCATGGTGGCCGGCCTGGCTATGTCAACAAAGCACGGGGAAACTCGGATTACAACCATAGACTGTATATAAGAAGTGGACGTAGTCACCGTGATGTCACCCATTGGTTTTTCGGACTGCTGTTTTGAAGACTCGAGTTTGGCATTTTGGCGGTTGCCATCATGGTATTTCGCAACCAGAAGTGACACGAGAAGGTGGAGCTAAGTACAACCGAACGCTGAATAAGGTATTTTTAGGCGACCAAAATGTTACAATTAACTTTCATGAACTGAAAACACACTGTGAAAGGGTTAAAGCTGTAAGACGAAAAAACAACAACTCCCAGACCGGACAACGCCGTGGTAGCGACCTCTCAGTCACAAGGTAGCTACGCCCTAAAGCACACCCTGCTTTATGGTCTATTAGACTCTAAATGGGACCATAATCTACTAAATGAACGTCATGATATATTGAAGAAGACTTGAAACTAGTGATTGAGACCATAAACTTATGTGTACAATGTTTACTGAGGTAATAATTCAAGTGAGAAGTAGGGTCATTTTCTCATTGACTTCTATACAATCAGACGTCTTTTTGCAACCAGAGGAGTCGCCCCCTGCTGGATATTAGAAAGAATGCAAGTTAAAGGCACTTCCTCATTGGCTTCTTTTTGTAAGCTGTAAGCTGTAAACTGTTAGCTCTGTCAGACCCGGAGGTTGCCCACTGATTAGAACACACACAGAAGGAGAGCGACTTAATTCTCTGCTCAGGTAGACATTACTCCTCTATATCTTTACATAGAAAATAGATGTTTGCTGCAATATTACTTCTCTGGATATCGTATGGAGCACCTTTAATGAAGACTTCTAAATTCTGACAGTTTTAGTTATTTTTGAAACATCTCTACTGATGATACTGTTTCATATGTAAGTGATAACATTTTTCTGATAACAGCAGGAAGCGTAATCTGTCCAAGAACGACAACATGATGTATAGCTCTAACAATAGGCTTATCGACAGACCTGACCAGCAGCATGAAGCCAGGTGTTCCCCCAAGACAGATGACGAAGGAGCTGAGGACAGACAGAGCCAGGAAGTAAGGGAAGATTATGTCACAGCTGTCACTACGTGGACACTGGCCCAGAGTGGCCGTCATGTTGCCTTGTTGCGTGTCAGCCAGCGCTACACAACTACAATTGTCAAACACCTAACAGAAGAGAAGAAAAGTTTATGAATGAATGAAGCATTTGTTTTCCTGTAGGTAAATAGTCAAGTGCTACTCTGTAGACATCAGTGCTATTGTACATAATATGAATGAAACACAGCAATGAAGCCTAAATATTAAGCTGCATTTGTTAGTCAACAGTTACACTGAGAAATATGGATGTGTCATGGAGTCAGTGTGTCTCACCGTATTTCTACCAGAGCCAGTGGAGGAGGTGCATCCAGCCAAGCAGGGAGAAACATAGGTGATCCCATTCTCTCCACACACTGGATCCCACTCCTTTCTTGAGCACAAGCAACCCAAGTTACAGTCAGAGGAGAGAGACTGCTCCTGATAAGACAAGCCTTCTACTCTGCATGTGACAACATGAAGAAAATGCATATATATTATTGACAGCACATATGAAAAATTCATCAAAACAGGAAGCCACGACTGTTACTGTGCATGGAATATGAAAATAGAGACAAAGAAAGGCAACACAACACAAAAAAAGGATAAAAGGATAGTTCGGGTGTTTTGAAGTGGGGTTGTATGAGGTACTTATCCATATTCAGTGTATCACCTACAGTAGATGACGATCGGCAAGCCTCCAGTTTGGAGAAACAGACAGGAGTACCGACAGGAGCAAAGCAATGTACTGCTGTGGACGGGGCTGACAGCAAAAAGTATTTTAGCCACCTAAAAGAAAGGCTCACTGCTTTACCTTGCCATCAGACAGCCCTATCTGACGGGGAACTAAAGCTGTTGTATCCATCTACTCCATTGAAAAAAAACTGTAATTTTACCTTGCAGAACTCGGGAGTTGCTGGTCTACCGCTGCCTCGATCGGTTAGTTAGTTTACGTTATTGTGTGACTTTGGTGAATCCGAACTAACCAAACACAATAACGCAAATAAACTAAATCAAGGCAGCGGTAGACCAGCAACTCCTGTGTTAAATTACAGTTTTTTTCAATAGTGTCTAGTTGGTTGGGCGAGAGTGTAGATAATGACTTCAGTTTCCTGTCGGAAACAAACATCAGTCCGGCACATATGGGTCCATTGCAAAAACTCAAGGCCGCGCCCTCTTTATGGGGGATAGAAAACCGAAGATCCCATAGACTTCAGTGCTATTTGACCTTTGTTTGGATTGTAATTTTTACGAGTTTGTATGCATTCATCTCTTGTTAAACAAATGTTTGTTTTATACATATCTAATAATTCATTTGCAATCTTGCTTGGACCTGAGAGTTTGCGATACGTTAATAAATAAAAGTTGATCGCTGTCATGTCCCTTCAGTCTTCAGTTTTCCAAACAGACAGGGACACGTATCATATGTGCCTCAGATCTGAAATGAAAGCTGGTTAACCCGCTACACAACAGCTTTTCGTCATTTTCCATTTTCTCTCCTGTGACAGCGGGTTTCTTTCGCCCAAAAGGGAGCGCAGCCTCGGCGATGACGTGATGCTGGTCTGGTCTATAGCTTGGAGCCATAAAGCCCCTCTATTATATCTTTTTTAGGACATGTTTGGGGAAAATAATCAGAGATCAGCGTCTTTTGATTTATTGTTGGTGCAACAAACTACACAGCAGCTCTTCGGCATGGCGTTATTACTATTATCGGTTTGTTTAAAGTAGAAGTTTGGAGACATGTTTCAACTTCTTCTGTTTACTCTGTTGCCGTCTAGGCGGGACATGGGAATGTTTTCCCCCAATGTCATGCGAGCCTACTCTGGATGACGTATTGCCAGTCTGATGTATAGACTGTACAGCTGTCTCACAGCTGCCGGCCCCGTCCACAACAGTGCATTGCTTTGCTTCTGTGTGGTAACTCCAGTCACTGACTGTGAGTAAGTACCTCATACAACACCACTTAAAACACTATCACTTTAATTGTAAAATGTCCCTAAATCCAAACCTAGCTCCTGCTCCTGAATATTACATATCCTGCTATGACATGAGGGAAATGTAACCAGACATCACATACCCGCTATATGAGACTGTGATGCCGGCCACCTTGGAGTTCTCACAGCCCAGGGCTAAGAAAAAGAGCGACAGGAAGTAGCCCAGCAGCGAGGTCCCAAAGGCAAATTTAGCTGCTCCCATGATACCCAGCTTGTACTTTTTCATGACGACACCTCCAGAGAACATCCCGAGGGCCACAGCTGGGATGTTGATCATGCCTAGCCAAATTGCAGAACACAACGGACTCTTAAAGGGATAGAGGATCAGGAAACAACGTGAACAAGCAACATCAGGCAGCAGCATCGCTCCCCGAAAGGATCAAAGACAAGAGCCCTCATTCATATGAAAGTAGTCTCATTCATATTTCATGTAAAGTGTACTGAAGTCATGTCGTGAAAGATGAAAATGACTTTTGATTGTAAAGAGGATAAGAAATGCATTTCTCATCATCCGAGATTCACTCATTCTGTTGTGTGGAGGAAACACTGTCTCCAATTCCACCAGATTGCCTTAATAACTGGTCTCATTAATATGTGTGCTTTTTTGTTTTTAAATAAATGCCAAACTGTCCAACAATTTCAGTAAACCTGGCTGTCATTCAGAAGCTGCAGCGTTTACTTAGGGAAGTGGGAGTTGGAGCATCAAAAATTCATCAAAAGCTGGCTCGTGAAACTCTTATGATGACCATCCAGCTCACATCACTTTGTATCCTTAAATACTTTCCTTTCAGTGGAGCAGCACAGGCTTTGAGCAAGCGTGTAACTCATCTACAAAAGATAAAATGACCAAACAAGAGTCATCCAAACCAGGTAAACATTATGAATTATCAATTAACAGTGTGCTTACCCATGAGAAAATTGGCTTTTGATGCTGACTGGCCGTAGTGTTGCTCAATGTATTTGGGTTTGTAGGTGACCATCCCGATGAGAGAGTTGAACTGAATGATGGTCACGCATAAGAAAGTGATGTACACAGGATTTCCAAGGAGACTCTTCAATGTGGGCACAAATTCTGTGTGGGGAAGTTCATGAAAACCATTTAAAAACCTAAAGATTTGTCTCTTTCAACACATCTTTTCATAATGTACAGATTATCATTGCATTTATAAAAAGCATACGGTATCTAAAACTAGACCGACCAACAGGTTTAACCTTTTCCACTCCACCCCTCTTTGACCCATTTTGTGTTTTTTTAGGGAGGGACAGGGGGTGTTTAGGGGGAGATAGCAGGTCAACAGTAGATGTCCCATAGAAGTGGATATCAAAGCTGGGAACCTGAAGATTAATTTGAGATGCAGCTCAGCACTGTGTGTCAAGTTTTTCTAGTCAGAAATCAGAAATAGAAAAATGATTGATTAATTAAAACAAACTGTAAAAGTGTATAAAGGTTTAGAATATTATGATAGAAGTATATGATGACCATCCCCGTGTGTATTAAGTCTCATAAGTTGTTGCAGTGATTTTTAGGTTGATACACAGATTTGGTGCTAAATTTAACCTTTTTCTACCACTTGAGAACTGTTAAAAATCATCAATAATCCCTCCAAAATACCACATTAAGACACCAAGACCTTGAGGAACACCACAGAAAAAGCCATGCTGTGATTTGGTATCAAAAACTTTTGACATTTTGAGATTTCTGTAAGAATTGCATTTTTCGGTGATTGAATATTGAGCACTTCTGTTCTGGAAACTGCTCGGCACAATGTTGTAGAATTGGATTGTTCATGCATCATGGAATTTAAATTCATAAGAAGAAATAAACTTCTTTAAAAAAAAAAATCAGCTTGCACTTGATGCAGAAATGCAAAAACTGTGGGTTAATAAAGGAAGCAGTTGTAAAAGAGACTCGGGTGAAAAACACAGTACATCCCTAAAGATTCCCCGGACTGCATAATTAATTAATTACTATGCCATTACTCAACATTCAACTTTCCCAGCAGTACAACTTAGTGTGAATATAATCGTACCTTTGACCATCTGTTGTAAATTAACCGGCTCCTCAGGTCTGAACTTGTGCTCCATGGTTGGTGAATCTTTGATGAACCTGGTTTGCTCTGGAGTGCAGTTGCTATCGTGTTTGTCCAGAGGCATGGGCAGTGATTTAGGAAGGAACCAGAAAGGGACGGCAGACATGAGGGTGATTGTACCAGCGATGAGGTAGCCCAGCCACCACGCCCCCACCCAGCGGGCGTCTCCAGGGGTAATAGTCACCGTCTCTGCCAAGACATGAGAACCACATGAGCACAGTATGTGGATTCATTTGGTTTAAGTTGCCTCTCATTTACTATAGTTACATTTTCATTTATTTGTTTAATTATATTTATTTCTACGGCAAGGCGAAGTGATTTTATTTATATAGAGTCATTTTTAAAGTGCTTTACATACACTTAGGGCTGCAGTAAATGTTCAAATGCAACATTTCAGAACATGAGGAGACGTCTCCTGACTTTGTATTGTATTGTTGTATTGTATTTACAACAGCTTTAAAGTGTTTCCCAGTCAGATTACACTGTATCACAGGAGGATTTACCCTGCCCTAGTTCATTTCCTTTTGGCAGGTGCATTATGTCTTGTACAGCTTTAACGCCATCATGTACAACAACCAATTTCTAAATCCAACTCTCCACAGAGGAGTGTGAGTGCAGTGTGAACAACTGATTTAACAACTTATCAAACACAACACTGTTATTTAATCAGTCAGATGACAGTTAACTCACCCATATCCACATAGCCGACGTCAACGTAGATCTTTGCACAGAGCGACCCCAACAGGTACCCAAAGACAGGACCAATAATTGATATGGTTTGGACACATCCTAGAATTTACAACAAAGACAACAAAGTGTTTTCATTCAACCACATTCAACACCTACTAACAGAAAACATAACATCCATCCATTTTTAAGAATTATTTTTATTTAGTATTTTCTATTGTAACACATTCCAATGAATAATACAGTCACTTTAAGTCTCATTTTCTTTTAGCAAAAGCCTGTATGTATTAAACATGTAGTCACCTACTCCTAATTAATCCTTAGAAAACATCCAATATACCTGCTGATACATACTGGATTTAAAATACTTTTATTCAATTATACAAATATAAATAAAATCCACTTCATGAATGAATTACATTGAAATAGAAGTGACCTTATGCTGCGTTCCAGACGACTTGGAACTCAAACATTTCCGACCTCCTACTAGAAAGAGTACAATGTAACACTATTCAGAGTTCCTACTTGTAAACTCAGGGCAAATCCATCCACCCCAACTTCACAAAGACGCAGTTGTCTGACATCACAACAATGGAAGTGCACACCGTGGATAAACCATCAACTAAAAGGCAACGTAAAGTACTTGCCTGTATTTAAATAAAATAATACATACTATCATATAGTGAAACCTGTTCTGCATGTAAATAGACGGTAAAAGGTTATCTTTTCTGCACAAAAGTTATTTAGTAAAATGTTAAAAATGCAAGAAAAAATGTGAGGCTGCATTGCTGAGAGTTCAATTGTGCGTACACTTGCCAAGGTCTGTCACAGTCAGCCATGGTTTTTGTTTAACATTTGGCGTTGTGCTCCTGGAGCGCTTGGGGATCGGAAGTTGGAAATGTAAACTTCGAAAATTCCGACCTCTAAGTTGTTTGGAACACAGCATTAATCTTGGCACCTACAGCTACTAATATGGCCAGTGAATATGGTGCATTACCAATATAGAGGGCAGCATTCTCTGACTGAGCGTAATCATCAATATAGGAGATTCCCAACGGCTGGACAGGAGTCTCTCCTATCCCACGCAGGACATTTCCCAGAAACACATAGATCCACATTGAAACACTGGACTCTCGCTCACAGCCTACAGTTCAGAATCAAACAGGAAAAATCAGATGAGAATTTATAATTCAAACCCTCACAAATTGACAAAAAATTAACAAAAAATTACAATTAACTTAATGCATGCATCTTTCTATATTACTACATTCTTGTTATTCATATTAACCATGATGAGACAGCTGGTTTTGGTGAACAACATCACAAGTACACTAGTTTGATGTGATTGTCTAAATGTCCTCTAAAGTAAAACACGCACATGTTGGTCCCAAGACGGAACAAACAATACAGAACTTAGTATTGTAAAAGAAATGAGGGCTGCATAATTTCGAAAAAATATCTAATTGTATTTTGACACACATTTCGCCTTTAACAAATATTGCGATTTCCTCCTCATCCGGAGATTTGAAAATTGCAGTAGGCCATATTGCGATTTTGATGAAATATTGATTAATTGTGCAGCACTAAAAAGGATTTGACAATATTAACAAATAGTAATAAATAAAGTTTGATTAAGAACACTAGTCGTAGTCTTACCTCTAGAGGGCAGTATAGAGGGTCTGTCACCTGCCCTGGTGGACTCAGGTGAGCTTGCTGGACATGGAGAGAGGTTATTGGTTGAATTCACTGACCACCTAACTGATGTTTCGATCTTATAGCTGCGTACAAAATACCAATGTGACTGTTAAACAAGGGAAGGGAGAAAGCATCAGGTATCGTTAGATACTCACAATGTGCAGCGCAAATATGTACATCATTTTCAAAGTGCAGGGAATACTGTCCCTACATTGTGCTTGAGAATAAAATAAATAAAATTAATACATGGATGGAATTTGTGAACTATAATGCATACAGACATGACACTCTGCCTACCGGCCAATGATGAAATGAGGCATGGCGATCAAGAAGGTCCCAAAAGACATCAAGATACATCCGATTGCTATGATCTTGGGTCGGTGGAGTTTGGCACCAAAATAGCTCACAAAGGCAATGACCAACAAATTCCCTACAAGGTTGAGATGATCAGAAAAGGAGATGGAGATGAGTCAAAGGCATAAAACACAAGACCTACTGTTGAGAGAATTTCTACAAAGGCTGTAATTTTTACAATTTTTATATATAAGAAAAGGTCTGCGGAACACCAAGTATCTACGAATATCTAAATCTTTTTTTTTTTCTTAAATCAGAATCAATCATCTAAATGATGCATGTTGACAGATATAATTTCTTGTAAACCCTGATTCTGATCCATCTTTGCCTATGGTAATATAAATGCTAAATGCAACAATAAACATATACGTAATTAAGACGGAGTATTAGGGCCACATTGAGGGAAAAAAATGTATCTGAGATTTCGAGAATAAAGTCATAATATTATGAGAATAAAGTCAAAAGTTTACGAGAAAAAAAAGTCCTATTATAAGAATAAAGTCATAAACTTACAAGAAAAAAAGTCGTAATCTTTTGAGAATAAAGTCAGAAATTTAAGAGAAAAAAGTCGTAATATTATCAGAATAAAGTCATAGTAATATAAAGTAGTAATTTTAGGTGTTATTTTAGAGGGGAAATAGAGCAGCGTGCGGCCTGTGTGAAAATGAGGAACGCTGAGCATCTTGTGAAGTTATACTTCACCTATACTGGTATAGGTTTCACAAATAACTAAATACTTAATCTTTTGGCACATCAGCACCACATTATCATAAGTATCAGGACCTTGAAAAGATTGTGGAAGAAACTGAGTTTATTCCGAATAAAGAACCACACGGACCTGGGAGAAATTGCCTCTTTTGTGGAGGAGGAAATTACTTTTTTTCTTGAAATAGCATGACTTTATTCTCATTAAATTACGATTTTTTTTCTCGTAATATTTTGACTGTATTCTCGAAATCTCCGATTTTCTTTCCCTCAATGTGGCCCTAATACTTCGTCGTACGTAATACATTCTATGAAAGAAGAAAAAGTATTCCAAGAGGAAAAGCTTTTTGCTTTAAGTACTGATTGGCAAAGAGCATGGCTATTATTACCATACAAATTCTGAATTACCAAAAAGACTAAAGAAGTACACATCAAAGTTTTACACAATACATATCAACCCAATTTATATTCCTCCAGATTCTTAGATATTGAAGACAAATGTAATTTCTGTGATGATGTACCAGAATCTATAACACATTTATATTATCATTGCATACATACACTTACCCTTTGGACTCAAATGAAAGATTATATATTGTGTAAAACTAATCATATTGCCAATATTGATTTTATAATTGACACAACACATTTTGAACATGATAAATTTAACATTGAAATTATGGTAAATGTATTAATTACATATGGTAAAGTAATAAACGTTATACACAATGTCAGTGGATTTGAATATGATTTTAAAGAACATCTAGAGACTCTCAAACTTATAAACACTAAGAAAAGTAATACAACTGTCAAAATGTATAGTGAACTCTTTAAAGAGGAATAATGTATGCTTTTTTTCTTTCTTATAATTTTATATTTTTAAATTTATTTATCCCAATTCTATTTTTTTTTATTAAATTCAAATTAATTTACTTGTTTCTCTGTAATATTATGTTGAGTACATGTCTGCATTGTTTGTAGATTTGAATATTTTTTCAATTAAAAAAAATCCATTTGCCTATGGAGAAACACCATGGAAGGATATATCTGTGAGGTGTGCAATAGTTTACTGTATTGTTTTGATTAAGCTGACAAGCAGTAGGATCGCTGCCTTCATGATATATAAATACAGAGGAAAGGCCTTTCAGACAGTCATACCACACACATGCTTTGCTTTAACGGAGGATACATTAGTAGACAGCCCACAGCTTTTTCATAAAATGTACTTGTCGTCCTGGGTGGGCTCTATATGTTTGTGTCTGAATGTTTCTCACACACAGTATCTCGGTCACTGCAAACTGGGTCTTCTCAAAATGTATGAATATAATTTATAGTTTCAACAGCCCTATTAGAGGTCTGTGTAGATTTTGATCAAAGTCAGTGTAAATATTTATATTCATCTGAGGCATAAACAGGGAATATTATATGTCATGTCCACAGTCTGTTGTGCAACTGCAAACCATCAACGAATCCCTCTATTCAAAGCCTACATGCTGCTCTCTTCAAAGGATTTTTTAGTCAATTAGGTATGCAACCATTGTGACTATTCAAAGCTCAAAGGGGATGCATATATGCTAAGAGGACATATTATTGTCGTAATTGCATTAAAGTAGCATCTAAATGCATCACAATTATTTAGCCAGTAAATAGAGCGACACATGGACAAAAAGGATTTGAGAAACTCACCTATTTCAAAGCTCCCATCAATGATGCCGATCAGATAACTGGGGATGTCAAATCGCCTCTCTAGTTGTGTAATTGTGCTCTTCATGTAGCTGCCAGATAACGCCTTGGCAAAGTAGGCAAAGGACAAGGCTGCCAGGAACATCTACAGAGATACAGAGAGAGAACAGCAATGTGTCAAACTATGTGGTCCAGAAGCGTTTTTCCTCTACATTTTAATTTCAAAAGAAAACACCAACCTGCATTATTATTATTTTTTTTATTTTATTATTAATATTACTAGAATTAGTATTCGTGGTAGAACAGTTCAACCATCTCACAGTGAAAAGGAAACATAAAAAGTAGAAAAGTCAAACTCTAGACTGAAAAGTGAACAAAGATTTTGTAACAAACACAAAACAATGAAGAAAAAGCCCTAGTTTGGGATATTGTGCATGTATTTCTCTGAGTGTGTGGCATGAATTTGCAGGGCAAGCTCGGGCCACGGAGCGTATTGAGCTCAGCCACCTGTGGACACTGGCAGTCAGTAACAAAGAGAGGATTAGAGAAGCCAAACCCACCAGGACACAGACTCATCCACCGAACTATGAGCCGACAGACCGACTGACATGCAGCATAATTGGAAACAGGTGAGAGGCAACCATAGCCTGCACGCTTAGGGATGGAAACAGCTCGGAAGAGAAGCACACACCAACAAACAAAATGTTTCAATCAACTGAATTTACTCCAATGTCATTTGATAGCAACTATGGATTCACACACTACTGGTTCTGACAATAATGGTGTTATTATTAATAACCTACTTTAAAGATACAATCCCCAGAAAAATCTCAATATGGGTTCAAATGTGTTCAAAACATCAACAGCATGTTATGGTGAGTGACTCTAAGGATCTAAGTGCGTGGATATCTTTTCTATCATGTTTTGGACTCATTGATTTTTCCAGCACCTTAGCAAAGATTAAGACAAGTGGAGCGGTTGTCATCCTGCATGGTGAGTGACATAAGAGACACACAGGTTTGGTGCCATTCACATAACACTAAAAACAGATGTTACCTTTTCAGGTTGTAGCTCCAAGTGTAAGCACAAATTAAACAGTAGATGGTGAAGTATTAAAGGAGTAGTATGTAGGATTTAGTGGCGGTGAGGTTGTAGATTGCAACCAACTGAATACCCCTCCGCTCATCCCTCACTTTCAAGCGTATGAAAGGCTCTATTTCCGCTAATATATCTCCCCAAATGCTACACAGTGCACACTGGACCTTTAAGCATACCACATGTAATATTGGCTAAGTAGATCCTAAACAACATGAGAGCCAGGCTAAATAGTCTGCTAAGAGTGGCTCAAAAACCAGCCTGCTTATGGAAATCCCAGTGACCCCAAATCTTGCAGCAGTACTACCATGGACGTTGCACACAGCTTGGATTTTATGCATTAGCAATGCACTCCAACTTTAGGTCATGTGAACTGTAACCCCATTTGTCTTTGACCCAAAGCTCATCCAATCAGAACACCGCTGAGCAAGAATCTGAGTCTGAGCTTCCAGAAATACTGTATAATACTATCAAAAGTAAGTGTGTAATGACTTTTCCTCATTTCATTTAACAGTTCTTGCTTATAGATTATGTAAATGCTCAGGTATCAGTGTAGCTATGGCAACCACCTGGGTGGTCTGCAGCTGATAATACATCTCTCAGTGTAAGGGCAGGCTTAGCTCTAATGTCATGTGCATAATCACCATTCACACCACAGAATATAAGTGGATATAATGCTTCAGCAAGATGGTTCTCATATGACTGCATTAATGTTGAAACCTTATACCAGAATTGTGGTGTCCACATTTTGCCAGACTTCATAATTTAAAGGAACCTTAATTGGGTTGTAAAAAGGTTTGAGGAACATAATTTCAGATATCTTGGATCTTAAAAACTTACTTTTACCATCGTCTTATATCCTTCTTACTTCATTGTTGTCATTAGCATCACTCTGGTATGACTATGCATTCATCATCCATTGCCCATATCTGCTAGGATTCAGGTTTACATCACTTTAAGTTACATTATCTCTGTTTTTAAATCTGGTTTGCACCAAATTTGTACTGACTGTGAGACACTTTGTAACGTTGTTACTTAAATAAATAAGATAAATTCCTCAAAAGCTCTAGTCTTGTTGTGATAAAAGTGTAATTTTTTCTGATAATATTATAAAATAATGTAGGCCTATAGTTCATTAAACTTCTTTTTTCTTTTATAAACCTGGATGTAAATCTCAGAGGTCCACATGGTTCAAGCATTGGAAATAGAACCAGAAAGATCTTTCAACCAGAATAAAACACAGAATGTCAATACCTTTATCTCACAATATTTGCATGTCAGGTATCAAACATGTAGCCTATCGTCAGACCAAATCGCAAATGTGAATTAATCTAATTTTCGATTTCCAAGGGGGTTATCAGCAGGTGTACAGCAATTGGATAGACATTCAACCAATTAGAGCAACAAAACATGTGACGTAGCACTGAGTGACAGAAAAATGTAAACAGACTACAGCAATCAGAGATGAGCTTTGATGGTGTAGCATCAGAATTTGGAGATAAAAGGTGTTTTTACTTTGTCTGGTAACCAGACGAATCTACGAGCTCATGTTTTATTTGCTCTGGCAGATGCATTTGCAATTTGGCCTGGTGATGACAGGCTAGGCGATAGCAGCTTCAACAGAAAGTTCACATCAGCTGCAGCAATCTTGCTTGTTTTTGAAAATGCTTCAGTGGCGCTCTTCTGTACAGTCATCATCTCAAACTGCCCCATATTAGATAAACGGTTGTTTGAAATCTGTCCAAAGCGGAGGGGGACCAGACGCCTCTGCCAGGGCAAATAAAACATGAGTTTGCAGATTTGTCCAGTTCCCAGACAAGAATGCATTATGTAGAACAATCCAAATGTGGGCTAAACAAACGTGCAGAATGCTGCTGTGAACATTAGCAACACGTGTTGTGCTATAAACAGACAAAAAAAACTTTCTCTAGAAGTGCATGTTGTGTCACCTCACTGAGAGGTTCATTGTAAGATTACCCCACACGGATGGAAAACGCAGTATGACTGGAATTCCTTATTATTGTTTCTTATAGTTGCCCTGGTATTCACTAAGCGGCTTTGTAATTATTGTCCAATGTGCTTCCTAATCCAATAAAGAAGTCCGTTCTGACCTCTTTAACTGAAGCACAAACTTTGTTTAAGGAATTTTTCACAGCGACTTAATCCCCCAGTCCAAAGGGCAGAGAGAGCTGCTGTAACACCTCAACACCTTGCATAGTCATCAACCAGAAACATGCGGCAACGCAACTCAACCTTCCAGTAGGTGTTCCAACACTCATGGATGTACATCAACACACACAGAAGATGCCTAAAGCAGTTTTATTCAGCCAGTCTCTAAAAAGATTTCCTTTTTGAATAACCTGGCTGAAGAAATACCGGCTCAGCAGAAACACCGACAGCTATAGCTTTTAGATATTCATACACAAGAGGGTACATTCAGCAACATATGCACTCTGTGTCTCTCTTACATACATGTGATCCCAGTCATTGGAGAGAGATTTGAGTACCCCCCTCTACGCCAGTCAAATGACAGACATGTGGTCTCTCTGTCCTTTCGGGCTGAAACTATTTATACATGTTCTTATGACCGTTCTCTGGTATATAAATGCTGCACCCATTGGCCTGTGTAACTGATAATACTAATGACTATTGATATTTTCTGACACCCCTAGAAAAAAATCTGTATTGCGATATTATATGTTGTGATATTATAGTATAGTATATATATAGTAGCAGGCTCAGTTTTAGAGCTAGAGCTATTGGCATCATATGAAACTAGAAAACCTAAGGAATCCTTTGGTACCAACCATGGCATACTAGCTTGTGGAGAAGGAGGAGCGAAGGTAGCTAAATTACGCTCCAAAGTTACGCTAAATGTTGGCCATTTTCAAAAGGGTCAAAGAGTTATTTTTGCCTATTCTAAAATGGTGTGTTTCTGGTGTGTTCTTTATACTATGACAATCTTCCTAAAGTTAGATTTTTTTTTTAAAATCGCATCATATCGCCTTGCTAACCATATCGCAATATATTGAATCGTTACCTCTGTATAATGATATTTATTTTATTGCCAGATTATTGCTAATACACAGCGCTATTTTTTTTTTGTTTCTGCTACATCAAAGCTGAATTTCTGCAAAGTCAAAAAAAAAAAAAAAAAAAAAAACATTCCACAAGACTTGAAAAAACAATTTTGGAATAAAGGTATTTCCAAGTTTGATATACATATGATTTTTTTCTGAAATGTTTTGTACAGAGTTTACACAAAACATGAAAACAAAGGAGTTCCAGTGAGGCCATGTTTTTCATCATGCCACAGGAACGCCATTTACAAAACGCTAAAGTTTCGACTAAACCGATTGACAACAAACCCAAATTCAACATGTGCATCTCAGTTCAGTGATGATTGTGTTATGAATTCAGGAACTGTAATGAATGATAGATGGTTTGGCTACAGGGAAGAGCTAGTTTTTGTACCTTCAGATTGGGGTGGCAGGAGTTCTTCACGGTGGAGGAGGTACGGTTGTTGTCTGGAGTCCAGCTGCCTGTAGCTTTGTCGTCTATTTTCTTCATGGCTGTCTCCAACTTTACTGTGCCTGAGCTGGGATTTCTCTACAGATGATTCACTGCGGCCGTCCTCACTCACACCTGTTGGAGAGAATTTAGATTCAGAAATCTGTCAAGCCCAAAAATTACAGTAGTCATTTAGAACAGACATTATTCACAGACATTATAGTTCTATGTATTAGGAATAGTATGTTCCCCTTGGACTAAAATATGGTTGAAAAAAACATAGTAGCAAGGCCAACATCAGTTTCATCTCTGCATTCACAACAGATACTGTAGGTCCAAGACATAGACTGTATATAAGAAGTGGACATAGTCACCGTGACTTCAACCATTAGTTTGTGGACTGCAGTTTTGAAGCCTCAAGTGCAGCATTTTGGCTGTCGCCATCTTGGTTAATTGCAACCAGAAGTGACACGAGAGGGTGGAGCTAAGTACAACCGAACGCTGAATAGGCGACCAAAATATTACAATTAACTTTCATGAACTGAAAACACACTGTGAAAGGGTTAAAGTTGTGAGACGAAAACATGGACAACTCCCAGACCGGACAACGCCGTGGTAGCGACCCGTCACTAAAGCATACCCTGCTTTATGGTCTATTTGACTCTAAATGGAACCATAATTTACTAAATGAACATCATGCTGTATTGAAGAAGACTTGAAACTAGCGATTGAGACCATAAATGTTTACAATGTTTACTGAGGTAATAAATCAAGTGAGAAGTAGGATCATTTTCTCAAAGACTTCTATACAATCAGACTTCTTTTTGCAACCAGAGGAGTCGCCCCCTGCTGGCTATTAGAAAGAATACAAGTTTAAGGCACTTCAGCATTGGCTTCACTTCTCAGACCCGGAGTTACCCACTGGTCCAATATGTGTATAGCCTAGCTTAAAACAATGGAAACAAGGATAAATGAGGATAAATGGCTACCCCTGCTCCATCAAGGTGCCTTCCATCAAATCCAACAATGTCACATACAGTATGTACTATATTATATATTATATATTATATTATTACTGTATTATCCTATTTATACTATTAAGTCTTGTCCTACTCATGAAGTTGCAGGATTTGCGCAAATGTCAAACCTCTCGATTCTCAGCTGTGCTACAGTAGTTACTAGCATGATAGCTATGTTGAACATGGAAATAAAGACATTTTGCAGTTGTTGGGAGGCACATCTTCCCTCTTTTGCTAATTAGCCATTGGCCGTTTTCCAACTGCTAAGATTCTGTTTGTGGGGCAGCATTTCCTTAATCTGAGATATTCTGAAAAACCTAAAGGGATGGTAGAAGTTTTATATGTGAACCACAAGTACACTATGTACTATACTATGCCTGAATGAATGGATCATATAACTCACTGATGAGTGACAGATAAATGTGCAAAGAGCTGTAGGGCTGTAATCTTAA